>NC_134357.1:507236572-507836572 GCF_048569485.1 Anomaloglossus baeobatrachus | reverse complement strand
ATTAGCAAGCTTTCAGAGCACACAGGCTACTTCTTCAGGCAAATTACAAATGAATTTCTGAGACCAAACACAACATTTAAATGAATGTTACAACAGGACATGGGAAAGATGATGCCTCCTAAAAGATCAACCACGGAAATCAAATTAATTTTTTTCTTAGAAATGCAGATGCGCTGGAAGTGGTCTGTTCAGATCACTTCTGAGGTTCTTCTGCTGGAGGTGTGAAGTGTGTCCATGTAGTGAGTCATAAAACCTGGTGTTAAATTGAGTCCTATGTTAAGGATCCAAACATCTTTATCAGTTTAAATTCCCAAATGTTTCTCTCTCTCTGTCATCTTTAAAATGACCTTTCAGTATTAGTACTTTTAAATCTGTCATACTGTGTCCCAGTCTGGAGAAATGTTTTCCCACAGGCGTGTCCAGTTCATTTTTTATTGTGTGCCTGTGTAGATTCATCCTTGTTTGTAGTTTTTGTTTAGTTTCCCCATTATATATTCCTCCAGGGCACTTTGTGCACTGTATCATGTATACCACATTGGAGGATGTACATGAAAAGAGGTCCATGATCTTGTAGTTCTGATTTGTGTTGGCTATGTGGACCGTATTTGTTGGTAAAATGTAGATACAGTTCTTGCATTTCTTATCATTACAGGGGAATGTGCCCGTCTCTGATGGTGATGAGAGGACACTTCTAACAAGAAGATTCCTTAAGTTAGGGGGCTGTTTGTAGGAGAGAAGTGGTAATTCTGGGAATATTACTTTCAGTCTATGGTCCCTGTGGAATATGGGTTGAAGATCAGCACCAATTTTCCTTAGGATGCTCATGTGAGGATTATATGTGACCACAAGCGGTACCCTATTGTTATCCTCCCTCTGTTTGTAATCCAGGAGGCTGCTTCTTGGGATCCTTGTAGCTCTGTGGATCTGTTCATCTATTACCAGTGGATGGTATCCTTGTTGTAGGAATGTATTTCTCAGGGATAGCAGATGTACTTTTCTGTCCTCACTGTCTGAGCAGATCCGGATGTACCTCAGAGCCTGACTGTAGATGATGGATTTTTTATGTGTCTTGGATGAAAGCTGTTCCATGTCAGATATGCTGGACGTCCTGTAGGTTTATGATAAACTGACGTTTGTATGGTATTGTCTTTGATGTATATGGTTGTATCCAGAAAATTTATTTGGGACTTTGAGAAGTTGAGGGTGAGTTTGATTGTTGGGTGAAATTTGTTGAAGTTGTTGTGGAAGGTGATCAGATCATCTTTGGAGCCTGTCCAGATTATTATCAGATCATCAATGTAGCGGACGTATGCTAGAGGTTTAATAGCACAAGATTCCAAGAATTCCTCCTCTAGTTTAGCCATAAACAGGTTAGCATATTGTGGTGACATTTTGCTTCCCGTAGCGCAGCCCATATACTGTTGGTATATATTATCTCCAAAGGAGAAATAGTTGTGGTGGAGCACAAACCTGATGAATTGCAGAGCTGGTTCCGTGGCCAGATTGTTTTTTTCGAGGAAATATTTGCATGCAGCAATTCCATCTTCATGTGGGATGTTAGAGTAAAGAGACTCTACATCCATGGTGGCTAATATTGTATCCTCTGGAAGTGGACATAAGGCTTTCCTTGGCTTATCTTTTAGGAGGCATCATCTTTCCCATGTCCTGTTGTAACATTCATTTAAATGTTGTGTTTGGTCTCAGAAATTCATCTGTAATTCAGCCTGAAGAAGGAGCCTCTGCTCTGAAAGCTTGCTAATATGATTTTTCTGGTTAGCCTATAAAGGTATCACTCCTAAAATACTTTTGTCATTCTTGGGACATAGTATTTCAATTGATTTTAATGGCTAACACGGTACCACAATATTACCCTGTATTGCACATTCCATTGATATATAAAAAGTCCAGCTACAGCAGATGATTCTAAGCATATAACAAACAAAAGTTCCAGCATAATAAGAACAACGAGCAGCAGAGGTCGGCTATCTGTGAAAGGAACAAAATAAAAGAGAACTCTGCCACTATTGTGTGACCTGAATAAAGATCCACACATTGATCATTGCAGGGGCGGACACAGACTACAGTGGGCCCCTGTGCAAGAAATCTTTTTGCCCCCCCCCATACAACAACAAAATAATGTAAACATACAGATTGTACTATTTATTATTAGTTTACGACACAACTACCAAATGTAAGCAATAAATAAGTTCCATATTTAACAACTGAGTATAACACAAAACAATCATGCAACTGATTGTTATATTTGGATGCACATATCATGGCCTATGACTTATCAAGCAGTAGATAGTCATCTTTTTTATATATTGGAGGAAATAATACTGTAGCGAGAATAGCATTTTTTTCCCGAAACTCAAAAGGACTGTTTTATTTTTTTTACTATTGGCCTAAGAACTATTAGACAGGTAGCTGTTAACTAGCTTGTTCTACCCTGTGCTGGCATAGAGCGGTCACAAACCTCTCCTGCAAGCAAGACTGCTGCTTCACGTCCTCAAACAGCTCTTCTTCTGGCTTCTCAAAGGGGAGTGAGTGCCGACATCATGCTGTTTAATAGCCAGTTCTCCGCATTTATGCAGCGAGGAGGTGGCTTTTAATCAGCATGATGCCGGCACTCAGTCCCCTTCAACAGACCAGAAACAAAGCTGCTGCACTGTTGATATGAAGTCAGCGGTAGGCACAGGAGCAGCCTGTGACCACTCTGTTATGGCAGAGATCTTCACTGGGTAGAACAGGTGTAGGTGTAGAAAACCAGGTAGGAACACACATAGGCCCCTACAGAACACCTATCCCACAAAGGGTTACAGAAGCCGACCTGAAACCCTAGTCACCCCCCTCAGGGAAGGACAGACACACCAGTGGGCGGGACCAGGCAGTAGGGAACGCCCACCTAGGGGTCTGGAGAGCCCGGGGCGGGAAAAACAAGAGTCTGAGTTTAGAGTTTGAAGTGGAAGGTCAGGCTAACTGACAGGCATCAGGGTAGGGGCCCTGACGTCCTGGCTAGGTGGCAGACGGTAGCCATAGTCTAGCAGGAGACGGGAAGACGGCTCGGCAGATCCGAGGTGGACCGGGACAGGGTAGGAGCCCGCCGGTACCGACACCGGAGACCCTACCGGAAACCGTGTGCACAGTGGGGGTACTTGGACCCTGAAGCCAGGACCAGCACCGATGGCCTAGCTAATTAACCAATTGAGGGCAGGATTTTAGGTTCTGTCCCAACCTAAGTCCAGAAAAGTAGATAACCACCCACCGAGAGGGATAGGGCCATCGCCAGGGCCTGTAGAGCCCACGGGTCAGCATCAGATGGGCACGGCTCCCAACCAAAGGACCGGGAGCGCAGAGGAGAGAGACTTTGACTACCAACCCGGGTGTGGGATCAGATACACCCGTCTGCGGCAGCCGGCCACCATCACCTTGGTTTACCACAGGACTCGTGTGCTTTATTCGACCGTGAGTAACATCCCCGGCCTGGCCGGGTACGCTGGCCCCTGCCATCACCCTCCCTCCTCAGCATAAAGACACTGGGCCCCGGGACATCCATCCCTACCCACGGAGGGGTAAACATCCAGCTGCCAGTCCCATCGTCCCCGGGAGTCCCACAACAGCAGCGGTGGTGCTACATCTCACCACACACCGTGGGTGGTGTCACAGACAGTTTACCACACATCCCGTACAAATACGTCCCCTTTTAGTTGAAGTGTCCGCACGACCCCCGGGTCCGTTAGAATCCCTTGAGCCACACCGCGGATCCGGATCCGAGCAGCCCGACGGCTGGCGTGGGGGTGGCACACAGGCATGTAGTTAGCAACTACCTGCTTGTTAGTGCTTAGATCCACATTAGATAAATAAAATAGTACACAACACATTTAGTAATGAGTAATCAATACTGTGTAACCTTTTTTGAAAAATACTATAAACCATTTTACTAAATCATGATAACTAGGCTTTAGTCAACCATTCATACTGTATGTTGTAATTTGAAATGCATTTTTTCAGTGAACATTTCTTTCTAAACAACTAAATTCTGTTGAAGTATGAACAATTTATTTAAAACTCATTTTTCTGGCCTTCTTTTCTGCAAATTCATCAATAATTTTATTTAAGTCAATCATTCTAGCACGTTCATTTTCTATGGACAAAATTGCCAGTCCACTTAGCCTTTCTTGTCCCATTGTAGACCTCAGGTAGTTCTTGATTGACTTTAGTTTTGAGAAGGAACGTTCAGCACTAGCCAGTGTTACTAGCAGGATAAGAACAAAATATATGCTGTACACTCTTCTGGAAAACTTGGAAGTAACACGCTGTTTTCAACAATCAATAGCTTGGCAACTTTCTCCAAAGTGGTCAAGTTTGCAATTTGTGATTTGAAGCAAGCTCTGAATGAAACAAGTTGTGTAGGAAGAGCTGGTGAAAAGTCTTTTTTGAAATGGTTCACAAGGTTCTCTCCATCCTTATGCAGTTCTTCATCAGATGCAGATAAAAGTGAGCTGGGAAGGATTGCTCTAAATTTTTTTACTGTTATATGAAGACTTTGAAATCTTTGTTTTAGTTGCATGATAATTGTGTCCAAGCAGGAGTTAAAGATGTTAACCTGGAAGTACTTCTCAGCATCGCAGAGCCGTTCATCTTCACACAATTCATCATACTGTCTTTTTGCACGTTTAATTCTTTTTTTTTTTCAAATGCAACTTCTATTCCCCACTTCTCTGACAATTGTATACGCTGCGGGCGGAGGGGACGCGCTCGCCATGCTCGGGTCCGGGGCTTCTGCTGCTGCTGCTCGGTGGCTCGAGCGGTTGGCTGGACCCGGGGACTCGAGCAGCGCTCCTCACCCGTAAGTGAAAAGGGATGGTTTGTTTGGGGAGAGAGTTCGTGACGCCACCCACGGGACGTGGTGATGATGGCACCACCGCTGCTGGTGACGGGGATCCCGGGAGAGATGGTAGGGAGCAGCTAGGATGTTGTCCCCTCCGTGGGTAGGGATGTTGGTGATCCCGGGGCCCGGTGGTGTAACGGGGAGGCTGTATGGCTGGGGGTGCAGGGTTGCAGGGACAGCGTGGCGCGGTGCCGGACGGCGCTGGTGTACTCACTCAAACAATCACTGACAGAGTCTCTGGTAAACCAAAACGGCAGGATGGACGGGTCCCGCAGCCAGCTGCGGTGTTGTTGTGCTCTCCCCGGACGGCTGATGGTGGCTGTCTTTCCCTGCACCTGTTAGAATGTTCTGACTCCTGTGGTTGCTCACCGGTAGTCCGCTCCCCGGCGTATAGGTGCCGTAGGAGTCCGTTTTGCCCGCAGGCGCTGGCCCTTGGATCTCTAGCCTATGGCGGTGGCTGTATATCCTCACGGTGTGGACTGTTGCCTTCTGTCGGGACTTGGTTGTTGGGAAACCCCTGGGGTTCCTGTCATACTCGGATTTTACTATTGACGGCGGCTCCAAGCCTGGTCGGGGTCCGATGGCCCTGCCTGTTTGCTTAACTTCACTCCGCTCCCCGTCCATCACCGGTTTTATTTTTGTTTTCTGCAAAAGATAAATTAACATATAAATATTCAACATAAGCATATTTAGAAATCTTCCCTTACGGGAGGTTCGGTACTTTAATGTTTCAAACGGTAAACATTTTAACTAAAACGGACGGGTTCGTGGTCATCCGCTCCCCCACCCAAATAACCTAAACCTTGGTGCTGCCTCTAAGAAACGGGCAGCACCCTTCTTCCCCAGTCCTGGTCCAGGTTACCCGAGGGGGAACGGGTACAGTATCTCGCACCCGGCTCTCACTTCAGGGGACCCCACGTCCAGGGGGACCCCTGACCCCCGGAGGATGGCCACCGGTCCTGATGGTGGCCGGGCCCCAGCCTCCTCTGCTGTGGGCCCTTCCTCCAATCTGCCTCTCCGGAGGCGGCACGGAACGGAAACCGGCCCACAAATTATTTACAAACCCACAAGTTCGTGGGAGGCCTGCAAGTTCTCGGCCATGTTCATGAGCAGTTTCTCATGTGGGCGGTAAAACACATAGAGTCCCTCCGGGGACAACTTGCCGGCAACGGCCGGGATAATCAACTGGTTGCTGATCAGGTGAGGCTTCGGATTGATTTATGTTCATTCATTCAGCTATTTACACAATTAACATACTGCACCCCTAAATAGTGGTTTCCCTATACCTAAGCAGGCGCCTACCTAGGTTAGGGCGTGTGGACCTTCGGAGGACAGGGTCGCTAGTAGCGGTCAAGGGAATAGAGTAGACGACCGTTTCCTCTTCCCTTATAGCAGGTATGGCAAGTGGAGACCCAAGGGGAGGGGGTATAGGTGCATCCCTGGGCGCTTGTTCGAGTGGCTCACTGGCGGGCGTTTCCGTCTCCATTTCTTCCACGTGTTGTGGGAACATTATCACCGGAACAATCACCGCACCATTTTGCATAGGCCAGTCTGCTGGAAAATCACCCATCACTGTGTGGATCACCTCCTTCTCCCCGCTCGGCATGGGCACCGGAACCTCCTTTGTCACTCTCAAGGGGTGAGGGCATTTCTTCAGGTGGTCCCTGGAAACTGTAGTGGCGGGTCTCCCCTGGTCGCGACTGATCAGATAAGCCTTCTCATTCTCCCATTCAGTGGGCTGTATGACATACGGGGTCCTTTCCCATTGGTCATGAAGCTTATGGGTCCTTCTTTTCCGCTTCAGCACTACATCTCCCGGCTCAAAGGGGACGGCTGACGCTCGTTTGTTGAAGCGTTGTGCTTGTTTCTCTCGGCTCTGACCGAGATTCTTCTCCACATACTCCTGGACCTGTCGGTATTAGATTTGTCGCCGGGTATCCCAGCCAGCCGTTGAAGGAAGAGCCTCTGGAGCTTCCAAGTCCATTTCTAAGTCCACCGGCAGCTGGCCCGGTCAGGCTCTCATCAGATACTCCGGGTGCATTTGGTAGAACTACAGGGGATGTTATTGTACATGTCTATCAGGTCAGGCAGCTTTTCTGGCCACAGGTTCCGCTCCTCCAACGGTATCACCTTGAGGAGATCCAGGACCAGGTGGTTCATCTTCTCACACATCCCATTAGTCTGGGCATGGTATGGTGTGGTCCTGATCTTCTTACAACCGTATAATTGGCAGAATTCTTGAAACACCTCTGCTTCAAAGGCTGAACCCTGGTCCGTAAGCACCCTCTCCGGGTATCCGTGCGGTCGACAGAAGTAGGCCTGGAATGCCCTGGCTGCGGTATGGCCGGTCAAATCTTTGACTGGAACAACCACCATGAATCTGGAGTAGTGGTCCACTATGGTCAAGGCATAGGTATATCCATTCTGGCTGGGTGTGAGCTTGACGTGGTGCAAGGTAACCAACTCCAGCGGTTGATGGGTGACGATCGGCTGTAGAGGTGCTCTTTGGCTGATTTCATCCTTCCTTCTCAGCGCACAGGGGCCGCACTCTTGGCACCAAGCCTCCACAGATTTCCGCATCCCACTCCAATAGAACCGCTCTCTCAGCAACATCTCCAGCTTTTTCCAGCCGAAATGCCCGGCGCCATCGTGATATGCCGTAGGACTTTGGGCACGCTGGCCTGGGGGACCACCAGCTGACGAACCTTCTCGTGAGTCTTCGGGTTGATCATCCCTCGATACAGCTTCCCCTCGTGCAGGTACAGCCAGGCTTGTTCTTTCCACAGCCGCTGGGCCTCAGGGGGAGCTGCCGGATCCATTCCGGAGGAGCCTTGCTCAATCATGGTCTTGACTAATTGGACGGCAGGCGCTTGGTCTTGGGCTTCTCGCCATCCCTGACTGGGTAGCGGGTCCAGGTTCGCCTGTTGTTGTTTGACATGTAAATTTTCGACCGGTGGCCGATGGAACGCGGGCAACTCAATTTCTTCGAGGTCATCGTCTTCCAACCCCCTATCCGGCAGGTGGGGCATCCGGGATAACGCATCTGTATTTGATAGTGAAGTCATAATTAGACAGCCTGGCCACCCACCGCTGTTCCAGAGCGCCCAGCTTGGCCGTGTCCAGATGGGTCAACGTATTATTGTCTGTGTAAGCCGTGAATTTTGCCGCTGCAAGGTAATGTCGGAACCTCTCGGTGATTGCCCACACCAGGGCCAGGAACTCAATCTTGAAGGAGCTGTAATTTTCAGGGTTCCTTTCCGTGGGCCGGAGTTTTCTTGTGGCATAGGCGATCACCTTTTCTCGCCCGTCCTGGACCTGGGACAGGACTGCTCCCAAGCCCACATTGCTGGCATCGGTGTAGAGGACGAACGGGAGGCTATAGTCGGGGTACGCCAGGATCTCCTCCCCAGTCAAGGCCGTCTTCAGCTGGTGAAAGGACTCCTCATGCTTCTTCTCCCACACAAACGGAGATCCAGGGGACCTGCCACCCTTGGTCTGTCCCACGAGCAGGTCTTGCATGGGAGCGGCCATCTTCGTGTACCCCTTGATGAAGCGAAGGTAGTAGCCCACCAGGCCCAGGAACTGTCTCACCTCTCTCACTGTGGTCGGTCTCGGCCAGTCCTGGATAGCAGTAATCTTCTTGGGATCTGGGGCGACACCTTCTGCGCTCACCACGTGTCCGAGGTACTGTACCCTAGGCTTCAGTAGGTGGCACTTGGAGGGCTTCAGTTTCATCCCATACTTGGCTAGGGACGCGAACACTTGAGCCAGGTGTTCCAGGTGGGCCTCGTACGTCTGGGAGTATACGATCACATCATCTAGATACAGCAGGACAGTTTCAAAATTGAGATGTCCCAGGCAACACTCCATGAGCCGTTGGAAGGTTCCAGGGGCATTGCACAGCCCAAACGGCATACTGTTAAACTCGAAGAGTCCCATGGAAGTGGCGAATGCAGTCTTCTCACGGTCCTCTGGTGCGACCGCCACCTGCCAGTATCCGCTGGTAAGGTCAAGGGTAGAGAAGAAGTTAGCAGTTCTCAGTGCAGCTAGCGACTCTTCGATACAGGGAAGAGGATAGGCATCTTTATGCGTTATCTTGTTGATCTTCCGGTAATCCACGCACATTCTCATGGTGCCGTCCTTCTTCTTCACCAGCACCAGTGGGGCTGCCCAGGGACTACAACTATCCCGAATGACCCCTGCCTCCTTCATGTTCCTCAACATGTCTTTGGCGCATTGATAATGTGCTGGCAGGATGGGCCTATATCTTTCTTTGATAGGTGGATGTATGCCTGTAGGGATATGGTGTTGAACCCCTTTAATCCTCCCGAAATCTAATGGGTGCTTGCTGAAAACCTGTTCATACTCTTGCACTACCCTGTATGCCCCCTCTTTGTGATGCGTGCGTGTGGCTTCAGTGCCTACATGTAGTTCCTGGCACCACTCCTCTAACTGTTCTGGGGGTATATGGTTACTGGCAGGGGATGCTGAGGTAGGAGGGGCGGCTTCGCGAATGGTGTGAGGGTCTAGGGTAAGCGACTTGGCAAGGGTAGCGTAACGGGGAAGTCTAACTTCCTCCTCTCCACAATTCAGCACTCTGACAGGCACTCTCCCCTTTTTGACGTCAACCACCCCTCTGGCCGCCATCATCGTGGGCCAGTGTTCAGAAGGCGTGGGTTCCACAATCGCCGGGTAGTCACGCCCCTGGTGGCCTACTGCTGCCCTGCACCAAATCATCATCTCACTTCGGGATGGCACTACCAAGGGGGCCTCATCCATCACCCTTACTCCACCAATCTCTCCACCAATTGAATTCACTTGTTGCCGATATAGGAGGGCCCGGATCTCACGCTGCACAGCCCTCTGTCGGCCTCCTCCTGCTGTGGCGGCCAGCTGCTGCAACAGACTCAGCACCTCACTCATACAATGCTCCATCACATTGGTCCCTAGGATTACTTTTGGGTTATGGTCACTGGGTTCATTCATCACCACAATCATCCCTTGGTTCTTTAACTCCGCACGTCCCACGGTCAGGGTCACTTGTTTGTATCCCACTTGGGTTAGAGGGAGTCCATTGGCCGCGACCAGGGTCAGGCTATCATCAGAGGGGGCAAGTTCATCAGTACCCCAATACTGCTGGTACAGTGTATATGGTATAGTGGTTACCTGTGATCCTGTGTCCAATAGGGCCATAAGAGGGATGCCGTCCACTGCCAGAGGGATGATGGGGCGAGCTCCGACGTACCGGTCTCGCCAGTCGGGGGGGCCACTGGTGTCTACTCCTGAGGATCGGCCCTTGGCCCCAGGGGTTGCTCGTTTAACGGGCATCGCCTAGAGTAGTGGCCAGGCTTGCTGCACCTGTAACAAATAGGAGGCCCATAAAGTGAGTCATTGGTCCTTCTCCGCTGCATCCAGGGGATGTCCTCCGGGCTGTCGGCAAGCTGGATCCTCCCAGGGGGCTTGACTCTCGTCGGAAGCTGGAGTGCGGCGAGGATCTTGGCTAGGTCTCCATCCATGCGGCGGACCTGGGCAGCTAGCTCCTCCATCATCCCGACGGGCGCTGCAGGGGCCGGTAGAGCCGGGAGAGGAGGTGCCACCGTGATGGGAGCGGTCTCAGCCGGCCATGGGGCCGCCTCAGGAGCGTCTGCCGTTGGGGCCTGCAGGGCCTTGATGGCCCGCTCCTTCACTACTGCAAAGTCCAGATTGGGGTGTTCCAGGGCCCACAGCCGTAGCTGCTTGCGGTCTTCCGCAGACCCCAGCCCTTGCAAGAATTGTTCAGCGTATGGAGGGCTGTTTGCAGGCGCAGGGCATAGTCTCTTATATTATCCGCAGGCCGTTGTCGACACTGATAAAACTGCATCCGCAATTCCGCTTCCGTGCGGGTCTCAAAAGCGATTTGGAGTTTCTCAAAAATGGTAGTCACTGAGGCCCGGTCCGCCTCGGTCCAAGCCTCCGTCTCCTGCTCAGCCGCGCCGGTTAGCTGCCCTAGCACTACCGCTGCCCGTTGCCTGTCAGTCAAGAGATATAAATCGAGGATCGGGCTAATCTTTTTCCGAAACACCTGCAAAGCATCATGCTTCCCATCGTACTGCGGCAGCCAGGTAGCACCGGGCACATAGGGCAGGGAGAACGGCATTACCTGGGCGACCGCTGGACCCGCGGCCTCCCCCGCTCTTGCAGCCAGAGCATGGACTACCCCGTTTCCATCTGCGGGCGCTGGTGCGGCTGCGACCGCCACTCCTCCAACGGCTCCGTCAGGCGCAGACATCTTCTTCCCGTCCCCCTTGGTTCTTTCTAGCACTTCCGCTTGTTGGGGGCGGGGCTTCACTTTCGCGCCTTCCTTGCTTGGGGAAGACGCTCGAGCGGGAAATCTTCGCGCCAAAAGATGGCGGAACTTTCAATTTTTCAGCCGGACTCCGCCGGCAGAGACTGCAAGGCGCACTTCTACCGGTAGGTAGATCGGTTCTATCCTGTTCGTGACGCCAAGTTGTCGCAGGCGGAGGGGACGCACTCGCCACGCTCGGGTCCGGGGCTTCTGCTGCTGCTGCTCGGTGGCTCTCGAGCAGCGCTCCTCACCCGTGAGTGAAAAGGGTTGGTTTGTTTGGGGAGAGAGTTCGTGACGCCACCCACGGGACGTGGTGATGATGGCACCACCGCTGCTGGTGACGGGGATCCCAGGAGAGATGGTAGGGAGCAGCTAGGATGTTGTCCCCTCCGTGGGTGGGGGTTGGTGATCCTGGGGCCCGGTGGTGTGACGGGGAGGCTGGATGGTTGGGGTGCAGTGTTGCAGGGACAGTGCGGCGCGGTGCCGGACGGCACTGGTGTACTCACTCAGACAATCAATGACAGAGTCTCTGGTAAACCAAAACGGCCGGATGGACGGGTCCCGCAGCCGGCTGCAGTGTTGTTGTGCTCTCCCCGGACGGCTGATGGTGGCTGTCTTTCCCTGCACCTGTTAGAATGTTCTGACTCCTGTGGTTGCCCACCGGTATTCCGCTCCCCGGCGTATAGGTGCCGTAGGAGCCCGTCGGCCCTTGGATCTCTAGCCTATGGCGGTAGCTGTATATCCTCACGGTGTGGACTGTTGCCTTCTGTTGGGACTTGGTTGTTGGGAAACCCCTGGGGTTCCTGTCATACTCGGATTTGACTATTGACGGCGGCTCCAAGCCTGGTCGGGGTCCGATGGCCCTGCCTGTGTGCTTAGCTTCACTCCGCTCCCCGGTTCGGTACCGGTGGGCCACCGTCCAACCCCGGTCCTACGGCTCTGCAGAGTTCCGCTATCTCCTGTAGACGGCCACCACCAGCTGCCAACCTTGCTGTCAGTGCCTGGGCTCCGACCCAGACACTTGCAGTCTCTCTGCTGTCGAACTCAACTCCAAACTCAATCTGACTGCTTTTCCCGCCTCCAGGCCTGTGAACTCCTCAGTGGGTGGGGCCAACTGCCTGGCTCCGCCCCACCTGGTGTGGACATCAGACCCTGGAGGGAGGCAACAAGGGTTTTTGGTTGACTGATGTAACTGTCTAGGGTGGGGGTGTGTGCATGTTGTTATGTATGTGACTACCTGGCTAGTCCAGGGCGTCACATATACATAGCCGGCTTTATCATGAACGAGTGGTGTGGTCGCACAGGGCGCCGGCAGGCCGACAGCAGAGGGGGGCACCCAGGGAGAAGAGCGGTTTACTTTCACTTTGCTGCTCCTAATGGACCGGCTCCAGCAGGGAGCGCCCTCCCCCGCCCCTCCGCTCTGCATACTGTCAGCTACCTGCACAGGCTCCAGCAGGGAGCGCCCTCCCCCCACCTTTCCGCTCTGCACTGTCGGCTCCCTGCACAGGCTCCAGCAGGGAGCGCCCTCCCCCTCCCCTCCGCATACTGTCGGCTCCCTGCACATGCTCCAGCAGGGGGTGCCCTCCCCTCTCCCCCCTCCACTCTGCATACTGTCGGATCCCTGCACAGGCTCCAGCAGGGGGTACCCTCCCCTCTCCCCCCTCCCCCCTCCCCTCCGCATACTGTCGGCTCCCTGAACAGGCTCCAGCAGGGAGCGCTCTCCCCCCTCCCCTCCGCATACTGTCGGCTCCCTGCACAGGCTCCAGCAGGGGGCGCCCCCCCTCTCCTCCGCTCTGCATACTGTCGGCTCCTTGCACAGGCTCCAATAGGGGAGTCCTCCCCTCTACATACTGTCGGCTCCCTGCACATGCTCCAGCAGGGTGCGCCCTCCCCTCTACCCCCTCCCCTCCGCATCTTGTCGGCTCCCTGCATATGCTCCAGCAGGGGGCGCCCTCCCCTCTCCCCCCTGCCCTCCGCATACTGTCGGCTCCCTGCACAGGCTCCAGCAGGGGGCGCCCTCCCCTGCTCTCAGCTGTGTCCTCTCTCCTCACGACTTTACCATAGAGAGGGGGGAGGGGCGGCAGCACTGCCGGAGATGCTGCTACAACAGCCCCACTGAAATCCTGGAGCCCATGAAGTAACTGTATGTGAGTATAACATGCTGTGTGTCATATCTGTAATGTATTATGTGCTGTGTGTATGTGTTATGTATAACATGTGTGTGTCCTGTATACTGGTCAATATGTAGCTGTCTATCTATTATCTGTCTGTATGCCTATCTCTCTATTATATATCTCTCTATATCTATGTATCTCTATCTCTCTCTCTCTATCTATCTCTATATCTCTCTATCATATATCCCTCTATTTATCTATCATATATCTATCTATCCATCATCTATCTATCCATCATCTATCTATCTATCATATATCTATCTAACCCTCTATCTATCTATCTCTCTATCTATCTACTATCTATCATATATCTCTCTATCATATATCTATCCCTCTGTTTGTCTGTCTATCTATCATATATATATCTATCTATCTATCTCTCTATCATATATCCCTCTATTTATCTATCATATATCTATCTATCCATCTTCTATCTATCATATATCTATCTATATATCTATCTATCTATCTGTGGCGCCCCTGACCTGGTCAGGCACCACAGAGTATTGCACCCATGCGGGAGCAATGCTTCCAGGTAATCTCCAAAGGCCAGGATGAGGTGCACACACAAACATATAGTGACCAGGCCTCCCACATTACCAGAGGGGACCCTTGGGTAGCCACAAGGGGTTAACTTTCAATTCCCAGCTGGGGGTGTGTTCAGGGGCTGGTTGCTAGGAAGCAGGGCAGAGAGAGAGAGGAAGAGGGGAGTCTGGAGGAAGAAGTTGAAGTGTGAGGAAGCAGGGCAGAGGAGCTCTAGAGTGTGAGACAGGTCCTGAGGCGTGCAGTAGCTGAAAGCGGGGGAGAAAGGAGTACCGTGGGTCGGCCTGAAAATCATCCAGAGAGAGAAGGGTGGCTGAGTACGGAGATCCCGGTATCCGAGCACACAAGGGGAACTAGATCCCCAGTTCATGCAGCAAATCATTCGGAGCTGCTCAACTCACAGGTGGGGATACTTCATGCCCTCACCACTACTACGCAGAGCTCGGGCCAAGCAGCAATCATCGGGCCCATAAGGGGACAGGGCCAGAAGCCATCCCACCAAGGCCACGCTGCCGGCAGACGAGCCAGAGAGAGGGGAGCAGGGTGGTAACAGCTTCCCTGGAGGGGTCCTACCACGCTTCAAGCAAAGGATCCTCCTAAAACAGAAAGAGTGCAAGGAAGGCGAGTGGACAGCTACCCTCAGAACGGCCTCCTGGAATTCCTGGTTCAACCTGGTTATCACAGTGTCGCCCGGGCATCTCACCGTGACCTCCAAACAGTGAGTAAACACGTTGAAAGACTTCTTGGACTGTGTTTGAGTCATTCTGCGACCTGTGGTCCCACACACATACACCGGGGCCTGGGGCTTGCCTCACTCTCAGGGGGCTAATATACTGACTGCACCCACCATCAGCCCCAGGCATCCCTTAATCTGCAGTGGCGGTCCCCGCTGACCGCAATACTGAGAGTGGCGTCACGACAATCCCAAATAGAAGATTTCCTACCTGTGACCAGACTGTTCCATCCACGTGGAGTCCCTGAAGGTAATGCACTGACACATACTAGCGGGGCTTCACAACTTCTGGCGTCACGAACAGGATTTGGACTAGACCTGTTCAGACAGGTGACCGTGTGCCTCAGAGGTCCGACCGCAAAAATTGAACCGCCGCCATATTGCCATCTTCAAAAGCGCGCGCTGCAGCCCGCGCGAGGGAGAAGAGCACCGCCCACGAAGAGGTGTGGCCGCCCCAGAATCCCCACAATTCAGAGAGCGTACTGACCCAGGAAGTGGAAAGGGAGCGCGCAGATTTTTGAAGAAAAATGGACGCTGCAGGAGGTAATGCCCCTGGTCAGGGCGACGCAGCCCAAGCGATGCCAGCCCCCGTCGCGCTGGACGCAGCAGCGCCTGGTGCCGGTGCCGCGGTCGCAGCCGCGCCGGCTGAAATCTCCCCCATAATGCCAGTTTCCTTGCTGTATGTCCCAGGAGCGCAATGGCTGCCCCAATACGCCGGTAAAATAGACACGCTGACCGGGTTTAAGAAGAAGATCAGCACCCTGCTAGACATGCACGCGATGACTGGTAAGCAGAGGGCCGCTGTGGTGCTGGGACAATTGACTGAGGCAGCAGAATTGGAAGCTGAGTCCTGGACCAATGATGACCGGAGCTCTGTTGAGACCATCTTTGCCAAACTAGCAGCTGCTTTTGAACACCGCACCGAGGGAGAGCTGAGGACGGACTTCTATAACTGCCGGCAGAAGCCCCAAGATAGCATAAGAGCCTATGCCCTCAGGCTGCAGGCTGCACTGCGGGCTCTCAAGCTGGTGGACCCTGTCAGTGATCAGGAAGGAAACCGGATGATGAAGGAACAATTCTTGCGGGGCCTGCGTTCTCCTGAGGATGGGAAGCAGATGAAGCTGTGGTCCCTGGAACACCCTGACGTGGACTTTGCCATTCTGAAAGACAGGGCAGTGAAAGCACTCCAACCTCCTGTGGACACAGACCCCGTCGCACCAGCATGGCCTGCCAGTTCCACGGCTGCAGGAGCGGAATCCTCCTCGCAGGCCCTGGTAACTGCAAAAGGACTCAACACGCCAGCAGAGACCATAAGTACGCTATCCTCCCAGGTGCAACAGCTCACTAAGGACGTCGCACAAATCCTGAAAGCAATGCAGTTGCCCTCAGAGACCAAAGTCCCTCATCGGATCCTGCTAGCTGACAACCCAGAGGACGTCCCTTGGATGCGGAGGAGAAGAGGTCCCCCAACCCGAGGCAGGAGCAGTGATCGCTATGACTCATCTGGACAACCCATCTGTCGTCGTTGCCAGGAGGCAGGACACTATGCAAGGGCCTGTCCTTTAAACGAGCCAAACCTGGGGCCGGGGGCCAGTCCTCAGGATTAAGAAGATCAGGCCCAAGTCGCTGCTGTGATCAGTACGTGGGTGGACGTCCTGTCCTGTCCATCGTCCTGGATGGGATCCCTACCCCGGCATTATTGGACACCGGCTCTCAGGTAACCACGATCCCGTATGTCCTTTATCGTAGGTTTTGGTCGGACGACGATCTCCGACCACCGGACCCCTCCCTCACCATCTATGCTGCCAACGGACAACCTATAGACCAGATCGGGGTCAAAGAGGTAACCATAAAGGTGGGAAGGCAGGAAATGAAGGGACAAGGACTGATTGTTGTGGACACTGATATTAGAGAAAGGAACCCGCAAATGATTTTAGGTACTAATGTCATAGAAAATTGCCTAGGGGAAGTGTTGTTGTTGCTTCACCAGATTGTTGAAGGTGCTGAGGGCGGGTCGAAAAGAGCCTTGCAAAAGGAGATCCGAATCATTCTGAGGAAGCAACAGGTAAAACAGACTGGCGGTGAGATTGGTAGTGTACGGGTGATGGATGCAAACCCCATTGTGATACCCCCACGGAGTGAAATGATGATGTGGTGTAGAGCAGCGGTAGGTCTCAGAGGACAAGATTACCAGGCTGTACTAGAGCCCACTCATTCAGACCACTGGCCCACGATTCTGACAGCCAGGGGGGTAGTTGATGTACACAAGGGACGAGTGCCTGTACGAGTGTTGAACTGTGGGGAGGAGGAAGCCAGACTACCAAGGTACGCTACCATAGCCAAACTGTTTACATGCTCAGATGACGCCATAACACCTGTAGGTCCCCTGACACAAGCTGACTCAACAGAGGATGAGACCTCCCAAAAGCAGTTAGAGGATTGGTGCCAGAAACTCCACGTGGGGACTGACTCTACACCCGTCTACCAGAAACATGGGGTTTACAGGGTCGTGCAGGAATACGAGCAGGTCTTTAGTAAGAACCCACTAGACTTTGGTAGGATCAAAGGGGTGCAACATCACATACCCACAGGCAGTCATCCTCCCATTAAGGAAAGACATAGGCCTATTCCACCAGCCCATTACCAGCGCACAAAGGACATGCTGAAGGACATGAAGGAGGCAGGAGTCATAAGGGACAGTTGCAGCCCCTGGGCAGCTCCCCTGGTCCTGGTAAGAAAGAAGGATGGCACGATGAGGATGTGTGTGGATTACAGACGGATAAATCAGATAACACACAAGGATGCCTACCCTTTGCCAAGGATAGAGGAATCCCTCGCTGCCTTGAAAGCCTCTAACTACTTTTCTACCCTAGATCTTACTAGTGGCTACTGGCAAGTATCTGTAGCAGAAGAAGATCGGGAGAAGACGGCCTTCACCACCCCAATGGGCCTCTGTGAGTTCAACAGCATGCCATTTGGACTCTGCAATGCCCCCGGGACCTTCCAGAGGCTTATGGAATGCTGCCTAGGGCACCTCAACTTTGAAACCGTCCTGCTCTACCTGGATGATGTCATCGTGTACTCCAAGACCTACGAGGACCACCTGAAACACCTGGCTGAAGTCTTTGAAGCACTATCCCGATATGGAATGAAGCTGAAACCATCCAAGTGCCATTTACTGAAGCCAAAGGTCCAGTACCTAGGTCACGTGGTCAGTGCAGAAGGAGTAGCACCGGACCCAGAGAAGGTCACAGTCATCCAGGAATGGCCCACACCTACCACCGTCCGGGAGGTACGTCAGTTCCTTGGCTTGGTAGGCTACTACAGAAGGTTCATCAAGGGCTACACGAAAATGACAGCGCCTTTGCAAGAGCTCCTGGTAGGCCACCCAAAGAAGAAAGGAAAGACCTCCGGCCCGCCATTTCACTGGGGAGAAGCAGAAGAACACTCCTTCAGACAAATGAAAGGGGCCTTGACGGGTGAAGAGATCCTAGCCTACCCTGACTACGGTCTGCCATTCGTACTGTACACAGATGCCAGTAATGTGGGACTGGGAGCAGTGCTTTCACAGGTGCAGGGAGGCAAAGAGCGTGTGATTGCTTACGCCAGCAGGAAGCTCAGGCCTACTGAAAGAAACCCAGAAAATTATAGCTCATTTAAGCTAGAGTTCCTGGCCATGGTATGGGCTATCACAGAGCGGTTCAAGCACTACCTGGCAGCCACCAAATTCACTGTCTTCACGGACAACAACCCCCTGACCCACTTGGATACTGCTAAATTGGGTGCCATGGAGCAGCGTTGGGTAGCCCGACTGGCGAATTATGACTTTACTGTCAAGTATCGAGCTGGCCGCAAGAACGGCAACGCAGATGCTCTGTCCAGGATGCCTCACCTAGCAGACGAGGGTGAAGATGAAGATGATCTTGAAGAGATTGAGCTGCCAGCGTTCCATCGCCATGGAGCAAAACAGTGTCGGCAGTCGCGTGCCAACCGCCAAGAGGTGACCCTGAACCCACTACCTCACTACAACTGGAAGGAGACCCAGGAAAATGATCCAGCGGTAGGCTTGGTAAAGAAACTGATCAGCCAGCCGGGCGCCAGCCTTGACAAAGGAGCCCCACCTGAGGCACAGTACCTATGGAAGGAGAGGGGTCGATTATTCATCTATCAAGACAAACTTTACAGGAGCATCATTGACCCGAGGACGCATGAGAAGGTGTGGCAAGTGATTGTACCACAGAAGGATACGAGGATGGTGCTAGAAGCCTATCACAATGGTGCAGGACACTTTGGTTGGAAGAAACTGGAGGCCCTACTTAAAGTAAGATTCTACTGGGTGGGCATGAGATCTGCCCTAGAGAAGTGGTGTCGAAACTGCGGGCCCTGCAATCTTAGAAGAAAAGACCAGCACAGCCAGAGAGCACCACTCCAGCCAATCCAAACTAAACGGCCCCTGGAGATCGTGGCCCTGGACCATGTAAAGTTGGCACCCAGCAGACAAGGCTACAACTACGCTCTCACTATGGTTGACCACTACTCCAGATTCCTGGTGGTAGTACCAGTCAAGGACTTGACAGGTCAAACTGCAGCCAAAGCTTTCCAGACACACTTCTGTCGACCACATGGCTATCCAGATCAAGTGCTCACTGACCAAGGACCAGCCTTTGAAGCTGAAGTGTTTAAGGAGTTTTGTAACCTATACGGCTGCCAGAAGAGCCGTACTACGCCTTACCATCCTCAGACCAATGGCATGTGTGAGAAGATGAACCACATCATTCTCGACCTTCTGAAGACGCTCCCACTAGAAGAACGAAGTCAGTGGCCGGAAAAACTGCCCGATCTAGTGGACATGTATAACAACATCCCTGTGAGTTCCACGAACTGCACACCGGCATACCTGATGAGGGCCAGACCAGGGAGATTGCCAGTAGATCTGGAAATGGGAGTTGAGACCCCTGAAGACCATCAACAAGGTGCTGATTGGGATTCCAACCGCCAAGCCCAATACAAGAAAGTACAAGAGTGTGTGGAGCGAAGCCTGACTCAGCAGCGTGAGAAACAAGAAAAGGCCTACAATCGAAAAGCACCTGCTGTTCCTTTGATGCCAGGAGATATAGTTCTCAAAAGGAAGAGAAGACGTCATAAACTTGACAATCACTGGGAAGAAGAACCCTATACTGTGTTACCATCGACGCTTAGCAATGAAAAGACATGCCTTATCAGCAAAGATGGAGGAAAAACAACAGCTGTCGTTTCTAGAGATCGCCTAAAGAAATGTCCTGAACAACTAAGAATCCCTGAAGAAATTCCCAACCCTTTTCCAGTTCAAGAACCAAAAGAAAAGATGATCCATACTGTACTTGGAGATTTTCCAGCAAGTTGGCCTCAATACAATGGAGCAGTAGTTATTCCGGTTATTACATTCCCTCAATCTGGAGAAGTAAGAGACCCAGAAGAACCTGTTCAGAACTTGGAAGAGCCAAATGTAGCTGAAGCAGAAGACCACACACTGGTATCAATACCTAGTACACCCATTATTCACATTGAGACACATACATCGGGTGGGAGGACACAACCTCAGACAGATGACAGTATAGTACTGCGTAGATCAACCCGCAGCAACTTTGGTCAGCTCCCATTACGCTATAGAGAAAGTACAGTTTAGTTCAAAGTGACGGTATGAAAGGTAATGTTTAACCTGTTTACAGTTAAGTAACGTTTAAGTGAAATGTGCCCACAAGGACTATTGTGAGACCTCTTTAAAATGTTTTCTTTACACTAGTTCACGTGCATTTTAAAAAAAATGGACCACCGGTTATGAACTGGCTTTAACCACAAACTTTTGCATTGTAAAAATGTGGCGCCCCTGACCTGGTCAGGCACCACAGAGTATTGCACCCATGCGGGAGCAATGCTTCCAGGTAATCTCCAAAGGCCAGGATGAGGCGCACACACAAACATATAGTGACCAGGCCTCCCACATTACCAGAGGGGACCCTTGGGTAGCCACAAGGGGTTAACTTTCAATTCCCAGCTGGGGGTGTGTTCAGGGGCTGGTTGCTAGGAAGCAGGGCAGAGAGAGAGAGGAAGAGGGGAGTCTGGAGGAAGAAGTTGAAGTGTGAGGAAGCAGGGCAGAGGAGCTCTAGAGTGTGAGACAGGTCCTGAGGAGTGCAGTAGCTGAAAGCGGGGGAGAAAGGAGTACCGTGGGTCGGCCTGAAAATCATCCAGAGAGAGAAGGGTGGCTGAGTACGGAGATCCCGGTATCCGAGCACACAAGGGGAACTAGATCCCCAGTTCATGCAGCAAATCATTCGGAGCTGCTCAACTCACAGGAAGGGAAACTTCATGCCCTCACCACTACTACGCAGAGCTCGGGCCAAGCAGCAATCATCGGGCCCATAAGGGGACAGGGCCAGAAGCCATCCCACCAAGGCCACGCTGCCGGCAGACGAGCCAGAGAGAGGGGAGCAGGGTGGTAACAGCTTCCCTGGAGGGGTCCTACCACGCTTCAAGCAAAGGATCCTCCTAAAACAGAAAGAGTGCAAGGAAGGCGAGTGGACAGCTACCCTCAGAACGGCCTCCTGGAATTCCTGGTTCAACCTGGTTATCACAGTGTCGCCCGGGCATCTCACCGTGACCTCCAAACAGTGAGTAAACACGTTGAAAGACTTCTTGGACTGTGTTTGAGTCATTCTGCGACCTGTGGTCCCACACACATACATCGGGGCCTGGGGCTTGCCTCACTCTCAGGGGTCTAATATACTGACTGCACCCACCATCAGCCCCAGGCATCCCTTAATCTGCAGTGGCGGTCCCCGCTGACCGCAATACTGAGAGTGGCGTCACGACAATCCCAAATAGAAGATTTCCTACCTGTGACCAGACTGTTCCATCCACGTGGAGTCCCTGAAGGTAATGCACTGACACATACTAGCGGGGCTTCACATATCTATCTATCTATTGTTAGAGAAGCCATTTTGTCTTGATCACCATTTTGTTCACCCTTGTATAACCATGTATGATATTATTCTGTTCTATTGAGAAATCTATGATGTCCTGTTTTGTTGAGAAATCTTAACAAAAAAACATCTGCTTCTTGGAATATGTTCCCGTACAAAAATATAAGATTCTTAGAATTTATGTATCCTTCCCGAATATGACTTGTGACTTATTGTTATAAGCTTTGACCTTCATACCATATCTCTTGGAACCCTGTAATTGTCCAGTTTGGCCAAAGAATCCAAGGAAACTGATACTCCCAAAAGTCCCTTTTCCTCCTGAGAACATATTATTTCCTAAAGTGTAACAAAGTTTAACCTTGACTTGTGGTATATGGAAACCACCTAAGAATTCATAACTATTGTAATCATATCACATGATTTATATTATGTAACCAGTTTAAAGGGTATAAAAAGCCCGACATAACTATTAATAAACTAGTTTCGTATTGATTTTAACAAATTACAGACGTGTCTGTCTTGATTTGTTGAAGCGTCACACTCAGAACCGGCCGATCCCTTACATCTACCTGAGAGCAAAGAGGGTCCAACTCTAAAGGCTACTTTACACACTGCGATATCGGTCCCGATATCGCTAGTGTGCGTACCCGCCCCCATCTGTTGCGCGACACGGGCATATCGCTGCCCGTGGCGCACAACATCGCCCAGAGCCGTCACACATACTTACCTGTCCGGCGACGTCGCTGTGACCGGCGAACCGCCTCCTTTCTAAGGGGGCGGTCCGTGCGGCGTCACAGCGACGTCACTGAACCGCCGCCCAATCGCAGCGGAGGGGCGGAGATGAGCGGGACGTAACATCCCGCCCACCTCCTTCCTTCCGCATAGCGACCGGGAGGCAGGTAGGGAGACGTTCCTCGCTCCTGCGGCGTCACACGCAGCGATGTGTGATGCCGCAGGAACGAGGAACAACCTCGTTACTGCTGAAGTAATGATAATTGGGAATGGACCCCCGTGTCGCCGATTAGCGATTTTTCACTGTTTTGCAACGATGCAAAATCGCTAATCGATGTCACACGCAACGGCATCGCTAATGCGGCCGGATGTGCGTCACGAATTCCGTGACCCCAACGACTCCGCATTAGCGATGTCGTAGCGTGTAAAGCCCGCTTAACACTATCTATCCATCATCTATCTATCTATCTATCTATCTATCTATCATATATCTATCTATCTATCTATCTATCCATCATCTATCTATCTCTCTATCATCTATCTATCTGATATCTATTTGTCTATCATGTGTCCAGCGTTGGTCTGGCACACAGACACCAGTCAATGCCTCAATGGGCTCTCCAACTGGACATAGAGGGGACCCACCAGCAGGGGCACCACTGGCATCAAAGATCCCGAGCTCCGGCCCAGAACTTCTGGGCCGGAGCCCCGTATCTTCTGCAACCAGCGCACTGAACTCTGTCGGCGTCACCCTGATACAGTTCAAACCTGTGACAGAGCAAGAGCTCCCTGCTCTATCACTGCCCCTCTCCTAAGGCTGCTTTCACACATCCGGCTTTTGCAATGCGGCACAATCCAGCACTTTGCAGGAAAACCGCAACCGTTTTTTTTTGCTGCCGGTTGCGTTTTTCCTGCATAGACTTTAATTAGTGCCGCATTGTGCCGCATGGGCTCGCGTTCCGTCCGGTTTTTGCCGCATGCGGCAGATATAGCCGATGCGGCGGCCGGATGGAACGTTCCCTGGCACGTTTTTTGCTCTGGCAGAAAGAACCGCATCGCGCCGCATCCGGCCGATGCGGCGCTTTTCCCAATGCATCCCTATGGATGCCGGATGCGGCGCGATGCGGCAAAAACCGCATCCGGCCGCCGCATGCGGTTTTTGCCACTGCGCATGCTCAGTAGCATGCCGCAAGCGGCAAAAACCGGACGGGCCGCATGTAAAAAACGTATGCAAAGGATGCGGTGTTTTCACCGCATCCGTTGCATAGGTTGCACAGCCGGATTGAGCCGCACCGCTCAAACCGGATGTGTGAAAGCAGCCTAAGCCACAGACTGCTGCAGGCCTGTGTCTTAGGAGACTGTATATCCACAAGGGCAGTGCAGTGACATCATTGCATTGCGCTACCTCCACAGGCTACCATAGAAGAGAAGACGGAGGCTGCAGTGCTGGGAATCAGGATTAGGAGAGTATAAGGTTTTTTATGTCTATATGGAATCTGTGGGGGCTCCTGTTGTATATAAGAGGTTATGTGGGGGCCCCTGCTGTGTATGGGAGCCTGTCTGAAGGCTCCTGCTGTGTATAGGATGCTGTGTGAGGGCTCCTTCTCTGTGTAATAGGATGTGTGAGGGCTCCTTCTCTGTGTAATAGGATGTGTGGGGGCACCTGCTGTGTGTTGAAGGCTGTGTGGGGGCTCCTGCTGTGTGCAGGAGGCTGTGTGGGAGCTCCTGCTGTGTGCAGGAGGCTGCGTGGGGGCTCCTGCTGTGTTAAGGAGGCTGTGTGGGGGCTCCTGCTGTGTTCAGGAGGCTGCGTGGGGGCTCCTGCTGTGTTCAGGAGGCTGTGTGGGGGCTCCTGCTGTGCATAGGAGGCTGTGTGGGGGCTCCTGCTGTGCATAGGAGGCTGTGTGATGGCTCCTGCTTTGCATAACATGCTGCGTGGGGGCTCCTGCTGTGCATAGGAGGCTGTGTGGGGGCTCCTACTGTGCATAGTGTGGCGCCCTGGACAAGCCAGGACGTCACAAGCACTACACCAACACACCCCACACTCCCGGTCAGGCACACCTAAGTCAGGCAAAAAACCTTGTTGCCTTCCTCCAGGGGCTGATGTTCACACCAGGGGGTGGACCAGGCAGTTGGTCCCACCCACAGAGGAGTTCATAGTCCTGGAGGTGGGAAAAGTAGACAGTTTAGTTGTGGAGTTTGAAGTGAAAGGAGTGAAGTGGCAGAGGAGCAGACAGAAGTTGGTCTGGGTGTGTGGCCCGGACGGATCAGCAAGGTTGGCAGACGGTGGTGACCGTCTGCAGGAGTGGCCTATTGGAGCTAACCGTAAGGACCGTGGACGGGCGGTGGCCCGGCGGTACCAAACCGGTGCGCAAAGAGAAGCCAGCACCATCCGGCAGGGGCTTACGGACCCCGACAAGGCTAGGAGTCGCCGTGAATTTGTCAAATCCGTTAGCGAAGGACACCTCCTGGGTTTCCCAGCAGCCAAGTCCCGACAGAAGGCAACAGTCCAACCGAGAGAGGGAAACACAGTCACCGCCAAGGCTAAAGTTCCCAGGGCCAGAGCCTGCGGGCAAAAGGGGCTCCTTCAGCACCCATCCAAGCTGGGGAGCGGGTTACCGGTGGAAACCCATTGGAACTATACATACTACAAAGGTGCAGGGAAAGGCAGTCACCATCAACCTGCCGGGAGGAGAAACACCGCAGCCATCTGTGGGACCCGTCCATCCAGCCGTTTGTTTTACCGGAGACTCTATGTACATCATTGGCTGAGTGAGTACCACCGTGCCGTGCGGCACAGCGCTGCCCCCGCGACCCTGCACCTCGCCAGGCCCCGTAACCCGCCTGCAATCCATTCCTACCCCCTCACCGGGCCCCGGGACAACCAACCCCCTACCCACGGAGGGGAGAACTAACATCCAGGCTGCTCCCTGTCATCGCTCCCGGGATCCCCGTCCAGAGCAGCGGTGGTGTCACCAATCTCACCACAACTGTGGGTGGCGTCACGGACAATATCAAATCCCCACAATCAAATCCCCCTTTTCACTCACAGGCGAGGAACGCCGCTCGAGTCCCCGGGATCCGGCCCACCGCTCGAGCCACCACCGAGCAGCAGCAGCAGCCGGACCCGAGCAGTGGGAGAGTGCAATGTCCCCTCCTCCGCCCGTGACAACTTGGCGTCACGAACAGGATCTTACCGCTCTGCCGTCTGGTAGAGGTGCTCCTTGTGACCGCCGGAGGTGTCCGGCCGAAAATTTTGAGAAGCCGCCATCTTGGGCGCGAAAATTGCCCGCTCGAGTGTCTCCTCGAGCAGTGGAGGCGCGAAGGCCAAAACCCCGCCCCTGTAGAGGAGGAGCCGGAAAGAGACTAAGGGGGACTGATGGCGTCTGGCCGCATGTAGCGCGTGGCTATAAAAGCAGAGACGCCAGGACTCTGCAGTGATACTGGGTTCCTGGAAGACCTCATTGCCAAGATGCACAGTCCGACTACCAACGATGACGCTTCCGAACCCGGCACGGCGATGTGGCTGAGGGACCGGACCGCCCCGCTGAGTAACCGTCTGCAAGCCCACATGCAGCTCCTCCTGGAGGAGTGGGAGACCGACATGGCGGACGTGGTGGCTGCTATGCGGAGACGCGAGGTGGAAGAGGATTTAGAGGAGCGGGTAAGAAACCCACGCCCCTGTATTCCCGAGAGATCGGCCACTGCGGCTGAGGAGCCCGGCCAGCACCCGCTCACCCTGCCTCCCTCCCCGCTACCCGTGTTAGCTGCTGCCGCCCCGCCACTAGGCCCGCTACCTGTCCAACCGGTAGCGATACCCTGCCAACCCGCCCTGGCGGACCAACTGGCTGCAGACTCGCGGGGCCGTCCTGAATCGCCCCTGGAGGAACCGCCGAGATCACGGCCCCTTAATGAAGATGTATCAGAGGCCCCGGCCAGGATGGCACCAGGCGCTGTGCCCGAGACCGGAACCGTGGCGTGGATGAAGGCCAGAGTAGTCGAGTTCAATCAGCGCCAGCAACATCAGATATATCTCATGATGGAGCAGTGGACCCATGAGGTGGAAATGCTGGTTGCAGCTGCCCCAATGTATGGGGTGGGCGCAGATGTGACGGAACCAACGGGTAACCCACGTCCCCATGTCCTACCAGGACCGGCCACTGCGGCTGGGGGGCCTGGTCCTGTCACGGCCCTCACGTCGTCCTTGCCGTTACTCATGGAGCACCTCAGTGTTGACCAACCCGATCTGCTGCCCCGTGCTACTACAGCTGACTCTTATGTGCTGGATTCGGGGGCCTGGAAACTGCGGCAGCTGGCGGCAACCTGCCTGGCGCAGAGACAAGTGATAGCGATTCCAGCTCCGGCGCCGAGCCCACCTCTGAATTCGAGAAGGCGAGTGAGCGAGCGTCTCCGCTACGAGGGAGAGCCAGTGGTTTATTACACCCCGCACACCGGTGGGAATGGATACCGGGCACCCCTTTCACAGCAGGCATGTCACTGCATGTTTGATATGCTGGTGGCGGAGGATGGGGCCGCCTCAGCCAAAGAATCGGAGTGATGGCAGCGGAGTCCCATTGCAAGTTGTCCCCGTTGGGACCACCAAAGTACCGTTTAGAAAGTTTTAAAAAAAAAAAAAGATAAGTGAATGATTACCGAGAAGTTACCTGATTGACCATCCTTAATTTGAATCGGTCGTTGCCGGCAACTGGTCCCCGTTGGGACCCCTTACAAACCACTGCGTAGGAACTACTACGGACAAGCCCGAGAACTGGCAGGGCAACCACGAACTTGTGGTCTGTAAATAAAAATGTTTTTCTATGGCTTTACCGTAACCGCCTCCAGAGAGGCTGATTTGGAGGATGGGCCTGGAGGGAAGTGATGGCCCAGGCCCCCCACTACCGCAACCGGTGGCGATCCTCCGGGGGTTTCAGGGGCTCCCCATGGACGTGGGTCCCCTGGAAAGGACAGAACCCGCTCGGGTAACTTGTGCTGGACTGGGGTCAAGGGGTGCTGCCCATTTGCTTAGGGGCAGCATCAGGGCCAGGTTGCTTGGGTGGGAGAGAGCGGAAGCCGTTACCGTTAGCAACGTTTAAGTAAATATGCCTCCCGATGTGGGAAGAAGTTAATATACTTGTAATATACGTTTACCGTTTATCTTTTTCAGTTTGTGAAAATAAAACCGGTGATGGACGGGCAGCCCGCGGACGGTCTGCATTTTACTAAGGGGGAATGTGGCGCCCTGGACAAGCCAGGACGTCACAAGCACTACACCAACACACCCCACACTCCCGGTCAGGCACACCTAAGTCAGGCAAAAACCCTTGTTGCCTTCCTCCAGGGGCTGATGTTCACACCAGGGAGTGAGCCAGGCGGTTGGTCCCGCCCACCGAGGAGTTCACAGTCCTGGAGGCGGGAAAAGTAGACAGCTTAGTTGTGGAGTTTGAAGTGGAAGGAGTGAAGTGGTAGAGGAGCAGACAGAAGTTGGTCCGGGTGTGTGGCCCGGACGGATCAGCAAGGTTGGCAGACGGTGGTGACCGTCTGCAGAAGTGGCCTATAGGAGCTAACCGTAAGGACCGTGGACGGGCGGTGGCCCGGCGGTACCGGACCGGTGCGCAAAGAGAAGCCAGCACCATCCGGCAGGGGCTTACGGACCCCGACAAGGCTAGGAGTCGCCGTGAATTTGTCAAATCCGTTAGCGAAGGGAACCTCCTGGGTTTCCCAGCAGCCAAGTCCCGACAGAAGGCAACAGTCCAACCGAGAGAGGGAAACACAGTCACCGCCAAGGCTAAAGTTCCCAGGGCCAGAGCCTGCGGGCAAAAGGGGCTCCTTCAGCACCCATCCAAGCTGGGGAGCGGGTTACCGGTGGGAACCCATTGGAACCGTACATACTACATAGGTGCAGGGAAAGGCAGTCACCATCAACCTGCCGGGAGGAGAAACACCGCAGCCGTCTGTGGGACCCGTCCATCCAGCCGTTTGTTTTACCGGAGACTCTGTGTACATCATTGGCTGAGTGAGTACCACCGTGCCGTGCGGCACAGCGCTGCCCCCGCGACCCTGCACATCGCAAGAACGTAACCCGCCTGCAATCCATTCCTACCCCCTCACCGGGCCCCGGGACAACCAACCCCCTACCCTCGGAGGGGAGAACTAACATCCAGGCTGCTCCCTGTCATCGCTCCCGGGATCACCGTCCAGAGCAGCGGTGGTGTCACCAATCTCACCACAACCGTGAGTGGTGTCACGGACAATATCAAATCCGCACAATCAAATCCCCCTTTTCACTCACGGGCGAGGAACGCCACTCGAGTCCCCGGGATCCAGCCCACCGCTCGAGCCACCACCGAGCAGCAGCAGCAGCCGGACCCGAGCAGTGGGAGAGCGCAGCGTCCCCTCCTCCGCCCGCGACACATAGGAGGCTGTGTGGGAGTTCCTGCTGTGCATAGGAGGCTGTGTGGGGGCTCCTGCTGTGCATAGGAGGCTGTGTGGGGGCTCCTGCTGTGCATAGGAAACTGTGTGGGGGCTCATGCTGTCCATAGGAGGCTGTGTGGGGGCTCCTGCTGTCCATAGGAGGCTGTGTGGGGGCTCCTGCTGTCCATAGGAGGCTGTGTGGGGGCTCCTGCTGTGCATAGGAGGCTGTGTGGGGGCTCCTGCAGCTATTTGCATATAGTTGGTATGTGGCCTCTAGAGTTAACTCCTCCTGTGGACCCCAGACACCCCAGTCCGACCCTGCATCCATCTATCTTTTCTATAGTACTATGTGTGTGTCATGTATATGGTGTAATTTATGCAGTGGCAAAATGACTGGGCCTGTGGGTGATGGAGGCCATTGCTATTTTCTCGGATGCATGGCTGAACACCATTGAGGAGCAGTTGGCCCTGTATAGGTGTAATGACATCAGGGGGAGCCTGTGACGTAATGCCTGTGGGCCCTGCAGCTGCGGCCAGAGTGGGCGCAGAGCATGTGTAGGGGGTAATAGATACATATATATATTTACTAGCTGTAGTACCTGGTGGTGCCCGGGATAATAACTGTCCCTCTCCCTCTCTCCTACTCTCTGTGTCCCTCTCTGTCTGTCTGTCTCCCTCTCTCTGTCTGTATGTTTGTCTCTATGTGTCTGTGCTTGTGTTTGTGTGTATCTCTGTGTCTGTGTGTCTCTGTCTCTGTGTATCTCTGTCTATGTGTGTCTGTGTCTATATCTGTGCCTCTTTGTGTCTCTGTGTGTCTCTGCGTGTCTCTTTCTGTGTGTCTCTGTCTTTGTGGGTCTCTGTGTGTGTCTGTCTCTGTGTATCTCTGTCTGTGTCTCTGTCTCTGTGTGTCTCCGTCGCTTTCTCTGTGCCTCTGTGTCTCTGTATCAGTTATCAGTCTTTGTCTGTCTATGTCTCTGTGTGTCTCTGTATCAGTCTCTATATTAGTCTGTCTGTGTGTGTCTTTGTGTGTCTCTGTATCAGTCTCTGTGTGTTTGTGTTTCTGTGTGTCTCTGTATCAGACTTTGTGTCTATGTCTCTGTGTGTGTGTCTCTGTATCAGTCTCTGTATCAGTCGTTGTCTATGTGTGTGTCTCTGTATCAGTCTCTGTGTGTCTGTGTCTCTCTCTCTTTGTCTGTCTCTATATCTGTCTCTGTGATTCTATGTCTGTGTGTGTCTCTGTATCTCTATCTCAGTGTCTCTGTCTGTCTCTGTCTCTTTGTGTCTCTGTCCGTGTGTGTGTCGCCTCTGTCCATGTGTGTGTCTCTGCATCAGTCTCTGTGTGTATGTGTGTGTCTCTCTCTTTGTGTCTCTGTTTGTCTCTGTGTTTCTGTGTGTCTGTCTCTGAATCAGACTCTGTGTCCCTGTGTGTCTCTGTATCAGTCTGTGTGTCTCTGTCTCTGTGTGTGTCTCTGTCTGTGTGTGACACTGTGTGTATGTGTGTGTATGTGTGTGTCTCTGTATCAGTCTGTGTGTCTCTGTCTCTATATTAGTCTCTCTGTGTCTGTCTCTCTGTGTCTCTGTCTGTGTGTGACACTGTGTGTCTGTGTGTGTCTCTATCGACATTATATTATCTGACACATTACCTGTCTTATACTAACAATGTCTTTTGTTGCCTATAGCAACCAATTACAGCTCCTATTAATGACCTGTAGCTCCCAGCTTCATTGATTTTAATGTAAGCAGATTTTTCGGCAAATAACTGTAAAGCGCAGGGTTAAATTTTCCCCTCAAAACATAGTCTATGACGTTCCCTGAGTCACACGGGGCGTCTGTGTAAAATTTTGTGATTGTAAATGTGACGGTGCGGATTCCTTTAACGGACATAAACACATACATCTATACACTGAGCTTTATATATTAGATTATACACCCTACATATGCCCTGTACCTGTCACGTACAGTGTGTAATGTAATGTAATTCTGAATAATGACCTGCCATATCCTAAAAGTGTGTAATATGCGCTGTGTTAGGATTTCACTTGCCGATTCAAGTTGTTATCTGATCACTCACTTGTGATTTGCAATGTGTGGTCATCTGCAGAATGACGTCTCCTACGATATCGTCTGCTGCAGCTAATCGGTAAGATCAATTGTTCTCCAGTCCTGTTATGACCGTGCGTGCTCTCCCGGTCACAACAGATCTGAAGAAGCGAGGGCGCATGCGCCGCCCTCTCATGCACCGCCCTCTCGTGCACCATAATACTGTGGGCTTCAGAAACATGGTGCCGGAGATGAGCGCTACGTGCAGGCGCTAACTCCAACGCCGTGTAACTGAAGATTAGAAATTTACATACGGCCAGCGAGAGGGATGAACAGGCGGCGGGGGGGTGGGAATACATGTGCATAACCCGCCCGGACATTAGCAGCGAGGTGCACACGTCAATCAAAAAGATGATTAATTTTCAAACTTTATACACTTGGATTTCACAGCCTAAACACCCGAGCTGCCCACTAATGGTATGTACACACTGTGCCTGATAGTGCCAGTACTGCACTGGCTGCACCTTATATAGGAAAATGCTGATGTTTGGTTCCCTTTAAGTCTAATCTATTGACTGGAAGGGTTCAAAAACAAAAACGCAAAAAGAACTGACATGCTGCATCTTCAAAAACGCAGCCAACAAAAGATGCCCAGTGTGGACAGCAAAATCAAAATCCCATTGGCTTTGCTGGGAGTAGAAAATGCATGCATTTGCTGCATCTTTGTGACCTCAAAAATGCAACAAAAGATGTCCTGTGTGAACTTAGCCTTAAGGCCGCTTTACACACTGCGATATCGGTACTGATATCGCTAGCGTGGGTACTCGCCCCCATCTGTTGTGCGACACGGGCAAATCGCTGCCCGTGCCGCACAACATCGCCCAGACCCGTCACACATACTTACCTGACTGGAGACGTCGCTGTGACCGGCGAACCGCCTCCTTTCTAAGGGGGCGGTCCGTGCGGAGTTATAGCGACGTCACTGAGCGGTCGCCCAATAGAAGCGGAGGGGCGGAGATGAGCGGGACGTAACATCCCGCCCACCTCCTTCCTTCCTCATAGCGGCCGGGAGGCAGGTAAGAAGAGCTTCCTCGTTCCTGCGGTGTCACACATAGCGATGTGTGCTGCCGCAGCAACGAGGAACAACATCGTTACTGCTGCAGTAACGATAATTGAGAATGGACCCCCATGTCACCGATGAGCGATTTTGCACGTTTTTGCGACGATGCAAAATCGCTCATCGGTGTCACACGCAACAACATCGCTAATGCGGCCGGATGTGCGTCACAAATTCCGTGACCCCAAAGACTCCGCATTAACAATATCGTAGCGTGTAAAGCCCCCTTTAGTGTCGTTATGAAGGCCATTCTATCAATGTAATGCATTGTCAGCAGCTGAGGTGTATTATGAGGTTCTGCAGCAGTTGAGTTGTGTATTACGCGGTTCTGCAGCAGCTGAGGTGTATTATGAGATTCTGCACCAACTGATGTGTGTATGATGAGGTCCTGCAGCAGCTGAGATGTGTATTATGGAGTTCTGCAGCAGCTGAGATGTGTATTATGGGGTTCTGCAGCAGCTGAGGTATATTATGGGGTTCTGCAGCAGCTGAGGTGAATGATATTTTGCAGCAGCTGAGATGTGTATAATGAGGTTCTGTAGCATCTGAGGTGTATTTTGAGGCTCTGCAGCAGCTGAGGTATGTATTATGGGATTCTGCAGCAGCTGAGGTGTGAATGATGAGGTTCTGTAGCATCTGAGGTGGGCATTATGAAGTTCTACATAATATTACATTATTTGGCATGGATTTATCTTACAAATTTTCCAACAAAATTATTTGCAGCATTGCAAATGGGGTGAGCCCAGTCTGGTTAATAAAGGGATTACAATATATATGCTGTAGTTCTTCCATACACAGGGCCCCTCCCTCATGGTGCGTATGTGGTACTGCAGCTCAGTTTGTTCAGGTCATTTTAGCTGAGAGGCAGCGACACATACACAGCGCCCCCCCCGTCCTTATGGTGTGTATGTGGTGCTGCACCTCACTCTGTTCAGGTCATTTTAGCTGAGAGACAGTGACACATATAACCTGAGGAATCTTTATTATGTATAAAGCAGAGCTTTTTTCTAATTTCTTACATTCCCCTTTAACATCTGTATTTTAGACTTTTTGGTCCGGAGTGCACACAGCATCGGCTGCCGACTCCATGGTGCCTTCCTGGTATCATCTCGTACATTTATCCTCAGGATCCCACCAATGGGACCACGACCTGCGCCGCTCTAATTGTATAGGAATTTATAACATCTCTCCACGAAGATCGTCAGCGCCTCATTCTGCAGATACATGTGCGCCCCATTGGGGGGATCCATATATGCCATCCGTAATGTAATATCCAGGCATACAGCATGTACGAGATGAGAAGACCCCAATAAGAATAATCTCAGATGTGGTGGAATTAATGTGGATTGAGAAGCAGATTCTCCAGCACAAATCTGGAGGACTTTATTGTACACTTGAACAAATCAATTTTCTTAGGATATAAAAATAAAATGGCCTCTGGTCCTCATTTGTTTCCTGGAAACTGGGTAAAAAATCAGTAGGGGGGGGGCACCAAAGGGGAGTTTTGCACAGGGCACCATTCAGGCTAAGGCAGGCCCTGATTGTATAGCACTGTTTTTTGCTTCTTGGTAGTCTTTTCTGAACTCTTGAAGAACTTCAACTGCATTCTGAAGTAATAGTGCTGCTTTTTCAAGATTTGTGTCTAGCTTGCAGGCACTTTGAAATATCTCCAACAACATATATAATCCTAGACTGCATGACAACTGTCATCACAAACTGAAAAGTGCTGATATTTTTCTTTAAGCTAGAGTCACTGCAGTCACTGGAATTTTTGTCTGACTTCAGGATAATTTTTGTCAGTGCCTTCAGGATATCAGTGTAGCGATACCTCAGTGCCATGATGGAATCATTCCTGGAAGACCATCTAATTAGACATAATCTCTTTAGAGTAAAGCTTAATAGTTTTAGCCGCTGACAATATCTCTGATAATAAAGCCCATCGTTTGATACTGTTACCAAAAAACTGGTACAACTTTTCAATGATATCATAAAATTTGCATAGTTCTGGGATGAATCTTACAGAATCATTTACAGCAAGGTTTAAGCTGTGAGCTGCACAATGTATATGTGACGCCCTGGCGCCACCAGGTGGTCATAGAAAAGCAGTACACCCCACACAATACCATCCCACATCAGGTACCGTCTGCCACAAAACCCTAGCCACCCCCCTCAGAGTAGAAAGGACACACCAGTGGGCGGGACCAGGCGGATTGGGAGTGCCCACCTAGGGGTCTTGAGGATCCGGGGGCGGGAAAAAGAGCAGTTTGAGTTCAAGTTCTAGTGGGAGTTGGAGTGAGAAGGAGAGAGGAGCAGGAGGAGAGTGTGAAGGCTGCGCCTACTGAGGGTAGCCAGGGTAGTGGCCCTGGTCTACTGGCTAGGTGGCAAGCAGTGGACCATGTCCAAAGGCGATGGGAGTCCGGTCGCGGGAAATCCAGAGTGGACCGGGGCAGGGTTGGAGCCCGCCAGTACCGACTGCGGAGATCTGGTCCGGAAGCCGTGCACAGGCGGGGTACCTGAACCCTAGTTAAAAGACGGTTGCAAGCCCTTCTCTAATTAACCAGGCCGGGAGCAAGGTTCCAGACGTTGTTCCAAAGTGTTAGCCCAGATAGAGCAAAACGGCAGCCCACCGCGGGTGATAGGATATCCGCAAACACCCACTGAGATCCCAAGGGTCATGTCTCCCAACAACAAAAAAAACGGGGGAGGACTTCCCCATTCCACACGAGGTTGTCCAAAGTAGAAGAAAAGTACATAGTGCCGGAGGAAGGGACATCGGTACACCAGCCGGGTGTGGAAACCGAATACACCCAGAAGCGGCAGCCGGCCACTGACCCCTTGGTTTACCAACATACCTGTGTGCAATCATTCAATCGTGAGTACACTAAAGGGTACTTTACACACAACGATTTCACTAACGATATATCGTCGTGATCACGTTATTCGTGACGCACATCCGGCGCCGTTAGCGATATTGTTGTGTGTGACTAAAAGGAGCGACGATAAACGATCGCAAAAACATAAAAAATCGTTGATCATTGACACGTCACTCCTTTTCATAATATCGTTGGTGGTGCAGGCCGCTGGTTGTTCCTCGTGTATGCGCCATCACACATCGCTATGTGTGACACCGCAGGAACGACGAACATCTCCTTACCTGCGTCCACCGGCAATGAGGAAGGAAGGAGGTGGGCATGTTCCGGCCGCTCATCTCCGCCCCTCCTCTGCTATTGGGCGGCCGCTTAGTGACGTTGCTGTGACGCCGAACGAACCTCCCCCTTAAAGGAGCGATTGTTCGGTGTCTCCAGCGGCATCGCTAAGCAGGTATGTGCGTGTGACGCTGCCATAGCGATATTGTTCGCTAAGGCAGAGATCACCCCCATGACGAAACAGTGACGTGGGCGGGTGCTATCGCACACGACATCGCTAGCAATGTCGCAGCATGTAAAGCACCCTTAACACCCACCGGTCTGGCCGGCTCGCCACCTCCCGCAATCATCGCCTCCCATGTTTTGGACACTGGGCCCCGGGGCATCCACCCCTACCCACGGAGGGGTTAACAACCAGCTGCAGCTCCATCGCCCCCGGGTGCTCCCCAACATCAGCCGTGGTCATTCACCTTACCACACACCGTGGGTGGCGTCATGAACTGTCACAACAATCCCGTGTACACATTACACCCCTTTTATTTGAGTGTCCGCGTGACCCCCGGGTATGGAGACCCCTCGACCAACTGCGGATCCGGATCCGAGCAGCTCGGCTGCTGGCGTGGGGGTGGCACATATATACTGTGCACTAGGTTCCCTTTTTGAGATTCTTGCTTGAACACCTGTATATATGGCGCTCATATTGCTGCCCCATCATAACCTTGTCCACAACATCGGCTTATGTCAAGACCCATATTTTCAATATTTTGAACAATTTTGTTCTCAAGGTTTGCAGCCATTTGATCTGTTATGGCATGAAATCCCAGAAAAGCTTCATTTACTTTTAATGCTGTAACAGTATTCTGTTCATTAGTTTCAACAGTTACATGACGAAAAATCTGACTAAGTTGGTCAGTTTTAGAGATGTCTTGTGTTGTATCTATGATTATTGAAAAAAAAAGGTGGCGCCCTTGATCTCATTAACAATTTCTTGCTCTATCGTCTTTGACAACAAAGCAATTATTTCATCCTGTGGCTCAGATAACGAACAGATCCCTTTGGCATTTCCAATAACTGCTGCAGAGTAGAGTCATATGTTGCTAGCAACTGAATCATGGACAAAAAAACACCATTGTTTGATTGGCCTATTACTTCGGAGTGACCTCTATCAAGAACTTGCCTCCAAAAGTGTTTTGGTTTTGTAATTTCCCTCTCATTCTCTTCATCTACAGTACCATGACTGCGCCAATACTACATCAACATGCATGCATTAATGTGCTGCATGGAGCTTTCATGATAATGCACTGCCTGTGTTAAGCCTGCTTTACACGTTATGATTTCGCATACGATATCGTATGCGATCGTAACCGCCCCCATCGTATGTGCGGCACGTTCAATTTGTTGAACGTGTCGCACATACGATTTTGCCCGTCACACGTACTTACCTACCATACGACCTCGATGTGGGTGGCGAACGTCCACTTCCTGGAGTGGGAGGGACGTGCGGCGTCACAGCGACGTCACACGGCAGCCAGCCAATAGAAGCGGAGGGGCGGAAATGAGCGGGACGTAAACATCCCGCCCACCTCCTTCCTTCCGCATAGCTGGCCGGGAGCCGCGGGACGCAGGTAAGCTGGGTTCATCGTTCCCGGGGTGTCACACACTGCGATGTGTGCTGCCTCTGGTACGATGAACAACCTGATGTTCAATTTATGAGGAATGAACGACGTGCGTGCGATGAACGTTTTACCATTCAATTGCAAACGCATGTAGCTGTCACACGCTACAATGTCCCTTACGATGCCGGATGTGCGTCACTTACGACGTGACCCCGCCGACACATCGTAAGATATATTGTAGCGTGTAAAGCGGGCTTTAGGTGAAACCAATTTCTCACCCCATTCACCCATGCTGAATTGTAAGCACCAAAGCTACGGTCAGCAAAAAGCCAGCATGGTTCACAGTAGGCACAGTCTAGCTTTGGTGAATAACACAGCCATGCACGTGGGATCAATACTCCAGCTTGTGATTTCTTGGTGTAAAATGTCTGCAAGAAACAACGTCCTCCCTGATTTTTATCTCGTGGAAATGTTATAAATGGCCTACAAGACCCCTGAGAAATTCTGAATCTCTTCATTTGACTGTCAGTAATATCTGGTGGGAAGTTACCACGGTCTGTTGGAAATTTATTTGCATCTATAGCAAGGCCTTCAACATCTGAAATGATCTCATCCAGATATTCGCTGGAATGTTCCTCGCTCTGTGTCCTAACTGCTTCACAGGATTGTTTATTTACCGCTGACTCTAAAGGGGGCTTTACACGATATCGCTGGTGTAAATGTGGCACCCCAGGGTTCAGTTGCCACAAATATACCTGTACCTGGGCAGGGAAGGATCTCCACATCAGGTAATCCCACATACAACATTTCCACTCCAAGCCTGGAGGGGGAGCTCTACAAGTCGAGTTCAGGTGAGGTCCCCTTTAAAGCCAGGTTTGGAGGCGGAGTCAGAGAGACAGTTGACAGTTGGAGAAAGAGAGACTGTGCGAGCAGAGAGTGAGGGAAGACATCAAAATGGAGAGGGCTGTGCTTAGCCCGTATGAGTAACTGTTTGACCGACTGAGGGATCCAGAAGTGAGGCAAAAGAGGAGTGACCGGGGAGGTGGAGCCAGATCGGTTCATCCCCAAAGGAACAGCGCTGATTATCGGACACCGGCGTCTGAGATTGTGAGGGATCTAATCTGCCCAGCAATAAAGACCGGAGGCCAGGGAGACTGCAGATCTCCTGGCTGCAGCAGCACCTGAAGGCAAAGCCGCTACACAGAGCTTAGGGACCGCAGTGAGTACAGCAGTGCCCTTCAGAGAAGCTCCCGCCGCCTGCCATACAGGTGAGACAGTGAGAGAGGGACAAGGTATAGCTCCAGGCAGCCTAGGACCAAGGAGAGACACCACGCAGCAGGGAGGCCTCACAACTAACCTGGTGCAGAGATCCTGAACTGTTCCCAGATTACCCAAAAACTGTAACATCAGAAACTGAACTCCTTTTTAACACCTGCAAGTAAAACCTGGTCAGAGTTAATGAATTGGTGTGACATACTTTATTTCTTCATCTGAGGAGCCATAGGCTGCTGCACTAAAGTGACAGTTGAAAAGGCTGTGAGGAAAAACTGCCATATCGTGTAGAGACTGCTAAAACTGCCCTGGGGATCCCGCTTCACCTACGGGAAGCGTAAACAACTGGCTGCCTATTCATTACCCCAGAGGTCTGACCTGCAGCCCCAGTAACCATACTGGAACCGTAGGTGGCGTCACAAAATACTTATATTTATTTTTTTTTCTTTATTATTTTTTTTTTATTTTATTTTTATTTTTATTATTTATTGACTTTCAGCGACCACCAGGGCCACGGAACCGGGCACAGGCCCCCGTGACATAATCCCATTAACCAACACCCGGAACAGAGTACCCCACGGCCCTGGGGCGCGTCAGCTTTTGGCGTCACGAACAGGATCTGGACAAGGCCCAGTAACCCTGGGTAACGTGTGCCTTGAAAACTGTTTAATAATAACTGAACTTTGCCACCATTTTGAGCATTTGAAAAACTAACTGCGCCACAGTGAGGATGGAGATGCAAGGCGATGCTGATGCCGCTGGAGCAGCTGCAGCACCTGAAGCTGTAGCCCCGATCATGCCGCTTGCTCTGAGGTATGTCCCAGGGGCGGCATGGTTACCGCAATATGCTGGGGAGCCCAATACCCTAGCTGAATTTAGAGAAAAGATGTGCAATTTCCTGGATATATACTCTATGGCTGACAAGCAAAAAGTGTCTGTTTTGCTGGGGCAACTGACAGGTGCAGCAGAGCCAGAGGTTAAATCCTGGCTGAATACAGATAAAAGGACAATAACCCAGATATTTGCTAATTTAAAAGCTGCTTTTGAAACTCGTACTGTAGCTGAGCTAAGAATGAGGTTTTACAACTGCAAACAAAGGCCGCAGGATAGCATACGGGATTATGCATTGAACCTTTAGGAGGCGCTAAGGGCTGTAAAGCAGGTAGACCCTGAAAGTGCACGAGAGGAAGATAAAATGTTAATTGAACAGTTTCTTGAGGGGCTACATTCACCAATTCATCAAACACAGCTGCGTCTATGGGTCATGGAGCATCCGAGTCTAGACTTTGTAACTCTGAAGAACCGGGCCATTAGAGCACTGCGAGTCCCTGTGACTACAGACCCCGCACCTCAACCTTGGCAAGCCATCACCTCTCCCTCAGAGGTGGCGTCCCTTTCCTTAACTCCAGCAGAAATCAATGGACAGACTGTAATACCTGGTGCCTCTGATGACTTGCGTTCCCAGGTACAGCAGCTGACAAAAGATGTGGCCATGCTCCTAAAGGCCATGCAACTCCAGCAGAAACCACAGTCGTCGGAGAGGATTCAGTTGGCTGACAGCCCTGAGGACATCCAGTGGATGCGGGGAAGGAGGAACCCACCGCCCAGAGGAAGACCCAACGACCGCTACGACTTGTCAGGACAGCCTATCTGCCACCGTTGTAACGAGGCGGGCAACATTGCCAGGTCATGTCCTTTAAACCAGCGACTCCGGGGGCAGCGGGCCGGCCACCAGGAACAAAACAACCAGGCCCATCGAACTGGCGCGATAGATATGTGGGAGGACGACCATTCCTATCTATCGTGCTAGATGGCATTCCCACACTTGCTCTATTGGACACTGGCTCACAGGTGACGACGATCCCGCATATCCTTTACAAAAGATTTTGGGCCGATTCGGAGCTCACTCGCCCAGACCCAGACCTTACTATATATGCTGCTAATGGACAGCCGGTATCACAAGTAGGGTACAAGGAGGTGACGATAAAGGTGGGGAGGGAGGAGCTAAAGGGCCAAGGACTTATTGTGGTGGATACTGATTGTCGTGAAAGGAATCCAACAATGATATTAGGTACTAATGTTGTTGAAAATTGTCTAGGAGAAGTTCTTTTCTTGCTCCAGCAGGTTGCAGAAACTGCCAGCATTGGGCAGCAGAGGGTCCTACAGAAAGAAATCAAAGCCCTTCTGCAGAGACAACAGGTAGAGTTGTCTGGTGGAGAAATCGGCAGTGTACGGGTAAGCGACCCATTCCCCATTGTGTTACCCCCAAGAAGTGAAGTGATGATTTGGTGTCGGGCAGCTATAGGCCTCAGAGGGCAGGATTACCAGGCAATGGTAGAGCCCATGTACTCAGATAGTGGGCCCACAGTCCTGACAGCCAGGGGGATAGTTGATGTACGCAAAGGGAGGGTACCTGTACGAGTTTTAAACTGTGGAGAGGAAGAGGTCAAGCTACCCAGATATGCTACTGTTGCCAAGTTGTTCACTGTCAACAACAACTCAATTCAGGCAGTGGAACCCTTGACCCCGTCCGACCAGGCGGAGGACAGCAGCTCCAAGGGACAGCTGGAGGACTGGTGTCAGAAGCTGCATGTCGGCACTGATTCCACCCCTTCTTACCAAAGGCACGGAGTATATCGGGTGGTGAAGGAAGATGAACGGGTCTTTAGTAAGCATCCATTAGACTTTGGGCGGATAAAAGGGGTACACCATCGCATACCCACAGGAGACCATCCACCTATAAAAGAGAGATACAGGCCTATACCACCAGCTCACTATCAGTGTGCTAAAGATAGGTTACGGGAAATGAAGGAAGCTGGGGTTATTAGAGATAGTTGTAGCCCCTGGTCAGCCCCACTTGTCCTGGTAAAAAAGAAAGATGGCACAATGAGGATGTGCGTTGACTATAGGCAGATAAACCGCATAACACACAAGGATTCTTACCCGTTGCCCCGCATTGAGGAATCACTTGCTGCACTGAAAGCTGCTAATTTCTTTTCCACCTTAGATCTTACCAGTGGGTATTGGCAGGTTTCCATGGCAGAAGAAGATCGAGAGAAGACCGCATTCACAACGCCGATGGGTCTGTGTGAGTTCAACAGCATGCTGTTTGGACTCTGCAATGCACCCGACACGTTCCAAAGGCTGATGGAGTGTTGCCTGGGGCACCGAAACTTCGAGACTGTACTGATATATCTTGATGACGTCATTGTGTATTCCAAGACGTATGAGGAACATCTGGAGCACCTGGCCGAGGTGTTTGAAGCATTGTCAAAGTTTGGTATGAAACTAAAGCCTTCAAAATGCCATTTGCTGAAGCCGAAGGTTCAGTATCTTGGGCATGTGGTCAGTGCGGATGGTGTGGCACCAGACCCTGAAAAGGTCACTGCTATCAGAGACAGGACAAAGCCAACAACCGTCAAAGAGGTGCGTCAGTTCTTGGGGCTGGTAGGATACTACAGGAGGTTCATAAAGGACTTCACGAAAATAGCGGCGCCTTTGCAAGATCTCCTGGTAGGCCAAACCAAAAAGGGCAAGACTTCCGGCCCTCCGTTTGAATGGGGTGAGAAAGAAGAAGACTCCTTCAAGCACATGAAGTGGGCCCTGACCGGTGAGGAAATCCTGGCCTACCCTGATTATAATCTGCCATTCGTGCTGTACACAGATGCCAGTAATGTGGGATTGGGAGCTGTGCTGTCGCAGGTGCAGAATGGCAAAGAACGTGTAATTGCCTTTGCAAGCAGGAAGCTCCGTCCTATTGAGAGAAACCCAGAAAACTACAGTTCGTTCAAGCTGGAATTCCTGGCCTTAGTCTGGGCCGTCACTGAACGATTCAAGCACTACCTGGCATCTGCGAAGTTTACCATATTTACGGATAACAACCCGCTTACTCACTTGGACTCCGCAAAGCTAGGTGCACTAGAGCAGTGATGGATGGCCCGTTTGTCAAACTATGACTTCACCATCAAATATCGGGCAGGCCGCAAAAACGCCAACGCTGATGCATTGTCGAGAATGCCCCATTTACCAGATGCAGGAGAAGACTCGGATGAGCTAGAAGAGATAGAGCTGCCGGCTTTTCACCGCAACAGTGCATCCCAGTGTAACCAAGGTGTTAAAGGCAAACGCCAAGAGGCCACGCTGAACCCGTTACCTTACCACGGGTGGGAGGAAACGCAAGACAGCGATCCGGCTGTTCGCCTAGTTAAAGAGCTAATAATCCAACCAGACTCAAGTCTTAGCCCAGATGCCCCACCGGAAGCGCAGCACCTGTGGAAGGAAAAGAGCAGATTGTTCATCTACAGGGGTAGGCTATGCAGACATTACATCAACTCCCGAACCTATGAGAGGGTGTGGCAAATAGTGGTACCGAAGAGAGATGTTCAGATGGTGCTGGAGGCGTGCCATGACGGAGCAGGACACTTCGGGTGGAAGAAGCTTGAGGTACTGTTACGCAACAGATTCTATTGGGTTGGCATGAGAACTACCATTGAGAACTGGTGCCGAAACATGCAACCTGAGAAGAAAGGATCGTGACAGTCAAAGAGCTCCACTACAACCAATTGTCACCAAGCAGCCGCTGGAACTTGTAGCCTTGGACCATGTGAAATTGACACCCAGTAGATCCGGTTATACGTATGCCCTCACTATGGTGGACCACTATTCCCGGTTTCTGGTGGTAGTACCTGTAAAGGACTTGACAGCAAGAACCGCAACGAGAACCTTTCAAGCCTACTTCTGCAGACCACATGGCTACCCGGAACAGGTGTTGACGGATCAAGGTTCTGCGTTCGAGGTTGAAGTGTTCCAGGAGTTTTGCAACCTGTATGGATGTAAGAAAATCCGAACCACACCGAATCACCCACAGACAAACGGCATGTGTGAGAAAATGAACCAGGTGGTTATAGACCTGTTGAAAACCTTGAACTTGGAAGAAAGAAGCTTGTGGCCTGAGAAGTTGCCTGATTTAGTGGACATGTACAACAACATCCCTGTGAGTTCCACCAATTGCACGCCAGCATACTTGATGAGAGCAAGACCCGGGAAGTTACCAGTTGACTTAGAAATGGGAATTGTTGTTCCTGAAACCAGTTCACCTGAAGCTGATTGGGACACTAAGCGCCAAGAGCAGTACAAAAAGGTACAGGAGTGCGTAGAAAGAAGCCTAGACCAAATTAGAGAAAGGCAAGAGAAAGATTATAACAAGAATGCACCAGCTGCTCCTTTAATACCTGGAGAGATGGTTCTAAAAAGAAAAAGAAAGACCCATAAGCTTGATGACCAGTGGGAAGCAGAACCATACACAGTATTGCCCTCTAAATTTGACAACAAGAAAATCTGCTTAATCAACAAGGATAAGGGAAAAACATCAGCGGCAGTTTCTAGAGACCACCTTAAAAAATGTCCTGAACAGTTGAAGCAAAAAGAAGTAATCCCCTGTATACCTCAACCTAAAGAGGAAAAGAAAGAGAAGATGATAAAAACAGTACTTGGTGATTTTCCTGAAAGTTGGCCTCAGTACAATGGAGCCATAATTATACCATTATTGACTGGCGCTCAACCAGTAGAAGTCCCAGAAAGACTGGAAGAACCAGTCAACGTTTCAGAAGAACTACCTGTCACAGTAGAACCAGAGAACCCTGCTATTGGGGATCCTGCCAGTCCTATGGTAAGACTAAGACAACATTCACGCATACCAATATTGCGTAGATCCTCATGCAGACTAGTAGATAGTGCACGCATAGCACCAGCACTAGGTACCAGTACACTGCACCGACCAGTTGTGGCACAGGCATTACGTAGGTCTAGCCGTAGCAATTTTGGTCAGCCCCCGTCCCGTTATATAGAAGAATATTAAATAGAAAGTGTAGTAGTTAGTAAAATGTAAAAATATTTTATTTATTTGTTTATTGCAACTAAGTAAATCCGTAACCGTGAAGCGTGTTGAGCCTGCAGGACTTTTTGCATGAACTTTTGCATCTTTTTGAACTTTTATGGACCAATGGACCACAGAACTGGCAGTGGTCAAAAACTTTCTTATATATACCATACTCACATTTTACAGCGGAAGGACTTTTCTGTTTTATTGGTTTTTGTAATTTTTATTTTTTAAGACTTTGTACTACTCTTTATTGTTGCTAATGTTTTATAGGTTTGTGTTTCCAGTCCAGGAGTACTGAATTTAACTAAAAGGGAATGTGGCACCCCAGGGTTCAGTTGCCACAAATATACCTGTACCTGGGCAGGGAAGGATCTCCACATCAGGTAATCCCACATACAACATTTCCACTCTAAGCCTGGAGGGGGAGCTCTACAAGTCGAGTTCAGGTGAGGTCCCCTTTAAAGCCAGGTTTGGAGGCGGAGTCAGAGAGACAGTTGACAGTTGGAGAAAGAGAGACTGTGCGAGCAGAGAGTGAAGGAAGACATCAAAATGGAGAGGGCTGTGCTTAGCCCGTATGAGTAACTGTTTGACCGACTGAGGGATCCAGAAGTGAGGCAAAAGAGGGGTGACCGGGGAGGTGGAGCCAGATCGGTTCATCCCCAAAGGAACAGCGCTGATTGTCGGACACCAGCGTCTGAGATTGTGAGGGATCTAATCTGCCCAGCAATAAAGACCGGAGGCCAGGGAGACTGCAGATCTCCTGGCTGCAGCAGCACCTGAAGGCAAAGCCGCTACACAGAGCTTAGGGACCGCAGTGAGTACAGCAGTGCCCTTCAGAGAAGCTCCTGCCGCCTGCCATACAGGTGAGACAGTGAGAGAGGGACAAGGTATAGCTCCAGGCAGTCTAGGACCAAGGAGAGACACCACGCAGCAGGGAGGCCTCACAACTAACCTAGTGCAGAGATCCTGAACTGTTCCCAGATTACCCAAAAACTGTAACATCAGAAACTGAACCCCTTTTTAACACCTGCAAGTAAAACCTGGTCAGAGTTAATGAATTGGTGTGACATACTTTATTTCTTCGTAGGAAAGAAGTCCAGCGCAGTCCTCAAGATATAGACTTTAAAATCATCGATATTTATTTGTGAAATCCAATAAAATCCATAAAGTGTAGAGCGGTCAGCAAAAAATATAGGGGATACAGATATGGAGACCCCACAGAACTACGCATTTCGACACATAGTCTTACTCATGTTCACTTTATTTCTTTCACCTGAGGAGCCATAGGCTGCTGCACTAAAGTGACAGTGAAAAGGCTGTGAGGGAAAACTGCCATATCGTGTAGAGACTGCTAAAACTGCCCTGGGGATCCCGCTTCACCTACGGGAAGCGTAAACAACTGGCTGCCTATTCATCACCCCAGAGGTCTGACCTGCAGCCCCAGTAACCATACTGGAACCGTAGGTGGCGTCACAAAATACTTTTATTTTTATTTTTTTCTTTATTATTATTTTATTTTTTTTTTATTTTTATTATTTATTGACTTTCAGCGACCACCAGGGCCACGGAACCGGGCACAGGCCCCCGTGACATAATCCCATTAACCAACACCCGGAACCGAGTACCCCACGGCCCTGGGGCGGGTCAGCTTTTGGCGTCACGAACAGGATCTGGACAAGGCCCAGTAACCCTGGGTAACGTGTGCCTTGAAAACTGTTTAATAATAACTGAACTTTGCCACCATTTTGAGCATTTGAAAAACTAACTGCGCCACAGTGAGGATGGAGATGCAAGGCGATGCTGATGCCGCTGGAGCAGCTGCAGCACCTGAAGCTGTAGCCCCGATCATGCCGCTTGCTCTGAGGTATGTCCCAGGGGCGGCATGGTTACCGCAATATGCTGGGGAGCCCAATACCCTAGCTGAATTTAGAGAAAAGATACTTTATAAATACTTTTATTTATTTTTTTTCTTTATTATTTTTTTTTATTTCATTTTTTTTTTATTTTTATTATTTATTGACTTTCAGCGAGCACCAGGGCCACGGAACCGGGCACAGGCCCCCGTGACATAATCCCATTAACCAACACCCGGAACCGAGTACCCCACGGCCCTGGGGCGGGTCATAAGCTCCCGCCCCCGTCGGTTGTGCGTCACGGGCAAATCGCTGCCCGTGGCGCACAACATCGTTAGGACCCGTCACACGTGACTTACCTGCCTAGCGACGTCGCTGTGGTCGGCGAACCACCTCCTTTCTAAGGGGGCAGTTTGTGCAGCGTCATAAAGCAGCCGCCCGGGGGGCGTGGCCTGGACATGGAGGGATAGAGACGTGAAGTGTCTTTGCTCCTGCCCTGACCCGGGCATTTATAGCACCAGAGCAACAACAACCGGAGATTTGAGCAGCGAATGGGCAACAGGAGGAGGAGAGGAGGCCCCCGACATACTTTTAAAACACCGGACACCACAACGCGGGATATCAGGAGCTATCTGAGGGATCCGGAGCGAGCAGCCCCTGAGCACAAGATGGCGGACGCAGCGAGACGTACGAGAAGCGGCCGCTCACTGGGCGCAGCCGCGGCAGCGGCAGTGGCGGCTGAGGACCCGGAGGATGCAGCCGACGTCCGGGCTCCGACTGCGGAAACAGGCTGTAATGGAGAGCGGGCACAGGTCAGTGAGGGGCAGGCCGGAGCGGCACCTCAGGCGGGAAGGCAAAATGGCGCCGAGGCCCAGAACGCCGGCGGGACAGTGACGGCAAACTCAGTCTGCACCCAGGCGGCACTTACCATGGCTGGAGCGGGAGAGGAGGGCAGTGATGCGGGGGGGTCCCTGACGGTGGAGGCTCCATCTGGCCCCACTTCCACCGGAGGATCGCCAGCTACTCTGGGCCTGGAGACTCGGAAGGGGGAGGGAAGGAGGGCCGCCTCACCCGACCACTGTGCTGCTGCTGGCACGGAGCTGTGCGTCTTCCCTGTGCAGATGGGAACCGCTGGGACTGTGTTCTTTGGAGGGAGTCCCCCTGCAAGCCTGTGTTTCTCAGCTGCTACACTTAATAGTGCTGCTCAAAAGGCCGGGCACCCTGGCACCAGCGGGGGAATAGGCCACACAGATCATCAGTCTTTGCTTCAGATGTGGAAGGTGTTAGAGGGCCTCAGTAGTCACATCAAAAATATTCCTACAAAAGCCGATATGGACTCATATGTAACTAGACTGGAAAGCTCCTATCGCGCAGAGCTATCAGGCCTGAGAGACGAAGTACAGCAGATGGGGGAAAGAGTGGGGGCTGTTGAAGCTGCAGCACAATCCCTATCACTTAAAACAACAGAGCAGGACTCCCGCCTTTCTTCCCACAATGCTCACTTTCAGTATCTGACTGACCTTATTGACGACATTGAAAACCGTAACCGACGCAACAATATAAGGGTCCGCGGCTTGCTGGAATCGATTGAATCTGTGGATTTGGACAAAACCCTACGCCACATTTTTAATGCTCTGTTACAAGTCCCACTGGATGCTCCCCTGGAGCTGGACCGATCACATAGAGCTTTGGGTCCCCGTTCCCAGGACCCGGACCGTCCTAGGGATGTCATTTGCAAGGTACACAGATACCAACTCAAAGACGCCATAATGGGGCGGGCTCGCTCGGCAGAGAATCTAAGACACCAGGGACGGAGGATACAACTTTTGCCTGATCTCTCCAGATGGACACTCCAGAAAAGGAGGGCATTACGCCCGCTCCTGGACTCGCTGCGCCAACGGAATATCCCATACACGTGGGGGTTCCCTTTTCGCCTGCGGGTACGGCAGGCGGGCAGGGTGCACGTATTGAGCCACCCCGTGGGAGTTCCAGCATTTGCAGCGGCCTTACGGATTCCGGAGGTGACCATCACGGACTGGCCGTGTTTGCCCCTCGGGGGACCAGGGGGCGTCCACCCTGCGGCGGCCGGGGAGAGGAGGAGAAACCAGGAAGAAGTGCCCGAAGATCGTGGCTGAGGTTGGACATTTACAAGGAGGCGAAGGTTTATGAAGGTTTATAAGGCGTATAAGTCATATTACTGCAGAGATGTGGTCTTTTTTCTCATTACAGGTTAACACACTATTGACAGTTATTGTTGTATTGCGTTACCAGAGGTGTGTTGGAGGGGCCTCCTTTTGCCTTTTGCCTAAAGGTTGCGGCCCGGGTCTGCGCCGTCGCGGGGATGGTAGGCTCATCTTAATTGGCCACCAGGCCCCCGCGAGGAACACACTCGGTGCTAAAGTTAAAGGTTGAAGGGCGGCGTAACTTTAAAATTAAGGTTGATGATATAAGTTGTTAAAATAATATACACTGGGTCAGGCGGAGCTGCCTTCCGTGTGCGGTCCGCTTCTCTATTGGGGTTGTTGCACTTGGCTGGCCTAGGTGCAGCTTTATATAGTTCTACCCCATTAACTCCGTCAGGCTTGACGGTACACTTTAGCCCTTTCTTGGTGCTGAAGTATTTTCTGTTCTAATTGTTCTAATTCTCCTTCTAACTCTTTTTATCTTACTTCCTCTTCTTCTCCCTCTTCTCTTAATTCTTTTCCTTCTTTCTCCTCTTCTTCCTCCCCCCCTTTTTTTTTTTTTCTCTTCCTTTTTCTCTTCCTTTTTTCTTTTCTTTCTGTTTTTCCTACAACCTTCCCCAACTTCCCTCTTATCCTTTCTCCTACTACAGGTGACTGATTGGACCCTGGGTGCGGAACTATGGCGGAACTAAAATTCGGCTCTTTGAATGTGAAGGGACTTAATACTCCCCAAAAAAGGGCCCAAATTCTTTATGATATGCACAAGCAGAGGGTGCACATTCTTCTTCTCCAAGAAACTCATTATAAAACTGGTTGCGTCCCCACCATGAAAAATCGTTACTACCCGACCTGGTACCACGGTACTAACGCAGACTCTAGATCCAGGGGGGTGTCTGTTGCCTTACATAAATCATTGAGTCACTCCTTGATAGACATGAAGATGGACCCAGAAGGCAGATACGTTATGGTTAAATTGAGAATCTCAGGTAAAGTGTTCACGGTTGCGAGTTGGTATTCGCAAAATGTAGATCAGTCAAGAGCGGGACGGGGATTTCTCAGAACCCTTACAGAATTCTCAGAGGGAGTGGTCATCTTGGGGGGAGACTTTAACATGCCCCTAGACCCACAGGTGGACACTTCAACTGGCAGAAGCGCGATCCCCTTATCCCACTTACGGTCCTTTAAACGGGAGGTGCATCAGGTACAATTGACGGACGTGTGGCGGGTCTTAAATCCCTCAGGAAGGGATTATACCTTCTACTCAAACCCACACGGCTCATATAGCCGTATTGATTTTTTTTTAGTAAGTCAGCACGTCCTCACATGGCACCCAGTTGCTGAGATCGGAAGCGTGGTTTTGTCCGACCATGCACCTATTTTCCTAACAATCTCGCCCCCGGGGGGTCAGACGCGTGAGTGGACATGGAAACTTAACAACAATCTATTGAAGGATACACTGTGCGCAAATGATGTCAAGGAATCAATAGAGGTCTTTTTGGCAGCACACGCCGGGGACTCCACCTCCCTACCTTTTCAGTGGGAAGCATTTAAGTGCGTAATTCGGGGAGTTTTAATAAAACATGGGGCACGCATTAAGAAGTTGAAGACTTTGCAAATTAGCACACTACTTGATGTGATACACAGGCTGGAAACCACACATAAAAGAAACAGATCAGCCGGGGTCTTAGCAGACCTCGTTAAAAATAGAGAAGACCTGAAGACGCTTCTTAACGAAAAATACCTTAAATACCGCTCTCATTACCAACGTTTCCTATACCAACACTCGGACAAATGTGGTAGGCCCCTGTCACGCCTTCTTCACCCCCGCAACAACGCATCATTTATATCGAGAATACAGCGGCGTGGCGGTGCTGATACGAGTAACCCGGTAGAGATCATGGAGGAAATGCGGACATTTTACTCTGACCTATATAACATTAGGGGACGTCTGGCGGATATGGAGCAGAGTAACCTGATGGAGCGGATCAATGAGTACATCACAGACACGGCATCCACACCGTTGAGGGAGGAGGAGGTCTCACAATTAGAAGAACAGTTTACAGAGGAGGAGGTGGGGTTGGTGATTAAAAGCTCTCCTGCAGGAAAGAGCCCGGGCCCAGATGGGTTCTCCCCGGCATTTTACAAGACATTTAGAGAATTGATAACCCCATTCCTCACAAGGGTTTTCAATTCGGTCTCAGACACGACTCCATTTGCGGCGCAGTCCCTGGAGGCGTTCATTACAGTCCTGCCGAAGCCCGGGAAGGACCCATCTCTGGTTACCAATTATAGGCCGATATCCTTATTAAATGTGGATGTGAAACTGTTTTATAAAACAATGGCCAATAGACTGGCCCCTCTCCTCCCCTCAATTGTTAACTCAGATCAGGTCGGATTTGTTCAAGGTAGGGAGGCCCGCGATAATGTGAATAAGACATTATTACTCATGGCTAATGCGATCTCTTCTTCTTCACCTGTTGGCCTTTTGTCTGTGGATGCGGAGAAGGCATTCGACCGTGTGCACTGGGATTTCCTCCGAACTGCGTTACAAAAGATTGGCTTGGGCCCGCTCTTTCTACAAAAAATATTGGCGTTGTATACGTGTCCCTCGGCACGGATCAAGGTCAATGGAGCATTGTCTCGACCCATTGCGATAAGGAATGGCACGAGGCAGGGGTGCCCTCTCTCGCCATTGCTGTATGTGGTGGTGATGGAGCACCTCGCTAACGCTATAAAGAGGAACCCCAGTGTACATGGTCTGCGGGTAGATGAGGAGACTTATAAGACTTCCCTGTATGCTGATGACCTATTGATTTATGTTTCTCAACCCCACATTACACTACCCTCTTTGATGAAGGAGTTTGAGAGATTCGGAGAGGTGAGCAATTTCAAAGTAAATTACTCAAAAACGGAAGCACTGAGTGTCACCCTAAGGTCCTCTGAGGTGGCATTGGCTAAACAGAATTTCCCATTCAGGTGGCAAACTAAAGCAATTAAATATTTGGGCATACAGATCCCGGCTGACCTTTCTCTCCTCTACTCGTTAAATTATCAAACCCTATTGACACGCACACTCAAAGATCTCCTATCATATCACAAAAAACCTATTTCGTGGTTTGGACGTATCAATTCTTTTAAGATGGACGTACTCCCACGGTTTCTATACGTTTTTCAAGTGGTCCCCATATCACCACCCGCTAGCTTTTTCCGCACACTCAAATCGGCGTTGATTAAGTTTGTATGGGGACACTCGAGGGCGAGAATAAAATATCATACTTTAACCAGACCGACGGACAGGGGAGGGGCTGGACTGCCAGACCTCCGTAGATACCACCAGGCTACTCTATTAATGCGCATGTTTGACTGGCACTTTTTTGCTAACCATAAGAAATGGGTAGCATTAGAGCAAGGGGGAGCGCATGTACCCCTGAGGTATCTACCTTGGTTGGAGTCACGAGAGGGAGTAAAGTTGCCTACGGCTGACTTCTTGGCAAAGGCCACACTAAAAGAATGGGATCGGACCCGACAAAAACGTTCGTTGTCTGGTCCTCCACTTCTGCTCACCCCGATCTTTTCCAATCCGGAATTTGCTCCGGGATTTGACCGTACCACCTTTCTGCGCTGGGGAAAAGAAGATGATGTTAGGATTCACCATGTATTAAAAGGACATGACATCATGTCCTTTGGGGATCTGCAGGGTCTGGATCCCCCTTGTTTATTATCATGGATAGAGTACAGACATTTGTACTTATTTGTAAGCAATAGATTGAGAAAATGGAAACATCTACCCAACCCTTCTTTGACCCCATTTGAAGGGTTGTTCATGCAGAGATCCCCACCATCTCACTTAATATCATTAATTTACAAATTGTTGAGTCAGGCAGCTCCTGAGGCAGATACGGATCCAAACTTCATGTCACAATGGGAGATAGACTTGGGCACCACCTTTTCTGAAGAAGAAAAACGGAAAGCATATCTGTTTACCCATAAGCTGGCCACAGCAGGCTATGCGAAAGAAAAGAATTACAAAATTTTATCAAGATGGTACCTATACCCAGTGAAGCTGCATAGGATTTTCCCCTCTGTATCTGAGCTGTGTTGGCGGTGTGGAGGTTCCCCGGGGACAATGCTGCATATTTGGTGGGACTGCCTGCTAATTAAACCCTTCTGGCTAGAGATGTTTCGGACATATACCAATATCTCTGGAGAGAGGGTGTTGCCCTCCCCACAGATCTCTCTGCTGTCCATGTTGCCCGGCTCAATTAAGACACAAAAAGGAGACTTACTTAGATTCTGCCTTTCGGCAGCCCGTTCGGTGGTACCTAGACACTGGCGGAAGACAACGTCTCCTTCTATGCAAGAATGGCAGCAGGAACTCTCCTCCATATGTTATATGGAGGAACTTTCCGCGGAGGCGACAGAGGACAGCGAGAGATTCTTAAAGATTTGGCAACCATGGATCCTTTTCAAAGGGACAAATGCGTATAGAGAACTGTTTGGTCCTTGAATAGATGGGGAATACTGGCCGGGCCTGGTTGCTCCAACAGCCGCACCTAGGGGAACATGGACATCCCTTCCCCTCAGACTTACCCACCCTCCCCCTCCATCTTCTTTCCCTCTCTATGTCGTTACTATTTTCACTACTAGCTCATTTCTTCTTTTTTTTACCACCCTGTTTCCTGACCTTAAGTTGCATTCTTAGTGCCTAATGTTCTGGTATACGAGTTAGGTGGTTCCGTAGACTCCCTCTCATTTTATTTTGGTTTTGAAATAATACCCTATCCCAAGTAAACAGAGGGAGCAGAGTCAAACAAATGTTGAGGGGGGGAGAGGGGCAGATAACATTTGTAATTTAAAGAGCACAAGATATGCCTGTCCTCTTCCTTTCTTCCCTTCCCTCTGTTTTTGCCTCTTGCTACTTTCAAGAAGAATATATGTCTACATGACTCTTTTCTGTATTACTAAGGAATTGATTTGTTGGTCAAATTTGTATGTGATATTTGAACCCATGCTTTCTTTCTTGTCATTTGTATTGCATTTTCTTAATAAACAAAGATTATACATAAAGCAGCCGCCCAATAGAAGCGGAGGGGCGGAGATGAGCGGGACGTAACATCCCGCCCACCTCCAGCATTCCGCATTGCCGGCGGCCGCAGGTAAGCTGTTGTTTGTCGTTCCCAGGATGTCACACGTAGCGATGTGTGCTGCCTCAGGAACGACGAACAACCTGAGACCTCCACGATCAACGATATTTTGAAAATGAACGACGTGTCAACATTGGACGATAAGGTGAGTATTTTCCATCGTTAACGCTCGTTCGTTGCTGTTACACACAACGACGTCGCTATCTAGGCCGGATGTGCGGCACGGAATCTGTGACCCTGGCGATATATCGTTAGCGATGTCGTTGCGTGTAACGGGGCCTTAAGTTCTCTGTATTCTTTGAAGCGGCGTGAGATGTGTCCTCACAGGTAACTTCAGCATTTACACTTGACAAATTTTCATTCTCCTCACCCTGGGCACTTGCCCAGTCACTAATCTGCACACTCTCACCAGAAGAGCAGCCCCCTGTAGCAGCAATCTCACCATGTTCTTTCTTACATTGTTTAAGAAATGAACTAATTTTTGGTAGTTTAGCTGTCTGTGCTAGCTCTTCCTTTCTTTGCCTGCGCTTCTGAGTACCACTTTTAGGTTTTGGGCCAGGTGCCATTCTAAAAAAAAAAGATCATAATGTATGTTTACTATGTCTACGGTCAACAGTATACAGTCATGGCCAAAAGTTTTGAGAATGACACCAAAATTATATTTTCACATGATTTGTTGCCCTCTGGTTTTTAATTGTGTTTGTCTGATGTTTACATCACATACAGAAATATAATTGCAATCATATTGTGAGTACCAAAAGGTTATATTGACAGAATGAGTTAATGCAGCAAGTCAATATTTGCAGTGTTGACCCTTCTTCTTCAGGACCTCTGCAATTCTCCCTGGCATGCTCTCAATCAACTTCTGGACCAAATCCTGACTGATAGCTGTCCATTCTTGCATAAGCAATGCTTGCATTTTGCCAGAATTTGTTGTTTTTTGTTTGTCCACCCGTCTTTTGATGATTGCCCACAAGTTCTCAATGGGATTAAGATCTGGGGAGTTTCCAGGCCATGGACCCAAAATCTCTATGTTTTGTTCCATGAGCCATTTAGTGATCACCTTTGCTTTATGGCAAGGTGCTCCATCATGCTGGAAAAGGCATTGTTGGGTGCCAAACTGCTCTTGGACAGTTGGGAGAAGTTGCTCTTGGAGGACATTCTGGTACCATTAATTATTGATGGCTGTGTTTTTAGGCAAGACTGTGAGTGAGCCGATTCCCTTGGCGGAGAAGCAACCCCACATATGAATCGTTTCAGGATGCTTAACAGTTGGCATGAGACAAGACTGGTGGTAGCGCTCACCTCTTCTTCTCCTAATAAGCTGTTTTCCAGATGTCCCAAACAATCGAAAAGGGGATTCATCTGAGAAAATGACTTTACCCCAGTCCTCAGCAGTCCACTCCCTGTACCTTTTGCAGAATATCAGTCGGTCTCTGATGTTTTTTCTGGAGAGAAGTGGCTTCTTTGCTGCCCTCCTTGAAACCAGGCCTTGCTCAAAGAGTCTCCGCCTCACAGTGCGTGCAGAAGCACTCACACCAGCCTGCTGCCATTGCTGAGCTAGCTCGGCACTGCTGGTAGTCCGATCCTGCAGCTGAAACATTTTTAAGATACGATCCTGGCGTTTGCTGGTCCTTCTTGGGCGCCCTGGAGCCTTTTTGGCAACAATGGAAGCTCTCTCCTTGAAGTTCTTGATGATGCGATAGATTGTTGACTGAGGTGCAATCTTTGTAGCTGCGATACTCTTCCCTGTTAGGCCATTGTTGTGCAGAGAAATGATGGCTGCACGTGTTTCTTTAGAGATAACCATGGTTAACTGAAGAGAAACAATGATACCAAGCACCAGCCTCCTTTTAAAGTGTCCAGTGGTGTCATTCTTACTTAATCATGACTGATTGATCGCCAGCCCTGTCCTCATCAACACCCACACCTGTGTTAATGGAACAATCACTAAAACAATGTTAGCTGCTCCTTTTAAGGTACGAATGCAATGATGTTGAAATGTGTTTTGGGGGTTAAAGTTCATTTTCTTTGTCAATATTGACTTTGCAAGTAATTGCTGTTAAGCTGATCACTCTTTATGACATTCTGGAGTATATGCAAATTGCCATTAGAAAAACTTTAGCAGTAGATTTTGTAAAAATTAATATTTGTAGCATTCTCAAAACTTTTGGCCATGACTGTAGACTATTTAACAAGTATATTATAACAAAAAGGAGACAGTTGCACACTGCAGTGCTAAGATATGTGGAACAATGACTATGGAAATATAGACATGCATTACTGCTATGAAAAACATGTAAAATTTGATACGTAGCACATACAATTGGGAAGTTTTATGTGAGCCCAACAGCCAGCGGTCCCTATCAAACCAATGCCTCTTATTGGGTTGAAAAAAACCCCTCCAATTTATTGGCGGACAAGAACCTGCAAATGCAAAATTAAAATCGCCTTTGGCTGAAGAGCAGGAGTGCTTAATCAGAAGGCATAACCCTGTTATATTAGGAAAAGACTGATGACACATCCTACCTTTCTAATGTGAACAGGTGCAAACTGAATATCAAACAGTAAAAAAAAGGAAAAAAAAAGTTTGCATTAGAAAGGTAGGATGTGCCATCAGTCTTTTTCTTAGATTACTAGTATATTATTGTATCATAAACACCACAACACATCTTCAGTTACGCTAGATGCATTTACATGTTTAATAAATCATACTTATTTTACAAATAAAAGTGTAATAATAATAAATAGTTTTGTTTTTATGGAGTTTCTAAAAAAAAAAAAAAGACTGAAAAAATATATTTTTGAAATGTTTTATTTACATATGGATACAGAGGTACATACATGTAATTGGTATCACCATACACAGAGTAACCCATAATATAAAGTTTGCATGTCATTTAAAAATATAATCTTTCAAGATACTGTAGTTTTAGCCATGTTTAAAAAATCTTACAAATTAAAAGTAATGATAATTTCCCCAAACTTGTACTAATTTATCACATCAAAAAGCTGCCATAAAGCTATGTCACTTTACCAAAATAATGTGGCCGGGAAGAGGGAGAACATAAGCGGAAATAACAATACAGAAGTACATTCATCACATGATGTAGAACAGGGTTCCCCAACTCCAGTCCTCAAGGGCCGCCAACAGTGCATGTTTTCAGGATTTCCTTAGCATTGCAGGGGTGTTGGAATCATCAACTGTGCAGGTGATTAAATTATCACATGTGCAATACTAAGGAAATCCTGAAAACATGCACTGTTGGTGGGCCTTGAGGACTGGAATTGGGGACCCATGATGTAGAATAATGAGCATACTCAGCTCTCGTGTTGTCTATCGGACCCAGCTGAGGTGACCATCAGTTTAATGATAAACATAATACTTCATACAGCACTATTATTCACATAAAGATGACATAATCTGTGACAGATGTGAGACTGTGACCGGGGTTATCTATGACGGCCGGTATGTCTCGCCCCGGTTGTGCTCACTCCATGATAGAAAGTAAATCCACTCTAGGGTTAATGCTGTTTCCCTACAGGCTGAAGGAAGGGTTAAATGGAGACAGGAATGAGAGGCAGGTGTGTCGGGTGAGGGAGTGCTGACAAACTCCCTGGGTTTTCTGCTGGAGACACATGTATACTGCTGTGAACTTTTGTTTGGAGATTAAACACCGTGTGCTGTGAACCTTAATGCCTGGATCCAGTGTCTTCTGCTGCGCAGCCGACCGCGCTACCTCACATATGGTGGAGAATGCGGGCATGCCAGCCCGGTGAGGTGTACTTCCTTTTCTGGTGATCCGGTAGCACATGTCCTGGATTCAAGCAGCTATACTACGGCCCAAACCCAGCGACGCCATGGAGGACATACTAAAGCATTTGGCTCAGGCTAATGCACAGCAACAAGAGGCTAATGCACAGCAACGACAGGTGAATACCCACCTGCTCCGGGCGTTGGAGCAACAGCAGCAACAAGTTGATGCACAGCGGCAACAAGTGACTGCACAGCAGCAACAAGTTGATGCACAGCGGCAACAGCACCAGCAATCCTTGAAATTGCAGGAAAAAAGGCACCAAGAACAGATGGTTCTCCTGGCCAAGTCAATCCGTGGCGGACCGGCAGCAACAACCCCGGGATCGGGAGACGACGGTAGCGTCCGGAAAGCGGTGAGACAAGCATTGCAAAAGATGACCCCGGGGGATGATGTGGAAGCGTTCCTGGCAGTGTTTGAGCGGGTGGCCGAGCGGGAAAAGCTGCCGACCCCCCAGTGGGCTGAGGTATTGTCGCCCTATCTGACGGGGGAACCCCAAAAAGCGTACCTGGACCTCTGTACCGAGGACGCCATTGACTATGTGACCCTGAGAGCCGAAATACTGGCTCGGATGGGGGTAAATACCTATGTACGGGCTCAGCGGGTAAATCAGTGGTTCTATGAGGAAGCCAAACCCGTACGCTCCCAGGCCTATGACTTATTACATCTTGTAAAAAAGTGGTTGCAGCCTGACACTCTGAGCCCGGCGCAAATGGTGGAAAGGGTAGTAGTGGATCGTTTTGTACGCACTTTACCCGTCACCGTTCAACGGTGGGTAGGACAGGGTGACCCGAGTACCCTGGACCAATTAGTGTCCCTGGTAGAGCGGCATGTGGCTACGCAGGACTTGATACGGGACACTGAGACTTTGCGTACCGCCCGTCGGTCCGGCCCCTCCAAGCCTAGGGCCAAGGACCCACCGCCGACACCGGTACAGGAGTCCGCTACCGTCCCGGCTGAGGCCACGCCCGCCGTTCCTGAGGTCCGGAAGGCTCTGTACCCTAAACGACAACTTGTCAAGGGGGTTTCCTTCCCTATTAGATGTTGGCGGTGCCAGCGGGTGGGACATATGGAAGCCCAGTGTCCCCTGACCACGGAGCCCATGGATTGTGGGGTTACCCGGCGGGGTTCAATGTATGCTCAGGTGGTGTGTACCGCTGACCTGGTTCCCCCAGAGACTGAGCCCCACATGTGCCAAATACAGGTGAATGGATGTCCGGTTATAGGCTTGTTGGATTCCGGAAGCTTAGTGACCCTCGTGCGATCAACCCTAAGGGCTAAAGTAATGGCCACAGGTCGTACCGTGGGGGTGGTTTGCATACATGGGGACCGCCGAGACTATCCCACGGGGATGGTCACCATCACAGCACCTTGCGGACAGGTGCAACATGAGGTGGGACTTATTGACACTCTTCCCTATGACGTGATCCTAGGAAGGGATCTGCCCTATTTTTGGACTTTATGGAAGGGACCTCCTAAGTCCCCTCAGATATTGGTCAGTCCGGGACCTGAGCCCTACAATCCCGAATCCGGGACGCCTGCCGTAGGGGTTCCCATGATAGGGACAGAATGTGAACCTGATAGGTCGCCCCTAGAGGTATTGGCAGGAGAGGCTGAGACGGTCGAGCCCATCCCGGACTTGGAGGCATCCCCGGATGCGTTTGGGACAGCCCAACTCCAGGACCCTACATTAATACATGCCCGGAATAGGGTGTTAGTGATTGATGGGGTGGCCCAGCTGCCCGGTGCCCAGGTAAGGTACCCCCATTTCGCTCTTAAACAGGATTTACTCTACCGGGTAGATGAAATACGGGGCGTGGGGGTAGAGCAGTTGGTGGTGCCCCAGCCGTATCGCCGACGGGTCCTAGACTTGGCTCATAAACACCTGATGAGTGGCCACTTAGGGGTCAAGAAAACGCAGGAGCGAATATTGCAAAGGTTTTATTGGCCCGGGGTTTTTGGGGAGGTAAAACGGTTCTGCGAAACCTGCCCGGAGTGTCAGCTTACCGCACCACTGGTCCACTTTCGCAGTCCGTTGGTGCCGTTACCCATTATAGAAGTCCCTTTTGAACGGATAGGGATGGATCTGGTGGGGCCCCTTGTAAAGTCTGCTCGAGGGCACCAACACATCCTAGTGATCGTTGACTATGCCACCCGGTATCCAGAGGCGATTCCTCTCAGACATACTGCGGCGAAGCTTATAGCTCGGGAGTTGTTTGCTGTGTTCTGCCGGGTGGGGTTGCCCAAGGAGATCCTTACGGATCAGGGGACCCCATTCATGTCTAAAGTGACCAAAGAACTATGCCGGCTACTCCAGATCAAGCAGTTGCGTACGTCTGTGTATCATCCTCAGACGGATGGGTTAGTGGAACGATTCAATAAAACCCTGAAAACCATGCTAAAAAGGGTGATCTCCAAAGACGGGAAGGACTGGGATATGATGCTTCCCTATTTGATGTTTGCCATCCGAGAGGTGCCACAGGCATCCACGGGGTTTTCACCTTTTGAATTGTTATACGGGCGACATCCCCGGGGATTGTTGGACCTGGCAAAGGAAACATGGGAGCAAGAGCCCACCCCCCATAAAAGTGTGATTGAACACATTTTAGGAATGCAGAACCGCATAAGCGCGGTCATGCCAATTGTGAAGGAGCATTTACAGGAGGCTCAGGCCGCGCAAAGCGGCCGCTACAATAGACAAGCCACCGTGCGGACCTTTAAACCCGGGGATCGGGTGTTGGTATTAATCCCCACGGCGGAGAGTAAATTCCTGGCTCAGTGGCAAGGCCCCTACGAGATAAAGGAAAAAGTCGGGGTGGTCAACTATAAAGTATTGCAGCCCGGTAGGCGGAAACCTGAACAAATATACCATGTCAACCTGTTAAAACCGTGGCAGGAATGGGAAAGCCTGATGGTTGAGTTTCCCCCATCTCCCTCCTCTTCGGGTCGTCCACTCCCGGCTTCAGCGACCTCCGGAGAGGACGAACCGGAAGTAAGGATCGGAGAAGCCCTCACCAAGCAACAGAGGCGAGAGGCCAGACGGCTGGTTCAGCAGAACCCCGATGTCTTCTCCGAGCTGCCCGGTAGGACCAGTCTGATACGACATGACATTGTCACCGAGCCCCACCTGAAGGTACGCCTGAAGTCATACCGGGTACCGGAGGCTCGACGACAAGCCATATCGGAGGAAGTAAAGACAATGTTACGCCTGGGGGTCATCGAAAAATCCCGGAGTGAATGGGCTAGTCCGATTGTCCTAATACCAAAACCCGATGGCTCCTTAAGGTTCTGCAATGACTTTAGGAGATTGAACGAAATATCCAAGTTCGATCTCTACCCCATGCCCCGGGTGGATGAGCTGATTGATAGGCTGGGACAGGCGCGATATTTTACCACGCTCGACCTGACCAAGGGGTACTGGCAGGTGCCACTGACGGAGTCCGCCAAGGAGAAAACCGCTTTTGTTACGCCGGAGGGTCTCTTCCACTATGTTGTCTTGCCTTTTGGGTTACATGGCGCTCCGGCCACGTTCCAGAGGTTGATGGACTTGGTGCTGGAACCCCACCAGGCGTATGCATCAGCGTCCCTTGATGACATCATTATTTACAGCTCCGATTGGCAGACCCACTTGGAACAGGTACAAGCGGTGGTGGACGCGCTTCGAACAGCCGGATTGACAGCCAATCCCAAGAAATGTGCGTTGGGACTCACGGAAGCCCGCTACTTGGGCTACGTGATAGGCCAAGGAGTGATTAAGCCCCAAATTAACAAGGTTGAGGCGATCCAGAAGTGGCCTAGACCCCTGACCACGAAGCAGGTTAGGGCCTTCCTGGGTATCGTGGGGTACTACAGGAGGTTTGTAAAGGATTTTGCGGGACTATCAGCCCCCTTGACGGACCTTCTCAAAGGCAAGAAGTCCGTCATGGTGCGCTGGACTCCGCAGGCCGAGGACTCCTTCCGGGCCCTGAAGGGGGTCCTGTGCGGACAGCCCGTTCTCGTACACCCTGATTTCCGGAAGGAGTTCATAGTACAGACTGACGCCTCAGAGGTCGGCCTGGGGGCAGTGTTGTCTCAGGTGGTTCAGGGGGAGGAACACCCCGTCACCTTCTTAAGTAGGAAGCTCACCCCTCCCGAGCGGAATTATAGCGTAGTGGAGAAGGAGTGCCTGGCAATCAAGTGGGCCTTGGAGTCCCTACGCTATTACCTGCTGGGACGGCAGTTTCGCTTGGTGACGGATCACTCTCCACTGGTCTGGATGAGGTCCGCCAAGGAACGGAATGCCCGGGTTACCCGGTGGTTCCTTTCTCTGCAGAACTTCCGGTTTACGGTCGAACACCGGGCCGGTAGGTTGCAGGGCAACGCCGATGCCTTGTCCCGCGGCCCGTGTTTGATGGCGGGAGTTCAACCCCGCACGCTTGAACTGAGGGGGGGGGGTATGTGAGACTGTGACCGGGGTTATCTATGACGGCCGGTATGTCTCGCCCCGGTTGTGCTCACTCCATGATAGAAAGTAAATCCACTCTAGGGTTAATGCTGTTTCCCTACAGGCTGAAGGAAGGGTTAAATGGAGACAGGAATGAGAGGCAGGTGTGTCGGGTGAGGGAGTGCTGACAAACTCCCTGGGTTTTCTGCTGGAGACACATGTATACTGCTGTGAACTTTTGTTTGGAGATTAAACACCGTGTGCTGTGAACCTTAATGCCTGGATCCAGTGTCTTCTGCTGCGCAGCCGACCGCGCTACCTCACACAGAGCAGATGCAAAATTGAGCATTTCTGTGACGCCCTGGCAAAACCAGGTAGTCACACATAGGCCCCTGCATAACACCTTCCCTCACAGGGTTACACACAGCTACCAGAAAACTCTAGTCACCTCCCCCAGGGAAAGACAGGCACACCATTGGGCGGGACCAGGCGGATGGAGAACGCCCACCTAGAGGTCTGGAGAGCCCGGGGTGGGAAAACAGATAAGTTTCGAGTGGAGTGGAGTTGGAGGTGGAAGCTGACAGGTGTTAGGGTCGGAGCCCTGACACATTGGCTACAGTGCTGGCCAAAAGTATTGGCACCCTTGCAAATCTGTCAGATAATACTCAGTTTCTTCTTGAAAATGATTGCAATCACAAATTCTTTGGTATTTAACTTCATTTATTTTGCTTGCAATGAAAAAACACAAAAGAGAATGAAACAAAAATCAAATTATTGATCATTTCACACAAAACTCCAAATTGTGCCAGACTAAAGTATTGGCACCCTTAACCTAATACTTGGTTGCACAACCTTTAGCCAAAATAACTGCAAACAACCTATTCCAGTAACCATCAATGAATTTCTTACAATGCTCTGCTGGAATTTTAGACCATTCTTCTTTGGCAAACTGCTCCAGGTCCCTCCACAGGTTTTCTATGGGATTCAGGTCTGGACTCATTGATGGCCACTTTAGTAGTCTCCAGTGCTTTCTCTCAAACCATTTTCTAGTGCTTTTTGAAGTGTGTTTTGGGTCATTGTCCTGCTGGAAGACCCATGACCTCTGAGGGAGGCCCAGCTTTCTCACACTGGGCCCTACATTATGCTGCAAAATTTGTTGGTAGTCTTCAGACTTCATAATGCCATGCACACGGTCAAGCAGTCCAGTGCCAGAGGCAGCAAAGCAACCCCAAAACATCAGGGAACCTCCTCCATGTTTGACTGTAGAGACCGTGTTCTTTTCTTTGAATGCCTCTTTTTTTTTTCCTGTAAACTCTATGTTGATGGCTTTTCCAAAAAAGCTCTACTTTTGTCTCATCTGACCAGAGAACATTCTTCCAAAACGTTTTAGGCTTTCTCAGGTAAGTTTTGGCAAACTCCAGCCTGGCTTTTTTATGTCTCGGGTTAAGAAGTGTGGTCTTCCTGGGTATCCTACCATACTGTCCCTTTTCATTCAGACGCCAACGGATAGTACGGGTTGACACTGTTGCACCCTCGGACTGCAGGGCAACTTGAACTTGTTTGGATGTTAGTCGAGGTTCTTTATCCACCATCCGCACAATTTTGCGTTGAAATCTCTCGTCAATTTTTCTTTTCCTTCCACATCTAGGGAGGGTAGCCACAGTGTCATGGGCTTTAAACTTCTTGATGACACTGCGCACCATAGACACAAGGACACAGGACAGAGGTTGAGTCAACTTTAATCCATGTCAACTGGCTGCAAGTGTGATTTAGTTATTGCCAACACCTGTTAGGTGCCACAGGTAAGTTACAGGTGCTGTTAATTACACAAATTAGAGAAGCATCACATGATTTTTCAAACAGTGCCAATACTTTTGTCCACCCCCTTTTTTATGTTTGGTATGAAATTATATCCAATTTGGCTTTATGACAATTTATTTATTTTTTTTCATTGAAGACAAATTAAAAGATAATAATACCAAAGAATTTATGATTGCAATCATTTTCAAGAATAAACTGAGTATTATCTGACAGAATTGCAGGGGTGCCAATACTTTTGGCCAGCACTGTAGGTGGTAGACGGTAGCCCATGTCTAGCAGGAGACGGGAAGACGGCTCGGCAGATCCGAGGTGGATCGGGACAGGGTAGGAGCCCGTCGGTACCGACACCGGAGACCCGACCAGAAGCTGTACACAGAGGGGTTACGCGGACCCTGAAGCCAGGACCGGAACCAATGGCCAAGCTACTTAACCGATTGAGAGCAGGATTATAGGTCCTGTCCCAACCTAAGTTCCGAAAATAGACAACCACCCACAGAGAGGGATAGGGCATCCGGGCATCCGTCAGAGCCTGTAGATCCCACGGGTTAGCGTCAGCGGGCACGGCACCTAACAGAAGGACCGGGAGCGGAGTCTCGTGTTTCACATCGGGAAGTCCACCACATCACAACACAGTGCAGAGGAAAGTGACACAGACCACCAGCCCGGGTGGGGGACCAGAGTACACCCGGCCGCAGCAGCCGGCCACCAGCACCTTGGTCAACCATTGGACTTGTCTGATTTCTTTCACCGAGAGTAAGCTGAGACTCCCTGGTGTTATGATCCGGAACCATGGAAGACCACCACAAATCATTGGTAGAAGGTGACAAGAGCATTGACAACTAATGTGGCCGCCATCCCCTTACGAACCATCACAACTAGAAATAGCCGAGGGGTGAACTAACATCCTGTGCACCGCGAACCCAGCCGGAGAACTCACTATCCTAAAGGAAGGAAAGATAAATAACTCTCTGCCTCAGAAAATAGACAAGAATATCAAGCCCCCCACATTCAAAGACTGCGGTGATATAGGAAAAACACAATACACAGATAGATGACAGGATGAGCAAAAGGTGAGGCCCCCACTGACTACAATAGGAAAGGATAGGAAAGGGACTGATGGTGGCCAGAGAAAAACCCTGCAAAATACCAAATTCCTGATAGTACAAAAAAGGCCCTCAGATTGCACGATCTGAACTCCGTCCTATACCAGGTGCTTTTATCATACCAATGAACAGAAAACAAGAATCACAACAAATTCAACAAGCCACAAACACATGGACCCAAAGGAGCTATACTCCAAACAGAACTGCAGGGAGTTCCCCAGCCCAAATAACTGAGGGGAAAAATCCCTGCATGCAAATAAACTGAAAACAACCACAGCAAATGACAAACCCAGATAAGAGCAAAAGAACCAGACAATAAATAAAGAGCAAGCACTTATCTGGGGTAGATGTGGTGTGGAGCAGAATGAAGCAGGCTGGTGATACAAAGAACAACTGACATCTGGCACAGCCTGCAATAAGACCAGGATTTAAATAAGCAGAGAGTTAGCAAAGGAAACACCCATTGCACAGCACACCTGGTCCAAGTCCAAACCATTCCTGGCCACCAGAGGGAGCCTCCCAGCAGCCAAAACATAACTAACATTCACAACAGTACCCCCCCCTTGAGGAGGGGTCACCGAACCCTCACCCACGCCACCGGGTCGCTCGGGATGAGCATGATGGAAGGCGCGAACCAACCTGTCCGCATGAATGTCAGAAGCCACAACCCAAGAGTTATCCTCCTGCCCATAAGCCTTCCATTTCACAAGGTACTGAAGCTGACGCCTACTGCGACGGGAATCCAGATTTTTTTCAACCTCATACTCAAGATCCCCTTGTACCAAAACAGGGTCAGGAGGCGCTGCTGCAGGAACTGTTGGCTCCACATGTTTCTTCAACAAGGACTTATGGAAGACACTGTGAATCCTAAATGACGCAGGCAGAGTCAAACGGAAAGATACAGGGTTGATAATCTCAGAAATCTTATAAGGTCCAATAAATCTGGGCTTAAATTTAGGAGATGGAACTCTCATAGGAATATTTTTAGAGGACAACCACACCATGTCCCCTACTTTAAACCGGGGACCAACAGTCCGACGCCGGTTGGTAAACTTTTGGGCAGTTTCTTGGGACTGAAACAATTTATCCACTACCTGCCCCCAAATCTGCTGCATTCTGTTGACCACCGAATCCACCCCCGGACAGTCAGACGCCTCAAGCTGCCCTGAGAGGAACCTAGGGTGATACCCAAAATTGCAGAAAAAGGGGGACACCAATGTGGTAGAGCTAGCTCTATTGTTAAGGGCAAATTCAGCCAAAGGCAAAAACGAAGCCCAGTCATCCTGATCCGCAGAAACAAAACACCGTAAATAGGTCTCCAGGGTCTGGTTAGACCTTTCAGTTTGACCGTTGGTCTGAGGATGAAACGCCGAGGAGAAAGACAGCTGAACACCCAATTTGGAGCAAAAAATCCTCCAAAACCTGGATACAAACTGCACCCCTCTGTCAGAAACAATGTTTTCGGGAATACCATGCAAATGAACATGTTGGAAAAACAAAGGTACCAACTCTGATGAAGACGGCAACTTAGATAGGGGAACCAAGTGGACCATCTTGGAGAATCTGTCACAGATCACCCAAATCACAGTCATTTTCTGAGAGACGGGAAGCTCTGAAATAAAATCCATAGAGATGTGCGTCCAAGGTTTCTTAGGTACCGGCAAAGGCAATAATAGCCCACTAGAACGTGAACAACAGGGCTTGGACCTAGAACAAACTCCACACGACTGCACAAAACGACGGACATCCCGGGACACAGAAGGCCACCAAAAAGAGCGTCTCACAAGATCCCGAGTACCAAAAATGGCAGGATGACCCGCCAAAACAGAGCAATGAACCTCAGAGACAACTCGGTCTCTCCATTGGTCTGGGACAAACAGTTTCCCTGTAGGACATCTCTCAGGTTTATCCCCCTGAAATTCCGCCAGTGCCAACCGCAGATCAGGCGAAATAGCCGAGAAAACTACACCATCATTCAGGATAGTAGACGGTTCGACAACCTCCAAAGAGTCAGCGCAGAAACTCCTGGAAAGGGCATCGGCCTTAACATTCTTGGTGCCCGGCAAAAAAAAGAGACCACAAAATTAAACCGGGTAAAAAACAAAGCCCACCTGGCCTGTCGAGGATTCAACCTCTTGGCCGATTCCAGATAGATGAGATTCTTGTGGTCCGTAAGCACCACAACTTGATGCCTAGCCCCCTCCAACCAATGCCTCCACTCTTCAAATGCCCACTTCATAGCCAATAATTCCTGGTTCCCCACATCATAATTCCGTTCAGAAGGAGCAAACTTCCGAGAGAAAAAGGCACAGGGCTTAAGTTTACCCGAAGTAGCGTCTCGTTGAGACAGAACAGCACCTGCTCCGATCTCTGAGGCATCGATCTCAACTTGAAATGGGCGAGACACATCAGGTTGCAGCAGGACTGGGGCAGAAGTGAATCGCCTTTTAAGCTCCTGGAAGGCCACAATTGCCTCAGGAGTCCAATGCCCAGCATCAGCTCCCTTCTTTGTCAAATCTGTCAGAGGTTTGACAAAGGCAGAAAAATTGGCTATAAATTTCCGGTAAAAATTAGCAAACCCCAAAAACCGCTGCAGGGATTTTAGAGAAGTCGGTTGCACCCAGTCGTAAATAGCCTGAACCTTAACCGGGTCCATTTCGATAGCGGAGGGAGACAGGATGAAGCCCAAAAAGGAAATCCTTTGCACCCCAAAGAGGCACTTTGACCCCTTAACGTACAGTGCATGATCCTTAAGTATCTGAAAAACAGCCCGTACTTGCCCAACATGAGAGTCCTAATCATCAGAAAAAATCAAGATGTCATCCAAATACACAATCAAAAATTTACCAATAAGGTCCCGAAAAATATCATTCATGAAGGCCTGGAAGATGGAGGGTGCATTAGTGAGCCCAAAAGGCATCACTAGGTACTCAAAATGCCCCTCAGGAGTATTAAAAGCCGTCTTCCATTCATCACCCTCCTTAATACGGATGAGATTATACGCACCCTTGAGATCCAGTTTCGTAAACCATTTGGCACTCTTCACTCTAGAGAACAGATCAGACATCAGAGGCAAAGGGTACTGATATTTGACCGTAATTTTATTAAGAAGACGGTAATCAATACAAGGCCTCAACGAACCATCTTTCTTAGCAACAAAGAAGAAGCCGGCACCCAAAGGAGAAGATGAGGGCCGAATGTGCCCCTTCTCCAATGATTCCCTGATGTATGACCGCATGGCATCATGTTCGGGCACAGACAAGTTGAAAATCCGCCACTTGGGAAATTTACAACCGGGCACCAACTCAATGGCATAGTCACAGTCCCGGTGTGGGGGCAGAGAATCAGATTCCTGGTCATTAAATACATCACGGAAATCAGACAAGAAGGCCGGAACATCAACTGCCTGAGCAGACGTGGATGACACGGAAAGGTCCTAATGCACACCTTGACAACCCCAACTAGCTACTGACAAGGATCTCGAGTCAAGAACTGGATTATGGGTCTGCAACCACGGAAATCCCAGTACCAAGGTATCCTGTAGATTATGCAATACTAAAAATGTACAAGTTTCCTGATGCGCTGGTGCAACTCTCATAAGCACCTGGGTCCAAAATTGGGGTTTATGTTCTGCCAAAGGGGTAGCATCAATGCCCCTTAAAGGAATAGGAGTTTGCAAAGGAACCATGGGGAAACCACAATACCTAGCAAACCCAAAATCCATCAAATTGAGTGCTGCCCCTGAGTCCACAAAGGCAAATGCAGAAAAGGAAGACAATGAGCAAATCAATGTGACAGACAAAAGAAACTTTGGTTGCAAAGAACCCACAGTAACAGAAGTAGCCAATCTCCTTTCACGTTTAGGGCAGACAGAGATGTTATGAGAAGGGTCTCCACAATAGAAGCACAGTCTATTCTTCCGTCTGAACCCCTACCGACTAGCATTAGAAAGGACCCTATTACACTCCATAGGCTCCAAAGGCTGTTCCACAGGCACAAAATCAGCAGGTATCTTCCTGCGCTCACGTAAATGCCTATCAATCTGAATGGCCAAGGTCATAGAGGCATCAAGACCAGAAGGGACGGGAAATCCTACCATTACGTCCTTCACAGAATCAGCAACACCCTTCCGAAAAAGAGCCGCAAGCGCATCATCATTCCATTTGGTAAGGACCGCCCACTTTCGAAATTTCTGACAAAACGTTTCTGCAGAATCCAAACCCTGAGTTAAGGACAACAAGAATTTTTCTGTTTGGTCCACAATATTGGGTTTGTCATATAATAAACCCAAGGCCTGAAAAAAGGAGTCCACATCACTGAGAATCGGATCATCAGACGCTAAAGAGAAGGCCCAGTCCTGAGGGTCACCACGCAGCAAGGAGATGACAATCTTAACCTGCTGTACGGGATTCCCTGAGGACTTAGGGCGCAGGTCAAAAAATAATTTACAATTATTTTTGAAGCTCAAAAATCTCAACCTATCTCCCGAAAAAAATTCAGGAACGGGAATCTTAGGCTCTGCAAGGGGAGTCTGTGCAATATAAGACTCTATATGACGAACCTTAGCATCAAGATGAGCAACACGCTCACCCAATTCATCCATGCTAGAAAAAATAAATCTTCCACAGACCTCAAAGAAGACGAGGAAAAACACCAAAAAAAAAAATTTCAGCAGACCTTTTTCTTTTTCTTTTTGTTTTTTTTTTTCCCTCTTAAGAGTACCCTTTAAATTTGTTGGCCGGATGTACTGTTATGATCCGGAACCATGGAAGACCACCATAAATCATTGGTAAAAGGTGACAAGAGCATTGGCAACTAATCTGCACTTATCTGGGGTAGATGTGGTGTGGAGCAAAATGAAGCAGGCTGGTGAACAAAGAACAACTGACATCCGATATAGCCTGCTATCAGACCAGGATTTAAATAAGCAGAGTTAGCAATGGAAACGCCCATTGCTCAACAAACCTGGTCTATGTCCAAACCATTCCTGGCCACAAGAGGGAGCCTACCAGCAGCCAAAGCATAACTGACATTCACAACACCCGTCCCTGCATGTCGGCACTCTTTGCAGAGTCAGCCCACATGCAGGGATTGGCTGCAACAGCCAGTGAATCGCAGCGCCGGGAATCAGGTGATCAGAGATTACCGTTGCTATAGTTATCCGCGCGTCAGGTTACTATGGCAGCGGTGACGTCACCGCTTACCAACCCACAGCTTCTGGTCACTCATTGAGTGAATACACAGCACAGGGGAGCAGAAGCGTTCTTCCTCCCCTGTGCTGTCTGATATAGCAGAGTTGCATTGGTTGAAGGAGAAAGAAGACAGAAGACCAGGATTGTGGAGGGGTGAGAGGGAGTAATAAACATGGAGTCTCTAAGTGTGTCTGTGTATTTATTTCTAATAAAGTATTTTTTTTCTGTGTGGTGTCTTTTTTTTTTTTTTACCCTTTATTGGAGATTTTTAATGGTCGGGTCAAACTTGCCTGACATTAGGAATCTCTGGCTTAATACTAGCTGGTAAAACAAAGCTTGTATTAACCCGTTATTACCCAGCATGCCACCCGTCACCAGGGCGCTGGAAGAGTTGAATACAGCGCCAGAAGATGGCACTTCTATGAACGCACCATTTTCTGGGGTGGCTGCGGACTGCAATTCGCAGCGGGCGGGGCCCAGAAAGCTTGGGTTAACCAGCGCTACGGATTTCAATCCCCAACTGCCTAGTTGTACCTGGCTGGACACAAAAATTGAGCGAAGCCCATGTTGTTTTTTATTTTTTAATTATTTCATGAAATTCATGAAATAATTAAAAAAAGGGCTTCCCTATATTTTTGGTTCCCAGCCGGGTACAAATAGGCAGCTGGGGGTTGGTACCTGCCTGCTGTACCTGGCTAGCATGTCATTTTTTTTTATTTTTTTTTAGTTTTTTGGCAAAAAAAAGGGCTTCCCTGTATTTTCCATTGCTAGTGAAGGTAACACCAAGCAGTGGGGGTTAGCAACTAGTAGCTGCTTGAATTACCCTTAGCTAGCAATACAATAAATAAATAAATAAAAATTGACATAGCGCTCCGCCGTATTTTTGATTCTCAGCGCAGATAAAGCGGATGGCTACGGGCTGCCACCCCCATCTGCCTGGCTTTACCTTGGCAAGCAATCAAAATACAGGGAAGCCCATTAATTTTTTTTATTTAAAAAATAATAATAAAAAATTGCGTGGGCTTCCGCTGTATTTTGATCGCCAGTCAGGTAAAGCCACGCAGTTGGGGGCTGGGATTCTAAGCAGCCCACAGCCGCCCCTGGAAATGGTGCATTTTTTCTTAGCGACATTTCCAGGTGCTTTACTCGGCTCGTCCAGCGGCTGTGATGGAGGTGGCTCGCTGGGTAATAAACGGGTTAATACCAGCTTTGTATTCTCAGATGGTACGAAGCCCGAAATTCATGGTGTCACGTCAAATTAGACATGGCCACCATGAATTTAGAGGAAACAGTAAAAAAAACACAACACAAAGAATTTTTTTTTTATTAGTAATAAAACAAAAAACATTTAGAGACTCCATCTTTATTATAAAAAAATCCTTAGTCCGACGTAATCCACAGGGACAGCAATGTCAGCTTCATCACTCTATACAGACACAGTCTATACACAGTGAGAACCAAAGAGCAATGTCAACTCTGCTTCATCACTGTGCACAGACAGTCAATACACAGAGAGAAGCACAGAGAGCCATGTCAGATCTGCTGCATCGCTCTGGACAGAGCGATGCAGCAGGCTGACAGTGAGGGGATGATTGCACTTGCGTCTCGCAGTGCATCATCCCACTCTTCCGACAGCAGCGCCTCAGCTGTGGAAATACATACAGCTGACCCGCTGCCGTCGGGAGATTGTGCACCGTGATGCGATGACACTCGCATCACGGCATACCAGGGATGACGTCATACTCACGTGACCAGTCTGTAGCCAATGAGGTAATACAACATTCACACATGACTGGCCACATGGGTATGTCACGGTCACGGCAGGTCCTTTTAACCACAAGTGCTTACCGGGGGGAACAGCAATGATTGGACGGAAGCAGAAGCGCTGGGAGACAGAGTCTGCAGGACGTCGCGGGTCCTGTAAGTATGATCAGAATGTTGTTTTATTAATGTGCTTTTTTTTTTTAACAGTCCCTGGATCCGAACTATAACACGAACTGTATCACAAACTTTCCAGAAAGCTTGTGTTCGGGATTGTGTTTACGAACACCATGTGTTCGGTACGGACCCCGAACTTTACAGTTCGGGTTCACCCATCCCTACTCATGATGATGTAATCATCACAGCTCATCTGCTAACGGTCGTGAGAGCAAGCATTGCGAATAAGTGAAAACAAACACTAGTACCGACCATCCAAGAAATCATTACGAAAATGTTCGGGGACGCCACAGTGCTGGGATCTTCTGGTCACGGGTACATTAACTTCAATGGGGATCATGACGCCACTCTCGGTATTGCAGTCAGTGGGGACCGCCACTGCAGATTGGGTAGCACCTAGGGCTGATGGTAGGTGCAGTTAGGTGGTGTAGCCTCCCGAGAGTGAGGCTGGCCCCAGGGCCCAAGTGTGGGTGTTTAGTGCAGCAGGTCGCAAGATAATCACTCACAGTCCAATAGTGTCTTTCAGGGGTTTTACTCACTTCAGATGGCAGGGGTGAGTTAATCCAGGCGATGCTGTGACAGGCTGCAGGAGAACCAGGTACCTTCAGGCTGAATCCAGGGGTGACTACCGACTCGCCTTCCTAGCCCCCGTTGTTTGTGCTGACCCAGACTTGAAGTCCTACGGGGTCACCCAGGGAAGTCGCCTACGCCTGTTCTCCCCTTTTTCGGCCCGTTTGCTTGTAGCCTGGACAAGGTCACTCCGGCTGCTTGCCTCTTGTGATCTATAGGCCCTCTCATTGCTACGTGGCTCCGGACTCTGTGGTGGTTTGGTGAAGGGCAAGAAGTGCCCTCGCCTGCAGGTTTAGCAGGCCTAGTAAATACGTTCCCGCTCTGAGGACCTGTAACCCCGTGCGGGCAGGGTCTACTGGCAGTCCCCGTACTCAGTCACCTCACTGCACTCCGGCCTCAGGTGGTTTTCGGGCGGCACTACCAGGTAGCCCTTTCTCCCCGTCAGCAGTCACTGCACCTGCGGTGTCTGACTAGTGTGTCCTGCACATCTGCACACTGCGCTCTCCACTTCAGACTGGCTCACTACTCCTCTCCCCACTGTGCCTGCCTCCGCAACTTAGCAACCAGCCTCTCAACCACACCCCTTGAAGTGGAGATGGAGGCCACGCACCTCTTGGATTTCCCAGGGGTCCCTTCAAAGGTCCATGTGGGAAACCTAGCTACTATGTGCCTGTGTGTGTCTACGCCCTGGTCAGCCTTTAGGTTTACCTGTGTTGTACTCACTCAGCATGAGTGCAGTACTCAGTGGTGCCTGACCAGGTCAGGGGCGCCACAGTAGAATTTAAGAAGGTTTGGAAGAGAGGCTGCAGGAGGGAAGAGGCCTAGATATAAGTTGGAATGGTAAAACCCGGGAGTGTGGAGGAAATACCCAAATTTATTACGATCACGAGTGTGAGTGACCCTTGATGATGGGGTTCGTGGGTTTTGAGTGCACACGTCCATCCATCCAACTATCCAAGTTTACTTTAAAGTTTGTCTATTTTTATTCATTGCTATAATCAATTACTCGTGTTTGCAAATGATTTTGATTTCTACATTCTTTAAAGATGTGTCAATTACTGTTTGGTAATAAGAGATGACAGAACATGTACTTTTCTCTGTATAAGAAATACCAATAAAATATTTGTTACAAAAAAAATCCAATCTATTGGTTCCTTTTTTCAACCAGCAGTCTCCATAACCAGAAAATTGTGAGAATATCCAGACATCATCTAATGTCTATAATTCGCTTTATGTCACCAAGTATAAAATATCTCTTCTGCATAGAAAAGCTCCTATCATAAAAGGGCCGATGTCAATACTAAATTGAATTTTCTCCAGGACAGGAGACAAACTCTAGCGCAGCGCCACCTATTGGAAGTAGCGATCCTAAAAGTTAAATGTGGATTTCTAACAATCCTTTACATATAACTTAGGATATATATGCCAGATCAGAATCCCAATTTGCAGACCCGGTTTTTTGGGGTGCTTGCCCCTCGTCAGTGCAAAGTATGGGGTGTCTGATCTGGCTATGAGAAGCTTTGTGGGACCACGGGGGAAAACTATTCTCCTTATGGAGACTTTGCAAGCCAGACTGACTGGATGCTAGTAAGGGGACTTATAGCTGCCACTCCCCTCTGCAAAATATTCAAATTTTCTCTCCAGGACAGGAGACAAACCAATTTGTCAATTTGTCACGAACAGCCGGGGAAGTCACTCAGAAATCCAAATGTGGAATGTTCACTGATTTGTCACACACGACTACTCTCTAGCGCCCCCCTTGTCTGCAGGCCACTTTTGGTACTGCAGGACAATGCATAAGATGAGGCTGCTGAGCTGATAATGCCAAATATTGGAGGTCTCACATCAAGGGTAAATGTATATATCCCCGATTCCTGCTAATGGAATATTTATATACCTCGGTACCCTTAATGATAGCACTCCAATAATTCAATGCAATACAATTACGCTGCCACCACCCAGACTTTCTACAGGGAGCTGGGGACCCGTTTCAGATACCGTAAGGCCCTTCGGGGTTTTGGATTCGTATATAAAGCATAAGGAAAGAAACTCTTAAATTTTTTATATATTTAATCCGAAAATAGGCAGTGTTTAAAGAATATACAAGAATTTACAAAAGGGAACAATACACATTACGGCATAACAGTTACATTAAAATAAAAGGTATAAACGTGAAACTTACTAAACTCGTGCCATAGAAGTGACGTCCAAGCTTAGGGAGGGAGGGGCTCCAAGAGAAGAAGAAGAAGATGTTATAATCGGCCAGCATCACCCTTCATGATGCCCTCCACGTACTGAACCGTACTAAATTGAACATTCAGTGTATAATACTGGTGGATAAAATAAGACTGAGCACAAGACCTTCACAGCCGTCTACACATCATAGGGAGATTTCATGACACCTTCTCTCCATCTACCTGATGATCCTGAGGAACATCGGGATTTTCTTGTTTACAGTCCTGTGGAAGAAGAGGATGGGGATATCTCTCTGATGTTGTCCTCTTACTGGATAGAACTGGAGGAAACACAGGGACTGAATTCATTCTTTACATACAGATACCGTGTTTTTCCAAAAATAAGACACTGTCTTATATTTTTTTTGCCCCCCAAAAAAGCACTAGGGCTTATTTTTGGAGGAGGTCTTATTCTTGGAGAAACACGGTTGGGGGTAAGTTTCCCCCCCAAAAAAGCAGACCCCCCACTTCCCAGGAGACTCATACTCACCAGACCAGGACGTCTGCGTGGTTCCCAGGTCCTCCTGTGATCTCCGGTCGGTGCTGCACGCCATCCTACCCTGCTGCTAGCTGACATACTGACACACACAGCAGATCGCAGGCACACAGCAGATCACACACAGAGCAGATCACACACAGACACACACACAGCAGATCACACACAGCAGATCACACATAGCAGATCCCATATATACACAGCAGATCACACACAGCAGATCGCAGGCACACACAGCCGATCACAGATACACACAGATGATCGCAGGCACACACACAGCAGATCGCAGATATACACAGCAGATCACACACAGCAGATCGCAGGCACACACATCCGATCACAGATACACACAGCCGATCGCAGGCACACACAGCCGATCGCAGGCACACACAGCCGATCGCAGGCACACACAGCCGATCACAGATACACACATCCGATCGCAGGCACACACAGCCGATCACAGATACAACATCCGATCACAGGCACACAGAGCCGAACGCAGACACACACAGCCGATCGCAGAAAAACACAGCCGATTGCAGACACACACAGCAGATCCCACACACATCACATCACATCCAGCACATACGGCAGGAGGAAATGAGAGCAAGTCACGTGACCGGCCGCAGGTCCTGTTCGTTGCGCTGCACCATACTGCCTCTCAGGATTCTCCCGGTGAGAAGAGATCGGTGTCGCTGGATGAGGTGAGTGTGTATGCGATCCGATGTTTGTGTGTGTGATTTGATGTTTGCGTGTGATCCGATGTTTGTGTGTGAGATCTGATTATGTGTGCGATCCGATGTGTGTGTTGTGTGTGAGAGAGATCTGATGAGTGCGGGTGTGTGATCACAGCAGGTCCTGCCGCTCAGTGTCGGGTGAGTGTAATTGCCGGGTGCCGCTGTGTATAATGAAGTGTCCTGCAGTATCTGTAACTTTTTAGCTGCACGGACACTTCATTATTTATCCGTGACTAGGGCTTATTTTCGGGGGAGGACTTATATTTAAGCCTTTCTCCGAAAATGCTGAAAATCCCTGCTAGGGCTTATTTTTGGGGGAGGTCTTATTTTTGGAAAAACATGGTAATTATAGGCAGTGTGTATTTAGTCCTGTCTATTACCTGGTGATGTGAGGGACCGGGGAACCTCCATCATGACGTCCTTGTACAGATCTTTGTGTCCTTCTAAATACTCCCACTCCTCCATGGAGAAATAGACGGTGACATCCTGACACCTTATAGCAGGGGTGGGCAATTAATTTTCCCATGGGGCCGCATGAGAAATTGGGATGGTTTTAGAGGGCCGGACTAATATAATTAACTCAGTTTTACCCAATACTGTATATAGCATATATACTATCCCTTCATATACAAACAGTAAGTTACGGACTGTGTGACCCCTCGTGGCCCTGCGCGCACACATGCAGACATGTCCGTTTTTTCTCCAGCAGCACGGGTGTCACACGGATCGCACACTGATGTGATCTGTGTGACATCAGTGTGACAAATACCAGAGAAAACACGGGTCTTTTTAATAAAAAGATTTTCTATATTTACCTCTCTCCAGCGCTGCTGTCTCTGGCTCTGCTGCCTCCCGCTCCTTATCGCTGGTAATTATACTCACTGAATATTCACTGCAGTGAGCAGCTGGAAGCAGGGACAGCGCTGGGGACCGCATCGCTGGGTGAGTATACAGGTGTGTGTGTATGTTGAGAACCTGGAAGCCGGAGCATCTCGGGGACTCGTCACAGTTCCCAATGAACTCTGATGAACCCATGAAGCTGTAGCGTGGGTGTCGCAGGATGGTCATCAAAGTTCATTGGAAACTCTGATGACCTCCTGGAGGTCACTGTGCTTGCAGAATACTCACCTGTCCCTGCGGTTATGTCCTCAACGGTGCTGTGCCTGGTGCTGTCATCGCGATGCTCCGGCTTCCAGGTCCTGAGTGCGGTGAATAATCAATGAATGAGCAGTGGTCAGGAGCGGGAGGCAGCAGAGCTAAAGAAAGCAGGTAAATATGGAAAATCTTTTTATTTCACAGACTCGTGTTTTCTCCGGTACCTGTCACATGTATGCAAACAGGTACCGGAGAAACGCAATCAGGCCCTGTAATGGCGGTATGGCGCTGCAGGGGGCGGGGAGAGAGCACGTGGTACCCGATGTAACTACAGTACCACTCGCAGTTACGGGCTTTTCTCTCTGCACGCACGCACACATACATACACACACGCACACGCTATATACATATATACAAAAAACAATCCCCATATACTACATCACTGCACCCCCATATACACCTGTAATATACATCACTGCACCCCCATATACACCTGTAATATACATCACTACACCCCCATATACACCTGTAATATACATCACTACACCCCCATATACACCTGTAATATACATCACTACACCCCCATATATACCTGTAATATACATCACTACACCCCCATATACACCTGTAATATACATCACTGCACCCCTATATACACCTGTAATATACATCACTACACCCCCATATACACCTGTAATATACATCACTACACCCCCATATACACCTGTAATATACATCACTGCACCCCTATATACACCTGTAATATACATCACTACACCCCTATATACACCTGTAATATACATCACTGCACCCCCATATATACCTGTAATATACATCACTACACCCCTATATACACCTGTAATATACATCACTACACCCCCATATACACCTGTAATATACATCACTACACCCCCATATATACCTGTAATATACATCACTACACCCCCATATACACCTGTAATATACATCACTGCACCCCTATATACACCTGTAATATACATCACTACACCCCCATATACACCTGTAATATACATCACTACACCCCCATATACACCTGTAATATACATCACTGCACCCCTATATACACCTGTAATATACATCACTACACCCCTATATACACCTGTAATATACATCACTGCACCCCCATATATACCTGTAATATACATCACTACACCCCTATATACACCTGTAATATACATCACTGCACCCCCATATAAACCTGTAATATACATGACTGCACCCCTATATACACCTGTAATATACATCACTGCACCCCTATATACACCTGTAATATACATCACTGCACCCCTATATACACCTGTAATATACATCACTACACCCCTATATACACTTGTAATATACATCACTACATCCACATATACATCACTAGACCCCTATATACTACACCTGTAAAACTACATTGCCATATACTGCATCACTACACCCAAATATTACTCACCAGTTACCCTCCACTCCACTCCCCCCATTGTCCCCTCAGGTTACTAGTCACCACTCACCTTTCCCTCCTCAGGCACCTCCGTACGGGCTCCCGCTGACATACTTCTTCTCTTGTACGGCTCCCCGCTGAGCTGCTTCCTCTCTCCATAGAGGCCCCGGCTGCTGCATCTTCTTCTCCTGCCGGGGCGGGAACTTTTCAAATGACACACACGCGCGCCGTACTGACGACATCAGGGCGCGCGCGTGTGTGTCACAGAGAAAGTGCCGGCAGGAAACAGAGGACAGATTCCTGCGTTCCGCTGCTGCACTGTGCAGTGCTGCAGTATCTGTCCTCTGTTCCCTGCCGGCACGCAGCGTGTGATGAGGGCAATCTGACCACGGGCCGCCCGGAGCCTGGAGCTCCGGACAACAGGTCAGATTGCCCTCATCAGTGACCGGCCAGCAAGGACGCCCGGAGCCAGGCGGGCCGGTCACAGAGAGTAGGCGGGCCGGATGTGGCCCACGGGCCGCCCCTTGCCCAGGTCTGCCTTATAGGAACCTGACACATGCAATGATACCGTCATCCCCCGATCCCTTCATAGCATTACTGTATAATGTCCCAGCAGTGTCACCTCTTCAGTCAGCAGCTCAATCATGTTGTAGGTGAGTTCTAGGATCTTCTGCTCATTGATGTCCTCATGTATCAGGGGGTGAAGTGGAGGCCCCATGATCTCACTACACACATTTCCAGAGTCCTCACCTGTCCTGTTCTGTCCATCTGTTATTCCCATAGATAAGAATGATGTAATGTGACGGCATCTGAATCTCTCACCTCTCCAGTAAGCCGGAAGAGGATCTCTAGGGTGAGGTGTAATATCCTCTCCGCCATCTTGTCCCTGTCCCTATCCACCCTTGACAGGTTCATCAGGACAATTCTCTTAATTCAGAAGATCACTGAAAGAAAGCAATATTTTAGGAACCTAAATGGGAAGATGATGATGTAACATCATAAAGAATCTCATGTAGGGATATAATGACTGGAGAAAAAGAAGTGAAGCATGAAGAATCATTGTAAGTTTCCATTTCTCGTAAGGACTAGCTCTGTCTCAGCCACTAATTGTCTATATTGATCAAATGTTAAGAGGAAAAATTACAGAAACTGAAGAAGGACACAAGCAGCATTGGAAGAGAAGCTGCAAAGGATTGTCATTGTGAGCATTACTATTTCTATTGAGTAACGACGACCATAAAGGAAACTATACAGTAACCAGGGGTGTAACATTGCCTAGAGTGTGACAGCAATCGGGCCCGTGCTGGAAGGGGCCTGCCGGGCCCAGCATTTAATTCAGCTGGATGCACATACGAGAACGCACATTCAGCTGTAGTGTATTGTAGCGCAGAGACCTGTTGAATCTCAGTACTGCAACACACGCTGCCAGCCAATCAGAGACCAGCAGCTGACATCAGCATGCCAGGCATTGGCAGTGATGTAATGTCAGCTGACGGCCTCTTCACCAGCTAGAGAGGAGGATGCCGCAGGTCATGAGACCGGAGTAAGGTGAATAGAATGGGGGGGTGGTTTAATGCGTTACAGATCAGAGGAAGAAAGGGGACATATACAGTAGGGGAAATAAATATTTGATCCCTTGCTGATTTTGTAAGTTTGCCCACTGACAAAGACATGAATAGTCTGTAATCTTAAGGGTTGGTTAATTTTAACAGTGAGAGAATATCAAAAAATCACTTTTATGAAGCATACGAGCCACCTCCATGCCGTGTTTGTAGTGCCAGAACTGATAGACCTTGTGATGAGCCAGCTTGTTCACTCGGATATTTTGGCTGGACGTCCACCTCTTGGCTTTTGAATGGATGGACGGACTTCATTTCATATTCTTCCAACTGTCATGGTCTCACATGATGCACTTTGGCAATTTTTTTGACCGAGAGACCGCCATTGATTAGCTGGATCATGTGGTTTCTCTTTATTGAGAAATCGTTTTCCTGGCTATTTCTCAATTTGAACCAGTGACCTTTTTAGGAATCAACCTAATATCACACTATTAACTATTAGGGAAAGTGAGAGCCAATTCTAATTTGTAGTATACAGGAAGAAAACAATTTTTCAAACACCAGGAGCAAAACAGGAAAAATGCAGTGACATGACAAGAATCTGTATAACTAATCATATGCTAAATAATTTATGTATGAGATAGCCAAGATGGTTGGCGATAAAATGAATGTAGCTTTACAATGAAAGCTGTAGTGGATGGTCAGATATGGAGCCTGAAGGTCAAAAGTTCAAAATATTGTTAGTCTTTTGCTTGTAACATCAGGATGGGGGACATATATCAAGAAGGGGCCCAGGATAGGGGGCATATGTATACTAGGAAGGGGAACATTATAGCTGGAAGGAACCCAGATGGGGGAAATACTGTATATATGCTAGGAAGGGGACACATTATACCAGGATGGGGGAATATATAAAAGGATAGGCGAGCTATATCCTAAGATAGGGCCCAGGATGACGGACATATATACGAGGAAGGGGCCAGGATGGTGGACATATATATCTGGAAGGGACTCAGGATGAGATACATATATACCAGGATGGGGACATATATACTTGGAATATGCCGAGGATGGGAGACAGATATACCTGGAAGGGGCCCAGGATGAGGGACATATATATATCAGGAAGGGGGACATATATACCAGGAAGGGGGACATATGTCCCCCATCCTGGGCATCATTTTGGTATATACAGTATGTACCTGGAACAGCCCCAGGATGGGACCAAGTTATGCCACTAACACTAACAAAGCTGCGAGCGACTTCAGGAGGGAAGTGACCCAATTTAATCCGATACAAACAGATCTCCTGATAGAGCCACACAGACGGGAACACGTTCTGTCTCCTGGAATGTGAGAGCAGCACTGAGGGGGTTAATGCCCCCTGCACCCAGTAATGGGGAATCTCCACATACCTCCACCTACAGAGCCGCACCCTGGATATATGGCTGCTCTGTGCTTCCAAGACCTGTGATGATGTCACAAGGAAGGGAGGTGTTGAACTGTTTTCCTTTTGGGAAGCAACTGTGACACCCTAGACTAGCCAGGTAGTCACAGACATAACAACATACACCCCCCCCCCCACCCTAGGCAGTTACAACAGTCAGACAAAAATCATTGTTGCCTCCCTCCAGGGGCTGATGTCCACACAAGGTGGGGCGGAGCCAGGCGGTTGGCTGCACCCATCGAGGAGTTCACAGACCTGGAGGCGGGAAAAAGAGAGCAGATCAGTTCAGGAGGTAGAATTGGAAAGAGTAAACTACTGACGTGTCTGGGTTGGAGCCCAGGCACCTACAGCAAGGTTGGCATATGGTGGTGGCCATCTGCAGAAGTCGACGGATCTCTGCGGAACCGTAGGACCGGGGTTGGGCGGTGGCCCACCGGTACGGAGCCGGGGAGCGGAGTGAAGTTGAGCTCACAGGCAGGGCCATCGGACCCCGACTAGGCTTGGAGCCGCCGACAACGGTCAAATCCGAGTGTGACCGGAACCCTAGGGGTTTCCTAACAACCAAGTCCCGCTAGAAGGCAACAGTCCACACCGTGAGGATATACAGCCACAGGCTAGAGATCCAAGGGTCAGCGCCTGCGGGCAAAAGAGCTCCTACGGTACCTATACGCCGGGGAGCGGACTACCGTTTGGGAAACCATCGGAGCCGACACAGTTTACACAGGTGCAGGGAAAGACAGCCTCCATCAGCCGTCCGGAGAGAGCACAACAACACTGCAACCGGCTGCGGGACCCGTCCATCCGGCCGTTTTGGTTTACCAGAGACTCTGTCATTGATTGTCTGAGTGAGTACACCAGTGCCGTCCGGCACTGCGCCGCGCTGTCCCTGCAACCCTGCACCCCAGCCATCCAGCCTCCCCGTTACACCACCGGGCCCAGGGAACACCAACCCCTACCCACGGAGGGGGCGACATCCTAGCTGCTGCCTACCATCTCTCCCGGGATCCCCGTCACCAACAGTGGTGGTGCCATCATCACCACGACCCGTGGTTGGCGTCACGAACAATCTCCCCAAACAAACCACCCCTTTTCACTCACGGGTGAGGAGCGCTGCTCGAGTCCCCAGGTCCGGCCCACCGCTCGAGCCACCGAGCAGCAGCAGCAGCAGTGCCGGACCTGAGCGTCAGCGAGCGCAGCGCCCCGTCGCCCGAGACACAACCACATGAAGAAGAAGACAAAGCTGGAGAAGTCTGCACTGGTGATGTATGATAGAGGGATAAATGTCTAAATCCCAGAGGGCTAAAGGACCAGGTCTCTATACACCAGGTCACTACAACATACCCTGGTGCTTGAAAATGTTGTGAATCCTTCAATCCTTTAATATGCACTACTTTCCTGCATTAATGCTGTTTTGAACTGCTTGGACCACTGTATTTTAATGGATCTATGAATAAAAAGTAAGAATTTTTTTTTTAACAGCATCCTGGATTTGCTCACATTATTGCTGTACTTTGCTCTGTCATTGTTCACACACACATATATATATATATATATATATATATATATATATATATTCAAAGCAAGAAGGCCTGCGGAGACACCATCACATGTTTCTCAACGCTGGCAGGAAACTAGCCAGGTCTTTCACCGGGAAGGAACAACCACGGGAAGGGCAGTCTCCGGTCAAGACCACCTATGCCAAACATGGTATCCATCCACAGACAGCCGTTTTGGGGTATTTGCCCCTCATCAGTGTGGAGAAGGAATCTGGCTAGTGGGACATTGCCTAGTAAAAGACTATGTGAGCAAGGATGGTTGACCTTAGGGAGATCAACATCCACCACTGCGGAGACACCATCACGTGTTTCTCAACGCAGTGATTCTAGAGCAATGCCCCCTGGGAAATATTCAAAGCAAGAAGGCCTGCGGAGACACCATCACGTTTCTAAACGCTGGCAGGAAACTAGCCAGGTCTTTCACCGGGAAGGAACAACCACGGGAAGGGCAGTCTCCGGTCAAGGAGACCACCTATGCCAAACATGGTATCCATCCACAGACAGCCGTTTCGGGGAATTTGCCCCTCATCAGTGTGGAGTAGGAATCTGGCTAGTGGGACATTGCCTAGTAAAAGACTATGTGAGCAAGGATGGTTGACCTTAGGGAGATCAACATCCACCACTGCGGAGACACCATCACGTGTTTCTCAACGCAGTGATTCTAGAGCAATGCCCCCTGGGAAATATTCAAAGCAAGAAGGCCTGTGGAGACACCATCACATGTTTCTCAACGCTGGCAGGAAACTAGCCAGGTCTTTCACCGGGAAGGAACAACCACGGGAAGGGCAGTCTCCGGTGAAGGAGACCACCTATGCCAAACATGGTATCCATCCACAGACAGCCGTTTCGGGGTATTTGCCCCTCATCAGTGTGGAGTAGGAATCTGGCTAGTGGGACATTGCCTAGTAAAAGACTATGTGAGCAAGGATGGTTGACCTTAGGGAGATCAACATCCACCACTGCGGAGACACCATCACGTGTTTCTCAACGCAGTGATTCTAGAGCAATGCCCCCTGGGAAATATTCAAAGCAAGAAGGCCTGCGGAGACACCATCACATGTTTCTCAACGCTGGCAGGAAACTAGCCAGGTCTTTCACCGGGAAGGAACAACCACGGGAAGGGCAGTCTCCGGTCAAGGAGACCACCTATGCCAAACATGGTATCCATCCACAGACAGCCGTTTCGGGGTATTTGCCCCTCATCAGTGTGGAGTAGGAATCTGGCTAGTGGGACATTGCCTAGTAAAAGACTATGTGAGCAAGGATGGTTGACCTTAGGGAGATCAACATCCACCACTGCGGAGACACCATCACGTGTTTCTCAACGCAGTGATTCTAGAGCAATGCCCCCTGGGAAATATTCAAAGCAAGAAGCATGAGAAACATGTGATGGTGTCTCCGCAGGCCTTCTTGCTTTGAATATTTCCCAGGGGGCATTGCTCTAGAATCACTGCGTTGAGAAACACGTGATGGTGTCTCCGCAGTGGTGGATGTTGATCTCCCTAAGGTCAACCATCCTTGCTCACATAGTCTTTTACTAGGCAATGTCCCTGTCACAAACCACCGGGGGGGTCACTCAGAAATCCCCCGCGCTGGCTACCAGTACGTCACAATCGGGGGGTAACAAGTGGGGGTCACCCCTCCTTTATACCTCCCGACCGACAGACAGAGCACGTGACGCGCTCTCTAGCGCCCCTCTTATAGTCAGGCCAATTATGGAATTGCCCGACAATAAGCCAGGAGGCCGCTATACTACTTATGCCGATTATTGAAGGGTCCCCGGTGAGAGTAGGGTATATATTCCCCCGACCTCCGCGGGCGGAATATATAAAACCTCCCCGAATCTCACTGGCCTCCCCACAATAATCCTTGGCACAACTCGCTGCCACCAACCGCTTCACGGTAACTATTAGCCGAACACACAGACGTGGGATTCAAGATCGAGATAACAGAACAGCCCAAGATTAATTATATAATTTAATCAGCCTAAAGCACACTAGAAACTACAATATATACAATAGGGAATCTACAGAATATACATATGTCAGAGTACAGTTACAATCAAAGCATGGTTTACAAACAGGCATACACAGTTCCAGCAGTTACCTTGTGCGTCTGGCCACAGGGGGGCGCTGTAGACCAGGTTTCTAGGATCCTTCCCACAGATGTTTCCTACACGTGACCCCCGGCGAAAGAACCCTGGAAAATGGCCGAAGTAGGGTTATCAACCTGGGCAAATCCAGGTCCCCTCCTACCTTCGTGACCTCAGAGGGAGCACTGCTCCACCCCTGGCTTGAGTTATGGACAATATCCCAACATGGAATATGGGCCATAACTTTGCCTGGGAGCGTCGTAGGCAGACGCCAACGCTCTCATTGTGACAGTTATGAATTTAGCTACAGAACGAGAGGACTCATGACGTGTCTCCTAGTTCCCCATTGGCTGATATCACGCCTGGGGTATTTCCCCATGTCCTGCTCCCATAAAAAGGGTGTGCCAGCATCGTCCGCATGCGGAGACACCAATTTTATGGTTGCCATATTTATCGGAAATATGGCTTGCGAGATATGAACCATGTTTTACTGGAGTCGTTCTGTCTGGCTAGTTCCATAGCCTTATAATGAGATACAACTCTTGTTACAGGGTGACGGCAGGGGGTCATCCTGTGTCCATTGTCCCCACATCACCTAATCTCCATATCACAGGAGATGGCTGTTGGATGTGTTGCTGGGATGTGACACGTTCACAGATGCTGGACATCTGAGAACAAGAAGGGAGGGGGCACTGCCAGGGAGTGATGAGAGCGATTATGACTGGAAATCATGATTTATCGTCATATCTCCGGATTTACCTCACACCTCCCCCCTTTTGAGGGCGCTAGGGGGCAGCACACTCCGGTGTTCCCCCGTGCGCCCGTCCGCGACCTCTCCTTGTCGGGACAGCCCGTCTGCGTTACCGTGGTCACGGCCCCTTTTGTGGCGAATGGTGAAGTTGTATTGCTGGAGCGCAAGGCTCCATCGCAACAATCGCCCATTCGTCCCAGAGACGGTGTGCAACCAGCTGAGGGGATTGTGGTCCGTCTCCACGATGAAGTGGCGCCCGTATAGATAGGGTTGCAGACGCTGCAGGGCCCACACTATGGCCAGGCACTCCTTCTCCATCGTGGAATAGGCCACTTCCCTTGGTAACAGCTTCCTGCTCAGGTACAAGACTGGGTGCTCTTGGCTCGCAGAGTCCACCTGGCTGAGCACCGCACCGAGGCCGAAGTCACTGGCGTCGGTCTGTACTACAAACGGCCGCGTGAAGTCGGCTGCCTGTAGCACGGGCGGGCTGGACAGGGCGTCCTTTAGGGCCCGGAAGGCTGTCTCGCAGTCCACTGTCCAATCGACTGCAGAGGGCAGCTTCTTCTTGGTGAGGTCCGTCAAGGGCTTTGCCAGGCTACTATAGCATGGAACAAACCTCCTATAGTACCCAGCGGTCCCCAAGAAGGACATCACCTGCTTCTTGGTCCTGGGGGTGGGCCAGGATGCGATGGCCTCCACTTTCTCAGGCTCGGGCTTCAGTGTTCCCCCGCCTACCCGGTGACCGAGGTACTGGACCTCGCTCATGGCCAGCTGACACTTGCCCGGCTTGATGGTCAAACCTGCCCGGTGGACCCGCCTGAGCACCTGTGCTAGATGCTCTAGGTGATCTTCCCAGGTGGGACTGAAGACGGCAATGTCATCCAGGTACGCGGCCGCGTACCCTTCAAGTCCCTTGAGCAGGGTGTTGACCATCCGCTGGAAAGTGGCAGGGGCATTCCTCATCCCGAATGGCATCACCGTGGACTCGTACAGTCCAAATGGGGTAATAAAGGCAGAGCGTTCCCTGGCCTTGCGAGTCAGGGGGATCTGCCAATATCCCCGGCTCAGATCCATGATGGTCAGGTACTGAGCCCCGGCCAACTGATCGAGCAGGTCATCGATGCGTGGCATTGGGTACGCATCGGCGACCGTGACCGCATTGAGCCCCCTGTAGTCCACGCAGAACCGAGTGGTTCGGTCCTTCTTAGGGACGAGGACTACAGGCGAGGCCCAAGCGCTGTTGGATGCCTGGATCACCCCCAGCTTCAGCATCTCGTCAATCTCCTGGCGCATGTGTTGCTGCACCTCCAGGGAGACCCGATATGCTGAACGCCGGATCGGGGGATGATCCCCAGTGTCCACGTGATGGACAGCCAAGTCAGTCCTTCCGGGCTGGTTGGTAAACAACCCCCGGAAGGGGTGTAGGGTGGCCCACAGCTGGGACCGTTGGTCCTCCAAGAGCTGGTGGCCAACCTCCACATCCTCAATGGATTCGCCTGCCCTAACCTGGGCTAGCATATCCAAGAGGGTTTCCGCTTCTCCCTCCTCGGGCAGGTTGCACACGGGGAGCGCACATGCCTCCCGCTCATGATGTGCCTTCATCATGTTCACATGGAAGGGCTTCCGCCTTCCACGGGCAGGGTCCAGGGTGACCAGGTACGTCACAGGGTTCAGCTGCTGGTACACGAGGTATGGGCCTTCCCAGGCTGCCTGAAGCTTGTCCTGTGGTACGGGGACCAGTACCCACACCTTTTGACCCACTTGGTAGGTCCTCTCACAAGCGTTCTGGTCGTACCAACGCTTCTGATCGGCCTGGGCTTGAGCCATATTGTCGTGTACCAGTTGCGTCAAGGCCTGCATTTTGTCCCGGAAGCGCATGACATACTCGATAACCGACACTCCAGGGGTGGCCAAATCCCCTTCCCAAGCCTCTTTCACCAGAGCCAGGGGGCCCCGCACACGTCGCCCGTACAGGAGCTCAAACGGTGAGAATCCTGTTGAGGCCTGTGGAACCTCCCGGTAAGCAAATAACAGGTGTGGGAGATACCGCTCCCAGTCACGCCCATGGGAGTCGACCAACATCTTAAGCATCTGCTTTAAGGTGCCATTGAACCGCTCGCACAGGCCATTAGTCTGTGGATGGTACGGGCTGGCCACCAGATGTCGCACCTGGACTTGCTTACAGAGGGCCTCCATCAGCTGGGACATGAATTGGGTCCCCCGGTCAGTGAGCATTTCCTGGGGAAAACCCACTCGGGAGAAAATCTCCAGCAATGCGGTGGCCACCTTGTCAGCCCGAATGGACGACAAGGCCACTGCTTCTGGGTACCGGGTGGCATAGTCCACTACCGTCAGTATGAAGCGTTTCCCGGAGCTGCTGGGGATGGCCAGCGGGCCGACCAGATCCACAGCCACCCTCCTGAAAGGCTCATCGATGATTGGCAGAGATACCAGTGGGGCTTTGGGGTGTGGCCCCGCCTTCCCCACTCTCTGACAGGTTTCACACGAACGGCAGTAGGCAGCCACATCGGCCCCCATTTTTGGCCAGTAGAAATGCTGGTTTAACCTGGCCTTGGTCTTAGCGATCCCTAGGTGTCCGGCCATCGGAATCTCATGTGCGATCCGCAACAACTCCGTCCGGAACGGATAGGGTACCACTAACTGTCGGTCCCTGGGCCACGCCTCCGGTGAACCCTGCTGGACCGTGGCCCGGTACAGCCGTCCTTGGTCCCAGACCACTCGCTCCGGGTCCAAGTCCGAGGGAGGCTGTGCCGCCTGCTCCTTAAGAGCTTTCAGGCTGTCGTCAGCTTCTAACGCTGCCTGAAACCCCTGACTAGATGTGGCCAGAATCGACGAGACTGTCACATCTTCGGTCAGTACCCCGGGACCTGTGTCCTGGCCTCCACCTGACTCGGCTGCCACTTGGTCAGAAGGGGGAGAGCTATCGGACCTCCGGGAGGCCCCTTGGCTTCCAGCACTCCCACTGCGGGTGACAGCGGCCACAGCCGCTGCGACCGTGGGTCGTGCCTGCTCCTCCTCCGTTCCTGACCAAGTCGCCGGTTCAGGCAGACCTACCTGGCTTCCTGACACCCCGGTTGTGGGGGAACCCTGCACCGAGATCTTACCTGGGAGCACTTCCGCTCCGGGACCGGCCCCAATCTCACCTGCCTGTTCCCCCCCTGCAGCAACAGAACCCCGCTGTGAAATCTCTGGGGACCCCACATTTGCTGTGGTAGCCCCCACCCCACACACTGGTCCTCCCCCTGCAGCACCCTGCTCTCTGCTTATCCCTGCAGAGGGCAACAGATCCCAGCTCACTGGCTGATCACTTGTAGAGGCATTGTCACACCTTTCTCTGACCCCCTCCCCTGTCACAGCTGCAGCTGTGTGTGTGTCTATGGTGTCTGTGCAAGCAGAAATATCAGAGTTCACTCCCTCCTCCCTTACATCATTCATAGATAACACATTAACATTGTCCGGAGGCACGTCAGTACTGGCTGAAGGTTCAGCCCTTGGGGGGGGCCCAAACTGGGAGGTTATCTGCCCCAAATCTGTCCCAAGTAGCACGTTTGCGGGGATCCGATCAGTTACCCCCACCTCCCTCACCCCTCGCCCTGCGCCCCAGTCCACATAAATGTCAGCAACAGGCAGCGCCGGGTCAGTGCCTCCAATCCCGGAGACAGCGAGGGTTTTTCCAGGGATCAAGTCTTGGGGGGACACCATCTCAGGCCGCACCAGAGTCACCTCCGAGGCGCTGTCTCGCAGTCCTATGGTCACAGACCGGCCGACGGTGACAGGTTGGAAGCTGTCCAGGGACCTACCACCACCCCCACCCACACAATACACCTTGGGCGGCCCTTGGGACGGGGACGGAGCCGGGGCCTTGGGACGCTGAGGGCACATGGCCTTGAAGTGTCCAGGTAGGTTGCACTGGTGGCACCGTCTTGGCTCTGCCACGGGCCTGGAGAGGGGAGTTGAGGGGGACACCCCCTGCAGTCTAGGGGCAGGTGGGGCAGTCGCAGAATTCATCTTACCCCCTCTCCAGGTGCTGCTGGTGGCTGCTCTCCTGGCCTCAGGAGCCCGATTGTTGGTGTAGTCATCGGCCAGGGCAGCTGTAGCTGTGGACCCCTTTGGCTTCTGGTCTCGGATGAACTGGCGGAGATCCTCAGGGCAGTTCCACAAGAGTTGCTCCGTGATGACCAAGTCCAGGATCTCTGGCCCGGTGGAAAGCTGCAGGCCTTGGGTCCAGTGGTCGGCAGCTCGGGCAAGTGCCCGCCGGTGGTCAGCCCAGGAGTCCTTTGGTCCCTTCTGCAGGGTCCGGAACTTCTTGCGGTAGGACTCCGGAGTGAGGTTGTACTGTTGGATCAGGGCCCGCTTGATGCTGTCGTAGCCCTGATCTGCCTCAGCAGGCAAGTCCCCAAGGATTTCCAGGGCCTTACCCCTTAAACGAGGGGTCAGGTATTTGGCCCACTGGTCCTTGTCCAGATGGTGCTGCAGGCAAGTCCGTTCAAAAGCAGTCAAGAAAGAGTCCAAGTCTCCATCCTTCTCCAGCACGGGAAAGTCCTCAACACGGACCTTTGGAAGTTTGGTGTCTTGAAGGTCACGGGTGGCTGATGAGGGCCGGAGCTGAGCTAGCTGCAGCTGGTAGTCACGCTCTGCCTGTTGCTGTCGCTCCGCAGCCTCACGCTCTGCCTGGCGCTCTCGCTCTTTACGCGCTGCCTGTCGCTCCGCAGCCTCACGCACTGCTTGCCGCTCCGCAGCCTCAGCGTCACGCGCTGCCTGCCGCTCTGCCCTGCGCTCTGCCAGGAGTCCCTTGTAGCCCTCCTGGTCTCCAGCCTGGAGAAGGGCCATAGCCATTTGAAGAAGGCTATCCGAGCCTCCCAGGCTCGGTGGAATGGCACGTGGTGATCTGCGGCCCGCTGCGGAGCCTGGTGATTCACTGTCCATTTCAGAGCGGAGGACTGGCATCTGGCTCGTTGAGGACCCTTGGGCGAGCTCCTCCTCATCTTGTCCAGCAGTGCCAGGTTGTGCAATGTCCTCTGCAGAGCTGTTCTCTGGCGTCGGGCTCTTGGAGGGCTCGTGGACAACCTCCTCATCGTCTCTGGCCTGAGCATCGGCCATTCCTTTGGCTTTGCTCCTGGTGCTCTCAGCCATTGTTGCAGACTTTGGTCACTGACACAGAACTGACACCTGATGCCTCCCCACACCTTACAGTATCTGCACTCTGACACTCTAGTGTTGAGCTGGTCTGAAGACCCCAGCAGCCACAGCTGCTGCAGGCAGTCTTTAGTGTCTGGGAGTATGGGTCTCACACTCACACACACTATTATCTCGATCCCACCGCTTGCCACCAATATGTCACAAACCACCGGGGGGGTCACTCAGAAATCCCCCGCGCTGGCTACCAGTACGTCACAATCGGGGGGTAACAAGTGGGGGTCACCCCTCCTTTATACCTCCCGACCGACAGACAGAGCACGTGACGCGCTCTCTAGCGCCCCTCTTATAGTCAGGCCAATTATGGAATTGCCCGACAATAAGCCAGGAGGCCGCTATACTACTTATGCCGATTATTGAAGGGTCCCCGGTGAGAGTAGGGTATATATTCCCCCGACCTCCGCGGGCGGAATATATAAAACCTCCCCGAATCTCACTGGCCTCCCCACAATAATCCTTGGCACAACTCGCTGCCACCAACCGCTTCACGGTAACTATTAGCCGAACACACAGACGTGGGATTCAAGATCGAGATAACAGAACAGCCCAAGATTAATTATATAATTTAATCAGCCTAAAGCACACTAGAAACTACAATATATACAATAGGGAATCTACAGAATATACATATGTCAGAGTACAGTTACAATCAAAGCATGGTTTACAAACAGGCATACACAGTTCCAGCAGTTACCTTGTGCGTCTGGCCACAGGGGGGCGCTGTAGACCAGGTTTCTAGGATCCTTCCCACAGATGTTTCCTACACGTGACCCCCGGCGAAAGAACCCTGGAAAATGGCCGAAGTAGGGTTATCAACCTGGGCAAATCCAGGTCCCCTCCTACCTTCGTGACCTCAGAGGGAGCACTGCTCCACCCCTGGCTTGAGTTATGGACAATATCCCAACATGGAATATGGGCCATAACTTTGCCTGGGAGCGTCGTAGGCAGACGCCAACGCTCTCATTGTGACAGTTATGAATTTAGCTACAGAACGAGAGGACTCATGACGTGTCTCCTAGTTCCCCATTGGCTGATATCACGCCTGGGGTATTTCCCCATGTCCTGCTCCCATAAAAAGGGTGTGCCAGCATCGTCCGCATGCGGAGACACCAATTTTATGGTTGCCATATTTATCGGAAATATGGCTTGCGAGATATGAACCATTTTTTACTGGAGTCGTTCTGTCTGGCTAGTTCCATAGCCTTATAATGAGATACAACTCTTGTTACAGGGTGACGGCAGGGGGTCATCCTGTGTCCATTGTCCCCACATCACCTAATCTCCATATCACAGGAGATGGCTGTTGGATGTGTTGCTGGGATGTGACACGTTCACAGATGCTGGACATCTGAGAACAAGAAGGGAGGGGGCACTGCCAGGGAGTGATGAGAGCGATTATGACTGGAAATCATGATTTATCGTCATATCTCCGGATTTACCTCACAGTCCCACTAGCCAGATTCCTACTCCACACTGATGAGGGGCAAATACCCCGAAACGGCTGTCTGTGGATGGATACCATGTTTGGCATAGGTGGTCTCCTTGACCGGAGACTGCCCTTCCCGTGGTTGTTCCTTCCCGGTGAAAGACCTGGCTAGTTTCCTGCCAGCGTTGAGAAACATGTGATGGTGTCTCCGCAGGCCTTCTTGCTTTGAATATTTCCCAGGGGGCATTGCTCTAGAATCACTGCGTTGAGAAACACGTGATGGTGTCTCCGCAGTGGTGGATGTTGATCTCCCTAAGGTCAACCATCCTTGCTCACATATATATATATATATATTGTCACATTCCCGGTGTCCCGGCACCGCTCCTTACCCACTGATCCGGTCTCACCATCACGGCGCCGCTCCTTACCCACTGATCTGGTCCACGTGCCCACCGATCGTGGCCGCTGCGCCCACTCATGCTCCCCTGCGTCCTGTCCCAGGCCTCCTGTGTTTGCCTCTGGCTCCTAGGCTTCCTGCATGTGTATTAGGGCGGGGCCGCGCTCACTCACCTTGTCTTATAGGCCCAACATCCCTGAAACAGGATATGGCTGATACAGGTGCAGGGTATATAAGAGTTTCCATAGCTAGGTGCTCAGGTCCCTTTGTACTTTGTCTCCAAGACTAACTCTGTCTCTTCCTCAGAGCCTGTCTGCCGCCTTGACATTGTCCCGATTGCGGAGTTCTCCAGGAAGTGTCCCGTGACTGTCTGATGTGGTTTCCGCCATCATCCGCCAGTTTGATCCTGTCACCGGTCCCTGGTTACCTCGCTCTGCACATCCCGTCTGGATCCGGATCCTGCCTGTTGTCTCTACTCGGCACCTGAACCTGGTTCCAGTCATCCGTCCTCCCTACGACTCCCTTTGGACTCTTGCAGACTTCTATAGGACTTGGACTTTGTACCTCCCGTGTTCCGGCTACCGTGCATTTAGGCCCTCTTGCGGGATGACCGGACAGTCCCTGTATAGGGGTTAGCTCTGGGTTGCCTCTCTGGGGGAGTCCGATGAACGGCCCAGTGAATCCACATCCAGGACGTTACATATATATATTGTGAGGTAGCGTGGTCGGCTGCGCGGCAGAAGACACGGGATCCAGGCACCAAAGGTCACAGCACACGGTTTATTGCACACCAAAAGTCCAATACAGCACACAGTTGATTCTCCGGCAGAGACTCAGGGAGTTGTGCTCACTCCCTCACACACTAGACACCACGCCCATGTTCCTGTTTCCTTTTAACCCTCATTTCAGCCTGCATGGAAAACAGGATTAACCCTGGAGTGGAGTTGCTTTCTATACATGGAGGGAGCACAACCGGGGCGAGACGTACCGGCCGTCATGGACCAGCCCGGTCACCGCCTCACATACCCCCCCCCTCAGTTCAAGCGTGCATGGTTGAACTCCCGCCATCAAACACGGGCCACGGGACAAGGCATCGGCGTCGCCCTGCAACCTACCGGCCCGGTGCTCAACCGTAAAACAGAAGTTCTGCAGAGAAAGGAACCACCGGGCATTCCGTTCCTTGGCAGACCTCATCCAGACCAGCGGAGAGTGATCAGTCACCAAGCGAAACCGCCGTCTCAGCAGGTAATAGCGTAGGGACTCCAAGGCCCATTTAATCGCCAGGCACTCCTTCTCCACTACGCTATAATTCCGCTCGGGAGGGGTGAGCTTCCTACTCAAGAAGGTGACGGGGTGTTCCTCCCCCTGAACCACCTGAGACAGCACTGCCCCCAGGCCGACCTCAGAGGCGTCAGTCTGTACTATAAACTCCTTGCGGAAATCCGGGTTGACAAGAATGGGCTGTCCGCACAGGACCCCCTTCAGGGCCCGGAAGGAGTCCTCGGCCTGCGGAGTCCAGCGCACCATGACGGACTTCTTGCCTTTGAGAAGGTCCGTCAAGGGAGCCGATAGACCCGCAAAATCCTTTACAAACCTCCTGTAGTACCCCACAATACCCAGGAAAGCCCTAACCTGCTTCGTGGTCAGGGGTCTAGGCCACTTCTGGATTGCCTCAACTTTGTTAATTTGGGGCTTAATCACTCCTTGGCCTATTACGTAGCCCAAGTAGCGGGCTTCCGTGAGCCCCAACGCACACTTCTTGGGATTGGCTGTCAATCCGGCTGTTCGGAGCGCGTTCACCACCGCTTGTACCTGTTCCAAGTGGGTCTGCCACTCGGAGCTGTAAATAATGATGTCATCAAGGTACGCCGATGCATACGCCTGGTGGGGTTCCAGCACCAAGTCCATCAACCTCTGGAACGTGGCCGGCGCGCCGTGTAACCCAAAAGGCAAGACAACATAGTGGAAGAGACCCTCCGGCGTAACAAAAGCGGTTTTCTCCTTGGCGGACTCCGTCAGTGGCACCTGCCAGTACCCCTTGGTCAGGTCGAGCGTGGTGAAATATCGCGCCTGTCCCAGCCTATCAATCAGCTCATCCACCCGGGGCATGGGGTAGAGATCGAACTTAGATATTTCGTTCAATCTCCTAAAGTCATTGCAGAACCTTAAGGAGCCATCGGGTTTTGGTATTAGGACAATGGGACTAGCCCATTCGCTCCGGGATTTTTCGATGACCCCTAGTCGTAGCATTGTCTTCACTTCCTCTGATATGGCTTGTCTTCGAGCCTCCGGTACCCGGTATGACTTCAGGTGTACCTTCAGGTGAGGCTCGGTGACAATGTCATGTTGTATCAGACTTGTCCTACCAGGCAGCTCGGAGAAGACATCGGGGTTCTGCTGAACCAGCCGTCTGGCCTCTCGCCTCTGTTGCTTGGTGAGGGCTTCTCCGATCCTTACTTCCGGTTCGTCCTCTCCGGAGGTCGCTGGAGCCGGGGTTGAACGACCCGAAGAGGAGGGAGACGGGGAAAAATCAACCATCAGGCTTTCCCGTTCCTGCCAAGGTTTTAACAGGTTGACATGGTATATTTGTTCAGGTTTCCGCCTACCGGGCTGCAATACCTTATAGTTGACCACCCCGCTTCTTTCCTTTATCTCGTAGGGGCCTTGCCACTGAGCCAGGAATTTACTTTCCGCCGTGGGGATTAATACCAACACCCGATCCCCGGGTTTAAAGGTCCGCACGGTGGCTTGTCTATTGTAGCGGCCGCTTTGCGCGGCCTGAGCCTCCTGTAAATGCTCCTTCACAATTGGCATGACCGCGCTTATGCGGTTCTGCATCCCTAAAATGTGTTCAATCACACTTTTATGGGGGGTGGGCTCCTGCTCCCATGTTTCCTTTGCCAGGTCCAACAATCCCCGGGGATGTCGCCCGTATAACAACTCAAAAGGCGAAAACCCCGTGGATGCCTGTGGCACCTCTCGGATGGCAAACATCAAATAGGGAAGCATCATATCCCAGTCTTTCCCGTCTTTAGAAATCACCCGTTTGAGCATGGTTTTCAGGGTTTTATTGAATCGCTCCACTAAACCGTCCGTTTGAGGATGATACACAGACGTACGCAACTGCTTGGTCTGCAGTAGCCGACATAGCTCTTTGGTCACTTTAGACATGAATGGGGTCCCTGATCGGTTAGGATCTCCTTGGGCAACCCCACCCGGCAGAACACCGCAAACAACTCCCGAGCTATAAGCTTTGCTGCAGTATGTCTGAGAGGTATCGCCTCTGGATAACGGGTGGCATAGTCAACGATCACTAGGATGTGTTGATGCCCTCGAGCAGACTTTACGAGGGGCCCCACCAGATCCATCCCTATCCGTTCAAAAGGGACTTCTATAATGGGTAACGGTACCAACGGACTGCGAAAGTGGGCCAGGGGTGCGGTAAGCTGACACTCCGGGCAGGTTTCACAGAACCGTTTTACCTCCCCAAAGACCCCGGGCCAATAGAATCTTTGCAATATTCGCTCCTGCGTTTTCTTGACCCCTAGGTGGCCACTCATCAGGTGTTTATGAGCCAAGTCGAGGACCCGCCGGCGATACGGCTGGGGCACCACCAACTGCTCTACCCCCACGCCCCGTATTTCATCTACCCGGTAGAGTAAATCCTGCTTAAGAGCGAAATGGGGGTACCTTACCTGGGCACCGAGCAGCTGTGCCACCCCGTCAACCACTGTCACCCGACTCCGGGCATGTATTAATGTAGGGTCCTGGAGTTGGGCTGTCCCAAACGTATCCGGGGACGCCTCCAACTCCGGGATGGGCTCGACTATCTCAGCCTCTCCTGCCAATACCTCCAGGGGCGACCTATCGGGTTCACATTCTGTCCCTATCATGGGGACCCCTACGGCAGGCGTCCCGGTTTCGGGATTGTCGGGCTCAGGTCCCGGACTGTCCAATACCTGAAGGGACTGAGGAGGCCCCTTCCATAGAGTCCAAAAATACGGCAGATCCCTTCCTAGGATCACGTCATAGGGAAGAGAGTTCATAAGTCCCACCTCATGTTGCACCTGCCCACAGGGTGCTGTGATGGTGACAACCCCCGTGGGATAGTCTCGGCGGTCCCCATGTATGCAAACCACCCCCACAGTACGTCCTGTGGCCTTTATTTTAGCCCTTAGGGTTGATCGCACAAGGGTCACTAAGCTTCCGGAATCCAACAAGCCTGTAACCGGACATCCATTCACCTGTATTTGGCACAAGTGGGGCTCAGTCTCCGGAGAGACAAGGTCCGCGGTATACACCGCCTGAGCATACATTGAACCCCGCCGGGTAACCCCACAATCCATGGGCTCCGTGGTGAGTGGACACTGAGCTTCCATATGTCCCACCCGCTGGCACCGCCAACATCTAATAGGGAAGGATACCCCCTTGACGAGTTGTCGTTTAGGGTACATAGCCTTCCGGACCTCAGGGACGGCGGGCGCGGTCTCAGACGGGACGGTAGCGGGCTCCCGAACCGGTGTCAGCGGTGGGTCCTTGGCCCGAGGCTTGGAGGGGCCGGACCGACGGGCGGCACGCAAAGTCTCAGTGTCCCGTATCAAGTCCTGCGTAGCCACATGCCGCTCCACCAGGCACACTAATTGGTCCAGGGTACTTGGGTCGCCCTGTCCTACCCACCGTTGAATGGTGACGGGTAAAGTACGCACAAAGCGATCAACCACTACCCTTTCCACCATTTGCACAGGGCTCAGAGTGTCAGGCTGCAACCACTTCTTTACCAGATGCAACAAGTCATAGGCCTGGGAGCGTACGGGTTTGGCTTCCTCATAGAACCACTGATTTACCCGCTGAGCCCGTACATAGGTATTCACCCCCAACCGAGCAAGTATTTCGGCTTTCAGGGTCGCATAGTCTATGGCGTCCTCGGTACAGAGGTCCAGGTACGCTTTTTGGGGCTCCCCCGTCAGATAGGGCGACAATACCTCAGCCCACTGGGGGGTCGGCAGCTTTTCCCGCTCGGCCACCCGCTCAAACACCGCCAGGAACGCTTCCACATCATCCCCCGGGGTCATCTTTTGCAACGCTTGTCTCACCGTTTTCCGGACGCTGCCGTCGTCACCCGGTCCCGGGGTTGTTGCTGCCGGTCCGGCACGGATCGACTTGGCCAGGAGAACCATCTGTTCTTGGTGCCTTTGTTCCTGTAATTGCAAGGCTTGCTGCTGACGATCTGCCGACCGGAGCAGGTGTGCATTGGCCTGAGTCAGCTGCCTTAGTATGTCCTCCATGGCGTCGCCGGGTTTGGGCTGTAGTATAGCCGCTTGAATCCAGGACATGTGCTACCGGGTCACCAGGAATGGAAGCTACACCTCACCGGGCTGGCCTGCCCGCATTCTCCACCATATGTGAGGTAGCGTGGTCGGCTGCGCGGCAGAAGACACGGGATCCAGGCACCAAAGGTCACAGCACACGGTTTATTGCACACCAAAAGTCCAATACAGCACACAGTTGATTCTCCGGCAGAGACTCTGAGTTGTGCTCACTCCCTCACACACTAGACACCACGCCCATGTTCCTGTTTCCTTTTAACCCTCCTTTCAGCCTGCAGGGAAAACAGGATTAACCCTGGAGTGGAGTTGCTTTCTATACATGGAGGGAGCACAACCGGGGCGAGACGTACCGGCCGTCATGGACCAGCCCGGTCACCGCCTCACAATATATATATATATATATATATATATATATATATATACACACAGTATATATATTTATATATATTGAGGAAAATTATCCTATATCACAGGTCTGCGAGTGGCAAAAGTATCTGAACCTTTGCTCTCAGTATCTGGTGTGACCCCTGTGTGAGCAGCAATAGCTGCATCTAAATGTTTCTGGTACTTGTTCATTAGTTTCGCCCATCGGCTTGAAGGAAATTTAGCCAATTTGTCCCTACAAAACTACTTCAACTCAAATTCAGAATGAAATGTTTCATCAATGATGGCAGCCGTCCTTTTCCAGATGCAGCAAATCTTGCCCAAACCATGGTACTACCATCACCATATTTCTCAGGTGGTATGCGGTTTCTATACTGTAATGCAGCATTTTTATTTCTCCAAATTAAAACTCTTCTTGTATAAACTAAAAGCTCTATTATTGGTCCAATCTATCCACCAAACATGGTTCCAGTAGGCTTCTGGCTTGTTCAGCTTAGCAAACTGCAGATGGGCAGCAATGTGGCATTCTCCTTACAATCCAACCATGCATACCACTGGGACATCATTGTGTGTGTGGCAAGGAAGTGCTGTGGGGCTATCAAGCTGTGTGCGGTGGCCCTCATACTGAGTGGGAAACTTTTTTTTAATCCAATTAGTTTTTTATTGAAAACACGGCAGATACAAAATCATACATGGTAATTTAAGAGAACAATTGTCAACTGCCCGCACATGAGGGCTCCATACATTAATATACTCCGAGACAATCCAGTTACAATTCCTCTGCCTTACACTTTAACCACACAACAACATGGGGAGGGAGGAGAGGGGAGGAAAGATGGGGACTTCATTCAAGTAAGGGGGAACAAGAACAAAGGGGGAGGGGAAGAAGGTAGGGTTGGGGGGGGAAGTGGGGGGGGGGGTTAGTAGGGGTACAGGGTTAGATGTCTGCCTGCATTACCAACCACAGTCCACCAGCCGGGGCCATCAACTCCTCCTAGATTTCTCTCATAAACTGCTGCCTCAGTCAGGGTCTCAATGCTTTAGCCCCCTGGCTAGCCGAGCCAGGGCTATAATTCCATCGGCTCTATCTCAACTAGGTGCTCTTTGCCCGGGGAATAGTTGTGTAATAGGTGTTGCATGGCTGGATGACAGCCAGGGTTCCCATATTGTAAGAATTCTAGTTTTTTGTTTTAGGGAGTGGGCAAGGCAGTATTCATATTGGCATTGTTGGTCGATCCTACTATATAACTCGGCTCCAGAGGGAGCTTCAGTGGCCTTCCACGAATGGCTCAGACACTGTCTGGCAGCTATTAGAATTTGCACAATCAGTCCCCTAAAATTCTGCGGGTCCAAGTCTATGCCCAAATTCAGAACTGCCAGCCCTGGGTTGGGGTTGGTGTGCACACCTGTTATTTCACTAATGAGTCTGAAAACTGCTATCCAAAAAGGTTGGACCCTCGGACAGTGCCACCAACAGTGTCCCAGTGAACCCCTCTGGAGGCAGCCCTTCCAACAGAGCGGTGAGTAGTTGGGAATGTAATGCACCAATTTTGCCGGCGTATGGTACCAACGTAGATGCACCTTTTTCAGCTGTTCCAAATGGTTAATGCATTTTGAGGATCTTTGCACCCACTGTGTCGCAGTATGCCACGCCGAGGGGGAGGTGTTAATGTCTAAATCTGATTCCCATTTAGTCATGTATGGGAGCTTTTGCTCGTCAGAGGGGTTGTTCAACCATTTGTAGGTTAAAGAGATTCCCGGTTGCCTCATTAGTTTTTTAAACAATAGTGCCTTAACAGTGGGTAAGGTCGGGTTTGATCCCGGGGGGAATTTTGTGCTTAGAAAATGGCGAATCTGCAGGTGTTGATAAAAACACCCCTTTAGGGAGGGGTGCTCCCGAAGTATATCGTTGAAGGGCCTAATCTCTGCACCATCGTAAAAGTCCGCCAAAACTCCAAAACCCGCTGCTTCCCATCTACTCAAATTTGTATATGGAATGTGGGATTCTATTGCTCTGAGCGAAATTTCTGACAGCGGGACCTGGATCTTAGGGATCATCTCACTGCGCCATATGGCTATCGATGCTGTCATAGTAGGGAGACACAGGGTGGACCTAGTACGTTTTAGATATTCCACCTCCATCAGTTTCCTCGTCGAACCCTGGTCTGTCAGAGAGTTCTCAAGTTGAACCCACCTATGGGAGCTCTCCGTGTTCCACCATTCTTTGAGTGATTCTATAAGAGAAGCTTTATAATAGGCCATCACATTAGGCGTACCCAGACCTCCCATTCCATATGGCAGATGCATAATCTTACTAGCAACTCTAGCTCTTTTATTACCCCAAATAAACTTATTGGTCATCGACTGCAGTTTTATCAAATATCTATATGGAATTTTAAGAGGGAGACACCTAAACATATACAGCAGCTTAGGAAGGAACGTCATCTTAAAGGATTGAATTCTCGCCATCCAAGATAGCGACAACTTCTCATACCTGCCTAGAGCCTGACCCAAGTTTTTGAGTAGGTGATCGAGATTGGATCTGATGAGGGAATGGGTTGGTGTCAAACGGATACCTAGATAAGGGATACTGTCTTCGCACCACTGGAAAGGAAAGGCTGCCTCCAAAATCCTTCTGGACCTTGCGGGTACATTAAATGGTAGTACTAAGGACTTAGTGGCATTCAATTTGTAATAAGACACCTCAGAAAAGGTCGACAGGGTGGACATCACTGCTGGAAAGGAATATTCAAGGTTAGTACATGATATTATTACATCATCCGCATATAGACCCAATTTATGTTCATGCTCCCCTACCCTTATACCAGTTATGTTCGGGTTCACCCTAATTGCCTCCGCCAGAGGTTCCACCACCAGAGCAAAAACAATAGGGGACAGCGGGCACCCCTGGCGGGTGCCATTGGTTATAGAAAATTTTAATGAGCGAAAACCCGAGGCTAGAACTGAAGCATTTGGGTGAGAGTACAAGGCCAAAACAGATGACTTAATTCTTCCTTCAAAACCAAATTTCATAAGCACTCTTTCCAGATATCCCCAGTGCACCCTATCAAAGGCCTTTTCGGCGTCGAGTGACAAGAATACACCAGGGACACCCGACTTCTCCATCACCCCAATTAAATCCAGCATCCGCCTGGTGCCATCTTTGGATTGCCTGCCCGCCACAAAACCCACCTGATCCGGGGCTACCAAGGAGGGGATTATTTTATGGAGTCTGGTGGCTACCATTTTTGAGTAAATTTTTAAATCACAGTTGAGCAATGAAATTGGTCTGAAATTCCCAGGGGTATCTGCCGTTTTCCCCGGTTTGGGTAGTGTAGTGATAACTGCTTCTAGGTTCTCTGAGGAAATAGTCCCGGCCGTTTGCCACAAATTAAAGGTCTTTAGTAAAAAAGGGGCTAGAATAGAGGCAAATTGCTGATAATATTCATAGGGAAGCCCATCCGGGCCTGGGGCTGAGTTTCGTTTAGAAGCTCTAATGGTGTCCAAAATTTCCTGTATAGTAAAGGGAAGATTTAAAGATTCTAATTGCCGGTCTGAGACCCGAGGCAATTCCAGACCGTCCAAAAACTCCTGAATTTTTTCCGGTGTTGGCTGATATTTTTTACAGGATGTGGGCCAGGATGGGGCACATTATTGCTTGGGGAGTGAACACATATGTCTTTTATTAGAATCTAAAATGCTGCAAAGGCCAACATGCAGGAGGTGGCCAGGTCCAAATTTTGCACCGGGCCCATTTAACTCTAGTTAAGCCACTGATTCTCACACTGCCTGTGGAATCTAAATAAGAGAGAAAAACCCAATTTAGCCATATTTATGTATTACACTGGTAATTCCATGTTAGGTGAAAAAAATCAGCGAGGGGCAAATTAACTCCAAAAAATGCATAAACAAAACAGGAGAATCAGAAATATATGGTGCCAAATACAAAGGTACAAAGGTATATTTTATTGATACATAGATAGTGATAACAGACAAACTCATGTTAAAATTTTAACATGAGTTTGTCTGTTATCACTGTCTACGTATCAATAAAATATACCTTTGTATTTGGCACCATATACTCCTGATTCTCCTATTTTGTTTATGCCTGTGGAATCTGTAGGTAACATCATATTTTGTGTAGAGGCTTTCTGTTATGCACTTAACACACACACACGGGTAGCAGGAAAGAGGGAAAGAGCTACTGCACAGGTACTTGTACAGACTAAAAGACGCCAGCTTTCTGAACTAATTCAGAAGAGCAGAGTTATTCCCAAAGGTCTCTACTGCACAGCGTCTAAACTCTAAGCAATAGTCCTCATCTTGACAACCTCCCTGAACCAATGTAAAATAAGGTCTAACTTAAAACTATTACACTTGACCCACCCCGTTCTTGTACAGACTAGAGGTCCCAGCTGTGCAGTCCCTAAAGGCCCCTGTACAGACTGAAACAACACTAACTGGATGACTCAGGTGACCACTAGGACCTTTGCTTCCTAAGAGTCCGGGGGAAGATTCAGAATAAAAGTGAGGTAAACCAAAAGTAATAATCTGTCAGGAGAAACACTAAGCAGATAGACTCTAGTTCCAAGCAAGAATCAATTCAGAAATAACACCGATAGAAAATGGAAGCCCGGGGAAGCTTTAAATAGTTAGACTCACCAGGTGAAAAAGCAGACTAAATTACAACATTGGAAACACTTCTTGGCAGAAGGGCAATAAACACACAAAGTGTTCAGAACCGGGACAGCATCCAAACCTAACTGTGCCCTGTAGAGAGGGAAATGGACCACAGCACAGGAGGCTGCCAGATCAATTCCGAAGCATGACACAAACCCTGGTAAAGCCCAGCCATGAAAGCATTATTTAAGTGTCATGGACATTTGGGATAACTTTTGTATAAACAGATGAAAAATGCTAGGAAAATTGAAATCTAAAAGTTATAACAAAATGTATTTTGAATGTTTATGCTCAGGACTTAAGATACGGTGCTGGAAAGCAGAAGCGGGGTTAATGTCGTGCTGCAGCCAAATGAAGAGAATGTTGATTATTAATAAATTCTTTTATTCCATAGGTCATGGTCCTGACCTATGGAATAAAAGACTGTTGAAGGTCCTATTAGGTATATATATAAAAAAAATTATTTGAACAAAAACCTGCCAACTACAGCCCTCGTTCATTAATTTATTTTTTTTTGTATTTTTTTTTAAAGAAAAAGGTCTGCCATAATCCATAGCGAGGTCTCACAACATTCTCCAAAAGACAAAAGACACCTATATATATATATATATATATATATATATATATAAACACACACATATACATACATGGGACACATACACACATACTTTTTTATATATATATATATATATATATATATATATATATATATATATATATATATATATATATATATATATATATATATATATTATTATTATTTATTATTATAGCGCCATTTATTCCATGGCGCTTTACAAGTGAAAGAGGGTATACGTACAACAGTCATTAACAGTACAAGACAGACTGGTATAGGAGGAGAGAGGACCCTGCCCGCGAGGGCTCACAGTCTACAGTCTATATATATATATAAAAAAAGTGTGTGTGTATGTGTCCCATGTATGTATATGTGTGAGCAAAAAGGAACAGTCGGACACTGCAAAACCACAGTAAACTCTATCTAATAAAATATTTTTGGAGGTATTTAGAATATTAAAATGGCCATTGTAATACTAGCCCAGTGCCACTTCACGGCACCCTCCTTTGCTGGGTCCTACTCTAAACTGCATCTTTTCTGGGCTTTAACCCCTTCATGACCATGGACGGAAAGATCCGTCATGGTGCCCTGGGCCTTAAAGACCAAGGACGGATCTTTCTGTCATGGCGTAATCGCGGCACCGGAGCCCCCGGTAACTGAGATCGGTTCGCACAAACCGCAGATTCGGGGAGGAGGGGACCTGTACCTGACCTCAGGAGGGGTGGTGTCTCCTCCCCGGACCTACGGAGGCTGTGATTGGCTGACGAACAGCCACTGTAATGTTCCAGCCATTGAAAGTGGCTGAAACATTGAAATCCAGCCCTGACCAGTGCAGCTGTAGCACTGGCCATTGGCTGGAGCTGGGTGACCTCACTTGATCACCCTCCCCCAGCTACAGCAGCTCTGATTGGAGAGATCGGCCTTGTGACCGATCTCTCTAATCACAGTGGACCTGTTGCCGGTGACCGCCCCCCCTCAGCTTGTCGGTTCTGCAGCACGCCAGTACAGTGAGTGTATACAGTGCAATGGCAGGGTGACAAGCTCCGGTCCCATGCTGTTATGTGACCGGAGCATGGAACCCGGAAGTTGCCGCGCTGCCATTGTACTGTATGAAACCGGCGAAAAGCCTCCCGATCCACCGCCGCCACCCTCCGCCATCTGCCACCGCTCCGCTCTCCCCGATCTGCCCGCACCCCCACCTCTCACCCCCTGTGATTGGCTGCCCGACCCCTCGTGATCGGCTGCCCCACCACGACCCCTCGTGATGTGCTGCCCAGCCCCTCCCTCTCGTGATGTGCTGCCTGACCCCTCACCTCCGTGATGTGCTGCCCGGCCCCTCACCTCCGTGATGTGCTGCCCGGCCCCTCACCTCCGTGATGTGCTGCCCGGCCCCTCACCTCCGTGATGTGCTGACTGGCCCCTCACCTCCGTGATGTGCTGACCGGCCCCTCCCCCTCGTGATCAGCTGCCCGACCCCTCACCCCCGTGATGTGCTGACCGGCCCCTCACCTCCGTGATGTGCTGCCCGGCCCCTCCCCCTCGTGATCGGCTGCCCGACCCCTCACCTCCGTGATGTGCTGACCGACCCCTCACCTCCGTGATGTGCTGACCGGCCCCTCCCCCTCGTGATCGGCTGCCCGACCCCTCACCTCCGTGATGTGCTGACTGGCCCCTCACGTCCGTGATGTGCTGCCCGGCCCCTTCCCCTCATGATCGGCTGCCCGACCCCTCACCTCCATGATGTGCTGCCCGACCCCTCACCTCCGTGATGTGCTGCCCGGCCCCTCACCTCTGTGATGTGCTGCCCGGCCCCTCCCCCTCATGATCGGCTGCCCGCCCCCTCACCTCTGTGATGTGCTGCCCGCCCCCTCACCTCTGTGATGTGCTGACCGCCCCCTCACCTCTGTGATGTGCTGCCTGCCCCCTCACCTCTGTGATGTGCTGCCCGCCCCCCACCTCTGTGATGTGCTGCCCGCCCCCTCACCTCTGTGATGTGCTGCCCGCCCCCTCACCTCTGTGATGTGCTGCCCGCCCCCTCCACCTCTGTGATGTGCTGGCCGGCCCCTCCCCCTCGTGATCGGCTGCCCGGCCCCTCCCCCTCGTGATCGGCTGCCCGACACCTCACCCCCGTGATGTGCGCTCCTTCACCTGTCACCCCCGTGATGTGTGCTCCCTCACCTGTCACCCCCGTGATCTGTGCTCCCTCACCTGTCACCCCTGTGATCTGCTGCCCGCTCTCCGCTCACCTGTCTCCCCCGTGATCTGCGCTCCCTCACCCACCTCTCACCCTCCCCGATCTGCTGCCTCCTTCATCTCCTGTGATCCTGCTGCCTCGATCCATCCTGTAAGGTAACTATCCCCAATCTCACCTCCCACTCCCCTTCCCCCCCATCCCCCTTACCCCCCCATCCTCCGCCGCTCCTGCATCCACTGCGCCCTCTCCCATACGCCGCTACCCTATCCCAGCCGCCGCCGTCTCACATTCACAGATGCACGCTTTATATGCCGCTGCCCCCCCATCTGCCGCCCCCCCATCTGCCGCTGTTCTGATGCATCCTGTAAGTAATGTTCGTGGCTCTTTTCTAACTATCCCCAATCGTATCTCCCACTCCCTCTCCTCCCCCCTCCTCCCCCACCCGCTTGCCGCCAAGTGCTGATCAGCTATGTGATTGGCTGATCAGGTACGTAATTGTTGCTCGAGTTTTTGCTTTTTTTTGTGCACCCCGAATAAAAAAAAAGACAAAACTTGAACACTTAGGTACCTGATCAGCAATCGTCCTGCAGTCGTACTCGACTTTGGACAGGACTTCTTTTTTCCATCCCACCTATTCCCCCTTCCTTTTTGCAGAACATCCGTGTGTGCGTCCTGGTTTTTTTTTTATACCATGGGGGTCTAGTTTCCAAAATGGGGTCACATGTGGGGGAGCTCCACTGTTTCGGCACCTCAGGGGGTCTCCAAACACAACATGGAATACTCTAATTATTCCAGACAATTTTGCGTTTGAAAAGTCAAATGACGCTCCTTGTCTTCCGTGCCCTGCTGTGCGCCCAAACATTTGATTTCCACCACATATGAGGTATCTGTGTACTCAGGAGAAATTGCACCATACATTTTATGGTGCAATTTTTCCTGATACCTTTGTGAAAAAAAGATACCTGGTTGAAGTAACAATTTTGTGGTAAAACAAATTTTTTTTATTTTCACGGCTCAACTTTATTAACTTTTGTGAAGCCCCCAGAGGTTCAAAGTGCTCAATAAACATAGATAAATTCCATGAGGGGTCTAGTTTCCAAAATGGGGTCACATGTGGGGGAGCTCCACTGTTTCGGCATCTCAGGGGCTCTCCAAACGCAACATGGTGCGGCTAACGATTCCAGCTAATTTTCTGTTCAAAAAGTCAAATGACGCTCCTTCCCTTCCGAGTCCTGCCGTGCGCCCAAACAGTAGTTTTTCGCCACATATGAAGTATCTGCGTGCTCAGAAGAAATTGCCCAACAAATTTTGGGGGTTCATTTAGTCCTGCTACCCTTGTGAATATGCAATATTTGAGGCTAAATTAACATTTTTGTTGCAAAATGTAAAATGTTCATTTTTTCCTTCCACATTGTTTTAGTTACTGTGAAGCACCTGAAGGGTTAATGACCTTCTTGAATGTGGTTTTGAGAAGCCTGAGGGGTGCCGTTTTTGGAATGGTGTCACTTTTGGGTATTTTGTGTCATGTAGACTTCTTAAAATCGCTTCAAATGTGATGTGGTCCCTAAAAAAAAGTGGCTTTGTAAATTTTGTTGTAAAAATGAGAAATTGCTCATGAACTTTGAACCTCTATAACTTCCTTAAATTTTTTTTTTTACCAAAATTGTTCTGATGTAAAGTAGACATGTGGGAAATGTTATTTATTAATTATTTTGTGTCATATGCCTCGTTGGTTTTAGAGCATAAAAATTAAAAGTTTGAGAATTTTCGCAAAATTTCCGTTTTTTCACAAAGAAACGCAAACAATATCGGCCTAAATTTACCACTAACATGAAGCCCAATATGTCACAAAAAACAGTCTCAGAATCACCGGGATCCATTGAAGCGTTCCAGAGTTATAACCTCATAAAGTGACAATGGTCAAAATTGCAAACAGTGGCCTGGTCTTTAGGGTCAAAATAGGCTTGGGGCTGAAGGGGTTAAAAACCTACAAGATCAGCAGGTGAACACAAAGAAGGCCAATGAAGCTGCCAGGGGCTAGAGTGCAAAACCAGCAAAACAGAGCATCACTCGTTGTTAAATATAATATATAATGAAAACAGAATGAAACAGGGATTCCCTTGTGGTTTCCCATGCTGGTACTAACCTGACTTCAAACTAGACTGGCAGCACTTTACAATGTGAACAGGTGCGTATGTGTACGTGATATGAAATATATGACATGTTGCTTATTTGTGCCTATAAAGCCGTGTTCACACGTTGCATAAATTCTGTTTCTTTTTGTTTCTGTCTGCACCAAACTACACAATAACAATCTTCTCTGTTTTTTCCATTTTTGCTGCATTTTCTCTGTCTTTTCTCCATTATTTGATGCGATTTTGGTTCAGATGTGAATCTGCGTTTTTAAGTGTTTTTATGTACAGAGAAGCTTTTTCCTGCATTTTTTTTTAACTCCACATAGAAACCTCCAGAGAAACCCCCCCCCCCCCCCAAAAAAAAAACTGCAGTGCTCAGCGGCGTCTTTTCACGGAATCATATCCACTTTGCTTGGATAACTAAACACAGCAGAATATATGTGCAATAAAACAGCAGAAAAAAATGCAGCATTTACACTACATGTGAACATGGACTAATTGTCCAAGCAAAGTGGATGAGACGTCATGAAATCTCTGCCCCTTTTACGTCTAAAGATGCTGCTGAACTGTGCGGATTTGGTGTTTTTTTTTCTTTATAAGCTTCAGGATTCACATCTGCACCAAACATGAATCAAGTAAGGGGAAAAATGCATAAAAATACCGCAGACACGCAATAATCAGAGGAGATTGTTATTGCACTCGTGGTGCGGACACCTGCAGAAAAAACGCAGCATTCATTTTTATTACATTTTTTATGGGTTTTAATAAAAAAAAAAATTGCGCCATTTTTTTTACGACATTTACCGATCCCCATCAATATACTGATCGCTGTGTTGTTCGGGTCGTTACAATTACAGGGATACCAAATATGTCCATGTTATTTGCTGATTTGTGCTGTTTATTATTTTATAAAAAAAAAGTGTAATAAAATTACATTATTCTATTTTTTTTATTATTATTTTTAGTATTTTATTAGAAGAAAAAAAACTCTTTTCCTCTCCCTGTAGAACACAGAACATAGAGATTTCTGCTCTGTACAATGGAGCTCAGTGTCCTGTGTAATCTGCTGTGTAATCAGAGGCTGCATTGTAAGTTCATTCATATAAAATCCTACCTCTGACATTGTTATTCCTAGTGGCTCAACAGCTTAGATCAGCTAGGAGGGCTGCTGGATATGTTTGAAAGTTGCTGTTTTAAATCCAAGGTAGTGAAAGTAAAAAAAAAATGTATTTTTTTTCCTTATGTCTTTATAGTAGTTTTATGGGAACAAATGAATCTGCCTCTTTCCTTCACCTACAAAGAGATGCAGTATCTATCATGTATGTATGTATGTATGTATGTATCTATCTATCTATCTATCTATCTAGCTATCTAGCTATCTATCTATTATCTATCATATATCTATACATCCATCCATCCATCCCTTCCTCCATCCATCTTTACAGCTGAATAATCTGCTTCTGGTTTCTCTACTGCAATACAAAGGTCAAGATTACCAAATCTTCCTATGCTTTTCAATACATGCAGAGGCTCAGTCGCAGAGCTGCTGTCTATGAACAATGAGCTCACGGTTCATGAGTTCAAGTTCTGGCTGCCCTGATAATCCAGAGCCGATGAGAATATAATTGAATTTATTTACTGCACTGAGGGGAGGAGCCGGGATATCATCTGTGAGCCACGAGACACATCTCTAAAATTGGGGCAGTCCCACAGAATCCAGGACAGTTGGAGAAGGAAAGCCAAATGACCTGACGTTAGAACGGGATGCTGTAAAGGAGACAAGGACTTTGGAGTGAGGAACTGGGATACCATGGGATACCTGTGGAAGTAGAATATTCCAGGGACTGCAGGGTGCCTGTGGAAGCTGAAACTAAGGCTCACAGGACTCAGCACAAGGTGGGGTGCAGACCCTGGGACAGCAGGACACTTTATGGTCAACTGTTAAATCTGCCAGGTGAGGGGATCTCCAGGGCCCCTCACCACCCAAAGAGTCTGAAGCATCAGCAGCAAAGTGGGGACCTGGGACAAGGGACAGAAATCCACCCATTAAATAGTCCAGGCTGCCTGTAATAGGACCAAGACTGAAACGGAGGGGTTCCCCAGAAACTCTAGGCCACGGGAGCCCACAACCAAGTGTACATGGAGGACAGCTAACCCAGGTCTCAGCTGGCACGGAGAACAAGGGGCGCGGGAACACCTGAAACCGGCACCAGCGGATCCAGGTACCGAGCCACAAGTAAAAGGCAAGTTGAAACTGCAATACTGGTGTGAACTGTTTCCTTCTTGCCTCCATACACATACACCGACTGTCCCCCACCATTGACCCCTCATCCATCCACTCCTGGGGCCTGGCCCTGCCTCCGGAGGGCCCAAAACACCTAAGCTACACTACTCCACCAGCCCCAGCAGGACCCTGCAGCGGCGACCTCAATAACCTGGCCGCACACCGCAAGTGGCGTAGTCGAGACCTTTTATTTTATTCTCTTATTTCTTTTTATTTTTCACCCCTTTTTATCAGACTGACCCCCAGGGTCACGGTAACGGGGCTTGGCCACAACCACGACTGTTCCCCCCCCTACGCACCGCACGCCTTGGACCGAGTACCCCCCAGCCCCTGGGGCGTCACATATACTGTATATACACACACATGTTCATGGATAAACAAACACACATATATATAGATATATGGATCCACACACACATATACACATGCATGGGGATGCACACACATGGATGGATGGATGGACGGCAGGTGGGCAGACACATACCTGGGCGATCTTGAAGGTAGGAAGTTATGAGGATTTTCAAAAGCGCACCGATAACGGAAGTGGAGCTGACTCACCGATGCATGCGCATTAGATTAAATGGAGTAGTGAATAAACTCAGCCTGAAGGACACTGTACTGTGCACACGTGGGATTTGCCAGCGTGGAAACAACGTCACAGACACATTTTGATGCTGAGAGGAAGTAACAGGAAAGCTAATGCAGCACGGAGGCGAAGATTTCTTCCCGGGAAGCAAACGCCCAGTAGCCTTTTAGGCTAATTTACATATGGTGATATAAAGTAATATTTCTGAAACAAGACATCTGCTATCAGGCATACAGGTAAGACTACTTTCAACATCATATTACCTGTATACCCATAGTAAGAGCTTAAAATGGTCAAGGGGATGACATATTCCCTGTAATGTCCTTTCCAACTCATTTGTATAATTACCTGTGCTCTCCTTATATTGTCAAATATAGACCAACCCAGAATAAATCTGCATTGGTCGGGGTAAATAATTTTGTGAATTACTTCAGTCTATTCATAAGAATTTATTCAATTTTATAATCTAAATTTATTAAATAGATGGTCTATATGAATCTTCAGGAGGCTTATCTGGCTTTAGAATTTCCACGATATTGCCATCATAGAAAGAGTCAAGAGTCAGTTAGAAAGTCTTGTTCCAGTGAGGTTAAAAATATGAGAGGCCAATTGGTCAAATTATCTTAGATAGACTTCCACAGGGAGTCTATCTGGACCCGGAGATTTCCTTTGCATCATACCTCTGGCCGCTTCCATTATTTCTTCTTCAGTAGTAGTCTCTCGGAGCTCAGCCTTCTCCTCTCTGAGGATAATGTTATTTATCATGTGCTTTAAACTGTCCACATATTCCTGTGGATTCTCCTCCATGTAATCCAGGTCCTGGTAAAAAAAATTGTTAAAACAACTAGACAGAATTGATGATGAGTGAGTTTTGAAATACTCCGATTCACGATACTCGTAACGAGTACTGTCTAATGCTCGCGTATTCATTACGAATAGTATTTGTAGTGCAAGTCAATGGGGAATACTCGCAATAGAATGAATAACCCAAATGCTGTACTATTCACTACTCGCACGAATAGTACGGCATTCGGGTTACTCGTTACATTGTGAGTATTCCTCATTGACTTGCATTACACACACTATTCGGAATGAATACGCAAGTATTAGACAGTACTCGTTACAAGTATCGTGAATCCGAGTATTTCGAAACTCGCTCATCATTAGACAGAATTTCACAAGAATCGGACACCATCCACCCCCAGAATCATTAACCTGAAGAACCAGAGGAGAGAAGGTATTACGGATAAGGATATGGGCTAGCAGACACTCGGTCTGCTTGCCAAGCTCAAAAAAGAATTGTCTTGTAAAGAATAGCTCTCTATACTCTTTGTCTTTTAGAAGTTGAAGGTATTGTCTATCACTCTGAAGCCAGCTATGGTTAGAGGGTTCAGCCACAAAAGCAGCCTCTAGTGACCTACATCATGAGGCTAAACCTTCTCCTTCCAAGAGGAGGATTTTTGAATATAGAAGAAGTTTGTCCTTCCTAGATGGATTAAATCCATTGGAATTGCTTTATAGAAGAAAACATAAAGTAGAAAACCAGATGTAGATATATTTTTCAGATTCTAGCGCTTCACCTGCTTTCTCTTGGTCTGCCTGTCATCAGCCTCAGTAGGGGTGGTAAAGAAATGGGCACGGTGTTAGTAGCCAAGCCATGTGTGACAGAATATGGTATCTGGAGATCTCACACACATCATTTGATGTTAATAAATGTGGCTCTTTGCTTTTATAATTCAGCACAAAAGTCTGGGAAGATGGAAACTATGGCATAGTTAATCTGTATTTGTCCTTTATGTTTAGTCATGTGGAATGCTGTATCTCGATCCCATCAATTTAGGAGTCTGGTCAATAGTGGTCTAGCCCAGAGAAGGGGGTTTGGCATGTACCTTATGAGCACGTTCCACAGCAAAGACCAAACAGAATGGTGCATCAGAAAAAAATTCCTTGAACCGTTTTTCAATAAATTTGTTAGGGTGCTGTCTTTCTGCTCTTTCAGGAAGTCCAATAATGTGGAGATTGTTTTGATGGAGTCTGTTTTCTGTCATTTGTCTTTTCATTCCAAAAACTCTTATTTCCCATTGAGGGCTTGAATAGTTAGTTAGTTAGATAGTTAGTTAGATAATAGTTAGTTATATTAGGTATCCCTGCTGTGAAGTTATCTATAGCTGATACATGATCCTCCACCTCAGATACCCTTGATCTCAGCTTCTGCATGTTGATCTCAGCTTCTGCATGTCAAGTCTGAGTACGCTGTAAATTTTTACTTCTTCCACTATCTCAGTCAAGGGAGCATTTCTAAAGCAATAACGGATAGTTAGTGGATACCTTTTTCAGTCGGTTTGGCCTCCTCCATCTGTTCTTCTGGGGTTGCCATGTCTTGTTCCTCTACAGAATATGATGGTGACTTGGTGGGGCCCAGTTGCGTTCCCCTTATCATTGCGCATGACGGGAAAATTATTTCAGTCACTCAGTAGCAGAATTTCTATTTGGACCCATCCTGTTGGGGGAGTGCTGCCCAAGGAATTTATTGTGTTTAGGAAAAATGGTGTGTAAAACTCATGTTTCCAGCCAAATAGTGAATTACTGGAATTTAGGAAGGCTAACACACTAAGAACTTATCAAGATATAGGGTCTCCAGTGAAGACGTAGCCACACCTCTTGTGATTGGAATCGGTTAATTCAAAAAGTATATAGCAAAAAGAAGCTCCAAGTGGGATAGACAGTGAAAGGATATGTGACGCCCTGGAGAATCCAGGTAGTCACAATTAGGCCCTCCGCATTACACCGTTCCCACACTTAGGAACAGCAGCCAACCATTTAAAGTCTAGTCACCCCCTTAGGGACAGATAGACACACCAGTGGATGTGGCCAGGCGGTTGGTGCACACCCACCCAGGGGTTTAGACAGCCCAGGGCGGGAAAGTAAACAGTTGAGTGTTGAAGTTCAAGTTGAGAGGAGCTGGGGCTAGGTGTAGTCCCAGCAGGAGGAGAAAGAGTTCAATTTGAAGGTGCCAGGGTTGGAGCCCTGGTACCGCAGGCTAGGAGGCAGACAGTGGTTTCCGTCAGCAGAAGATGGGAAGACGGCTCGGTGGAACCGTAGCGTGCCGGGCCAGGGTTGTAGCCCGCCGGTACCGACACGGGGAACCGACCCGGAAACCGTAGCACACAGGGGGGTACTCGGACCCTTAAGCCAGAAACCAGAATCAACTGGAGCTGGTTAATTAACTGATTGAGGCCTAGAAGACAACAGCCCACCGATTGGGGATAAGCAGTCACCGCCAAGGCCCATAGATCCCACGGGCCAGCGTCTGTGGGCACGGCTCCTTAGGCCACATCCAGCCGGAAGCAGACTCCTACGTTACACACGGGGAAGTCATACACTAAGAAAAATCCATTTTGCGCAGGCAAGGAAGATCTCTCCCCAGTGACAGATCTGTGTACTTTTCATCAACGGACCTTGATTCCACAGAAGGGAGCACTTCCTCACATGAGTCGAGCAGAGACGCTTACACCCCCGGCCCCCAAAAAAACGGGTCAAAAAACGCAGGCCGCGGAGGGGGGGGCAGAAAACGTAACAAATACAGGAAACAGATATCAGCTCCGCTCCAAGCGCAACAAGTACTGGAGGAACTAGTCCAGTCAGAACAACAAGATTTCTCGGTGCTCAATTTATCAGCATGTACCTTGGACATCAATCAATTTCAAGTCCTAAGGAAGGGCTTGAATTTTGCCCCTACTACTAGGGCGGACTTATTTCAGACGATTAAAGATGTGAATCGTTTTATCAGGAACGTCACAGTAAGGAAGCATTTTCTGCACATCCCCTCTGAGGATATTGACAACACAATACAACCCTTTGTGGAGAATAAAGACACTCACATTCCGCTCTCTATGAACCTCAGGGATCACATAGCCACAATAACCTTACAGGAATTGGGGGAACATAACAAAAGTGTATCTGAGATTCCTGCATATCGCCCAAAAAAAAACACGTTTTATCCAGTAGCATCAAGGACCCCAGCTATGGACACCTTTCAAGACATTATTGAAATGGAAGTCCGCAGTATCATTTCTTCCGATCCTATTATATCGGATAATTTATCTAAGAAAGAGAGATGTGCCTTACGTGACCTGGCTAGAAACACTCACATCGTGGTTCGGGCCGCGAATAAAGGCGGTTCGGTGGTCATATTAGACAACACCTTATATGAAAAACAAATCATGGGTATCCTTAGCGACAGCTCCACCTATAAACCCTTAAGTAGTAACCCCACTGAAATTTTTTCAGAAAAATTAAAAATTATTCTTCAGAGAGGTTTTGATGGGGGGTCCTAAACAAAAGAATGCAAGAACACCTTTTGGTGGACAATCCCATTTGTCCCATATTGCAAGGTCTCCCCAAGACCCATAAGGACGTCTTTCCACCACCCCTTCGCCCAATCATTGCTAGTACCGGTTCCTTGTCCAGCTGCCTATCGGATTGGCTGGACAGTATATTACAACCCCTAGCCAGGCATACCACCGGATATGTCAGGGACACCAAAAGTCTGTTGCAAAATCTGGATGACATGACATGGACCAGGAATTCATATTGGATTATGAGTGATGTCAACTCACTCTACCCAAGCATCCCCCATGACCAGGCTCTTCAGGCACTTCATTTTCACCTGGAAAAATACAGCTCACTTGATTGTGCCCATAAGGAATTCATCTTGATGGCAACAGACTTCTTGTTAAAACATAATTTTTTTCAATTCAATAATGCTTATTATTTACAGGTCTCGGGTTGCTCAATGGGAGCGAGCTTTTCGTGTGCCTTAGCAAACCTCTACATGTCATTTTGGGAGGAACATTACATACATACAGACAATAATCCCTATCTCAGACATATCCGGTGGTACGCCAGGTACATCGACGATCTGGTGTTCATCTGTGACAAACAGATGGACATAGAGCCCCTTGATCTGTCCCTTGCCTTGAAGGAATACTTGAATAATAACTCCCTCAATTTGACTTTTACCGTGAATTACTTTGAAAACACGGCACCATTCTTGGATGTTCTCCTTATGGGCAATGATATTACAGGCAGAATAGAAACATCTCTATACCGTAAGACTATTAGTGGTAACACCACTTTACATGCAGGTAGTTGCCATGTTGCCCACACGGTTCGTAACTTACCAGTAGGGGAATACCTGCGGGCAAGAAGACTTTGTTCTTCTGAGTTATCTTACCGCAAGGAAGCTGAAAACATTGATAACAGGCTCAAGAAGAGGGGTTATGGGGGTCCCTCTCTCAGCAGAGCACGGAATATAGTGGATAATAGACCCAGGACGTCCCTGTTGAAGGATAGGCAGGATTCTCAAGACCATACTAGCCGCATTACATTTTTAACACCCTATAGTATTGATTTTCCATAAATAAAAAAGACCCTGCTCAAATTTATCCCTATATTGCAGCAAGACAAAGAGGCGGACCATATTTTGTCTACAGGCATTAATGTAGTGGCTAAGAGGGCAAAAACTATTGGCAACATCATTTCACCCAGTTATTATACATCTATCAATAGAAAACAAACATGGCTATGTACAGTGGGTTCTTACCGTTGCGGCTCTAATAGATGCGGCCTTTGCCGCTTTATGAAAGCAGCTCGAACATTTCAAGGGAGCAATGGTGACACCTACAAAATTGTATCTTTTCTCAATGGCTCCTCTACACATGTCATTTATAAAGCCTCATGCCAAACTTGCCATATGGACTATATAGGTTGTACTTCTAGAGCCCTTGGGGTCCGTATATCGGAACATCTGAGATCTGCACCACCCACCTCATTCATTTTGGAAACTGAACCGAAGAAAAAGCGCTCCTCATCGGGTCTCACCCGTCATTGTCTCACCCGTCATTTCATGGAGTTACATAAAGGAGATTTTACTCAATTGAGTGTAATAGCGATAGAACACATTTCCAGGCCCCCTCGCGGCGGCGATTTTTTTTTGCCCTCCTGCTGCAGGCGGAGGCTAAATGGATTCTCAAATTAAACACACGTCAACTGGCAGGTCTGAACTTTCGCTCAGACCTGCGGTATATTATTTGACCTCCATCCGTCATCATGCCCCTTCCAGCCCCCCCCCACATTGTAACAGACCCATCCACTGTGTGAGGATTGCCTGCGCTGACACATTGTGACAGACCCATCCGCAGTGTGAGTATTGCCTGCACTGACACATTGTAAGGGACCCATCCACTGTGTGGGGATTGCCTACGCTGACACATTGCGACGGACCCATCCGCTGTGTGGGGATTGCCTGCGCTGACACATTGTGACGGACCCATCCGCTGTGTGATGATTGTCTGCACTGACACATTGTGACAGATCTATCCGCTGTGTGATGACTGCCTGCACTGACACATTATGACAGACCCATCCGCTGTGTGGGGATTGCCTGCACTGACATATTGTAACATCCGCAGTGTGGGTATTGCCTGCGCTGACACATTGTAATAGACTCATCCGCAGTGTGAGGATTGCCTGCGCTGACACATTGTAATAGACTCATCCGCAGTGTGAGGATTGCCTGCGCTGACACATTGTAATAGACTCATCCGCAGTGTGAGGATTGCCTGCGCTGACACATTGTAATAGACTCATCCGCAGTGTGAGGATTGCCTGCGCTGACACATTGTAATAGACTCATCCGCAGTGTGAGGATCACCTGCGCTGACACATTGTAATAGACTCATCCGCAGTGTGAGGATTGCCTGCGCTGACACATTGTAATAGACTCATCCGCAGTGTGAGGATCGCCTGCGCTGACACATTGTAATAGACTCATCCGCAGTGTGGGGATTGCCTGCGCTGACACATTGTAATAGACTCATCCGCAGTGTGGGGATTGCCTGCGCTGACACATTGTAATAGACTCATCCACAGTGTGAGGATTGCCTGCGCTGACACATTTTAATAGACCAGGGCCGGACTGGGACTAAAATTCATCCCTGGCATTTGGGGGTGCACAGTCCCACTTTTCGCGTGTTGAATGTGTTTATATCTTTGTGCACTTGTAGATTGTGTAACACGACCATATAACATGCAGTCATGGCTGCATCCAGTATTACAGAAGAGGAAGCTCTGCTACACTGGTGTATAGGTGCTCAGAGGTAAAAAATATTACAATTGGAGGGTAACCTCGGCACACTAAATCTCCCAATAAGAGTAAAAAGTCACACTGGATAGTAATGCAAAATGATTCTTTATTAGTCCTTTTTTGAAAAAGTAGCATATATGGTTTGTGTCCAAATTAAATACAATTGACGTTTCGGCCTAATCCTTCGTCAGATTGGACTTATCTAAATACAATGAAAAAAAATGATCAATATCACATAAGGAGTGAGAGGACAGTAACATACAATGTATTGATACAGTTGGGATGAAACAATGATACAAATTAGAAACAATCAATGCTGATACCATAATACAGGATAAGATAGAAACAATGTCATCATGTATAACGGGTCAGTGAAGGGTGATGAATAGAAATCCGCCATTAATGAAGACTACAGTGCAAAGGTGAAATTACACTATAATTGGCAGAGCTGATGGGTCAACCGACCAAGAAAAAAAGAAAAGATATAAAGAGGGAGGAGAGAAAGAGAGAACAACAGCTATGAAAAAAAGGGGGAGTGGTGTGTATGACTCACCAGATACAAATAGTAGCAAGAAATGCGTCAACCAAAAGAGCTGAGTGGTGAAAAACTGCTTATTCTGTAGAATACATTGCTATGAAAAGAACATACATGTTAAGCAAGGGGCCACAGGGACCAAGTAAAAACTGATACTCATACGTCCGTGACAAATAACATAGAATACCTGTTATAGGATGGGCCACTAGGAGAATATAATACTGTTGGTTACAGGTTTACTGGTTAGGTGCTAAAAATGTCACAGCCTAGGGGTACTGGATGAAAGCGTCAATAATGCATACTGCTATAATGAAAAGACAAATGATAACAGTCACTTAAGCCATAATAAAGTAGAACTCTATCGATAGGTATAATGATTGTACTAACATAGTGTACCTGCGTCGTGTCCCTACTGGGTATAGCACTGTCACACGTGCTGTATAAAGGTTACCGGGACGTTCTCTACAGTACGCACCTATGGGTAGTGTGCTGTGGAATATAGATGATACTATAAGCTGTGCGGACTAAATAGTAAATAAGTAATAAAAGCAACATTACCCGTCTAAACGGTAATCGGTGAAACAGCTGATAACATGGCTAAATAATGCATAACAGTTTATTTCACACAAGGGTGAGCATATAAGTAAACTGATGGACCACCATGACCAGTTTAAAACCAAGAGACATATAGCGGTGTACAAACGAAATGGAATACCTGCTGCTAGAGATCTGCAGAGATAATGTCACAATAGCAACACTGACCAGGTGCAGTTAGATCACAGCCAATATATAGGAAGCGTCTAGTATAATGAGAATAATGTTAGCAATTTATTCAAATCATTAAAAAGTGATTTTCCACATATAGGTATATTATACAATCTGCCATGGTGTACCTGTGAATCCGCCTTGTAGTATGACACTGTCACTTGTGCTGTGACAAAATCCTAGGAAAGCCCTATAGGTAAAGTGCTTTTGGATTGCTGATAGTCACATAGACCGCGTAGATTAAGAACGGGTTAGAAGCAACATTACCTATGCAAATGGCCCAAGTGTATACAGCCGGTAGCACCGGAGGGGTTAATAGGCCAGGGTCCTAATATGTAAAGAAAAGATGTGGATAGTTAGAGCCAAAAGGTAGAGAAGGGACAGAGGGTCGGTTGCCAGTTACTCACCTCGCTGCTGTGGACGTGCGTTCAGTGCTCGCGTGCTCCTGCGCAGTGAGCTCCGTCCAGCGTGCGAGGGCTCTTGTAGGAAGTGTGGGTGGGGTTATCATCTGATTACTTTACCTATAGGGCTTTCCTAGGATTTTGTCACAGCACAAGTGACAGTGTCATACTACAAGGCGGATTCATAGGTACACCATGGCAGATTGTATAATATACCTATATGTGGAAAATCACTTTTTAATGATTTGAATAAATTGCTAACATTATTCTCATTATACTAGACGCTTCCTATATATTGGCTGTGATCTAACTGCACCTGGTCAGTGTTGCTATTGTGACATTATCTCTGCAGATCTCTAGCAGCAGGTATTCCATTTCGTTTGTACACCGCTATATGTCTCTTGGTTTTAAACTGGTCATGGTGGTCCATCAGTTTACTTATATGCTCACCCTTGTGTGAAATAAACTGTTATGCATTATTTAGCCATGTTATCAGCTGTTTCACCGATTACCGTTTAGACGGGTAATGTTGCTTTTATTACTTGTTATTTACTATTTAGTCCGCACAGCTTATAGTATCATCTATATTCCACAGCACACTACCCATAGGTGCGTACTGTAGAGAACGTCCCGGTAACCTTTATACAGCACGTGTGACAGTGCTATACCCAGTAGGGACACGACGCAGGTACACTATGTTAGTACAATCATTATACCTATCGATAGAGTTCTACTTTATTATGGCTTAAGTGACTGTTATCATTTGTCTTTTCATTATAGCAGTATGCATTATTGACGCTTTCATCCAGTACCCCTAGGCTGTGACATTTTTAGCACCTAACCAGTAAACCTGTAACCAACAGTATTATATTCTCCTAGTGGGCCATCCTATAACAGGTATTCTATGTTATTTGTCACGGACGTATGAGTATCAGTTTTTACTTGGTCCCTGTGGCCCCTTGCTTAACATGTATGTTCTTTTTCATAGCAATGTATTCTACAGAATAAGCAGTTTTTCACCACTCAGCTCTTTTGGTTGACGCATTTCTTGCTACTATTTGTATCTGGTGAGTCATACACACCACTCCCCCTTTTTTCATAGCTGTTGTTCTCTCTTTCCCTCCTCCCTCTTTATATCTTTTCTTTTTTTCTTGGTCGGTTGACCCATCAGCTCTGCCAATTATAGTGTAATTTCACCTTTGCACTGTAGTCTTCATTAATGGCGGATTTCTATTCATCACCCTTCACTGACCCGTTATACATGATGACATTGTTTCTATCTTATCCTGTATTATGGTATCAGCATTGATTGTTTCTAATTTGTATCATTGTTTCATCCCAACTGTACCAATGCATTGTATGTTACTGTCCTCTCACTCCTTATGTGATATTGATCATTTTTTTTCATTGTATTTAGATAAGTCCAATCTGACGAAGGCTTAAGCTGGGGTCACACTAAGCGACAGCGACAACGACGTCGCTGTTACGTCACCATTTTCGGTGACGTAACAGCGACCTTGTAAGTCGCTGTTATGATCGCTGCTTAGCTGTCAAACACAGCAGAAGCAGCGATCATAACGTCGCTGTGCTACATGTGCAGAGAGCAGGGAGCCGCGCTTAGTGCTGGCTCCTTGCTCTCCTAGGTACAGTACACATCGGGTTAATTAACCCGATGTGTGCTGCAGCTACATGTCACAGTGCAGAGAGCAAGGAGCCGCGCGCACTGCTTAGCGCTGGCTCCTTGCTCTCCTTGCTACAGTATACATCGGGTTAATTACCCGATGCGTACTGCAGCCACATGTCACAGTGCAGGAGCCGGCACTGGCAGCAAGAGCTGAGGCTGGTAACCAGCGTAAACATCGGGTAACTAGGGAAAGGTCTTCCCTTGGTTACCCGATGTTTACGCTGGTTACAGCTTACCGCAGCTGCCAGTGCCGGCTCCTGATCGCTTCATTTCGTCGCTCTCTCGCTGTCACACACAGCGATGTGTGTGTCACAGCGGGAGAGTGACGACCAAAAAATGAAGCTGGACATTCAGCAACGACCGGCGACCTCACAGCAGGGGCCAGGTCGTTGCTGGATGTCACACACAGCGACAGCGATGGGACGTCGCTGCAACGTCACAGAAAATGGTGACGTAGCAGCGACGTCGTTGTCGTCGTCGTTATGTGTGACACCAGCTTTAGGCCGAAACGTCAATTGTATTTAATTTGGACACAAACCATATATGCTACTTTTTCAAAAAAGGACTAATAAAGAATCATTTTGCATTACTATCCAGTGTGACTTTTTACTCTTATTGGGAGATTTAGTGTGCCGGGGTTAGGCTACTTTCACACATCCGGTTTGAGCCCTGCGGCTCAATCCGGCTGTGAAAACTATGCAACGGATGCGGCGAAAACACCGCATCCTTTGCATAAGTTTTTACATGCGGCCGGTCCGTTTTTTTCCGGTTGCGGCATGCTACTGAGCATGCGCAGTGGAAAAAACCGCATGCGACGACCGGATGCGGTTTTTTCCGCATCGCGCCGCATCCGGCCTCCATAGGGATGCATTGAAAAATGCGCCGCAGCGGCCGGATGCGGCGCGATGCGGTGTTTTTTGCCGGAGCAAAAAACGTTGCAGGGAACGTTCGATCCGGCCGCCGCATCGGCTAAATCTGCCGCATGCGGCAAAAACCGGACCGAACGCAAGCCCCTGCGGCACAATACGGCACTAATGTAAGTCTATGCAAAAAAAAACCGCAATCGGCGTTACAAAAGCCGGTTGCGGTTTTTCTGCAGAACGCCGTATTGTGCCGCAGAGCAAAAATCCGGATGTGTGAAAGCAGCCTTACCCTCCAATTGCATCCAGTATTACAGCTCAGGCCTATTTATTGCTCTTAGTAGCAGAACCTGGTGAAGCCGCTATTTTACCTACAGAGCTGGGTCTCACAGATAATGAAGAGGATGCTGCTCTCCATATAATGCTGCGGTCACATAGCTGATGGGCAGGGATACAAAATCAGATCCCCCTGAACTAATATTGATGACCTATTCTACAGATAGGTGATCAGGGAAGCTGTCGCTGTCACTGGTGATAATTTTAGACACACACCACTTAGGGAATATGCAATTAAATGTTTGGGGGCAGATCCCACCATGGAAACTACTATGAAAAATACTGGCCATGAATGACCATCTGCATCTCCTCGCTGTGCACATGTTCAGGATTTTGAGCATCTTTTACCCACTTCAGGTTTCTAAAACCACCAAGTGATTTAAAAAAAGTGACCGCTCCATTCTTCTGGTGTTTCCCACTTGGAAAACGCTCTGTATTTTACAATGCAGATCAATGGGAAGGCTCAGAAGATACCCGGAATCTACAACTCCCGGGTTGTCCTTAACAATGGTATGGAGATGCTGGAAGTTATTATCAGACTGCGGACCATACAGGAACCACCATACTGATAAGATGCAGGCAATATCACAAATAATCATTTACATCCAGGTACCTTTATAGGTTACATCTTCTGAGTCGTTTCCATCCTTTTTGTCTCCCCGCAGTACAGATGCCATGATGAGGTTTCCTGCCCACTGCTCGTCTCTGAAGACCTCCATCTTTATTCTTTAGCAGCACTTCCCCACACAGCACCTTTAAAAATAAAAGTATCATTATACTGCTTCATAAATATAAATATCTCCCATGTTGTGCCCCTGAAAAAATAATTGCTGTGCTTCCTTCACAAAATATCCCCCCACACTGCCCTTATCCAAAATACCTCCCAGACTGCCTCTCTCCTTAATATACCCCCATGCTGCCTCTTTCCATAATGTCCCCATACACAGCTTCTCTCCATAATGTCCCCTTCACACTGCTCTTTGTAATATACCCCCACACTGCCTCTCTCCATAATGTCCCCCCATATTGCCCCTTTATTAATTATTATTACTTTATATATCCCCCAAACCCATCTTTTGTAATCCCCCCCCACACACACACACACAATACAATGCACCCCCATTAGCCCCCTCCACACACAATGCACCCTCCATTAACCCTCCACACACACACACACACACACACACTACAATGCACCCCCATTATCCCTACACACACTACAATGCACCCCCATTACCCCCATACACACACACCCTCAATTAACCCTCCCCTCCCCCCACACACAATACAATGCACCCCCATTAACACACACACACACACACACACACACACTACAATGCACCCTCCATTACCCCTCCCCCCACAAACTCACACAATACAATGCACTCCCATTATCCCTACACACACACACACACACACACACACACACACACACACTACACACTACACCCTCCATTACCCCTCCCCCCACAAACTCACAATGCAATGCACCCCCATTATCCCTACACACACACACACACACACACACACACACACACACACACACACACACCCTCAATTAACCCTCCCCTCCCCCCACACACAATACAATGCACCCCCATTAGCCCACACACTCACTACAATGCACCCTCCATTACCCCTCCCCCCCACAAACTCACACAATACAATGCACCCCCATTATCCCTACACACACACACACACACTACAATACAATGCACCCCCCTTACCCCTACACACACACACACACACTACAATACAATGCACCCCCCTTACCCCTACACATACACACACACACACTACAATACAATGCACCCCCCTTACCCCTACACACACACACACACACACACACACACTACAATGCACCCCCCTTACCCCTACACACACACACACACACTACAATGCACCCCCCCATCACCCCCTACACACACATACACACAATGCAGCCCCATTAGCCCACACACACACACACACACACACACACACACACTACAATGCACCCTCCATTACCCCCTCCCCAGACATAATACAATCCACCCCTCATTACCCCCTACACACACAAATTACACCCCCCCCATCACTACACACTCCTGCCCCCCCTCAGAATACAGTATTCCCCCTCTGCCTGTCACAGAGCTGTGTTCCTTCACAAATGTTCCCAGTTGTGTCCTCAGCCCCTCCTCACTCATCCCAATTAATATCTTCAGCGCCTCTATGGAGCGCTTACTGCTGCCTGATGCGTCCAGCGTGGCGCCCACAGCACTGTGATGACGTCAGCAATGTGCTGATGTCATCACGCTGCTGCACGTCGGGGGCGGGGCCCTGTCCCGGCGCGCTGTTCAGATGTATTTGCGTCTGAAAGACGCAAATACATTTGAATAGGAAGGAGGAAGCTGCGGTCACCGGCACCGCCGCACTCCTCAGCAATGTGTGCATGCCGGGCACACAGCCGCCGCTATAGTGGCGGCCGGCGGGTGGCGGCAGCCACAAAATCATTTTAAACAGCAGGCAGTGCGGGAGAGGCGGGGGGCGGCCCCCCCACCCCTCCACCGGCCAGCCCACCGGGAGAAGTCCTGCCCCTCCCGCCTGTCAGCGCAGTGTGAGGATTGCCTGCGCTGACACATTGTAATAGACACCCTCCCTCCCCCCCACCTCCCCTCCTTTGTAACATAATGTTATATATACAATTTAGCATTTACCCATTATGAACTCCATGGAAATGAAAATGTGCGTTTCTTGCTTATGGATTAATGAATATCTCCTCTGGTACAGTTGTATGCTTTTTAGGAGAGTATTTCCAGCTACTATATGTCAGATTGTTCAGAGGTTTCTTATTTTATGCTATAATGATATATTGTTGTGGAATATTTACGGTTGCTTAACCCTGTGCTCACCACTGCCACTACTATCATCATTGTGTGTTTTTTTTACATACATCTATATGTGACGATATTGGACACATAGGTTTGACCTGATGAGATCAGAACGTGATTTCTTAAATGATATACGGTAAAAAAATATTACAGACACACACATTCATACTTGGTATATTTTCTATACAATTAATATATGACAGAAAGATCCTCCGGGGACACTTACATATTCTTTATACCTGTTATTATCTCACATATGGAGAGGGAGGAGAGGAAAGAAAGTAAAAATCCCCATTTCAATTAATATATGCCTTAATACATTTCATTAGATATTTGTGAACGTACACAATACGTACACGTGTTTTGTTTTTTTTTTGTTTGTTTTTTTTTTCACTCGGCTTATGTTCACCTGATCGTTAATTGCAACACCCCCCCCTCCCCTTGCCTTTCCTGTTCCCTGGAGCTTCCACACCCATGGCTGATATTCACACATATATCCAGGTTCTGGCTACATACAGGTAAACTTATGATTAAGGACTTACTTGCTTTTATTACCACGTCCGAAACGCGTTAAGTTTTTCCCTGTACGATATCCTTGTGCATGCGTTTTGGCTGACTTTTTAAGAGGATTATTAATAAAGGACTTAAGATATTTTTAAGGAAATTGTGCCGAGTCAATACCTTCCCTTTTTTCTCCTGCATTATACCGGCGTGGACTGACCGGGGGACTCTGAGCACCCAACTGGTGGATATAGCAGTGGATGACAGGTGAGCTGTTAACCTTTTTCCTTCACTAAGAAAACACTGCAGGAGAAAGATAGGGTCCCCCACCCGGCTGGTGGTCTCTGAGTACAGCCAGCCGTGGCACCGGCCACCACCACCTTGGTTTACCAGAAACTCGTGTGTTATTTGCAAAAAGTGAGTACACCAACACTCCCTGCGGTCGTCATTCCCCCTGCATTGGAGCCATTGGGTCCCGGGGCCACCATCCCTGCCCACGGAGGGGTTAACAGTTTGCTGCACAACATCTCCCCCGGGTGTCCCGCAACAGCAGTGGTGGTGTCCCCCTTCACCACACACCGTGGGTGGCGTCACGAACTCACAACGTACATACATGTCCAACCCCCTTTTCACTCGGCGTGTCCACGAGGCCCCCGGGTCCAGAGACCCTCGAGCCACCACCCCTGAAGGTCCGAACTCGAGCAGCGCCGGCTGCTGGCACGGGGCGGCACAGATAGATGGTCGTTTTCCCTTTCAATACTGTGCAGTCAATTGGGGCAGGTTATTTCTTGTTCAGAATCATCTATAGCCAGATACTACCTCCTAGCATGATCACTACAGGGTTAGGCTGGAGTCACACTTGCGATTGAAAAATCGGTCTGATTCTCATGCCAGAAAGTCGGACGATTTTTTTCTCACTTTTCATCAGTGTGCTGTCAGTGTGTTGTCAGTGTGCAATCCGTTTTTTTCCTCAGCAGCTGTTACTCTTTTTACAGTCATGTATAGGAGCATTTACAGTGTTCTCTGCTACATGATAGAATTGTATTTAGAAAAACGCTTGTCACTAGGATGGTCCGTGTGCCATCCGTGTGACATCCGTTTTATGTCTTGCACCCATAGACTTGCATTGGAGAGACTAGCACGAGAAACTCACCAAATCGCAGCATGCTGCGTTTTTTTTCTCAGTCCCGATTTAAGCTGAGAAAAAAATAGCAGATCGGAACTGCCTCATTGATTAACATGGGTCCGAGTGCAATGCGAGATTTTTTCGCATTGCACTCGTGCGAGTTAATCGCAAGTGTGACTCCAGCCTTAATTCAAGTCCCAAAAAGCTCTGGCACACCACAAAGAATTGAGAAAAAGACATTGGATGGTGCTAAACGTTGTTTTATTGAAACATAAAATAGTCTGTCCCCAACGTTTCAGTCCTGATAGGACCTTTTTCAAGGACTATCTCAGACTAGTGACATAAAAGAAAAAAAAATGTACACAGTGTTACAAAAAGGAAAGGATACAATAATCAATATCTACACATGACATGAAAAACAAATCATATTACAGGAACATGGTTCAGAGGAATATCATCTCCATATGTAAAATACAAACATTTGCACAAACATCCATGTATGGAGTTCTGGAAATCTCCTAAATTATGAGAGGTCTGTGGAAGCATGTATATTTCATCAAAAAATAAATAAAGGTGACGCAAAACATTGGATGTGTGAACGTACCTAAATATTAGAACCAATGGTCATGTCTCACCAAGTGGAACTGTATAATGTTGTCTTAGACAGGAAAGAGTCTTACCTCTCTATCACCCAATTGCCTACTCGTGACCCTCGATGTCGATAGTCTTTACACTAGTATTAAGCACAGTGACGGTATTCAAGCAGTTGACTGGTTTCTAGAACGACACAAGACCTTCTCCCCAGCTCAACACACCTTTTGCATGGACTTACTCCAACTAGTGTTGGGACATAATTTCTTCCTCTTTGAGGACCAATTCTACATGCAGCAGCGGGGTACAGCCATGGGGTCGAATATGGCACCTCCATACCCTAATATCTACATAGCACATTTTGAAGACACATACATATACAATCATCACCTATGGACAAAACATGCCATCATTTGGAAAAGATACATAGACGATATTTTTGTCATATGGCATGGGGACACTGATTCCCTTAATATCTTTCATCATGATATTTGCTCCTACAGACCTGGTTTAACGTTTACAATACACAGTGACCCTGTTCAGATCAACTTTTTAGACACGATGGTCATATTATCACCTGAGGGCAATATCAGTACGGACTTTTTTGTCAAACCTACTGAGAAGAATAGTCTTTTGCTTTATTCAAGCTGTCATCCTTCAGAAGGCGTTACCTATTTCACAGCATAGGAGGATTGAGAGGATAGTTTCAGACCCCCAACAACAAATATCACGGTTCCAGGAAATGGGTGAAAAATTAATTTCACGAGGCTACCCTTCCACGATCGCACATAATCGGTCTTCCCGTGTCCATGAATAAGGTGCCATTAAACCCCGCATTACATGTGTCCAAACTTACCACCCCTTCTCACCAATTTTTAAGGGCATCTGTGGCACCCCTGAGGCTTACGTCGCCACAGCCAGAGGTGTGATATCCCATCCTGGGTAAGAATGGGGTCACCTACCGGTCCACAGACTAAACTTGCACTCACCAATTGGTAGGCATACACTGGGTCAGGGATATTGGCAGCAACCCCCATAGATGTATTCATGGGGCCGTAAGTCCCATTTCTGTTCCCAATAGTGTGGGTGGGACCTAGTCAGTGGGTGTGTGGGAGGAGTCATAAATTGAGAGTAAAGAAGGGAACCAGGAAGTTCAAAGTTTGTCAGGAGGAGCAGAGGAGTGGAGTTAGACAGAGAGAGAAGGAGAGGGAGGTAGTTACCGCAGGAGAGTGAAGGAGTAAAGTCTGAAGAGAAAGTGACAGAAGAAAGTTCCTGGTGGAGATCCTGGGGTCTAGATAGGCCCAGGTGACACCGAGAAGGAAAGGATCCCAGGGCCACAGAAGGGCATATTGGCTCGTGGCCTGTTCCACTGAAAGATCGGGTGGAGGAATCTGGCTGCATTCGGGGACGGTCCCCAGACAGAGGGAAGAAAGACAATTCCTCAAAAGTAACACCGAAGGCCCGGGGGTGGTTGCAAGCGCCCAGGGCCACTTACCCGCCACAGATCGCCGGTGAAGGGGGCAAGATACAACTGCGGTTAGCCCCCTTTGTACAGGCCCTGTGGTGGAGGCCAAGACCAGCTCAGCTAAAACAGTCAAGGCTAAGAAGTCAGTCAGGAAAGGACACAAAGAGGGGTGTACCAGTACTGGCCCTTGAACTACCCGGGATCGGCGGAGGTCCCTGACAGAGGATCCCAGCATACTGTGGGCAACCGGTTCGCTGCAGCACCAAGACCAAAACAGTGAGTAAAGATCTTAACTGCAAGCCCTGTGTCGTCTGCTTTATCCTGCACCTCAACCACAGCACATAACACCATAGAACATACAAAGTACCAAAGGTTGCCCCGGGGTACCCGCTCTACCTGTGGAGAGCCAGCAACATCTCAGCTGCTATAACATCAGCCCCGGAGGTCCCTTCCAGCAGCTGCAGCCCTAAAGAGCTGCAATTTACCACAGGTGGCGTCACGAATATTACATATTATAAACTTTATTACCATCTCCCCCATACCGCCATTCTAATTGACTCCACCAGGGTCATGGAGTCGGGCCCCGCCACCGCTGACTTCCCCGGACAAGTCCGACCCGACACCGAGTCACCTAAGGCACTGGGGTGGGCGAGTCACATCATCTCCAAACACTGGCCACTTCTCCAAAAGGCATACCCCTCAATTACTGAGTTTTCCACACCACCTCTATTCTGCCACAAGAGACCAAGGAACCTCAGGGATAATCTGATCAGAGCAGACATAGGGTCAGCTTTGACTCAATCACACCAGACCTTCCTAGGGACTCCCAAAGTGGGCAACTTCCCCTGCTTGCACTGTCTCCAATGCAACAATCTTACCAAAGGCAATACGTTCACATACCCTCACACAGGTAGGATTTTTTCCATTAAACGTTTTTACACATGTGAATCCTCCTTTGTAGTGTACCTCATTAAGTATCCATGCGGTCTCGGATATGTTGGGGAGACTACCCAACATATACGAGACCGTATAAGTAAACACAAATCAACCATTCGATGCAGGTAGACCCTACTTCCAATCCCATATCATTTTGACATAGCCCATCATACAGTGGTTCAATTGAGGTTCCAGATTATTGAGCGCATCCCGTACATGCGGAGAGGGGGTGACAGAATCCGTAAATGAAAAGAGAGAGAAGCCTTTTCGATTCATACACTGGGCACCCTTGAACCCAAGGGATTGAATCGTGAATACGAGGTTCACTGCTAATCCTTTTTTATATATATCAGGTTACCCCCCAATTATTCAACTTCTCAGCATTTGTAATTCCCTTTTGTAATGTAACTGTTTTAATGTAACTGTTTTAATGTAACTGTTTTGATGTAACTGTCATAATGGTATATCTCATGATATTGGGTTATATTTAATGTGACTATTTATTCCCTCATACTTGGATGCAATTAATTCTTTTTTCCATTTTCTAGGCAACCCTGATCACGTGATCCACCTGCTCTTCACAGCATTCTCACTGTTTCACTTTCCTCCAAAGAGGTCACATGATCTGCACGTCTATTTCACCTATATCCTGCACTACATAGGTCAGTATGTGAATGCACACCTTCTGTTTCCTCACAGTCTAAAACACCACCTATTATCCTATTGCGCAAGCGCAGAACAGCGCTGCAGTACCACCATCCACCACCGTAATCCCTGTAATCATACAATGTTCACCGCGCCCCCACGCTATGCGCATGCGCGGACTCTGTCCTTTCTGCGCATGCGCTGGCGTGCATGTCATATGACCTACGCTGCGTTCCACTTCCAAACCAGGAAGTGCACGAAGGTGTTCTGCGTCTCTCCCCCTGCATCTCCCCCTATATAACCCATGGCCACCACAGCATTGTGAACACGCTAGCCAGGACCCTCTCCCTACTCACGGACACAGGTATGTACTGAGCTACTGTCGCGGGCGGCGGGGCGTTGCGCTCGCTAACGCTCGGGTCCGGCGCTGCTGCTGCTGCTCGGTGGCTCGAGCGGTGGGCTGGATCTGGGGACTCAAGCGGCACTCCTCGCCCGTGAGTGAAAGGGGTAGTTTGTTTGGGGATTTGAGTCCGTGACGCCACCCACGGGTTGTGGTGAAGTTGGGCACCACCGCTGCTGGTGACGGGGATCCCGGGAGTGATGGTAGGGAGCAGCTGGGATGTTGTTTTCCCCCTCCGTGGGAAGGGGTTGGTGGTCCCGAGGCCCGGTGAGGTGACGGGGAGGCAGGGTCGGCAAGGTGCAGGGTTGCAGGGACTGCGCAACGCGGTGCCGGATGGCACGGTTGTACTCACTCAGCCTCAAATACACACAAAGTCTCTGGTGAACCAAACGGCTGGATGGACGAGTCCCGCAGCCGGCTGCTGTGACTTCTCCCGGACGGTTGGTGATGGCTGCCTTTTCCTGCACCTGTGTGTTTGTTCGGCTCCGGTGGCTTCCCACCGGTAACCCGCTCCCCAGCGCGTATGTGCCGGAGGAGCCCTTTTGCCCGCAGGCTCTGGCCCTTGGGATCCTAGCCTTGGCGGTAGCTGTATTCCCTTCTGCTGGTTGGACGGTTGCCTTCTATCGGGTCTTGGCTGCTAGGAAACCCCTGGGGTTCCGGTCACTAACGGATTTGACCTTTTCGGCGGCTCCAAGCCTGGTCGGCGTCCGCAGGCCCTGCCTGTGTGTGCTGGCTTCACTTCGCTCCCCGGTTCGGTACCGGCGGGCCACCGCCCGACCCCGGTCCTACGGTTCAGAGTTGATTCACCTCTCTTGCAGACGGCCACCACCGTCTGCCAATTTGCTGTCAGTGCCTGGGCCACGCACCCAGACACCAGCAGTCCCTTCCACTTCACTTCCGTAACTGATCTGACTGCCTTTTCCCGCCTCCAGGCCTGTGAACTCCTCAGTGGGTGGGGCCAACCGCCTGGCTCCACCCCACCTGGTGTGGACATCAGCCCCTGGAACAAGGGGCAACAAGGCAACAAGGGTTTTGTGTTTGGCTGGTGTGCCTATCTCGGGGTGGGGTGTGTGTGTTGCAGTACCTGTGACGACCTGGCTAGTCCAGGGCGCCACATTCCCCCTTGGTTAAATGCAGACCGTTCGCGGGCTGCCCGTCCATCACCGATTTTATTTTTCTTTTCAAACTGTAAAATATATCTAACATTTTTAATGGTAAACATTTCAAATCTTCCCTTACGGGAGGCATGTTACTTGAATGTTGCAAAATACATTTTTAATAACACGGACGGACGGCTTCCGCTCTCCCACCCAAGCAACCTAGCCCTGATGCTGCCCCTAAGAAGTGGGCAGCACCCCTTGACCCCAGTCCAGGTCCAGGCTGCCCGAGCGGGAACGGGTACGGTGTCTCGCACCCGGCTGTCACTTCAGGGGACCCCACGTCCAGGGGGACCCCTGACCCCCGGAGGATCGCCACTGGTTGTGGTAGTGGCGGGCCTGGGTCATCACTTCCCTCCAGGCCCATCCTCCAAATCTGCCTCTCCGGAGGCAGCAACGGTAACACTCCATCAACTTATTTTACAAGCCCACAAGTTCGTGGGTGCCCTGCCAGTTCTCGGGCTTGTCCATGAGGAGTCTCTCATGCACGGTGGGGGTTAACGGTATAACAGGGACAACTCCAGTCCCAACGGGGATGGTTCTTCTCGAACGGCAAATCAGGTGATTTATTCGGCTGATTCATTTTAAACAACGGTGCTGAGGGTCCCAACGGGGGACAACTGCTGCAACGGTGGACCGCTGCCTTACTTCAAGTCCTCACTGCAAGACGGGGGAGGGGACTGGGCCGATTCCTGGGCCTCCTGGCCTCCTCTCAATTTGACATCAAGGGCATACCAGCCCCTCTCTCCACAGTGCCGCGTGTAAGCTACAAGATCGCCTGGAAGCAAGTTGCGGCCCGGGTGGCCCGTTGGTAGATGGACGTTGACATCCCAGCGGGCCACGAACACCTAGGCCTCCAGGCCTGGTTCATAAATAAATCCATACCCCCGGCAGGGGTCGAATCTTCGCACCTGCCCCTCGTATATTGGGCCCCGTACTCGGAAGGTGGCTCTGTGGAGGTTCTCCTTTTCTTGGATAGTGCAGGCTACCATCTCAGCCTTCCGCTTCTCCCTCTCCGCAATTTCCCGGCCCAGCTGGCTCGGCTCCCTGTCCCAGTAAGGGGCGTCTGCCTGCCCCTGCGCGCGGGTCGGGCCCCGCAGGACCTCCTTCATACTGCCCACTACTGGCGCCCTCTGTGGAAGGTCCCGCGGTGTCATGGCCTGGGGTGCTGCCTCACAGCGACGACCCGGCGCAGCCTCAGTCGAGGCGTGGGGTAGGGGTACAGGGGTCCTCACCTGCTGGGCCTCCGCCTTCTCCTGAGCTGGATGGATCACCGGAGCCGGGACGGGACTGGGTGCGGTCACTTCCGGTGCCACCGGTATGTCTTCGCAGACCCGCGCTGCCCTCGGGAGCTTCCAAGGAAGTGGTTCGTGTCGTCTGCGGACTCCTTCTGCAGGTCGGTCCGTTTGGGCGGACGGGCAGGGTGTCGCTACCGGTGGTAAGGGTAGCGGGCCTAGTGGCGGGGCAGCAGCAGCCAGTACAAGTAGCGGGGGAGGCAGCAGAGTGAGCGGGCGCAGACCGGGCCCCTCACCCGCAGCGACCGATCCTGTTGGAACACAGGGGCGTGGGTCGCTTACCCGCTCCTCCAAATCTTCCTCCACCTCGCGTCTCCGTATGGCCGCCACCACATCTGCCATGTCGGTCTCCCACTCCTCCAGGAGGAGCTGCACTCTGACTTGCAGGCGGCTGCTCAGTTGGACGGTCCGGACCTCCACCCACGCCGCTGTTCCTGGCGCGGGCTCGGGGACTGCGGAGTTACCGGACGGACGGTGCATGCTGGCAGCGTCAGTTTCCAGGAACCAAATGGCGGCAGAGTCCTGGCGTCCCTGCTTTTATGGCCTCGGTTTACATGCGGCCGGCCGCCATCCGTCCCCTTTGGTCTTTTCTCGGCACCTCCTCTTCAGGGGCGGGGTTTCGGTTTTCGCGCCTCCACTGCTCGGGAAGACGCTCGAGCGGGAAAATCTTCGCGCCCAAGATGGCGGAATCTGGAATTTTTTGGCTGGACACCGCCGGCGGGGAACACAAGGCGCACCTCTACCAGCCGGCAGAGCGGTAAGATCCTGTTCGTGACACCAAGTTGTCGCGGGCGGCGGGGCGCTGCGCTCGCTAACGCTCGGGTCCGGCACTGCTGCTGCTGCTGCTCGGTGGCTCGAGCGGTGGGCCGGATCCGGGGACTCGAGCGGCGCTCCTCGCCCGTGAGTGAAAGGGGTAGTTTGTTTGGGGATTTGAGTCCGTGACACCACCCACGGGTTGTGGTGAAGTTGGGCACCACCGCTGCTGGTGACGGGGATCCCGGGAGCGATGGTAGGGAGCAGCTGGGATGTTGTTTTCCCCCTCCGTGGGTAGGGGTTGGTGGTCCCGGAGCCCGGTGAGGTGACGGGGAGGCAGGGTCGGCAAGGTGCAGGGTTCCAGGGACTGCGCAGCGCGGTGCCGGATGGCACGGTTGTACTCACTCAGCCTCAAATACACACAAAGTCTCTGGTGAACCAAACGACTGGATGGACGAGTCCCGCAGCCGGCTGCTGTGACTTCTCCCGGACGATTGGTGATGGCTGCCTTTTCCTGCACCTGTGTTTGTTCGGCTCCGGTGGCTTCCCAACGGTAGCCCGCTCCCCAGCGTGTATGTGCCGGAGGAGCCCTTTTGCCCGCAGGCTCTGGCCCTTGGCATCCTAGCCTTGGCGGTAGCTGTATTCCCTTCTGCTGGTTGGACGGTTGCCTTCTATCGGGTCTTGGCTGCTAGGAAACCCCTGGGGTTCCGGTCACTAACAGATTTGACCTTTTCGGCGGCTCCAAGCCTGGTCCGGGTCCGCAGGCCCTGCCTGTGTGTGCTGGCTTCACTTTGCTCCCCGGTTCGGTACCGGCGGGCCACCGCCTGACCCCGGTCCTACGGTTCTGCGTTGATTCGCTTCTCCTGCAAACGGCCACCACCGTCTGCCAACCTTGCTGTCAGTGCCTGGGCCACACACCCAGACACCAGCAGTCCCTTCCACTTCACTTCCCTAACTGATCTGACTGCCTTTTCCCGCCTCCAGGCCTGTGAACTCCTCAGTGGGTGGGGCCAACCGCCTGGCTCCACCCCACCTGGTGTGGACATCAGCCCCTGGAGGGAGGCAACAAGGGTTTTGTGTTTGGCTGGTGTGCCTATCTCGGGGTGGGGTGTGTGTGTTGCAGTACCTGTGACGACCTGGCCAGTCCAGGGCGCCACACTACCACAGGGGTTTACATATGGTCACTGTAGATTGCATACCCAGCATACCTCACTTATGGCTATCTCCCTTATAGTTACAGGTACCGTCCACTACCCCACACTGGCTCTATGACCTCTTCACTAGAAGGTACTTTGTTTTCTACATACTACCTCCGGTTTTCATTTCTCCACTTTGCATCTAATAGCATCTAATGGTCCTTATTTCCTCTCACACAGAAATCCCCTAGGGAATTTTATAGATTGCATAAACCTGCCTTGAATCATGATGTGATACCAGGTCAGAGGGTAATACATTATAATATATATCTCTTGTCTTTATAGGGTCATTCTATACCGACCATGTACTTATATTGTTCTCCTTTTGTGCCCCTCTGACTAAAGGTTCCATTTTCTTTTACTGCATCAGACGTGTTCCCATGGTGAATGTTCTATACTGTGACACCAAACATCACTGGTACAATTGTATAATTTACCTCACCTCTACAGGTACTTGATTGAGAATTTTCCCCTCTTTTTCTTGATGTTACTTTGACACAAGTACATGAAGGGACTTTTACATTCAGACCATATTACCCTGATGGACATGATATACTATATGGCCACACAGTACTGACCTCACCTTGGACATTCTGTTATATACATGCAGGTAACGATTATGCCCCTTAACTCTGTATCACATGATACTGACGGTTACTTTTTTACATAATTCCTTTACATGAGTCTCTAACAGCTGTTTCATGTTTTCCATTTAGACTATATGTATAGTCTTTCCTGTCTAAAGATGTCATTACACAGTTCCTTCTGGTACGACTAGACCATTTGTTTTGACATCCCAGTGTGTCATATGCTTCCAGGTGTTCAACATGCCCCATAACCGCACATTACATTGACGGTTACTTTTTTACATGATCCTCTAATGGCTATTTCATGTTTTTCATCTAGACTATATGTATAGTTCTTTGCTGTCTAAGACAACATTATACAGTTCCACTTGGTGCAACATGACCATTGGTTCTAATATTTAGGTACGTTCACACATCCAATGTTTTGCGTCAGCTTTATTTATTTTTTATGAAATATACATGCTTCCACAGACCTTTCATAATTTAGGAGATTTCCAGAACTCCATACATGGATGTTTGTGCAAATGTTTGTATTTTACATGTGGAGATGATATTCTTCTGAACCATATTCATGTAATATGATTTGTTTTCATGTCAGGTGTAGATATTGATTATTGTATCCTTTCCTTTTTGTAACACTGTGTACATTTTTTTTCTTTTATGTCACTAGTCTGAGATAGTCCTTGAAAAAGGTCCTATCAGGACTGAAACATTGGGGACAGACTATTTTATGTTTCAATAAAACAACGTTTAGCACCATCCAAAGTCTTTTTCTCACTTTTTCTCCATTCTTCGTGGTGTGCTGAAGCTTTTTTGTGATTTACTGGACTTATTTTCTCTAGAGCACCCAACTATATAGTTGAGCCAGGTTTACTCTACTGTTTAATTCAAGTCCCAGGCAGAAGCTTGTGATCTAGTGTGCTGGCTGAGTGTAACCTAGGAGTTTTAGCAGGGACAAGGGAGGCTAGCTGAACCAGAACCTCACAATGTCACATATATTCCCTCAGCCAGAGCTATTTCTGCACTTCGCTTATCTCCTGGGACTCCTACTGTGAAGGAAGATTTCATCCACACACTGCTTCATGGTGCTGTGAGTCCAAAGTGTCTGTGTGGCTGAAACCGACAGAAAACATCACAAAATTTTAACAATAAAATTTTTATACCATATGAGTTCTCTGATGTCCAGCAAAATCTAACTTCTCAATATTCTAGACGTGAAAGTGGATTCTCTTCTGTTTGACTTTTCAAGTGACTAAAAAGACCTATTTATTGGTAAAATATTTACAACACCATGGAAATGGTTTCTCCCCGTGTGAATTCTCTGATTTGAAACTATAACTGATTTCTGTTTAAAAATGTCCCACAATCTGAACATGGACATGGCTTCTCCCTTGAGTGAAGTCTCTGATGTAAATTTAGATTTGTTTTCGGAATAAAACATTTCCCATATTCTAAAAATGAAAATGACTACTCCGTTGTGTGAATTTTACAATGTCTAACAAGACTTGTTTTCCTATTAAAAGATTTTCCACATTGTGAACATGAAAATGGCCTCTCTCCTGTGTGAGTTATCTGATGTGTAACAAGACTTGTGTTACAACTAAAAGATTTTCCACATTCTGAACATGAAAATGGCTTCTCCCCTGTGTGAATTCTTTGATGTACAACAACACTTTCTTTCCTATTAAAACATTTTCCACAATCCAAACATGAAAATGGCTTCTCCCCTGTGTGTGTTCTCTGATGTGCAACAAGACTTTCTTTCCTATTAAAACATTTTCCACATTCCGAACATGAAAATGGCTTCTCCCCTGTGTGTGTTCTCTGATGTGTAACAAGACTTGTATTACAATTAAAACATTTCCCACATACTGGACAAGAAAATGGCTTCTCCCCTGAGTGAATTCTTTGATGTTGAACAAGTTTGAATTTCTCACTATAACATTTCCCACATTCTGAGCAAGAAAATGGCTTCTCCCCTGTATGAATTCTCTGATGTATAACAAAATTTGTTTTACAATTAAAACATTTCCCACATTCTGAACATGAAAAAAGCTTTTCTCCTGTGTGAATTCTTTGATGTCTAACAAGTTTGGATTTCTCACTATAACATTTCTCACATTCTGGACATGAAAATGGCTTCTTGCCTGTGTGAACCGTCTGATGTGCAACAAGACTTGCTTTCCAATTAAAACATTTCCCACATTCTGAACATGAAAATGGCTTTTCACCTTTTTGAATTCCCTGATGGTTGACAAGTATGGATTTCTCGCTATATTGTTTCCCACATTCTGAATAAAAAAATGGCTTCTCTCTTGTGTGACTTTTCATATGTGTAAGAAGATTGGATTTCCCCCTATAACATTTACCACATTCTGAACATGAAAATGGCTTCTCCCCTGTGTGAATTCTCTGATGTGTAACAAGACTTGGTTTCCTATCAAAACATTTCCCACATTCTGAACATGAAAATGGCTTCTCCCCTGTGTGGGTTCTTTGATGTGTAACAAGACTTGTATTACTATTAAAACATTTCCCACATATTGAACATGAAAATGGTTTCTCCCCTGTGTGAGTTCTCTGATGTTCAACAAGAATTGCTTTCCATGTAAAACATTTCCCACATTCTAAACATGAATATGGCTTTTCTCCTGTGTGAATTCTATGATGGTTAATGAGTTTGGCTTTCTCGCTATAACATTTCCCGCATTCTGAGCAAGAAAATGGCTTCTCCCCTGTGTGAGTTCTCTGATGTGTAATAAGATTTGTTTTATAATTAAAACATTTCCCACATTCTGAGCATGAATAAGGCTTCTCCATTGTGTGAATTTTCTGATGTCTAACAAGTTTGGATTTATCGCTGTAACATTTCCCACATTGTGAACATGAAAATGGCTTCTCCCCTGTGTGAATTGTCTGATGTGAAACAAGACTTGTTTTTCTATTAAAACATTTCCCACACTCCAAACATGAAAATGGCTTCTCCTCTGTGTGAGTTCTCTGATGTTTAACAAGATATGCATTACAATGAAAACATTTTCCACATTCTGAACATGAAAATGGCTTTTCCCCCGTATGAATTCCCTGATGGTTAATAAGACTTGTTTTTTGTGTAAAACATTTTCCACATTGCAGACATGAAAATGGCTTTTCTCCTGTGTGACTTCTCTGATGTTTAAGAAAATTTGTCTTCTGACTAAAACATTTCCCACATTCTGAACATGCAAATGGCTTCTCCTCTATGTGTGCTATTTGTTGTTTATCAGCTTTTCTGTAACTTTTCTTTTCTAAAATGGTCTTTGATGAAGCTGAAGAAAGAACCCATTGATTAGGATCAGATGATAGATCTTTGTTGTGAAGAGCTGGATATGGTGTAATAACATGATCATCTGCTGTAAAATCCGAAAATATATTTTCCTCTGATCTCCAAGTCCAGTAATCTGCAAAGAGTAAGATTACTTTTATTATGCTTTATTAAGAGTGCCTTAAAGTGATATTATTTATATTAAAACTTTTCAGTGCAAATTGTAATACAGTGCAATTACTAATTGACTAAAACAGTAGCCCATGAATCAGGGACTAATCGATTATCATCTTAGACCACTTGGCTGTTTTCTTACAATTTTTCACTGTTGTAGTTCTCTTCTCCATAGGTTCATACCCTTCAACAATCTTTTCCAGTTAGATGTTCAGTGGCATTTCATAAAGTAGGCTTTAGGCCTCAGTCACACATACTTTTTTTCAGGGAGTCCCATCCTTTTTTGTTGTTCCATGTGTCAATTTTTACAATCTGGGTATCTGTGTTTTTTTTCTTATTAAAAATAATATATATTATTTTCAAGAACAGAATAAAAATGAAATGATATATATATATATATATATATATATATATATATATATTATAGTGCCATATATTCCATAGAGCTGTACATGTGAAATGGGGTATACATAATAGGGATGAGTACAATGATCATGAACATTATAAGGCACAGACTGGTACAGGAGGAGAGAGGACCCTGCCCGCGAGGGCTCACAGTCTACATGGGTTGGATGAGAATACAGTAAGTGGGGTAGAGATACCGTGTTTTTCCAAAAATAAGATCTCCCCCAAAAATAAGCCCTAGCAGGGTTTTTCAGCATTTTCGGAGCAAGGCTTAAATGAAAGACCTACCCTGAAAATAAGCCCTAGTCGCGGATCAATAATGAAGTGTCTGTGCAGCTAAAAAAATTACAGATACTGCAGGAAACTTCATTATAGACAACAGGACACCCCGTAATCATACTCCTCAGACACCAAGCGGGAGGACCTGCAATAATTGCACCCCCGCACACATCAGCTCTCACACACAAACATCGGATCTCACACACAAACATTGGACTGCACACACAATCAGATCACACACAATCAGATTGCACACATAATCAGATCGCACACACAAACATCGAATCACACACACATCGGATCGCACACATACTCATCACATCCAGCGACACCGATTTCTTCTGGCCGGCAGAATCCTGAGAGGCTGTGCAGTGCAGCACAAAGATCTGCCGCAACAGGACCTGTGAACACACGTGACTTCCTCCCATTATTTCCTGAAGCCAGAAGCGCTGGATGTGATGTGATGTGTGTGTGCGCGCATGTGTGTGTGCGCGCACAATCTGCTGTGTGTAAGTGTGTCAGTGTCAGTCAGCCAGAAGCAGGGAAGGACGGCATGCAGCACCCACCAGAGATCACAGGGAGGACCTGGGAGACACCCAGACGTCCGAGTCTTGTAAGTATGAGTCTCCTGGGAAGTGGGGGGGGGGGTTCTGCTTTTTTGGGGGGTAAACTTACCCCCAAACCGTGTTTCTCCAAGAATAAGACCTCCTCTAAAAATAAGCCCTAGTGCTTTTTTTTGGGGAGGGGGGGCAAAAAAAATATAAGACAGTGTCTTATTTTTGGAAAAACACGGTAGTTATGTGGTATTATTGTGGACTGAGAGTTACTGCAGGTTGTAGGCTTGTCAGAGGAGGTGGGTCTTCAGGTTTCTTTTGAAGCTTTCCAAGGTAGGGGAGAGTCTGATATGTTGGGGCAGAGAGTTCCGGAGTATGGGGGATGACAGTAGAAAACTGGGATGCGATTGTGGGAGGAGATAATGCCTGCTTTACACGCTTCAATAAATCTTTCAATCCGTCGTTGGGGTCAAGTTGTAAGTGACGCACATCCTGCATCGTTCGTGACGTATTTGCGTGTGACACCTACGTGCAATCAAGATTGAACGAAAATACGGTGATTGCATACACGTCGTTTATTCCTCATACATTGGACGTTTTGTTGTATGAACCTAGTCAATTGTAACGTGTGACATCCCTCATACGATTTTGGTGTCTGAGGCTATGTGCGCAGGTGTGCGCTCTGCACCGCAGCTTAAAAAAGGTCCGCTTCAGAGCGCAGCTGAAAAGCTGCGTTCTGAAGCGCCTCACAATGTCTGTCATTCACTAATCTCTGTCAGTCGGTCACTATCTCTGTCCCTCTCTCTCTGTCCATGTCAGTCTATCCCTCTTACCCCCTCTCTCATACTCACCGATCCCCGGCGCTGCACGGCATTCACACTGCTCCGGCGGCTTTTACTGTTTTGAAAAAGCCGGCCGCCCATTAAACAATCTCGTATTCCCTGCTTTCCCCGCCCACCGGCGCCTATGATTGGTTACAGTGAGACACGCCCCCACGCTGAGTGACAGGTGTCACACTGCACCCAATCACAGCAGCCGGTGGGCGTGTCTATACTGTGCAGTGAAATAAATAATTAAATAATTAAAAAAAACGGTGTGCGGTCCCCCCCAATTTTAAAACCAGCCAGATAAAGCCATACGGCTGAAGGCTGGTATTCTTAGGATGGGGAGCCCCACGTTATGGGGAGCCCCCCAGCCTAACAATATCAGCCAACAGCCGCCCAGAATTGCCGCATACATTATATGCGACAGTTCTGGGACTGTACCCGGCTCTTCCCGATTTGCCCTGGTGCGTTGGCAAATCGGGGTAATAAGGAGTTAATGGTAGCCCATAGCTGCCAATAAGTCCTAGATTAATCATGTCAGGCGTCTATGAGACACCCTCCATGATTAATCTGTAAATTACAGTAAATAAACACACACACCCGAACAATCCTTTATTAGAAATAAAAAACACAAACATATACCCTGGTTAACCACTTTAATCAGCCCCAAAAAGCCCTCCATGTCCGGTGGAATCCAGGATGCTCCAGCGTCGCATCTAGCGCTGCTGCATGGAGGTGACCGGAGCTGCAGCAGACACCGCCGCTCCGGTCACCTCCACACAGCAACTGAAGACAGCCGCACGATCAGGTGAGCTGTCACTGAGGTTACCCGCTGTCACTGGATCCAGCGGTGGATGCAGCGGTGGCCGCGGGTAACCTCAGTGGTTAACCAGGGTATATGTTTGTGTTTTTTTATTTATAATAAAGGATTTTTTCGGGTGTGTGTGTTTATTTACTGTAATTTACAGATTAATCATGGAGGGTGTCTCATAGATGCCTGACATGATTAATCTAGGATTTAGTGGCAGCTATGGGCTGCCAATAACTCCTTATTACCCCGATTTGCCAACGCACCAGGGCAAATCGGGAAGAGCCGGGTACAGTCCCAGAACTGTCGCATATATACACACTGTATATATACTGTATATATACTTTTTAAACCTCAACTGCTAAGTGCTGAGACTCATTAGCAACCATGGGTTAGTTTGATCTGTAAAATCTGTAAATCTGATCAAAAACTGTTGTGTCCACTTTCCTTCTGGTGGTCAGTCATACGCTGGGTTCATACTTGTGTTCAAGAGTTTTACTCATCTGTTCCATTTTAGAAACAGAACTCATGCCCAAAACTGATCTGCTCCACAATTGATACAAATTGAACCAAGAGTGGCCTCACTATCCATTATGCGGTTGTTCTAGGTCAGTGTTCCCAAACTCTAGTCCTCACAGCCCCCAACAGATCATGTTTTCAGGACTTTCTTAGCTTTGCAGAGGTCATGGAATCATTATCAAGCCATTACCTTTGTAATACTAAGGAATCCTGAAAACATGACCTATTGAGATCTCTTGAGTACTGGAATTTAAGAAACACTGGTCTATGTTCTTTTATGTTTCCTTTGTTTTAAACGGTAAGCAAAGTTTTGCATTATCCTTTTGTTTACCATTGTAAAAACGTACATGGATAAAAATAATTGCAACAGTTTTATACCAATGACAGATATCCAAAAGTAATATGTTCAATGTGTTGAAGATGTTGTTATGATTATGTGGCGCCCCTGAATATATCAGGGTGCCTCAGGGTACTGCAATCCTTACCCAGGGTGCAGGGCCTACCCCCCATGGTTCCAGGTTCTTAAGAAACTGGTGTCACTACCATCAGCACAAATCCCAATCACACCTCACATCATGACCTGCCAGAGACACCAGTGGGTTGGTTAAGCGGAATAAGGCCACCCACCTAGAGGGCAGGCAAACTGGTGGAAGGTAAGAAGAGAGAGTTTAGTGAGAGCCCTCAAGGAGTGAGGAGCTGGAGTAGTAGATCCCGGGGAGCTAGACCGAGGTTGGGTCGCAGACGGTGGTCCGGGACCAGAGGAGTGGGGGACCAGTGGCAGTGACATTGGTAGGGAGCGACGGACATAGTCTAGGAGGACTGTCGGCATCAAAAAACCCAAAAAAACTGACAGGTACCGAGCTCGACGGGGTACAGGACCCTAGGTCAGGAGCCAGTTCAACGTCTTGACAATTAACCTGGGAGGGAGAGTCTCTTTGTAAACTTACCTAGGAGCTCAGAGATTGAAGGTAACAGTACACCGCGGGGGATAGGGTTTTCCAGTAACGTGGCCCACTAAAATGCCAAGTGCCAGCCATCAAGAGCACAGCTACACTAAAAACATAGTGAGCAGGGCCCTAACAGCTTCAAGCCAAGGGGCCATCAAAGGGAACTAATTTGTGAATGGAGGTGGCTCCAGATTACCAAGTGACACCGGTGGGAGCGGACAACCGGACGGGCTTCCCTGTAGAGACTGTGATGCACAGAGTCTTTGGTTTATCCTCAGTGTGAGTGTCTGCTTTATAATTCTCATCCAGCATCACGACTACCCACAGTGAGTACCCTGGTTCCTCTGCATCCTGCGCTCCCAAATATCCACCAAAACCCCAGAGGCCGGGGCCTTCCCTACCTGCGGAGGGACTGACACCTTGCTGCTCCCCACCATCTGTCCCGGTACTCCTTCCAGCAGCGGCGGTACTCCCATTACCGCAACCTGCAGGTGGCGTCACGAACTTCTCCCCTGTAAATAATCCCCTTTCAAGGATCGGAATTAGTGCCGAGCCCGGGTCCGGACCCCTCGAGCCACGACCATTCCGGATCCGAGCACCCCGGTCTGCGCCGGGTGGCACAATTACAGGGTCACAAAATATGTAATTGCTTTGCACCTTTAGGCCCCCTTAACACATCTGTGTCTCCGGTACGTGTGACGTCCATTTGCAAACGCACCGGAGACACTGACACACGTAGAGCCATTAAAATCAATGGGTCTGCGAACACGTGTGTGTTTTCACATGGATTGTGTGTCCCTGTGGGGCACAAGGACACACGTATGCTCCATACGGACACACGGTCCATGTGAAAACATGCACGTGTAGACATGTTCGTTTTTCTCCTACAGCAAGGGTGTCACACGGACCGCATGGATGTGATCCGTATGACATGTACCGGAAAAAAAATGAATTTCTACACTCACCTTCTCCAGCGCTGCCGTCTCTGCCACTGCTGTCACTTGCTTCCAACCCCCACTCATTATGCTGCACCGAGGACCGGAAGCAGCAGCTCCGGGGAGTCAGCAGGGTCGGAGACCGCAGAGTGGAAGACATCAGCACCACGGACAGCAGCGCCAAGGACAGGTAAGCATAAAGTTCCTGTTCTCCATGTGTTATCACGGATAGCACACATAGAAAACTCGTGCCAAAATCACGGCACAAGAAGGGCCATACGCACCTTTTACAAGTCTGTGCAAAACGTTTGTGGGTTTTCACGGATGTGTGAAAGAGACCTTACTTTCATTAGTAACTTTGCAGGAAAAAAATATCCAACAATAACTTTTCAGCACTTATAATATACTGGCATGTAGTGGTATATTTGTATTGACCAGTATAATATGCTTACAACAACGAATGCTATTGAGGTATTTAGGCTGAGGAAATTCCCTTGTCTGTAGGGGTGCAACCGGTGACTGCTTAATATTGTTTCTGCCTTCTGTATCAGAAGTCCTAAGCTGAAATCTCCACTACTAACAAGCTTCAAAAGTATATTTAGAGACATCCACTGAGCACATAGTACAGTTTTAAACAGCACTGTGAATACAGAAGTAGATCTGTAACAGCCCAGCATGTTATGGCTGCGGAGGGGAGATGTCTGTGTAGGGGTGGTGACCTGACCCTGCAAGTCTCCCTGAAGACCTGTGATGTTCTAATATGTTCTAATATGTGATCTATTACTGTATTACTGTGACTGTGTATTTATTTATTTATTTATTGTTTTTACTTGTTATGGAAACAATGTGTATATTGTATTGGGCATATCACAGTCCCACCAGCTACCACAAGATGGCGCTGCTCTCCCCCTGGTTAGGGGCAGGAGTGTCAGGCATAAAAGGATAGTGGTGAGGTTGCTAGGGCAGGAAATATTAGCCCGGCTCATGTTTCAGAAAAAGGAGGGGAAGGAGTTTAGAGGACAGTGAGTTGTAGTGGGAAAAAGAAGGAAGCTGTACAGACAGAGCGAATCCTGGAGCCAGAATTGAGCTCTCCTGTGGATAAGGGGCAGGCGGAACATGCACGGTATGCAGAAAGCGTGGACCAATTGCTAGGGGTAGCCGTCGTGAACACAAATTGAAGGGACTCCTGAAGTGGAGATCAGCCAAGACAAAATGTCCAAACCCACAGTGAGAAGGGCCGGAGCTCCAGGAAGCCGGTGGGACTCTGTGACAGCCGCAGTAAGAAAAATGATATGGAAGTGTGTGTACTGTCCTGAAGAGAAGTTGTGTCTTCCGTCTGGGGAAGAATGTTTATCTGAAGTTGTGACATACAGTAAAGTTCAAGAGTTTGAAGAAAGCACAGCGTCTGTCATTGATTTGTGGGGACGAGGATCGATTACAAAGGTAGTGGAACAACAAGGCCTAAGAGTGTGTCCCCCACTACCTATATTCTACATTCAATCACTTTATCATGTAGCGCATCGGCCGGGGACACAACTACTACCCCAGGCCTTGGCTGAACTCCCGACCAACCCTACATCTGTGTAAAATAATGTATCCCTTTTAGAATTGTTAAATCTTTATGCATAAAATCTATATTAAAAACGCTGTGTGAATATAACCTAAAAGAATCAGCATATGATTCTACAAGCCAGTGAATGAGTAAAATCTCTCTCTGCATTTAGTGGTCACTACTCACCTGTATGGTTATCTGTAGGAATCTCCTCTTTACACCACCACTCATCACCCCTCACATATGTCTCTGTGACAATAATACATTTCACATCTTCATCCTAAAACAAAAATTGTAAAATTCACAAAGACATTTGGTGAAATCGTTTTAAATAACAGAAAAGATCAAATAGCTGCAGGTCTCCTGTATAAATCCAATCTGCCGTCTCCTAATTCTAACCAGCAGTCTCTATAACAAATAATATGTGAAAAGATCCAGACAAAATCTCATGTCTATAATCAGCTTTATCCTGTCATCTCCACCAAGTATAAAACAACTTTTATTTTCTAGAGAAGCTCCAATCATAAAATGCCTAATGTCTCTAATACATTGTCCGTTCAGTGAATAATACTGGTGGGTAAAACAAGACTGAACACAAGACCTTCACAGCCATCTACACATCATATGGAGATTTCATGACACCTTCTCTCCATCTACCTGATCATCTTCAGGAACATCAGGATTTTCTTGTTTACAGTCCTGTGGAAGAAGAGGATGGAGACATCTCTCTGGTATTGTCCTCTCACTGGATGGAACTATAGGAAACACATACATGGGCTGAATTCATTCTTTATATACAGATAATTATAGGCAATGTGTATTTAGTCCTTTCTATTACCTGGTGATGTGAGAGGCTGGGGAACCTTCATCATGACGTCCTTGTACCGATCTCTGTGTCCTTCTAAATACTCCCACTCCTCCATGGAGAAATAGATGGTGACGTCCTGACACCTGATAGGAACCTGACACATACAATGATACCGTCATCCCCCGATCCCTTCAAAGCATTACTGTATAATGTCTCAGCATTCCCAGCAGTGTCACCTCTCCAGTCAGCAGCTCAATCATCTTGTAGGTGAGTTCTAGGATCTTCTGGTCATTGATGTCCTCATGTATTAGGGGGTGAGGTGGAGGCCCCGTGATTGTGCTCAGGGGTCTTCCCCATCCCTCAGACACAGGGGCCTGACAGCGCTCACTAGAGGTTTTCACTACTGTGTAATCCTGGTTATGGAGAGACACATTAATAAATCTCACTACAGACATTTCCAGAGTCCTCACCTCTCCAGTTCTGTCCATCTGTTATTCCCATGGATAAGAATGATATAATGTGACATCATCAGAATCTCTCACCTCTCCAGTAAGCCGGAAGAGGATCTCTAGGGTGAGGTGTAATATCCTCTCCGCCATCTTGTCCCTGTCCCTATCCCTCCTTGACGGGTCAATCAGGAGAATTCTCTTATATAGAAGATCTCCACTGAGAGGATCCGATATTGTAGGGATCTCAAGGGGAAGATGAGCAGATGTAACATCAGAAAGATCAATTAGTCAAATAATCACCGTTTTAACTGAGTTTGATCAAAGTGGCATTAGCTTTGCTTACACGTAGAGAAAAAAAAAAAAGTTTCTCCACCTTGTACTGTCAGTCTGTGAAAATTGTACTACTCTTTGATATCATCCAAGTGCGGCCCAATATTTTAACAGACCATTAGACTTGCATTGCCAATTTTGCTCCAACAGCTCAGATCAAAATCAGCCTTCGACTTTTTTCGCGGACCACTTGGTCCAAAGAAAACAGTCGGACATTTCTACAATATCATAGGTATGACTGCTAACCAAGAAAACCACAGGAGTCCAAATGGACTGTCTCTTTATTGGTAAGGTCATGAAAAAAAAAGTAAGAAATATCTTTATACCTTTGTCCCTGAAAATAACTATATGTACTACTCTATATAGAGTACATTTTATTTGCTTCATAATGTCTGATATTTATGGCGGATTGATACAAGGCAGTTTGCTCTGTACCTGTTTGACCATTTATATGTTCGTTTATTTTGTTACTTCAATATAGCATTTTTTAATTACGAAAAAAATGAAAAAATATCAAATTTTCACCTTCTGATTACTATATTTCCACATTGTTAAATTCTTGTTTTCTGTACATTTTACACAACATCCCAACTACCAAACATCCTGCCTATAGAGACTGAATTAAAGGGATCCTGCAGGTTAATAGCATCTGGAACCTCTACGGCACCTGCACATTGAACCACGCTCCCAGGAGGAAATTAAATTTATTCCCCGCGGCAGTGTTTGGGCTACAGTCACGTGGATGGCACCCAGGTTCAGTCACTGATCTGTGTATCAAGAGCACGAGTTGTAATCGCGGACCCCGCACTGACTGACAGTTACAAAGCATTAGCGGAGGATGTCAGTCACTGCGGGGAAAGTGGGTATAGCCACCTCTCTCAATACCCCGAGCGGTGACTAAACCCACACGTCGCCACCTCTGTTACTGAAACCCGAATAAAGTAAATTTTCTCACGGCAATGTGGTTCGATGCGAAAAAGCTGGCAGGTTCCAAACGCTCTTACCCAGAAGACTAATCCCAAATATACAGGTAAAGGCCTGTGACACACATCCGTGCCGCCGGTACGTGTTTGTCATTTTTTACACGTACCAGCGGCACGGAGACACGTTAACCAATGCTACCCTATTGTAGCAGGCACACACACGTAAAACCACACGGAACGTGTGTCCGTGTGCGTTTGTACGTGTGTGCGTTTTTCAAAGCGCTGACATGTCAGTGTTTTCTCCCGCAGCACGGGTGTCACACGGCCCGCACCCGTACCACACGGGTGTAGTGTGGATGCGGTCCCGTGTGACACGCGCCGGCGAAAACACACGTGTCAGTGAAAAAAAACAAACAAACATTTACTCACCTTCTCCAGCCCTCCTGTCTCTGCCGCTGCTGCCTCTTGCTGCCGACCGCCGCTCATTATTCTCATTGAATATTCACTTCACTGCCTGGCAGCAGCAGCAGCGGGGAGACGGGAGGGCTGGAGACTGAGGATCAGCACCATGGACAGCAGCGCGGACATCAGGAAGGACCAGGTGAGTATGTTAATTACCGGTTCTACGTGTGCTATCGCGGATAGCACACGTAGAACACACGTGTCCCGCACGTACCAGAGACACGTACTTACCTGCACGCAACACGCAGGGGAAATACGTGTCTCTTGGCACGTGCGTGATTTTCACGTGAATGTGGCAGAGGCCTAAGAGCGTTTTTTCATGTGATAGGATGCCTTTAAGAGTTTACATAACAATAATTCCTGATATCTTCCTCAACAAGTTGTTCAGTATATAATACTGGCAGATAAAATCTATGTGAACACAAGACATTCACAGCCATCTACACATCATAAGGAGATTTCATGACACCTTCTCTCCATCTACCTGGTTTTCCTGAGTAACATCAGGATCTTCTTGTTTACAGTCCTGTGGAAGAAGAGGATGGGGACATCTCTCTGGTGTTGTCCTCTCACTGGATAGAACTAGAGGAAACACACACAGGGACTGAATTCATTCTTTCCATACAAATAATTATAGGCCATGTATTTAGTCCTGTCTATTACCTGGTGATGTGAGGGGCTGGGGAACCTCCATCAGGACGTCCTTGTACAGATCTTTGTGTCCTTCTAAATACTCCCACTCCTCCATGGAGAAATAGATGGTGAAATCCTGACACCTCATAGGAACCTGACACATACAATGATACCGTCATCCCCCGATCCCTTTATAGCGTTACTGGATAATGTCCCAGCATCCCGAGTGTCACCTCTCCAGTCAGCAGCTCAATCATCATCTTGGTGACTTCTATGATCTTCTGATCATTGATGTCCTCATGTATCAGCGGGTGAGGTGGAGGCCCCATAATTGTGCTCAGAATTCGTCCCCATCCCTCAGACACAGGGGCCTGACAGCGCTTACTAGAGGTCTTCTTCACAACTGTGTAACCCTGGTTATGGAAAGACACATTAATAAATCTCACTACAGACATTTCCAGAGTCCTCACCTCTCCAGTTCTGTCCATCTGTTATTCCCATAGATAAGAATGATGTAATGTGACGTCATCAGAGTCTCTCACCTCTCCAGTAAGCCGGAAGAGGATCTCTAGAGCGAGGTGCAATATCCTCTCTGCCATCGTGTCCCTGTCCCTATCCGTCCTTGATGGGTCAATGAGGAAAATTATTTTGTATAGAAGATCTCCACTGACTGGATCTGATATGGTAGGGACCTAAATGGGAAGATGAGCAGATGTAACATGATAAAGATCTCATGTAAAGATTCAATTAGTGGGAGCTGCAAGGGATCTTCAGTAAGAGAATAATAATAATCATTTTTATTTCTATAGCGCCAACTTATTCCAAAGCACTTTACAATTCAAAAGGGACATGTAATATCAGACATTACAGAGTAACATAATTCAACAGATACCAAGAGGAGTGAGGTTCCTGCTCGCAAGTTTACAATGAATGAGGGCAGGCACAAAAGGTAAATGGTAAAATGTGCTTGTATTGCCTGGTCCAGCCATCAATAGAACAAAGAGTATTCAAATAATGATACATGAACCAGGCACCAGCAAGTATGTGTACAAGTACAGATACAGGGTGTTATTAAGTACTTGGATGGTGTGTAAACAGTACGCGGGACCGGATTTGGAGGAATACTTTGTAAGGTCAAAACGGGAATAGTTAGATAAGTGAGGTATGGCGACAGGCCAGTCTAAAGAAATGTGTTTTTAGGGTACGCTTAAAACGGTTGGTATTGGGAACTATTCAAATTGTTCTTGGTAGTGCATATCAGAAAATTATTGCAGCTCACAAGAAGTCTTGGAGGCGGGAGTGGAATGTTCAGATTATTGAGAATGTTAGCTTTAGGTCATTACTGGAACGTTTTGGACGGGTAGGGTGATAAATAATGACGAGTAAGGCTATGTGTCCACGGTAGAATGTACCTGCGGATTTTTCTGCCTGAAAATCCGCGACTTTCGCGGCAAATCCGCACCCGCGGATTTACCGCGGATTTACCGCGGATTAGCCGCGGATTTTGATGCGGATTTTTTTTTTTTTTTCCCCCATTCAAAACCAAAAATCCGCACCAAATCTGCACCAAACAATTGACATGCTGCAGATTTTTCCGGATCAAAATCCGCGGCAAATCCGCAGCGGAAAAATCCGCAGCATGGACACAGCATTTCCAAAATGCCATTGAAATGGCTTGGAAGTGCCGCTGCTGCAGATTTTCGGGAAATCCGCGGCAAATCCGCGGCAAAATCCGCGCAAAATCCGCAGTGTGGGCACATAGCCTAAGCGTACTCAGGTTGCTCTGTGTTCAGCCAAGTATTGCAGGTGCTCGGATGTATCGTTCGTGACACATTCTACACAAGGCGCTGGCTCACTTCAGCGAACAATGTGAGCTGGCACCCCATTGAGAGCCACTTGCAGTCTTTAAATGGCTCTCACTTGGTGTAAAAACGACGGTATCAGATGGTGTTTGTAAAAAAAAGACACTCCACTTTCCCCAGGAAATGCTCTGTTTATGGCTGTCTGTAGGTGGGCGGAAAATCGAACTGCCCAATATTTAACATCCTTTAATCTCGTTACTCAAGTGGAGCCCGTCAGAACATCTAACCTGCTCAACTCAAGTAAAGAGCACTTGAAGACTTGGTGCTCACTCATCATTAGTGATGGACAGAAATAAGGCTTTTTGGGTGAGAGTGATAAGTTTATATTGGACTCTGTAGTAGATGGGCAACCAGTGTAATGACTGGCACATAGTAGAGGCATTGGTGTAGCGGATGAATAGGAATATGATCCTGGCTATTTATATTATTTTACAGTATTCCAGATGTTTTCTTGCATAATATCAACTTATAAAACATATACAGTTAGGTCTAGAAATATTTGGACAGTGACACAAGTTTTGTTATTTTAGCTGTTTACAAAAACATGTTCAGAAATACAATTATATATATATATATAATATGGGCTGAAAGTGCACACTCCCAGCTGCAATATGAGAGTTTTCACATCCAAATCGGAGAAAGGGTTTAGGAATCATAGCTCTGTAATGCATAGCCTTCTCTTTTTCAAGGGACCAAAAGTAATTGGACAAGGGACTCTAAGGGCTGCAATTAACTCTGAAGGCGTCTCCCTCATTAACCTGTAAACAATGAAGTAGTTAAAAGGTCTGGGGTTGATTACAGGTGTGTGGTTTTGCATTTGGAAGTTGTTGCTGTGACCAGACAACATGTGGTCTAAGGAACTCTCAATTGAGGTGAAGCAGAACATCCTGAGGCTGAAAAAAAGAGAATTTTGTTTACTTACCGTAAATTCTTTTTCTTATAGTTCCGTATTGGGAGACCCAGACATTGGGTGTATTGCTTCTGCCTCCGGAGGACACACAAAGTACTACACTCAAAAGTGTAGCTCCTCCCTCTGAGCTTATACACCCCCTGGAGAACCAGATCTAGCCAGTTTAGTGCACAAGCTGATGGAGAATAGCCACCCACAAGTAAAAACAGAGCAAGAACCGGAACAACCGGAGTCTCTGTCTACGACAACAGCCGGTGATAACACGCGGAACAAGAAACTGCCAAAAGGCAACAGGGAGGGAGCTGGGTGTCCCAATACGGAACTATAAGAAAAAGAATTTACGGTAAGTAAACAAAATTCTCTTTTTCTTTATCGTTCCTATGGGAGACCCAGACATTGGGACGTCTCAAAGCACTCCATGGGTGGGAATAAACAGAAAAACTGAGAAGTAGGCGGAGCCTAACTTCACAAGTGGGCGACAGCCGCCTGAAGGATGCGTCTGCCCAAGCTCGCATCTGCCGAAGCATGAGCATGCACTTGGTAGTGCTTTGAAAAGGTATGCAGGCTAGTCCAAGTGGCAGCCTGACAGACTTGCTGAGCCGTAGCCTGGTGCCTGAAAGCCCAAGAGGCACCGACAGCTCTGGTCGAGTGTGCCTTGATCCCCGGCGGGGGAGGCACCTGAGAACACAGGTAGGCCTCCGAAATGGTGGACCTGATCCAACGGGCTAATGTCGGCTTAGAAGCAGAGAGGCCCTTACGCCGACCTGTGGTTAGCACAAAAAGAGAGGTGCACCGCCTAAGAGCAGCGGTGCGAGACACATAGATCCGGAGCGCCCGCACCAGATCCAGAGTATGCAACGCTTTTTCAAAGCGATGAACAGGAGCCGGACAAAAGGAAGGTAGGGTAATGTCCTGGTTAAGGTGGAAAGGAGAAACCACCTTAGGGAGAAAGTCCGGAGTCGGACGGAGAACCACCTTGTCTTGATGAAAAACCAAAAAAGGTGACTCCGAAGAGAGCGCAGCTAAATCAGAGACTCTCCTGAGGGAAGTTATGGCCACTAGAAAGACCACTTTCTGTGAAAGACGAAACAAAGAAACCTCCCTAAGAGGTTCAAAGGGGGGTTTCTGCAAAGCCGTGAGAACCAAATTGAGGTCCCAGGGATCCAAGGGCCACCGGTAAGGCGAAATGATGTGAGACGCACCTTGCATGAAGGTGCGGACCTGAGCCAGCCGGGCGATACACCGCTGGAACAGCACTGACAGAGCCGAGACTTGTCCCTTGAGAGAGTTGAGGGACAATCCCAGCTGCAGACCGGACTGTAGAAAAGACAGAAGGGTCGGCAAGGAAAAAGGCCAAGGAGAATGGCCGGAAGAGCGACACCAGGACAGGAAAATCTTCCAAGTCCTGTGATAGATCTTGGCAGAGGAAGACTTACGGGCCCGAGTCATAGTGGAGATGACTTCAGGGGGGATACCAGAAGCCGTCAAGATCCAGGACTCAAGAGCCACGCCGTCAATCTGAGAGCCGCAGAATTCTGGCGGAAAAACGGACCTTGTGAGAGAAGGTCTGGACGGTCCGGAAGATGCCACGGCACCTCTACGGACAGATGGAGCAGGTCTGGGTACCAAGCTCGCCTGGACCAGTCCGGAGCAATGAGAATGACTCGACAGCCCTCCATTCTGATCTTGCGCAGAACTCTGGGCAAGAGAGCTAGAGGGGGAAACATGTAGGACAGACGAAACTGGGACCAGTCTTGAACCAGAGCATCCGCGGCGAAGGCCTGAGGATCGTGGGAGCGAGCCACGTAAACCGGAACCTTGTTGTTGTGACGGGACGCCATTAGGTCCACATCCGGAGTGCCCCACTTGCGGCAGATTGACTGAAACACTGCCGGATGCAGGGACCACTTGCCACTGTCCACGGTTTGACGGCTGAGATAATCTGCTTCCCAGTTTTCCACGCCTGGGATGTGGACTGCGGATATGGTGGACTTGGAGTCCTCCGTCCATTGAAGGATGCGTTGTACCTCCAACATTGCCAGGCGGCTGCGTGTCCCGCCTTGGTGATTGATGTAGGCAACTGCTGTCGTGTTGTCTGACTGGACTCGGATGTGCTTGCCCGCCAACAGGTGGTGAAAGGCTAGGAGAGCTAGAAGCACAACTCTGGTTTCCAGCACATTGATCGAGAGGGCTGACTCGGACGGAGTCCAAGTGCCCTGCGCTTGGTGGTGGAGACATACCGCTCCCCAGCCGGACAGACTGGCATCCGTGGTGAGAATCACCCAGGACGGGGTCAGGAAGGAGCGCCCCTGAGACAGAGAGAGGGGCCGAAGCCACCACTGAAGAGAGCTCCTGGTCTGTGGCGACAGAGCCACCAACCTGTGCAAGGAGGAAGGCCGCTTGTCCCAACAGCGGAGAATGTCCAGCTGCAGTGAACGCAGATGGAACTGGGCAAAGGGAACAGCCTCCATTGACACCACCATCTGACCCAGCACCTGCATCAGATGCCTGATGGAATAACGGCGGGGCCTCAGCAGAGCGCGGACCGCCAGTAGGAGGGACTGCTGTTTGACTAAAGGCAACTTCACAAGTGCCGGCAGAGTCTCGAACTGCATCCCTAGGTACGTGAGACTCTGGGTCGGAGTCAGAGTGGATTTGGGAAGATTGACAATCCACCCGAATTGGGCTAGAGTGTCAAAAGTGAGCGAAACACTCCGCTGACAGTGTGCGCTGGATGAAGCCTTGACTAGAAGGTCGTCCAGGTAAGGAATCACTACCAACCGCTGTAGGTGCAGAACCGCAACCACTGCTGCCATGACCTTGGTGAATACTCGAGGGGCCGTGGCTAACCCGAAGGGGAGAGCCACGAATTGGAAATGTTCCTCTCCGATTGCAAAACGTAGCCAACGCTGGTGTGAAACTGCAATTGGCACATGCAGATAGGCATCTCTGATGTCAATGGATGCCAGGAAATCCCCTTGGGTCATTGATGCAATGACTGACCGCAGAGACTCCATGCGAAAATGCCGCACCTGAACATGCTTGTTGAGAAGCTTGAGATCCAGGATGGGCCGGAAGGAACCGTCCTTTTTGGGGACTAGGAAGAGATTTGAGTAGAAACCTCTGAACCGTTCCCGGGCGGGAACCGGTACAATTACTCCGTTGGCCTGCAGGGATGCCACGGCCTGAGAGAAGGCGGCGGCCTTGGAGCAGGGGGGAGTTGACAGAAAAAATCTGTTTGGCGGGCTGGAAGAGAATTCTATCCTGTAGCCGTGGGAGATGATATCCCGCACCCACTGATCGGAGACGTGTTGAAACCACATGTCGCCAAAGTGGGAGAGCTTGCCACCGACTAAGGACGTTGCTGGCGCGGACAGATAGTCAAGAGGAGGCTGCCTTAGTGGCAGCAGCATCTGCGGTCTTCTGTGGACGCGCTTTTGTGCGCCAGCTGGATTTTTGGTCCTTGGCAGTGTTAGAGGACGAGGCCGAGGGCTTAGAGGACGACCAGTTGGAGGAACGAAAGGAACGAAACCTCGACTGATTCCTGCCCTGGACAGGTTTCCTGGTTTTGGTTTGTGGCATGGAAGTACTCTTCCCGCCAGTAGCTTCCTTAATGATTTCATCCAGCTGTTCACCGAACAGCCTGGACCCAGCAAAAGGGAGTCCAGCAAGGTACTTCTTTGAAGAAGCATCTGCCTTCCACTCTCGAAGCCACAAGATCCTGCGGATAGCGAGGGAATTAGCCGAAGCCACCGCAGTGCGGTGAGAAGCCTCCAGCATGGCAGACATGGCATAGGATGAGAAAGCTGAAGCTTGAGCAGTTAAGGTAACCATCTCAGGCATAGATTCCTTAGTGAGGGAATGCATCTCCTCCAGAGAAGCAGAGATGGCTTTGAGAGCCCACACTGCTGCAAAAGTCAGGGCGAACGAGGCCCCTGCCGCCTCATATACAGATTTGGCCAGAAGGTCAACCTGGCGGTCTGTGGAATCCTTAAGCGAGGTGCCATCAGCCACTGATACAACGGTCCGGGCTGAGAGTCTAGACACCGGGGGGGTCTACCTTTGGTGAATGAGCCCACTCCTTGACCACCTCAGGTGGAAAGGGTAAACGGTCATCAGAACCACGCTTAGGGAAGCGTTTGTCAGGGCAGGCCCTGGGCTTGGTCACAGCGGCCTGAAAACTGGAGTGGTTAAAGAACACACTCTTTGTCCTCTTAGGCGAGATAAACTGGTGCTTTTCTGCCAGAGAAGGTTGTTCCTCTGATACTGGCGGATTGAGATCAGTACAGAATTAATGGACACAATCAAATCACTAACATCTGAGTCACTTTCGGACAGACCAATGGGGCACATGGAGGTAGTCTCCGAGCCCCCAGTAAAGGCATCCTCCTCATCCTGCGAGTCAGCTTCTGAAACCGAGCCGCGGGACGAAGGAGAGGGAGCCCTGCGTCTCTTTTTAGAAGGACGGGGCCTGGGACCAGATGAGGAATCCTCTGTGAGCTCCGGTCCCGAGAGAGACCTAGCAGCAGAGGCACCCTGTGAGGGGGCTGATGCATGCTCAGCAAAGTCCTGGACAGATGTCCCATGGAGTCAGCAAAAGACTGGGAGATAGACCTGGTTAAGGATTCTACCCAAGCCGGGGGTTCAGCCACAGGAGCCGGAGCAGCCTGAGAGACCCCTGGGGGTGCGATTTCAGGCTGAGGCATCATCAGGTTAGAGCAGGCATCACAATGTGGATAGGTGCTCGGTTCCGGCAGTAGGAGCCTACATGCAGTGCATACTGAAAACAGCTTTGGAGCCTTGCTCCTCGTGTGAGACATGCTGCTGGAGTGGGGGCTCTGCCAGAATGACCCCCAGAGAGTATATACAGAAGGTCCACAACCAGAGGTTGTGGCTTACCAGACCGCTGGAGCGGTTTGTGTGCCCTCCAGATCCCGAAGCCCGGACTCCCAAGCACCTCAGCAGGGATGCTGCAGACCAGTGGTGATCGCAGGGAAAAACGCTGAGAAAATGGCCACCGGAGTGAAGAGAGGGAGCGGGACTCACTCTGAGAGCGGGATCTGGAGGGCCAAAGAGATTCACAGGGGAGGAGACATGTACTCAGTGAGGAGTGTATCTCCCCTTTGTAGAATGGCCGCTGGGCGGAGCCGCGCTGTCCCTCTGCATGAATGACATGCGAGGGCAGTGAAACCGAAAGTAGGCCTCCGGCGAAGCCGGGGCCTAAATTTGAGCAGTGCGGCCGGCGCGCAGTCACCATCGGCGCGGTTCTCAGGCGACAGCCAGAGAACTCGCCGGAAATGTCATAAAAATCACTCAGCACACTCTCCCACAACAATAAAGTACAAGGGACCCCCATATATAAACATCTCAGGTACTTAGCTTGCTGAGACGCAGGGTGCCAAGTCCCTGGGGATGAGTGCTCCGGTCCAGCAGGATCCTGAAGGGCTGCGGATGGAGACCGGTCTCATGCCAAGCATGGAGAACCGTGCTGGCTCCCACTTCAAGCCAGAGCCCCGGAGGGATGGTGAAGGAGCACGGCATGTAAGGCTCCAGCCTGGGAATCAACCTTAACAGCACCGCCGACACAGTGGGGTGAGAAGGGACATGCTGGGGGTCCAGGCTTGGACCCGCTTTTCTTCAAACTCTTTCCAAAAATGAAAAATCAGATGAGAATGCATGTGTGGATGTATGACCTCCTGAACACAAAGCGATAAACTGGCTAGATCTGGTTCTCCAGGGGGTGTATAAGCTCAGAGGGAGGAGCTACACTTTTGAGTGTAGTACTTTGTGTGTCCTCCGGAGGCAGAAGCTATACACCCAATGTCTGGGTCTCCCATAGGAACGATAAAGAAAAAAGAAAAAATCCATCACAGAGATAGCAGACATGCTTGGAGTAGCAAAATCAACAGTCGGGTACATTCTGAGAAAAAAAGGAATTGACTGGTGAGCTTGGGAACTCAAAAAGGCCTGGGCGTCCACGGATGACAACAGTGGTGGATGATCGCCGCATACTTTCTTTGGTGAAGAAGAACCCGTTCACAACATCAACTGAAGTCCAGAACACTCTCAGTGAAGTAGGTGTATCTGTCTCTAAGTCAACAGTAAAGAGAAGACTCCATGAAAGTAAATACAAAGGGTTCACCTCTAGATGCAAACCATTCATCAATTCCAAAAATAGACAGGCCAGAGTTAAATTTGCTGAAAAACACCTCATGAAGCCAGCTCAGTTCTGGAAAAGTATTCTATGGACAGATGAGACAAAGATCAACCTGTACCAGAATGATGGGAAGAAAAAAGTTTGGAGAAGAAAGGGAACGGCACATGATCCAAGGCACACCACATCCTCTGTAAAATATGGTGGAGGCAACGTGATGGCATGGGCATGCATGGCTTTCAATGGCACTAGGTCACTTGTGTTTATTGATGACATAACAGCAGACAAGAGTAGCCGGATGAATTCTGAAGTGTACCGGGATATACTTTCAGCCCAGATTCAGCCAAATGCCGCAAAGTTGATCGGACGGCGCTTCATAGTACAGATGGACAATGACCCCAAGCATACAGCCAAAGCTACCCAGGAGTTCATGAGTGCAAAAAAGTGGAACATTCTGCAATGGCCAAGTCAATCACCAGATCTTAACCCAATTGAGCATGCATTTCACTAGCTCAAATCCAGACTTAAGACGGAAAGACCCACACACAAGCAAGACCTGAAGGCTGCGGCTGTAAAGGCCTGGCAAAGCATTAAGAAGGAGGAAACCCAGCGTTTGGTGATGTCCATGGGTTCCAGACTTAAGGCAGTGATTGCCTCCAAAGGATTCGCAACAAAATATTGAAAATAAAAATATTTTGTTTGGGTTTGGTTTATTTGTCCAATTACTTTTGACCTCCTAAAATGTGGAGTGTTTGTAAAGAAATGTGTACAATTCCTACAATTTCTATCAGATATTTTTGTTCAAACCTTCAAATTAAACGTTACAATCTGCACTTGAATTCTGTTGTAGAGATTTCATTTCAAATCCAATGTGGTGGCATGCAGAGCCCAACTCGCGAAAATTGTGTCACTGTCCAAATATTTCTGGACCTAACTGTATACCATATTTGGACCACACAGTAAAAAGCATTTACTTTCTCAACAGCTGAATTCTGATCATTCTTCATCCATAAAGCTCATTCATGTATCTGTCACCTACACTGAATTCAACATAACTAACACTGCACATACCAGATTCACAAATAACTACTACACAATAAGGATATCTTCCATTTTTATTACAGTTGCATATACATATTTGCCCATAGTGTTACTATCATGATGACTATGGGGATAGCAGGAAAGTTGAGCTCCTAAGCTGACCCTCAGGCTAGGGGACCCTATGATATCCCTAATCTCAGGGATACCCATAAAGGTTGGGATGACTGAGTCTCCTTCCTGGCCCTGCTCCTGAGCAGCCCTGATCTGATGTCCTCCCCCCCCCCAGGTGAGACTGGGACAGGAGTGATATTAAACCCACAAAAATAGACATACAGGGAAAACCAAAATCCTGTCATACAGCACAAACTCACAGAGGTATAAGACAATAAAAGAAAAGGAAGAAAACAAGAGCAGGGAGGAAGCAACAAGACGCCTAAAAAGGAACACTTTCCGGATAGTCTGGGACCACCAAAACACACAGCACAACACAGTATGACCTATAGCTGGCATGGATAGAAGATTTCATCAAGCTTAAATATGAGAGGAGGCAATGCTATTGGCTTCCTCATAACATGTGATCAGAGGAGCTAAACAAGCAGGCCAGAGGTTAACTCTTTCTAGCCTGACTATGACTGATGGAGTGTCAGAATCTGTAAAACTCCATGTGACACCAACATGGATTACATAATACACCACACTGCATAATTACAAAGTGATCAAAGACTCGTATATTGTATGATCAATCCATTATAGTACAGAAACGTTAAGAAATTTTGTGTGCAAAAAAATAGAAAACACAGAGCAAACAATATAACAAATTTTTACTTAAGATTATTTTAAGAAAAAAAATTACATAAAAAAAAATGCACATAGTTGTTAAAGGGAACCTGTCAGCAGAAATTTTGCTTTAAACCTAAAAGTTTCCCCTTCTGCAGCTCCTGGGCTACATTCTAGCAAGGCTCCTGTTGTTATTGTGCCCCCTTTTAGACCAAATTAAATACTTTATAAAGTTGTACCTTTTGGTATGCAAATCTTCTAAATTATCCATGGGGGCGGGCTGTCTGGTGTCTGTTACTGTCCCTCCTGCCGATTTACGCCCCATTTCATACCTCAAGGACGAAGCCCAGTGCGCCTGTGGTCCCGCGCATGCGCCGTGCGACTGTACCGGGACTGTGTACTGTGTGCACAGTGTGACCGCTGGTGACGTTTGCGCAGGGACTAGATTATGCGCGGCGCTGTGATTGTCATCAGCAAGTGCCCGCCCATAATCTCGTGCCCGCCCTTTCCCCTCTGCCTCCAGCGTTCTGCGCAAGCGCTGGCCAGATGACCCAACGTCACCTCTCGTCACCAGTGGTGTCCTGCTCCGCTCCTCCCATCTATTTCCTGCGCCAGGGCAAGATGGGAAAGAGGTGACATCGGGTCATCTGGCCAGCGCTTGCGCAAAATGCTGGAGGCAGAGGGGAAAGGGTGTGCACGAGATTATGGGCGGGCACTTGCTGATGACAATCACAGCGCCGCGCATAATTTCGTGCCTGCGCAAACGTCACCAGCGGTCACACTGTGCATACAGTGCACAGTCCCGGTACAGTCGCACGGCGTATGCGCGGGACCTCTGGCGCACTGGGCAGCGTCCTGGAGGTATGAAATGGAGCGTTGGGGGACGGCGTAAATCGGCAGGAGGGACAGTAATGGACACCAGAGAGCCCGCCCCCATGGATAATTTAGAAGATTTGCATCCCAAAAGGTACAACTTTATAAAGTATTTAATTTGGTCTAAAAGGGGGCACAATAACAACAGGAACCTTGCTAGAATGCAGCCCAGGAGCTGCAGAAGGGGAAACTTTTAGGTTTAAAGCAAAATTTCTGCTGACAGGTTCCATTTAAAGTCACATCCATAACTATCTGTACTTTAAACTATCACTTTATGCCTGAAAAATGAATGGCATAAAAATGGAAAGAAAGAAAAACAATACTTAAAGGGGTTGTCCGGTCATAAACTACAAGTCTGAAGTCAATCAGGGACTGCAGACTTGTGAATCCTCACATCCTGCTCATTGCATGCTGTGAGGTTACTCTTGTGCCTCGAGCAGCAGGACCGTGATTGAAAGTATGTGACTTGTATACATACTGTCATGTTCCGATTAGACTTTATTTGACCTCGTTCAATGCAAGTGTATTGAGCGAGGCCGGAAACAGTTTAGGCTGCTTTCACACTACGTTTTTTTAACATGCGTCATGAACTTTTTTTTTGCTGTAAAAGCGGATCCTTTTACAGCAAAAAAACGCATGCAAACGCATGTGTTATTTTGCAGGATCCTGTCACTTTAAGTTTATGGGCGGGCATTGGAGTCATGTGATCGGGAGTCAGTGGAACTGAACGTGATAGACTGGGAGCCGGTTTCTGACAGCTGCGGAGGCTCGTAACCAAGGTAAACATTGGGTAACTTGCTTGGATACCCGATATTTACCTTGGTTACGAGCATCCGCAGCTGCTAGGAGCCGGGCTGCCTGCTCCCTGCACACGTAACCAACTGTAAACATTGGGTAACTAAGAGAAGCGCTTTGCTTGGTTACCCGATATTTACCTTGGTTACGAGTGTCCGCAGCTCTCAGGCTGAGAGAGAGAGGAGAGGGAGAGGGAGAAAGAGGCAGAGAGGGAGGGGGAGAGAGACAGAGAGGGAGGGGAAGAGAGGGAGGGGGAGAGAGACAGAGAGGGAGGGGGAGAGAGACAGAGAGGGAGGGGGAGAGAGGGAGGGGGAGAGAGACAGAGAGGGAGGGGAAGAGAGGGAGGGGGAGAGAGACAGAGAGGGAGGGGGAGAGAGACAGAGAGGGAGGGGGAGAGAGACAGAGAGGGAGGGGGAGAGAGACAGAGAGGGAGGGGGAGAGAGACAGAGAGGGAGGGGAAGAGAGACAGAGAGGGAGGGCGAGAGAGACAGAGAGGGAGGGGGAGAGAGACAGAGAGGGAGGGGGAGAGAGACAGAGAGGGAGGGGGAGAGAGACAGAGAGGGAGGGGGAGAGAGACAGAGAGGGAGGGGAAGAGAGGGAGGGGGAGAGAGACAGAGAGGGAGGGGGAGAGAGACAGAGAGGGAGGGGGAGAGAGACAGAGAGGGAGGGGAAGAGAGGGAGGGGGAGAGAGACAGAGAGGGAGGGGGAGAGAGACAGAGAGGGAGGGGAGAGAGGGACTGATCACCCGAGGCTGGTTTCTGTGCATGCTCAGTAGAGCAAGCAGGATCCTGTCTATCAGCATGCCAGCGTTCAGATGAAGCATAGTCAGGATCCAGCAATTTGCAGTATTTGGACGCAGCTCAAAAACGCTATAAGTAGCGTTTTTGAAAAATGTTAAAAAACTGCAACTCGCTGGATCCTTACTATAAGGCACGCAAACGCATGTGAACTCATGTTGACGCGAGTCCATTGCAAATGCATTGAAATGAAAACACATTTGCACTGGATCCATTTTTGCGTTAAAAAAAACGTTCAGGACGCATGTTAAAAAAACGTAGTGTGAAAGAAGCCAGTTGAAATGTGGCTGGAAGTATGCAATCACTTAATTGCTGTCATGTGACCACCAGATCTTGATGCTGGAGAATCCTCACAGTGCGCACTGTGTGCAATGAGGATTCACAAGTCTGTAGTCACATAGACAACCCTTTTAACATTTTAATTCCATAATCCTTAATGTGGAGCTGCCAGACTAAATGAAGCTGAACAGAAGTGATGGAGACCACGTTCTCCAGCATAGAACCTGGTATACCAGCAGACTGTATGTGACTGGGATCCTCTCAGAAATATTCAGTTGAGGTAAAGCAGCTTATCTCTCTACTGTATATAATCCTGTAAGGGGAAAGAACAACATCTTCCATCAATCCCCAGGAGAGAGGCCGGAACTAGGAGGAGCCAGAGAGATGAGAAAGGAGGGAAAGCTGGATGGATGTCACTCCTGTCAGGAAGATATAATGGGAGGAAAGAGAGTATTCACTATAGTAGTCTGAGAGTCTTCTGTTTATCTGAGGAAACCATAGAGGGAACATTCTGCATTTTTCGGAGGCAGAGTGAGAGCATCTTACACTTTATCTGAGATGCACTTAAATAGAGCTGCCTGCATTATATCTGAGGTCACTGACAGAGACAGAGCCTCCTCCATTATATGAGGTAACTGACAGAGACAGAGCCTCCTCCATTATATCTGAGGTAACCGACAGAGACAGCGACTCCTCCATTATAACTGAGGTAACTGACAGAAACTCCTCCATTATATCTTAGGTCACTGATAGATACAGAGCCTCCTCCATTATATCTGTGGTGACTGACAGAGACAAAGCCTCCTCCATTATAGATGAGGTAACTGACAGAGACAGCGACTCCTCCATTATATCTGAGGTAACTGACAGAAACTCCTCCATTATATCTTAGGTCACTGGCAGAGACAGAGCCTCCTCCATTATATCTGAGGTCACTGACAGAGCCTCCTCCATTATATCTGTGGTGACTGACAGAGACAAAGCCTCCTCCATTATAGATGAGGTAACTGACAGAGACAGAGCCTCCTCCATTATATCTGAGGTAAACGACAGAGACAGCGACTCCTCCATTATATCTTAGGTCACTGGCAGAGACAGAGCCTCCTCCATTATATCTGAGGTCACTAACAGAGCCTCCTCCATTATATCTGAGGTCACTAACAGAGCCTCCTCCATTATATCTGAGGTCACTGACAGACAGAGCCTCCTCCATTATATCTGAGGTAAGTGAAAGAGACAGAGCCTCCTCCATTATATCTGAGGTCACTGACAGACAGAGCCTCCTCCATTATATCTGAGGTGAGACAGAGCCTCCTCCATTATATCTGAGGTAACTGACAGAGGTGGAGCCTCCTCCATTATATCTGAGGTAAGAGACAGACCCTCCTCCATTATATCTGAGGTAAGAGACAGAGCTTCCTCCATTATATCTGAGGTACGGTGCTTCAAGTGTAAATAATAAATTTGGCACTAAAACAGTATTTTGGTGGAAAAAAAAATATTTTTTTGTTTTCACACCCAACTGTTATAAAGTTTTGTGAATCACCTGTTCGTTAAAAAATGCTCAATACACCTGGGGTCTAGTTTCCAACATGGGGTCATTTATGGGGGAATTTTGCTGTTTGGCATGTCCGGGGCTCTTCAAATGCAACATGGCATTCACAGTTCTTTCCTTTCCAAGCCCAGCCATGTGCCAAAATAGGTTTTGACCACATATGGGGTATCATGGAATTTGGGAGAAATTGCGTAAGAAATTATATTTCACATCCACATTTTAAAAAGTTCTGTGAAGCATTTACAAGTTCAACATTCCTTGATGGGTCTAGTTTCAAAATTGGATCACTTGTGTCCATTTCTGCTGGTTTGGTACCTCAAGGGATCTGCCAATGAGACAGGTGTCTGCACACTATTCCAGTGAAATTTACATTCCTAATACCAAATGCCACTTCTTCCATTCTGACCCCTTTTGACTACACATGGGGTATTGGTACACTCAGAAGTAAGTGGGTACCAAACTGTAGGGTTTTCGTGGTACCTTTTGGAAAAGTGAAAAATTTGGAGCTAAAGCAATATTTTTGTGGAAAAAAAAGAAACTTTTCAATATGGTGACCTAATGTTATCAAATTCTGAGTAGTTCCTGTGGGTTCAAAATGCTAATGTTACTCCTGGATAAATTTCTTGAGGGATGTAATTTCCAAAATAGGTTTATGAGTGGGGAATGTCTACTTTTTAGGCACCTTAGGGGCCCTGCAAATGTGACATGGTACCTGCAATCTATTTCAGTCAAAATTTGTGTTCCAAAATTCATATAGTGCTCCTCCCCCTCCAGATCCGGCCATTTGTGCAAACAGAGGTTTCTGACCACATGTGGGGTATCAGCGCACTCAGAAGAAACTGGGTAACAAATTGTGGGGTAAATTTTCTTATTCTGTCTCTTCTAAAAGTGAAAAAATTGGGTCTAAAGCAACTTTTTAAAGGGAAAATTAATCAAAATTGTTTTAATTCCACTTTCCGCATTAATTTCTGTGTAGCACCCGAAAGGTTAAAAAGTTTCACCAGCAGTTATAAAGTATTTAAAGGTTTTGTTTTTTAAAATTGTGTCACTTTTGGGGTGTTTCCAATATATAGGACCCTCAGAGTCCTACATACAGTATGTGTTGAAAATAAAACCCCTCAGAATCACTGAAATACTGTCACACTAGGTATAGGAAAATATCAAGTGAGCGGAAAAAGGTATGGGGAAGGGACTCCTGCGTCTAGGGAAGGGGGAGATGGAGACCCCTGATCAAACCTACTGCTGGTCCTTGGGGTCCCTCACCACCCTAAATAGGTTCTGTACCTATGCGCTGAGTCGGATATCTGACCCTAGGTATCCTTAGTGCTGGACCCTAAATAGGGAACGGCTGGGATGAGCTCTTTGTCAACCCCACTAAACGCTAAGGCTATGTGCGCACGTTGCGTCGGAGTACCTGCAGTTTATTCTGCACGTTTTCCTTCCCTTGGTTTTTGACCAAATGGCTTTTGACCATTTTTTAGCGCTAAAAACGCATGCATATTTACCGCGTTTTTAGTGCGTTTTCAGCGCTTTTTACCTGCGTTTTCACCTGCGTTTCTGCAGATGCGTTTTGTAGATCAAGACACTGAGAAATAAAGTTGAAATAGTCAAAAAGAATGAAAAAAGAGAAAAAAAGGATAAAATTAACTTTTAATAAAACTATATGGAAAATTATCAGTTTTAATGAAATAATAGTGGTTATGCACATTTTAACAGAAAAATAGGTAAAGTTTATTATTTTTTAGCATTTAAATTTTCTGTTATTGTGTGTGTGTAAAGGAACATTAGAACCCTTTAATTTTTGGCCAGAAAAGCATGCGTTTTTGGAGCCAAAAACGCAGTGGAAAAGCAGGTAAAAAGCATGAAAAACGCAGGAATTGTGCTTTTGGTTGCATTTTGCCATTTCTCATTGACTCCAATGTTAAGGAAATGCTGCAGAAATGGCAAAAACAACTGACATGCTGCTTCTTTTTCAGCATGGTTTTTGACCCAAATATGCAAATTAAACGCTGCAGAGAAAAAAGCAAAGTGCAGACAGGATTTCAGCTTTTCCCATAGACTTTGCTGGAAAACAAAAACGCATGCGTTTTAGCGCAAAAACGCTGCCGCTAAAAACGCTGCAGAAACGCGGGTAAAAACGCAACGTGCGCACATAGCCTAAAGGAGACACAAGGAGGACACACAGGGAAAAGTGCATGAACTAGATATCCACAGATGACTCAGGCAGGAGTTAGGCAAAGCTTCAGTAACAATACTACAGATGAGAGCAAGCCACCTGCTTGCAACCAGAGCTAGAATGAAATGAATACTATCACCAGCACCAGTCCAGGGAAGAATGGAGTATTCAAGTACCAAGAGAGTACTTATGATCCACAGCTGGGTGGAAGGCGAGCTCCTGCTGGGCCCAAAAGGGGAGAGATGAAAATCCAGCAGGAAAACTACCTAAAGGCCCAGTGCCCATGCTGTGTAGTTTTGACACATATTTTCAGAAATCTGCAGCTAAATCTGCATGTCCATTGGGAAGCCAACAAAGTCTATGAGAATTCACACGTGCTGTGCCCACGTTGCTTATTTTTCCCTTGTGTATTTGGTGCAGAAAAAATGAAATCTGCACCAAATATGCAAGGGAAAAATACTCAATTTGGGCACAGCACTTCTGAATTCTCATAGACTTTGCTGGCTTCACAATGGACATGCAGATTTTGCTGCAGATTTCTGAAAATCTGCGTCAAAATCCGCATCAAAATACACAGCGTGGGCATAGGACCTTAGGCTATGTGCGCATGCTGCAGATTTATTGCGGATTTTACCGCGGATTTGCAGCAGATTTGCTGCAGAAAATGTTTCTAACATTTCTGCAGTCATTCTCCAGCAAAACCTATGGGTATAAAAAAAATGCTATGCGCACATTGCGTTTTTTTATACCTGCGGATTTACCCGCGGAATTTCTGCTGCGGAATTAATGTGCATGTCACTTCTTTTCCGCAGGTACCTGCGTTTTTTGCCATAGATAATGGTAAAAACCCACAGGGACCAACCTGCATAAAAACCGCGGCAAAGCCCCACCAAAAACATGTGGATTTCGCTGCGGTTTTGGTGCGCTTTTTTACCGCAGGTGCGGGATTCTTTCAGAGGGTCCGGTTTTTATTAAGAAAAAGTAAATTTCTAGTGCGCACATGGCCTAATTCAATGAATACTAACAGCAGGAATAGAAAGTCAGGGAGCATTTTGAGAAGCCAAATGCTGTGACCTTCTATTGCCAGAAAACACATGACTTTCTGAAACCCTTGACAAATACATTGAAGCATTCCAGAGTTATAGCCTCATAAAGTGGCGCTGGTCAGAATTCAAAAATTTGGTCATTAAAGAGGTCGTCCACTACTTTAACATTGAAGGCTTATTCTTAGGATAGGTCATCAATGTCTGATCGGCAGGGGTCAGACACCCGACACCCTCGCCGATCAGCAGTTCTAGGTGTCAGCAGAGGCAGATGGGTGTCTGGAAGTGCTCAATTTGAGAGCTGAACCGTCTTCTGATAGTGGCTGCAGCGAGGTGCTACATTTCCGCCTCATTCCAATCAATGGGAGGCGGATGTGCAGTACCCGGCCGCAGCTGCTATCAGAAGACGGGGCAGCTCCAGAACTGAGCATTTCAACCTGCTGCATGTGCTGAGAACAGCTGGTCAGCCGGGGTGTCAGGTGTTGGACTCTGAGACCAATCAGGTACTGATGATCTATCCTATGGATAGGCCATTAATGTAAAAGTAGTGGACAACCTCTGTAAGGTCAGAGTTGACTTGCCACTATGGGGGTTAAGCGTGCTTTAAAAACACATCTCTTTAGATAGGCTGATCACCTGACCTCACTAATCTGACTCTTCCATCTTCCCGATTTATAAATTTATCTTGGAATCTGCTGCCTCCTATTCATTTGTGTCCACATCCTCCATGCACCTAATAGCACCTGGTAATTGCACTTAGGCCTCCTTCAGATCTCAGTGAATCTGGTACGTATGTTACTGTTTTTTCACGTACCGGAATCACGGACATACGCAGACTCATTAAAATCCATGTGTCTGCTCGAACACACATCAGTTATTTTCCACTGACGTGTTTCTGTGTGGTATACACGTGTGTCCGTGTGCTCCGCACAGAGACAAATCCGTTTTTTTCTGGCATAATCATGATGTCCCACAGCCTATACTATGGTGTGATACGTGAAACACATACCAGAAAAACATGTACATTTAAAATAAAAAGATTTTTATACTCACCTTCTCCAGTGCTGCGGTCTTTGGTCGCTGCTGTCTCCTGCTTCCAGGCCGGCTAATATTGTCATGCATATGCAGTTATGCAGTGCATAGCCGACCAAGAAGTACCTGCAGCGGTGAGAGACACAGCGGCCAGACACCGCAGAGCAGGATATATCAGCACCACGGACAGCAGGAGCGTGGACAGGTGAGTATGATCTCCGTGTATTAGCACGGATAGCACACGGAGATCATACGCGTGCCAAAATCACGGCACACAGAGGGTGATACGCACCTTTAACACGTCAGTGAAAAACGTCTGTGTTTTTCTCTGACATGTGAAAGAAGCCTTAGGCCGGGGCCACACGGGGAACTACTGCGATCCTCGCATGACACTCGGCTCCCGCTCGTAGCACAGCAGGAGCCGAGTGTCATGCGAGTGTGACTGCAACTGAGGTTCGATCATGCGATCGGACCACAGCTGCGGGGTGCGGGCCGGCTCTAAGGAGGAATGGGCCAGCGCTGTGAAGGGGAGGGAGGGATTTCTCTCCCTCTCTCCTCAGTAGCCGGCAACTGCCATTCTCGCACTGCACTCGCGGTACACCGGTGTACCGCGAGTGCGGTGCGATTTTTCTCTCGCCCCATAGACCTGAATGGGTGCAAAAGAAACAGGTATCTCATTACACTCGCAGCATGCTGCGATTGTTTTCTCGGTCCGATTAGGGCTGAGAAAATAATCGCTCATGGATGCTGGCACATATGTTAATATTGGTCCGAGTGGAATCCAATTTTCATGCCGTGTGTCTTAGGCCTTATACAGACACTGGCTGATGATGGATCCTGCAGATAATTTATTTTAATGATGGCCGGACCATACAGAACAAGCACTTTCTACCTATTGTGTCTATTACAGATTGTAAGTAGTGAGAAGCAACCCCACTCCTCCTGTAAAGCTATGTTCACACTGCATCTTTTATTGCATTTTTGGTGTGTTTTTGAGGTCACAAAGATGCACCTAAATGCATGCATTTCCTTCTCCCAGTAAAGTCTATGAGATTTCTATGTTGCTGACCACACTGGGCATCTTTTGTTGGCTGCATCTTGGCTGCGTTTTTGAAGATGCAGCATGTCAATTCTTTTTGTGTTTTTCCAGCGTTTTTGAGCCCTTCCAGTCAATAGATTTGACTTAAAAAACGCATTGGGAAAAATGCAGTTAAAACGCGTCAAAATCGCATGCATTTTTTGATGCATTTTTGCCGCTGGTGCGTTTTTTGAGGCTAAAAACACTGCATTTTTGTGGTTAAGAGAAGATGCAGTGTGTGAATATAGCCTGTTACACTATGTCTTACTTTGTAATCTCTGATATTGTCTGTACATGTCCCCACTTATTGTAAAGTGCTGCGGAATATGTTGGCGCTATGGATAGTAAATTAATCTGCACATACCTCCTCCTGCAGAGCCGCACACTGGATATATACGGCTACTCTGTGCTTACAGGACCTGTGATGATGTCACATGGAGGGGAGGAGTCAGGGGTCACATGACACATCACATTTTGCAAACTCTATAATGGCACCTCTCACAAAAGACTCTGGCCAGATGCGGCGCCACAGCTACTTTAGCGCTCTAGTATTTTGTATCTACTGAGGAGATTCCCTCTTACTCGTTACAGGCGCCATTATCCTCCCTTCCGGGAATATTTAGGCGTTTTTCTATTGCTGCTTTCAGAGAGACAATTATATTTTTACGATTTGCTTTTAGATTTGGTGCTGGATTGGCGATATTCTGTGAGAAGTCTCTGGATGTGACTATAATTGAATTGAGTCTTATACCGGGGGCAGGACGGGGCTCTTGACCTTCACTGAGAGGATCCGATATTGTAGGGACCTGAATGGGGAGAAGATGACGATGTAACATCAGAAAGATCCCATGTAAGGCTATGTGCGCACTTACCGGATTTTGCCGCGGATTTTTTGCGGATTTGCTGCATGTTTCGCTGCAGAAAATGTTCATAACATCTCTGCAGTGAATCACCAGCAAATCCTATGGAGAAAAAAAATCCTGTGCGCACTGGGCGGAATTTGACAGCTGCATGTTTTGCTGCGGGAATCCCGCAGCAAAAACAAGTGCATGTCACTTCTTTTCCGCACATCGCTGCGGGATTTCCCTCCATTGACTCAATGTTAATCATGAAATCCCGCAGGGAATAACGCAGGCAGCAAATTCTGTGCGGTTCACTGCGTTTTCCTGCGTTATTCCCTGCGGTATTTCGCGGTTTACCTCCGGTAATGTACATCGCCTGTCTGCGGTTTGCAGGGAAGTGATGTCATTACAGGAAGAGGAAGCCGTGCAGAGAGTAAACACACACAGATCACACACACACAGACATCACAGACATAGAACACATAGACACAGACACATAGAACACACATAGAAAGAAAACGGAAATATAGAAAACAAAGAACGTGGGCTCCGCTGCATATTCACCTTCCAGCCGAGGTAAGCACACAGCGGCGGCCCGGTATTCTCAGGCTGGGGAGGGAGAGGGGCAGGGGTAATGTCCCCCGCCTCACTCCCCCTCCGGCAGCCGAGAATATCAGCCGCAGCTGCCCCGGCACTGTCGCATGCATTATGCGGCAGCACCGGGAGTGTCCTCGGCTCTTCTTGCCACCGTGTAGCAGTGGTGGCAAGGTAATACAAGGGGTTAATGATGGTGGGGGACCACCGCCATTAACCCCAGGCTTGATCATGGCAGCGTCTATGTGACAGCTGACATGATCAACCCGTAAGTAAAGTGAAAAAAACACAGACACCGAAAAATCCTTTATTTTAAATAAAACCAACAAGCCTCGTTCACCCTTTTATTAACCCCCCCCAAACAAAGCTCCGGCGTAATCCACAGCTCCGGCTCCTGCGTCCTGCACTGCTGACATCCAGCCGCGACTGTCACAGACACAGGCTGAATGCAGCAGACAGCAGAGGTAATTACCGGTCATTTCCCACGGCCGGTAATGTGAACTCACTGCCGACCGTGGGAAATGCAGCGATCTGTCCTCTATCTATCCCTCTATCTATCCCTCTATCTATTCTTCTGTCTATCTACTATCTCAGAATTAAATGACTTTTTTATTTCTTTTCTTCAATGTGCTTTATTGCATTGAATGCAATAAAGCACATCCCAACCCGCACGCGGCAAAACCGCGGCAATACCGCGAATAATACCGCGGTAAAACCGCATGCGGTTTTCGGGTGTGGTTTCCCGCGGTTTTTTACCGCGGGTGCGGTAATCTTTGAGAGCATGCGGAATTTTCACAAGGAAATTTCATTTCCCAGTGCGCACAGAGCCTAAGACATCTCCGGAGCTGTTACCGGCTTCACATGATCACTACATCCAGTCCTGGCCCCGTCCTGCCCCCAGTATAACACACAATCCAACTATAGTCACACACAGAGATTTATCACAGAATATCTCCAATCCAGCACCAAAGACAGAACAAATGTACAAGGAAAAACTAAATCATCTGAATCTTTATTAACTATTTCAGAAAAGCAAGACCTGAAGTTATACAGTGCAGGAACCTCCACAGAGATGGGGACGGCAGAATCGGGGCCGTCAGTAACAGATAATGATAGAACATCAATATCTCCATGTGACAACATGGAGCGGGTGACGGCCATAATGGAGACTGTACAGCAGGGGTGGGGAACCTCTGGCACGTGGGCCGTATGCGGCCCGTGATGACTTTTTATGGGGCCCCTGGGCACATTCCCGGGGACCACAGTTCTCTGGCGGCAGCCGTGCTTTTCCCAGATGCCGGCCCTTTAAATCCCACTGAGTGATGCCCTGTGGGTAGATGCTAGAATGTTTGGGCTCAATTTAGATCCTGACTTCAGCCCGTACATTGTAACAGACTCACTACTAAATGCTAGAATGTACGGGCTCCTTCCAGGACCTGACTGCAGCCCATACATTCTAGGCTCAACCCCGGCCTGTGCTAGCGTGCTCTGGCGGGGTAAGTGTGACGCCCTGGACTAGCCAGGTAGTCACAGACATAACACCACACACACCCTCCCCTGGATAGTCACACCAGTCAAACAAAAACCCTTGTTGCCTCCCTCCAGGGTCTGATGTCCACACCAGGTGGGGCAGAGCCAGGCGGTTGTCTCCACCCACCGAGTTCACAGGCCTGGAGGCGGGAAAAGTGACAGATTAAGTTGAGAGTTGAAAGTGAGAGGACAGAACCTGTCGGTGTCTGGGTAGGGGCCCAGACACAAACAGCAAGGTTGGCAGATGGTGGTGGCCGTCTGCAGGAGTTAGTGGATCTCTGCGGACCCGTAGGACCGGGGTCGGGCGGTGGCCCGCCGGTACCGAACCGGGGAGTGGAGTGAAGCTAAGCATACAGGCAGGGCCCTCGGACCCCGACCAGGATTGGAGCCGCCGACAACGATCAAATCCGAGTGTGACCGGAACCCCAGGGGTTTCCTAACAACCAAGACCCGACAGAAGGCAACAGTCCACACCGTGAGGATACACAGCCACCGCCATAGGCTAGAGATCCAAGGGCCAGAGCCTGCGGGCAAAACAGGCTCCTTCGGTACCTATACGCCGGGGAGCGGACTACCGGTGGGCAACCACAGGAGTCAGAACATTCTAACAAGGTGCAGGGAAAGACAGCCACCATCACCCTGTCCGGGGAGAGCACAAACACTGCAGCCGGCTGCGGGACCCGTTCATCTGGCCGTTTGGTTTACCAGAGACTCTGTCATTGACTACCTGAGTGAGTACACCAGTGCCATCTGGCACCGCACCGCGCTGCCCCTGCAACCCGGCCATCAAGCCTCCCCGTATCACCATCCGGGCCCTGGGATCACCAACCCCTACCCACGGAGGGGACAACATCCTAGCTGCTCCCTACCATCTCTCCCGGGATCCCCGTCACCAGCAGCGGTGGTGCCCATAATCACCACGACCCGTGGGTGGCGTCACGAACAATCTCCCAAAACAAACCACCCCCTTTTCACCCTCCTCGTGGGCGAGGAGTGCTGCTCGAGTCCCCGGGTCCGGCCCACCGCTCGAGCAGCAGCAGCGGACCCGAGCGTAGCGAGCGCGGCCCCTCTGCCCGCGACAACTTGGCGTCACGAACAGGATTAGAACCAATCTACCTACCGGTAGGCGGCCGGCAGCGTCCGGCCGAAAAATTTGAGGTTCCGCGAAGATTTCCCGCTCGAGCGTCTTCCCCGAGCAGGGAGGGCGCGAAAGTGAAGCCCCGCCCCCAGAAAGAGGAAGTGGTAGAAATAACCAAGGGGGGTGGGTGAAGGCCTGCCTCATGTAACCGAGGGTATAAAGAGCAGAGACGCCAGGACTCTGCGATACATCCGGTTCCTGGAAGCACACACGCCAGTATGTTTACCCCATCTGAGAGCCCCGAGTCCCCAGAGCCTGCGCCCGAAACAGCGGCGTGGCTGAATGCCCAAGTGATGTTGCTGTGCTGTCGCAACCGGGCCCAGGTGCGTGACCTGCTGGATCGCTGGACCGCTGAACTGGAGGAGCTGGCTGCCATTGTACGGACGCATATATGCGTTGTACGGATGCATATAGCTGGGTAGTTTTCAAGTTGATCATTTTGTGCGGCCCCCGATGGTTGGTACAAAATTCCAAATTGCCCCTGGCAGTAAAAAAGTTTCCCACCACTGCTGTACAGTAACAGAGCAGCAAGCGGCGTCAGGAGGGAAGTGACCCAATCTAATCCAATACAAACAGGTCTCCCAGATAGAGACAGATAGAGCCGCACAGACGGGAACACGTTCTGTCTCCTGGAATGTGAGTGCAGCACTGAAGGGGTTAATGCCCCCTGCGCCCAGTAATAGGCAATCTCCACATACCTCTACCTGGAGAGCCACACATTAGATATATGGCTGCTCTGTGCTTACAGGACCTGTGATGATGTCACAGTCATAGCAGAAAATACATATGGCACTCCTGTTTAGGCTACATTCATATGACCGTTCCGTTTTTGCGGTCCGCAAAAAACGGTACGTTTTTTTCACGAATGCATCTGTGTGACATCTCTTCCGTTCCGTATATGGTCTGTGTATCATCCGTTAGTCTTCCGTTTTTTTTTGCGGACCGCAAAAAAACGGAAGCAGCTAGTAAGATAAATAGATGGGTAGATATAAAGATGGATAGCTAGATATAGAGACAGAGAGATAGAGGGATAGCTAGATGGATGAATGAATTAATGAATAGATAGATAGATGATAGATAATAGATGAGAAAGACATATATAATGTCTCACCCCCCTGCATATTCTAAGCTGGCACCCTTTAGTGACTTTCATGTGCTTAGCCTTGTATTTAGCCAAAAAATAAATAAATAATTTAAAAAAAAAAAATGACGTGGGGTCCCCCCTATCTTTTGTAGCCAGCTAGGGTAAAGCAGCAGCCTGCAGACCACAGCTGGCAGCTTCACCTTGGCTGGTAATCCACAACAGAGGGCATCCCATGCTGTTATTTTAAATGAAATAAATAATTTAAAACAAAAAACGTGGGGTTCCCCCCCCCCAAATTGGATCACCAGCCAAGATAAAGCGGACAGCTGTGGTCTGGTATTCTCAGACTATGGAGGTCCACCGTTATTTGACACTCCCCAGCCTAAAAATAGCAGGCTACAGCCGCCCCAGAAGTGGCGCATCCTGGCGCTTCGCCCCAACTCATCCCATTGCCCTGGTGTGGTGGCAAACGGGGTAATATATGGGGTTGATGCCAGATATGTAATGTCACCTGGCCTCAAGTCCTGAGGTTAGTGATGTCACGGCATCTATCAGATACCCGACATCACAAACCCAGTCAGTAATAAAAAAAAATAGACAACAAAAAAGTTTTATTTGAAAAAACACCCCCCAAAACATTCCCTCTTTCACCAATTTACTGAAAAGAACAATCAAATCTGGGTCCAGCGTAATCCAATAAGAGGGTACCACGACAATCCAAACCATAGTCACTGTTCCAGTCAATGAAGAAAAGAATGTTCCCCATTGGCTGGGAGAGTAGTGCAGTGACCTGAGCTAACAACAATAGGTCAGCCGAGGTCACTGCAGGGGATGACGAGCATTGCCATCAGGAGGTTAGATGAGATCAATACCTGCTGTGACGATCTCTTGCACTCCTGACGTCAGCGCTGTCACGGACCTCTATGCCCGCCGCGTTCTCAGCAGTATCGTGGGAGCCCATGACGTCACCGCTAGTGACAGTCTCGGGCCGCCCGCGAGACGTGATGAGAGAACGCGGAGGGCATCTAACCTCCTGACAACAGCGCTCGCCATCCCCGCGGCTGCCCGCACTGCAGTGTGAGAAGCTACTGATACTGCAGTGCGGGCATACACTGACACACTGCTGTGCGGGCAGCCGCGGGGCTAGCAGGGAGCGGGACACAGACTGCACGGGCACCCGACGGAGGTCACACGGAAGTGCTTCCGTGTGGCTTCCAGGGATTTTGCAGGCCCATTAACTTATATTGAGTCACGGTCTGCAATTACGGAACACAATAGGACATGTTCCATAATAACGGAACGGACATATGGCATCCGATGTGTTTTTTTGTAGGATCGGATGCACACGGAAGTTCTTCTGTGTGCCATCCGATCCTACACAAAAGACATTGAAAAGATGGTCCTGTCCGTGGGTCCGCAAAAAAACAGGAACTGACCAGGACAAACGGAACGGTCATGTGAATGAGCCCTTATTCTACAATTGGGTGGATTTCTACCACAGTAGCAACTCACTGCACTGGTACTGCGCCCATCAATTATATCCAGTGATGTCACTGTCATGTGATCAGTGACATGGAGGGGTGTACTTGAAGTATTTTCCTTTGTAGGAAGGGCTGTATTTTGCATTTCATGCTGCCCTGGGCACTTTAAGTGATCATGACCCTTTCTGGGGGTCAGATTAAAACTGCTCATCCCCTTTAAATAGTAGTTAAGGTCTCCTAAACACTAGCCAATGTCAGCAAATTTGGCTCAAAATGCTCAAGTTTAGTATTTGGTGAGTTTTTTATTTCCGCATTTGTAATCCAAAAGCAGGAGTGGAACAATCAGAGGAAAAGTATGACAAAAACGGGCACCAATTCTGCATTTTTTACCCACTCCTGGCTTTAGGCTACATTCACATAATCATTCCATTTTTGCGGTCCACAAAAAAACAGTCCTATTTTTCCATGGATGCATCCGTGTGACAACCACATCTGTCCCGTTCCGTATACGGTCCGTGTGTTATCGTGTGACTTCCATCTTTTTTTGCAGACCGCATAAAAAGCAGAAGGAGAGTTACATACAGTACAGGGTATCTGGCCAGATACCGGTACCCATGTAAGGTTTATGGGGAACAGAATTCGGCGCAAAGGGGTAGGAGCAAGTGCTACATACTCAACGATCACCTTGCGGCTGTCACACTGCTCCCGCAGCAGCTCTTTGTTCTTCCAAAGCTGGCCGCTCATTAGGCTCATTTCATATTCACTGCTTCCCTGCTCACTGGCGTCTGTGATTGATTGCAGTCAGACACCACCCCATGCTGAGTGACAGCTGTCTGACTGGAACAAATCACAGCCACCGGTGGGCGGGTCTATATCGTACAGTACAATAAATAAATCATTTAAAAAACGGCGTGCAGTTCCCCCCAATTTTGATACCAGCCAAGATAAAGCCTCACAGCTGCTGGCTGGTATTGTCAGGCTGGGGAGACCCACGTTATTGGGAGCATCCCAGCGTAAAAATATCAGCCAGCACCCCCCCGGAATTGCTGCAACCATTAGATGCGACAGTCCCGGAACTTTACCCGGCTCATCCCAAATGCCCTGGTGTGGTGGAAATGGGGTAATGTATGGGGTTAATTCCAGCTGTGTAAGGTCACCTGGCATCAAGCCCTGGGGTTAGTGCTGTCACGGCGTCTATCAGATACCCGACATCACAACCTGGTCAGTAATTAAAAAAAAAATAGAAGATAAACAAATTTTTATTTGAAAAAACACTACGCAACACATTCCCTATTTCAACAATTTATTTGAAAGAAAAACCAAATCCGGGTCCGGCGTAATGCAATAAGGGGGTCCCACGACAATCCATATCATACTTACTGTCCCAGTCATTGAAGAACAGAATGTTCCCCATTGGCTGGGAGAGAAGTGGAGTGACCTGAGTTAACATCATTAGGTCAGCCCAGGTCACTGCAAGGGATGACGAGCGCTGACTTCATGAGGTTAGCTAGGTACATTACCTGGGTGATGAATACCACTAAACTCCTGACATCAGCGCTTGTCACTGACTTCCATTGTCTGCCACGTTCACAAGCGAAGTATCACGAGTGGCCCGTGACGTCATGACTAGTCACAGTCTCGGGCCGCTTGCGAAACTTGATGTGAGAACGTGGCAGGCATTGAACTCAGTGACGAGCACTGACGTCAGGAGTGCAGCACTTCATCACCACAAATAATGAACTTTGCTAACCTCCTGATGTTGGCGCTCGTCATCCCCGCGGTTGCTGACACTGCAGTGCGAGCAGCTGCGGGGCTGGTTGGGAGCGGGACACAGACTGCAGGGGCACCCGACGGAGGTCACACAGAAGTGCTTCCATGTGGCTTCCGGGTATTTTGCGGACACATTGTCTTGCATTGTGTCACGGTAGGCAATTATGGAACAGAATAGGACATGTTCCATAATAACAGAACGGACATATGGCATCTGATGTGTTGTTTTTGTAGGAACTGATGCACATGGAAGTGCTTACGTGTGCCAGCCAATCCTACACAAAAGACATTGAAAAGATGGTCCTGTCAGTAGGTCCGTAAAAAACAGGAACTGAACAGGACAGACGGAACGGTCGTCTGAATGAGGCCTTAAATGAGGTAAAAAAAAAACCTCACTAAATACTTAATGTGTGCACATGGCCTTAAACTGTGAGACAAACTCGTTGACGTTGGCTAGTGTATAAGAGATGAGTGAATGCAGCCTAAAGGCCGCTTTACACACTACGACATCGCTAGCAATTGCTAGCGATGTCGAGCGCTAAAGCACTCGCCCCCATCGTACATGCGATATCGTGTGATCACTGCCATAGCGAACATTATCGCTACGGCAGTGTCACACGCACATACCTGCTCTGCGACGTCGCTGTGACCGGCAAACCGCCTCCTTTCTAAGGGGGCGGTTCATTCAGCGTCACAGCAACGTCACAGCAGCGTCACTCAACTGCCGCCCAATAGAAGCGGAGGGGCGGAGATGAGCGGGATGTAACATCCTGCCCACCTTCTTCCTTCCGCATTGCGAGCGGCAGCAGGTAAGGTGAGGTTCCTCGTTCCTGCGGTGTCACACATAGCGATGTGTGCTGCCGCAGGAGCGACGAACAACTTCGTACACCGAGCAGCAGCGATAATCGAGAATAGGTGGGCATGTCACCAATGAGCGATTTTGACCGTTTTTGCAACTATTCAAAATCGCTCATAGGTGTCACACGCAAAGACATCGCTAAAGCGACCGGATGTGCGTCACAAATTCCGTGACACCAACGAGATCGCTTGAGCGATGTCGCAGCGTGTAAAGCGGCCTTTAGGCTAAGCTCCCATGATGAGTATTTAGTGAGTCTATGATGCTTCAGGTTTTCTGCAGCATTTCTGCAACCAATAGCTAAATTAGTTTCTTGCATTTTTATCATGTTTTTCAGTTATCCTTTTTTGTCTCTTTTTGATATGTCTTGCTTTAAATCAAACTAAAAAAAATTTTTGGACCATAAGACGCACCTTACCATAAGATGAAAATATGTTTTTTTTTAGTTCAGTTCACCCACTTGCTCTGTGTTCCAACTCCTTCTGCCACACGGATTAGTAGGCGCAGCCACCTGTCCTCTTTATGGAGATTGTCTGACCCATATTGTAAATTCTTTTTATTTGCGAACCAAGTGATAATAAGACTGGAAATCCTAATTGATTGGACTGTTCACTCCGGAGCGCTGGACAAATTCTCTTTTACCATAAGATGCACACTTTGTTTAGATAATAAAAAACAGGAAAACATTTTTTTGGCTGTTAATTAAAACTTCCCTGGTGGTGTAAAGTGAAGGGGTCATTAGCATTCATTTTAATGTACCGTGTATAGTAAAGTACTAAATGTATTGTTAATGTCTTTCTGCAGTTGTGGCTTCAGTAAATGTAAATGTCCGTGTAGTGCACCCTTTGGGGCATAAGTCAGTAATCATCACAGTCTCTATTACCTTTGTCCGTACTTGTTGGGTCCATGTCATAGACAGGGAGGGCAGAGAGAGGTAGTAGAACGGGGCTTTAAAGAACCGCGCCAAGGATCCCAGATGTAATCTTGAATTAATGTAAACTTTTTATTTTGGCACAGGTCTACGCGTTTCAGGAGGCTCAGCTCCCTTCTTCAGGACCAGCAGGCACAAGATACATAAAAAAAAAGGGATTTGATGTATCTTGTTCCTGCTGGTCCTGAGGAAGGGAGCTGAGCCTCCTGAAACGCGTAGACCTGTGCCAAAATAAAAAGTTTACATTAATTCAAGATTACATCTGGGATCCTTGGCGCGGTTCTTTAAAGCCCCGTTCTACTACCTCTCTCTGCTATCAGCCGCTAGGGGTACTGCTGCCTTGATCCATACACATGCTGCTACAGGAGTTGTGCCTGTCACAACCCTGATTGGTGAGTAGGATTACTCTTCTTTCACCCCCTGTTTGTCAGGGTAAGACCCTATTGCGCTTTCATTTCCACAGGTTCTTTTTTTGCTTCATAGACAGGGAGGGCGACATAAAGCACACGCAGACTGATAAAACCACAGGAATTTCTTTATTGTAACTCTTGCTTCATCCCACACTTCAGGCCCTTAGGACCACCGTGCTGTGTCCGTTCTACCTCGAGGGAAACTTCTCTTTTCCTGGTACTTGCCCTGGGCACTAACCTCCAGCAGCTGAGTGCTATGCCCTCTTCCTGGCACCCTTTCTCCCCCAGTATCCTTTCCGTGTGGCTGCAGTCTCTCATTCAGACCTTCGGACGCGTAGCAGCTCCTGCCCAGTTCAGGGTCCCGTCAGCGGTCTCTATACCCCAACGTCCCACCAGTCCTAGGATGCTCCACAGCCCGTCCGCAAGGTGAGGTCTCGACAAATGGGAGGATTCCTCCCTATCTGGACAGGTCCCAGCTCCTGACCCTGTCCTCCTCCCGCTTAACTATTCCTACACACATTCTAAAACCCTCTGCATTCTCTCCTTCCTCCTGTCTCTGTCTCCCAGGCAACCATCTCTCTACACTTCCTATGCCCCTGCTTTGCCTTATTAACCTAACTACTCCTATCATCCCCACTCCTGATCTGCTTGTTTCCCTAGTTTCAGCTTAACCCTGCTTGCTATCTCTATCCCTATATCTGCAATACTCCTGACCCTGTACTATGTCTCCTGCCTAGAACAGAATGAGGGGCTAGTACATCACATTACACATTATTTACAGTATATAAGCAAATACATTTCCCTGCTACAACACACATACATTCTGCGTCTACTAAGTGGAGCCAAATGCCGCACCCGTTCCACTCTGCTACATCCTGCTTTATATACAGTATAATTACAATATAGTAGCACTACCTTCGTAGGAGTGGGCGCTATTCGCCCTCCTCCTACATTTACACTTACACACACCTTGCTCTGCTACATTCACATTTACAATTAGACACACACACTAGACATTAAACACATCTTTTTTATACGATTGGACGGTGAGGAAAAAAAAAATTTACCACTAAAATTTTGTTTAAGCACAAAATTTCCAATATAAGGGATATAGTTAAAAAAGGGCCCCATATTATGTTACACAATTTATCCTGAACAAGGCAATACCCCACATGTGACTGTATATTACTGTTTGGCCACACGGTAGGGCTCGGAAGGGATGGAGCACAATTTGAGTTTTTGAACACAGATTTTCCTAAAATAGTTTGCAAACTCCATTTGCAGAGCCCCTAAGTGCCAGAGCAGCAGAAACCCCCTCAAGGGCCCCTCATGCGCCAGAACTGAGCATTTCCGGCTGCCTGCTGCCGCCACTGGGACAGAGAACAGCTGAGGGGTTCGCGGGGTGTTGGACAACATCGTCTCAGATTGGACTTGTTCTCATACGTTTATTCTTTATGTCGTCCTCCCACACACTATACCTACGATATGAAGTGTACTATAGTCTCCACACTGTCCCCAACTTCAGGATCCCTCCCCACAATGCCCCTCTTCACAATGTACTCCCTCCATACTATGTCCTCATACTGTGCCTCCTTATGTGATGTTTCCCATATGGTCCCTCCTTTTGTGTACTGTCTCCCATACAGTGCCTCCTTTTGTGTACTGCCTCCCATACGGTCCCTCCGTTCGTGTACTGCCTCCTATTCGTGTACACAAAAGGAGGGACCTATGGGAGGAAGTACTGAAAATGCCGCACCTGTTCCACTCTGCTACATCCTCCCATAGGTCCCTCCTTTTGTGTACTGCCTCCCATACTGTCCCTCTTTTTGTGTACTGCCTCCTATATGGTCTCTCCTTTTGCGTACTGCCTCTCATACTGTCCCTCTTTTTGTATACTGCCTCCCATACTGTCCCTCCTTTTGCGTACTGCCTCCCATACGGTCCCTCCTTTCATGTACGGCCTCCTATACGGTCTCTCCTTTTGTGTACTGCCTCCAAATATGTCCCTCCTTTTGCTTACTGCCTCCTATATGGTCCATTCTTTCATGTACTGCCTCCCATAATGTGACCTCAGTGAACACCACACACCTCTCTGTCTAAAGTAGAAATTCCTAGTATATTCAGCTCCACTAAGAAGCACTTACCTTCCCCTCCTTTATGGTGCTCTGTCACACAGACAGCCTGCACCCTCATGTACCCTGTTTCTGTAATTACCTGTCACCATGGTAGCATCTAGAATGTAGTTGGTCCTGTGAAGTGATGATGTCACTGGAGGGAGCGTGGCCTCCTCCAGCAGAGCTGACGCCAGTTCGCAGTAGTGATGGGCAGTTCGGCTCTTTTTGGTGATCCGGTTCCCATGGCTCTGCTCACCAAAAAGAGCCGGCTCATTCAGATCGTTCTCGGCTCCCTATTAAATATGTGTTCATCCCAGGTGAACACATATTTAAGATTATAATGACGCCGCTGAAACCACACCCACCCGTTGCCAAACCCCGCCCACTTGCAAGGGACCAATTAGATCGCAGAGTGGGCGGGGGTTTAGACGCGGGTAGGCAGGGTTTCAGCGGCGAAAAGAGACGTTTAGCGATTTTAGTGGCTCACTTTCGGCTCCTGTCAGTTACAGCAGGGAGCCAGATCTTTGTGTCGGATCGTTCGTGATGGACACATCACTAGTTCGCAGTCTTGTGCTGTGGCTGTAGGACATAAGGCTCCTTAAGAGATCACTCTGAGAGGACTGAGGAATGAAGTGAGGGGTTTTATATACATAGGACTACGTGTGAGTGTTCTGAGGTGATGTTTTGGTGTTTTGGGGGCACAGATAATTGGATGTTCCTACATGGTGGGGCTGCATGGTGAAGGATTACACAGGGCAGGAGCTGCATATTGGGGGAAGGGCAGCTGAACAGGGATGTTATCAGTGTGTATGGAGCTGCTTGTTGGGGGTCTGTGTGGGGAAGGAGGAGGGTGATGTTACCGCGGTAGGACTGCTTGCTGGAGGGGCTGATGTTACACACATGGGTGATGTTACCTGTGTTCAGCTGTGTGGGGAAGGGGTGAGGTTATGTGTGGGGTGGTGTGAGGAATGGTTAGGGTTACTTGCATGGGGCTTTAAGTTCCTTACATAGAAAACCTATAATTGGCCGTACTAATAGGACAAACTCATGAAAGCCAAGAAAGCCTACTATACATGGTATGAGTATTCAGCAAAAATTATATAAATATATCTTTATTGAAACACAAAAGAAAAACCATAAAATAGTTAAAAGATGGTGATATACACTGGGATGTTACACTTCAATCAAAAGGTTGGCCACATATAACTAATATAATCATTGAAGTGAAGACGGGAAGGGAAACATATCCAGCACCGATGTCTTTAAAAAAACTTGAACTCTATTAGGTCACGATAAAAGGTATGTATATGGACTAACCAATCTCTCCATATGCCTCACTACGCCTTACACGTTTCAGAGAAGAATTCCTTAATCATAGGCAAATACAAAGAAATGAAATATATAGTGGCTTAAGTGGGTTCCATGAACAACCGGATTCACATATAAAATAGTACCATCATATGAACCACCTGTACATTGAAAAAATGGATAAGTGAACATGTCTCTTCTGCGTCTTTGAAATCCTTGTAGGACGTACCACTTCTGGATTCGCCAAACATTTCAAAGATATACCTCAGGACACAAGGTTACAAGGGGTTGAGAGAGTTAACAAACCGCATACTGGAGGATTGGCAGAGCCTCCTATTTCCTAGAGAAGCTTTTTGGATATTAAAACTAAAAGCATGTTATCCCAATGGACTTAATTTTCGATCCGACTTGTCATATATTTACTAAAATTTGCTAACATAATTGTCGGATTTTTTTGTATGTTTTTTGTATGACTTATGATGTTTTTTAATCCTTTTGTGTTTGATTATGTATGGATATCCATATGATGGTACTATTTTATATGTAGATCCGGTTGTTCATGGAACCTACCTAAGCCACTATATACTTCATTTCTTTGTATTTGCCTATGATTAAGGAGTTCTTCTCTGAAACGCATAATGCAGGGGCCTCAAACTCAGCTGGGGGAAATGGGCCGCACATTGAAAAAAAATTGAGGGGGGCCGCATTCTTTTCAGGACAAAGTGACATTTTTAATGATTCCATGTTTTTTTTTCTATACACATATATATCATCTTGTAGTAATGTCCCCCATCCTGTAGTAATGTCTCCCTTGTGTCCTGTATAATATGTATATCCTTGTGTCCTGTAGTTATGTCCCCCATACTGTAGCAATGTCCCTCCATCCTTGTGCCCTGTAGTAATGTCCCCCATCCTTGTCCTCTGTAGTAATGTCCCCATCTTGTCCCCTGTAGTAATGTCTCTCATCCTTGTGACCTATAGTAATGTGCCCCGTCCTTGTAACTTGAGTAATTTGCCCATCTTTGTACACTGTAGTTATGTGCCCATCCTTGTACCCTATAGTAATGTCTCCCATCCTTGTGCCCTGTAGTATTGTGCCCATCCTTGTAGTATTGTCCATACTTGTGCTCTGTAGTATTATGCTCATCCTTGTGCCCTGTAGTATTGTGCCGTGCCCTGTAGTATTGTGCCCATCCTTGTAGTATTGTGCCCATCCTTGTAGTATTGTGTCCATCCTTTTAGTATTCTGCCCAGTAGAATTGTGTCTATCCTTGTAGTATTGTGCCTATCCTTGTAGTATTGTGCCCATCCTTGTAATACTGTGCCCATCCTTGTATTGTGCCCAGTAGTATTGTGTCCATCCTTGTATTGTGCCTATCCTTGTAATATTGTGCCCATCCTTGTAATATTATTATTATTATTATTATTTATAGAGCACCATTAATTCCATGGTGCTGTACATGAGAAGAGGTTACATACAGAATACATACACAAGTTACAGTAGACAGACTAGTACAGAGGGAAGAGGGCCCTACCCTTGCGGGCTTACATTCTATAGGATTTTGGGGAGGAGACAGTAGTAGTAGTAGTAGTAGTAGTAGTAATATTGTGCCCATCCTTGTAATATTGTGCTCATCCTTGTAGTATTGTGCCCATCCTTGTAGTATTGTGCCCATCCTTGTAGTATTGTGCCTAGTAGTATTGTGTCCATCCTTGTAGTATTGTGTGTATCCTTGTAGTATTGTGCTCATCCTTGTAGTACTGTGCCCATTCTTGTAGTATTGTTCCTATCCTTGTAGTATTCTGCCCAGTATTATTGTGCCCATCCTTGTAGTATTGTGCCAATCCTTGTAGTATTCTGCCCATCCTTGTAATATTGTGCCCATCCTTGTAATATTGTGCCCATCCTTGTAGTATTCTGCCCATCCTTGTGCCCTCATCCTTGTGCCCTATTATGCCGCTCTTCACAAACGCAAAAAAAAATATAAAAAATCTTCTCACCTTTCCTCCCATTCCCTTAGGGCTGCATGCTGATCAGTATTTGCAGCATTTTGGAGGCAGCATGTTTCAGCTGCGTCCAGAGCGCTGGGTTGTACAGTACAAGCAGAGTGGATGGGATTTCTAGAAATCTCATCCACTGTGCATGTGCGCCCGCAGCAAACACTGACCTGTGGTGCGGCTTTTAGGGTCGCAAGTGTCCTCCGTACTAAGAATACAGCGAGGAGACCGCAGCGGCCCGAACCCTGATAGTGGGTATGAGCAGCTGCGGTCTCCTGTTTTCTCCTGCGGAGGAGACTCGTGGCCCCACAGTCAGGACCCGCCGTGTCCAGGACACAACGGGTCCTGATCTTGGGCACATACCTGCTGTTTGCGGCTGACGATCGCAGCTCTATGCTGGGAGCCGGTACTGGCAGGCAGGGTTTTATAGTACAGTTGAATCATTTGCGGTGCCGCGGACAGGATCTCTGAGCACTATACTAATGGCTGCCACCAACCAATCAGATGCAGGGAGGTGACATCATACAGGGACATCACCTCCTTGCATCTGATTGGCCGCGTCATCCATTGGTGTAGTGCAGACAGCTCCTCTGCGCGGCACCGCAAATGATTCCACTATACTATAGAGCTGTGATCGTCACGGGGTCTGCGGTCCGCGTGTTTGAGACCTCTGGCGTAAGGCGTAGTGAGGCATATGGAGAGATTGGTTAGTCCATATACATACCTTTTATCGTGACCTAATAAAGTTCAAGTTTTTTTAAAGACATCGGTGCGAGATATGTTTCGCGTCCCGTCTTCCCTTCAATGATTACGTCAGCTGTGGACGTCAACCACGGATACCGTGCACCGACCCAAATAGATATCTATACAGGAGACTGGTGAGCTGGAACTTGTTTTTTTTTGTTACTTTCACATATAACTAAGCACTAGAACACCAATGTACTGAAATTATAAGAAAGAAAGAGCAGAAAAAAATATATATTTGAAAGAAAAATTATCTGCAATAGAGAATTGTGAATAGAACTCTTTAGGAAAATGATATAATTAAATGCGTTATCTAAAATGACCATGAGAGGTCCTCAGAGGATAAGGAATCAAAGCACATGATTTTACAATTGACATTAAAAATAGGAAAATAATTGCACACTCTCCATAAATACATAAAGTCTCATAAGTAAATGTATTATAAGAAGGGGACAATATGGAATAAAGCAAAATAGAACAAGATGCAATGTCAGACTCAATGTCCTAAAGGAAAGACCAAAAAAAGAAAAAATATATTTCTCATAAGGAAGGATATTGCTCATTGCTGGTTGGTCCATTGCCACCTCATCTAGATGCTCCAACAGCTGCCGCAGATCCTGCTGCTATTGCCATGCCTGCACCAGGTACCGTAACCATTCCCCCGAATGCAGCGGTCCAGCCATGGCTGCTGCTCTACCCCAGGAGTCTTTGCAGACCCGCCGATCCACAGGCAAAAACTCCTTGCAGTGTGTGTAGAGGAAAATAAACTTTGTGGACCAGCCGGCTGATCAACGGACAACAGCACCCATGTAGCGTACAGCCAATCCTTGTGGACTCGCCATTCTACGACAAACATCACTTCGCAGCCGCCAAAGAGCCCCCTGCATCGCTGTCGGCACTCCGGCACCACGTGACAGTTCACCCACCACACATCATGTGGGGTCATTCTCCTGGTTTGCTTCAGCTAGGCAGACACAGGAACACTGTCACTTTAAAAGTCCAACGGGTTTATTCCAGGCTTCATAAACTAGCACAAAGTAAACAAAACAGGAGCCTTATCGTATAAAAGAAACAAAATAATATACAGTTCAGTCAATAATTTAAGGAGTCCACCCGTAAAGGAACCCAGTTCAGCTCTCCTCCTTCAGAGCCACATCCCAGAGGCCAGCCACATCCACACAGAGAGAGACCTGTATCATCATACACCCCTCTGCATGAAACTCCATCTCACAGACTGACCTAAAACAGCTACCTCACACCCATCATGTGTCAAACAAACAGATACTATTTTGACACCTGGCACACATCCATGGGCAGAGGTAGGTGAAGCGCCGGACCCAGCCATCTCTTCAACTATTTGTAAACCTGGCCCTATGAATGCTTTAAGAAGATTCGTGGCACTACTGGTACCAGAATGGACTCTAGGTTTACATTCCTTTTGTGATCCAAACCAGCCACCATGATGTAGCCGGTCGCCATCTTACACCCGCTTTCCTGTCTTCTGGTTTACAGCCCCTTACTTTACTTTCTTGATGCTTCTCTGTGGCTTTTTTTTCCAGGGCTCTGGCATTTTTTTGTGCCATTGAAGGAGGTATTATCAGTGGTATAGGTTCCATCCATGTCTGTCACACGGTGTCTGGCTCAAAACTAGTAGTGTCAGGACTACATCTGACGCTGTTCACACAGCAGAGTCGGACATTCCACACAATGCTGCTTTTGAGTTGCACAGACAGGCTCTGGCATCGACCTGCTGTGCTCTTCTTTGTAATTGGGCTTGCAGGAGTTAAGTTCTGCTAGACTGTGGATTACTGCTTGAGTCACATGTTCCAGGTGACGTCTCACAGACACCTCTGCCCTTTTTAAGATGGTGGAGTCTGTTCTCCCAAGCTGAGGATACCTTTATGCGATCCTGGTCCTTGTGCTTTATTATCCCATTGCTGGTGAACTTCTGTGTGCTGTTTGGGGTGTTGTTGAAATATTCTTGGTGTCTGATTATTTCCTTCCTTCCTTTAGTTTCTTTCTGATCACGTATTGTCTGTACCTCTGTGAGAGATTGCTGTGAGTTTGAGTTTTTGTTTTCCCCCCATCTGTTTATTTGTATGGGATTAATCACTACTGTCCCGGTCCTCTCCTTTGTGTAGGGAGGGGGGGCAATAGACCAGGGTTTTTCAAGATCTAGGGTAAGGAAGGTGGCCCAAACATTGTCACCTTCAGACATACCTTTGGGATAAAGGTCAGCTAGGGTTCCCCTAGCCTGAGGGCCAGTTTAAGCTCCCCTGTTACTAGATATCCCATCACACACTATGGCATTATCATCAGCCCAATTTAAAAATTAGCACGGACCCTCACTTTTGAGGCAGTTGCAGGACCTATCCCTCCAGGTGGCGGAATTAAGGGTGGGGCGGTTCAGCAACAGGTTCAGTCTGCTACCATGGTACATTCTGTGTTGGGTTCTAGTGATCCAGCACCAATCTGCTTCTCCCAGAGAGGTTTTTAGGGATTCATAGCCAGTTCATCACATTCAGGGAGGCAAAAACCTTCCTGAGTGAGACGCAAGTGGATATTGTGATCTCGCTTCTTAGTGGTGACCAACAAGCGTGGGCTTTTTCCTTCCCGCGTGAGTCACCTGTGTTTGTGTCAGTGGACGGGGTTTTCTCCGTCCTTTGTATTACCTGCGATGATCCAGATAGGGTGTTGTTAGCCGAGTCTGAGGGGCACTTTGCACACTACGACATCGCAAGCTGATGCTTGCGATGCCGAGCGCGATAGTCCCCGCCCCCGTCGCAGCTGCGATATCATGGCGATAGCTGGCGTAGTGAACATTATCGCTACAGCAGCTTCACATGCACTCACCTGCCCTGTGACGTCGCTCTGCAGGCGACCCGCCTCCTTATTAAGGGGGTGGGTCGTGCGGCGTCATAGCGACGTTACACGGCAGGTGGCCAATAGAAGCGGAGGGGCGGAGATGAGCGGGACGTAAACATCCCGCCCACCTCCTTCTTTCCGCATAGCTGGCGTGAGCCGCAGGACGCAGGTTGGAGATGTTCCTCGCTCCTGCGGCTTCACACACAGCGATGTGTGATGCCGGTGGAACGAGGAACAACATCGTAACATCGGTCATTTTCAAATTATGGAAATGACCGACGCTACACCGATGATACGATTATGACGATTTTGCGCTCGTTAATCGTATCAAAAAGGCTTTACACACTATGATATCGCCTGTGACGCCGGATGTGCGTCACTTTCAATTTGACCCCACCGACATCGCACCTGCGATGTCGTAGTGTGCAAAGTGCCCCTAAGATCTGTACACTGCACCAGATGAGTCAGGCGGCAGAGGATTACTGCACTGAATTCTGGCGCTGGTCTACGTACACACTGTGAAACGACCCTGCTCTCAAAAATTAGTTTCTTCAGGGCGTGTCTGAGAGGGTAAAGGAGGCATTGGTCATTTATGAGACTCCTCCCTCTTTTGAGGCAGCTATGTCTTTGGTAATCTGTACTGATCGCTGGTTCCACCAAAATTCTCATAATACCAAGACTCTCCTGGAGGGGAGGCTGTACCTGCATTACAATTTGAGGCCTTGCTTGGGACATGTAGCTTGGTTGGAATCCCCCAATCCCCAGTTTTCCGACGACTGATCTCTCTTAGGCACCAAAAGACAGGTACTAATAAAGTGCAGCAAAAGCACATAATTCCTTTTTTAGAGGTAGGGGAATCTATTGAGGAGAGATTCCTCTACTTCTAAAAGGGGAGGTACTTGCTTTTACTTCTGTGTGCTGTTTGGTGTGTTGTGGAAATACACTTGGGGTGTGATTATTTCCTCCCTTCCTTTTAGTTTCCTCCTGATCACATGTTGTCTATGCCTCTGTGATTGCTGTGTGCTTGAATTTTCATTTCCCCCCATCTGTTTACTTGTGTGGGATTAACCACTCCTGTCCTGGCCCTCTCATGGGTAGAGGGAGGGTGTCCACTAGACGAGGGTTGTTCAGGAGCTAGGGTAAGGAAGACGTCCCAAACATCGTCGCCTTCAGACGTACCTTTGGGATCAGGGTCAGTTAGGTTTCCCTTGCCAGAGGGCCAGTTTAGGCTCCCCTTTTCCTTGCTATGCCATCACACCCCTTGACAATTTCTCCTCTCTGACCGGTGGCCTCTTTTTTTTAACTCTGGTCAACCTCAACTGGCTTCTGCGGTCTCAATTAACAGATAGTCTTGCTAATTGAGCGTTTTCTTGTAACTTGGTCGGAAAGTTTGTTCTGCCTGCTCTGTCATGTCACTCTGACCTACCCCACCGAGCTTGGCACTGGGGAAGGTGGGTGACAGGTGGGGGGGGGGAAGAGTGGAATTTTGTTCTCCCCAAGCAATTTTTAAAATGTTTACTTGGGGAGAGGTTTATTTTCCTGGATTTTCTTTCACAGGCTCCAGGCTGTGTTTACGCTGCTGCAGACGTCCTTGCTGCCTCTTTTCTCCTCTCTTGGCACTCTTCTTTTCCTCAGCAAGCATCCAGACAGAAGATGCAAGAGCCTTCTGTCACCATTGCCATTTGAAGACACAGTAGCGTGGTTGCAAAGCTCCTGCATCCTTTGGTTAGCAATAAGTGCCCTTCTGGGCCTATTTTAATTTTTCATTGATTTGTAAAATGTATTGTTATACATTAGAATGTATAAATATATTTACATCTATCTCCTTTTTGTTAGAATTATTCATATGTTTTATTAAACCAGTTTGAGAACTATGGGTTGAATTTTTATGATTATGATAATATGCAGAGAAACACTAAATAGTTCAGATTTCACTGACAATTTATCTTCTGTCTTCAGTAGTGATGGGCGTGCATACTCGGCATTTTATCGAGCATTGGGGTGCCTGAGACGTTCGATATTCCATTGAGTATCTTGGTACTTGGTCGCAGCGCTCAAGTCACTGCCCCTCATTTTTTGCAGTTTTTTCTCAGGCACTAAACATACAGGAATTGGCTGCCAATCCATGTAATGGCATAGCCATGTTGGCTACTACTGCATTACTGTGATTGGCCGGCCGCATCATCGGGTCGATATAAGACCCAGTGACGCCATGCTCGGTGCACTGTACCTAGAAATATTGTAGGGAGAGGACCTGCTGGAGAAGGGTCAGGTTGTTATAGCGTTATAGTACCTGTTGGTGCAACAATAAAGCAACAGTCCTTTTCAGGGCTAATTTTATGTGGCATTTAATGTAGGGCTCATGAAGAAGGGATTGTGTATTAGGGGCTTGTAGGTAGGGATTCTAGCCTTAGAGACTTTGCTGTTGCTGCTGCGTAAACAATCTATTCTATAATAATACTGCTTTTAGCTGCATTTAGTGTAGGGCAAGCTGATGGAAAAGGGATAGTGTATAAGAGGCCTGTAGGCAGTGATTCTAGCTTTACAGACTTTGTTGCTGCTACCTAACAAAAACTATTTTATTGTCTAATAATACTACTCTTCGCTGCATTTAGTATAGGCATGCTGCTGGAGAAAGGATAGTGTATTAGAGGCCTGTAGGCAGGTATTCTATCTTTATAGACGCTTTATAGATGCTGCTACATCAAAATCGATTTGTAATAATACTGCTCGTAGCTGCATTTAGCATAGGGTAAACTGATGGAGAAGGGATAGTTTATTAGAGGTCTGTAGGTAGGGATTCTAGCCTTTCAGACCTTGCTGCTGCAACCTAAAACTAAAAGTCCATTTCAGGCCTACATCTATTCTTTTCCCTATTAACACCACTATTAGCTACATTCAGTGTAGGGATAGCTGCTGTAGGAGGGATAGTTCTCACCCACTACTATATACATTAAACGGCCCTCATAGATTTAAATGCAATGCCACCCATACTATATGAAACCGCACAGTGACTTCCCCTAATAATTTAACCCCACACAAACAATATAATGACACTATAGTGCACCCCAAAAATTACATTACTATCCTATATAGAACTTCATGGCATCAGAGCCCCCTATGCACTGTATGATGGTCCCCATATAAAGTGCCACACATAGTGATGTCTCCCACAGTCAGTATAAGGCTATGTGCGCACTAGAAAAGTGATTTTTCTCAAGAAAATTTCTTGAGAAACTTCTGGGAGTTGAAGATTACCGCACCTGCGGTAAAAAAACGCACCAATTCTGCGGGAAAAACGCATGCGTTTTTGCCGCGTTTTTTCCGCAGGTTGGTCCCTGCGTTTTTTTTTATGCTGAACAGAAATAAATAATATAGATAATAGATAGATAATTGATAGACAGATAATGGATAGAGGGAAAGATGGATAGATGAATAGATAGATAGATGAGAAAGACCTATATAATGTCCCACCCCCCTGCATATTCTAAGCTGGCACCCTTTAGTGACTTTCATGTGGCACTAAAGGGTGCCTAGCCTTGTATTTAGCCAAAAAATAAATAAATAATTTAAAAAAAAAAATGACGTGGGGTTCCCCCTATTTTTGTAGCCAGCTAGGGTAAAGCAGACGGCTGCAGCCTGCAAACCACAGCTGGCAGCTTCACCTTGGCTGGTAATCCAAAACAGAGGGCACCCCATGCTGTTATTTTACATTAAATAAATAATTTAAAACAAAAAACGTCCCCTCCAAATTGGATCACCAGCCAAGGTAAAGCGGACAGCTGGGGTCTGATATTCTCAGACTAGGGAGGTCCACTGTTATTGGACAATCCCCAGCCTAAAAATAGCAGGCTGCAGCCGCCCCAGAAGTGGCGCATCCATTAGACATGCCAATCCTGGCGCTTCGCCCCAACTTATCCCGTTGCCATGGTGCAGTGGCAAACGAGGTAATATATGGGGTTGATGCCAGATGTGTAATGTCACCTGGCATCAAGCCCTGGGGTTCGTGATGTCACGCGTCTATCAGATACCTGACATCACAAACCCAGTCAGTAAGAAATATATAAAATAGACAACAATAAAGTTTTATTTGAAAAAAAACACTCCCCACATTCCCTCTTTCACCAATTTATTGATAAGAACAATCAATTCCACGTCCGGCGTAATCCAATAAGGGGGGGGTCCCACGGCGATCCATACCATAGTCACTGTCCCAGTCCATGAAGAACAGAATGTCCCCCATTGGCTGGGAGAGCAATGCAGTGACCTGAGCTAACATCAATAGCCCAGGTCACTGCAGGGGATAACGAGCGCTGCTGTTAGGAGGATAGATGAGATCATTACCTGCTGTGATCATCTCCTGTACTGCTGACGTCAGCGCTGTCACTGACTTCTATGCCCGCCTCGTTGTCAGCAGTATCGCGAGAGCCCGTGACGTCACCGCTAGTGACAGTCTCGGGCCGCTCGCGAGACGGGCATAGACAGCAGTGACCGCGGTGACGTCAGGAGGCAGGAGATCGTCACAGCAGGTAATGTTCTCATCTCACCTTCTGACAGCAGCGCTCGGCATCCCCGCGGCTGCACTCACTGCTGTGTGTCAGTGTCTGCCTGCGCTGCTGTGTGACAAGCTGCTGACACTGCGGGCAGACACTGACACTGCTGTGCGTGCAGCGGCGGGGCTGCAGCGGGACACAGACTGCACGGGCACCCGCCGGACGTCACACGGAAGCGCTTCTGTGTGGCGTCCAGGGAGTGTGACGTGTGTGTTTAGTCTGCTCCGCTTCCTCTTCTGTCATAATGACATCACTTTCTGCAAAACCGCAGGCAGCGATGAGCATTACCGCAGGTAAATCGCGGCTATACCGGGGGTATACCGCACATCATTTGCTACCTGCGGTATACCCCCGGTATTTCGCGATTACATTACAGTGAATGGAGTGAAATACCGGGGGTATACCGCAGCTACCTGCGGAAAACAAGTGACATGCACATTTTCTCGAGAAATTTTCTCAAGAAAATCTTCACAAAGAATTTTCTTGCGAAAAAAACGCAGCGTGCGCACAGCTATTTTTTTTTCCCATAGGTTTTGCTGGGAAATGTCTGCAGAAAGATTTCAAAGATTTCTCAAGAAATTTCCGCAGCAAAACCGCGTGTAAATCCGCGGGTAAAACGGCCTAGTGCGCACATAGCCTAAGGGCCCCTACAGCACCCAAACACAATATGACGCCCCCCCCCCCCTCCCGCCCACACACAAATCTCACAGGCAGTTTAAAGGCCCTTACTTAGTGTATAATGTCACTCACAGTTCCCAACAAAGTATGAGGGTTCCTACACATGATATGATGTCACTAACGTGAATTATGAGAGCCGGCACAGCCCTCCTCACACAAAATGATGTCTACTACAGATCCCACAGGTGAGGGCTCACACACAGAATGTTTCCCACAGTATCTCACAAAGAATGATGGCCCACACACAATATATTGTTCCACACAGATTGTACAGGGAGCCCCTACACCGGTCTCCAGTGCAGACTTCTCCAGCTTCTCCTGTGTTTCCAGCTGTTTCCTATGTGCAGAGAGCCCCGGTCCTGTCCTGTTCCCTCCGTCCCATCATTACCGGTCTCGGTCTCCAGTGCAGACTTCTCCTCCAGCTTCTCCTGTGTTTCTGGTTATTTCCTATGTGTAGAGAGCCCCGGTTCTTTCCCCCAGCACTGAGTCCTGTTCCCTCCGGCCCCTCATTACCGGTCTCCACTGCAGACTTCTCCTTCAGATTCTCCTGTGTTTCTGGCTGTTTCCTATGTGTAGAGAGCCCCGGTTCTTTCCCCCAGCACTGAGTCCTGTTCCCTCCATCCCCCGTCCCTCATTACCAGTCTCCATTGTGGACTTCTCCAGCTGCTCCTTTGTTTCCGGCTGTTTCCTATGTACAGAGAGCCCCGGTCCTTTCCCCCAGCACTGAGTCCTGTTCCCTCCGTCCCCTCATTATCGGTCTCCAGTGCAGACTTCTCCTCCAGCTTCTCCTGTGTTTCTGGCTGTTTCCTATGTGTAGAGAGCCCCGGTCCTTTCCCCCAGCACTGAGTCCTGTTTCCACTGTCCCCTCATTACCGGTCTCCAGTGCAGACTTCTCCTCTAGCTTCTCCTGTGTTTCTGGCTGTTTCCTAGGTACAGAGAGCCCCGATCCTTTCCCCCAGCACTGAGTCCTGTTCCCTCCGTCCCAGGCCCCTCATTATCGGTCTCCAGTGCAGACTTCTCCTCCAGCTTCTCCTGTGTTTCTGGCTGTGTCCTATGTGTAGAGAGCCCCGGTCCTTTCCCCCAGCACTGAGTCCTGTTCCCTCCGACCCCTCATTACCGGTCTCCAGTGCAGACTTCTCCTCCAGCTTCTCCTGTGATTCCGGCTGTTTCCTATGTGTAGAGAGCCCCGGTCCTTTCCCCCAGCACTGAGTCCTGTTCCCCCCGTCCCCTCATTACCAGTCTCCAGTGCAGACTTCTCCTCCAGCTTCTCCTGTGTTTCTGGTTATTTTCTATGTGTAGAGAGCCCCGGTTCTTTCCCCCAGCACTGAGTCCTGTTCCCTCCGGCCCCTCATTACCGGTCTCCACTGCAGACTTCTCCTCCAGATTCTCCTGTGTTTCTGGCTGTTTCCTATGTGTAGAGAGCCCCGGTTCTTTCCCCCAGCACTGAGTCCTGTTCCCTCCATCCCCCGTCCCTCATTACCAGTCTCCATTGTGGACTTCTCCAGCTGCTCCTTTGTTTCCGGCTGTTTCCTATGTACAGAGAGCCCCGGTCCTTTCCCCCAGCACTGAGTCCTGTTCCCTCCGTCCCCTCATTATCGGTCTCCAGTGCAGACTTCTCCTCCAGCTTCTCCTGTGTTTCTGGCTGTTTCCTATGTGTAGAGAGCCCCGGTCCTTTCCCCCAGCACTGAGTCCTGTTTCCACTGTCCCCTCATTACCGGTCTCCAGTGCAGACTTCTCCTCTAGCTTCTCCTGTGTTTCTGGCTGTTTCCTAGGTACAGAGAGCCCCGATCCTTTCCCCCAGCACTGAGTCCTGTTCCCTCCGTCCCAGGCCCCTCATTATCGGTCTCCAGTGCAGACTTCTCCTCCAGCTTCTCCTGTGTTTCTGGCTGTGTCCTATGTGTAGAGAGCCCCGGTCCTTTCCCCCAGCACTGAGTCCTGTTCCCTCCGACCCCTCATTACCGGTCTCCAGTGCAGACTTCTCCTCCAGCTTCTCCTGTGATTCCGGCTGTTTCCTATGTGTAGAGAGCCCCGGTCCTTTCCCCCAGCACTGAGTCCTGTTCCCTCCGTCCCCTCATTACCAGTCTCCAGTGCAGACGTCTCCTCCAGCTTCTCCTGTGTTTCTGGCTGTTTCCTATGTGTAGAGAGCCCCGGTCCTTTCCCCCAGCACTGAGTCCTGTCCCCTCCGTCCCCTCATTACTGGCCTTCAGTGCAGACTTCTCTTCCAGCTTCTTCTCTTACATGCAGCCGCTTCCTGCAGGGGAAAACACACCACTTTCTACAAAACTCCCCTCTGACTCCTTCCCCCATGTGACTGATCACATGACAGTGACATCATCACAGGTCCTGTCAGCACAGCGCAGCCATATATCCAGTGTGCGGCTCTGCAGGAGGAGGTATGTAATAATAATAATAATCTTTATTTCTATAGCGCCAACCTATTCCGCAGCGCTTTACAATTCAGAAGGATCATATACAAACAAGTAACAGTTATCGAAAATACAATATTTAAAGGGAAAAAAGACAACCCTGCTCGTGAGAGCTTACAATCTACAGTGAGATGGAGGGGGGGGACGGACAAGGTACAAGTGCTTATTTACAATAACAATCCAGCCATCTCAAGAAAATGGGGGATAGATAATGGCTTCGTGGATCAGTTGGCCAGGACCTTGAGATGCATTTGGGTGCCATGGAGTTTGACGTGGGGTACTTATCTGAGAAGATGTGCAGGGATTAGGTGAAATGAGTTTGGCTAGGGAGTGTGATAGGCCGCCCTGAAAAGACGCGTTTTTAGGGTGCGTCTGAAGCTGAGTAAGTTGTGATTCGTCCTAACTTCTTGGGGTAGAGCGTTCCAGAGGTTTGGTGCAGCTCGGAAGAAGTCTTGGATTCGGGAGTGGGAGGTTCGAATTAGTGTGGATGTTAGTCGAAAGTCATTTGCAAAGCGTAGAGAACGGGTGGGATGATAGACAGAGAGGAGGGTGGAGATGTAGGGGGGTGCCGCATTGTGGAGAGCTTTGTGGGTGAGAACAAGCAGTTTGAATTGGATCCTGTGATATATGGGCAGCCAGTGCTATGACTGGCGCAGAGCAGAGGCATCCGAGTAGCGGTTAGCCAGATAGGTGACCCTGGCTGCTGCATTAAGGATGGACTGTAGAGGGGAGAGTCTAGTTAGGGGGAGACCAATTAATAGAGAGTTACAGTAGTCAAGGCGAGAGTGGATCAGGGCCACGGTGAGGGTTTTTGTCGTTTCCATTGTCAGAAAGGGGCGGATTCTAGAGATGTTCTTGAGGTGCAAGCGGCAGGAGCGGGCAAGAGATTGTATGTGGGAGGTGAAGGAGAGATCAGAGTCAAGTATAACACCCAGACAGCGGGCCTGCGGCCTAGGACTTATCGTTGTGCCACACACAGAGAGGGAGATGTCAGGTTGAGGAAGGTTGGAAGATGGAGGGAAAAGAAGAAGTTCAGTTTTGGAAAGGTATGTGGAGATTCCCCATTACATTAACCCCCTCAGTGCTGCGCTCACACTCCAGGAGACAGAACGTGTTCCCGTCTGTGCGGCTCTATCAGGAGATCTGTCTGTATGGGATTAGATTGGGTCACTTCCCTCCTGACGCCGCTCGCTGCTCTGTTACCGTACAGTCTCCATTATGGCTGTCACCCACTCCATGTTGTCACTATCAGAAGATATTAATGTTTTATCATTATATATTACTAATGGCCCCGGTTCTGCCGTCCTGATTAGAGATAAGCGGACCCGTTTGGTAAAGGATCGCCAATTTCAAATCCAATGCGAGTCTTAGCATGTTCATTTGGGTTTGGCAACCCCGAGCACTTTCCCCAAAAGTCGGTAATGTTCGTTTTTGTTCGTTTTCTGCCCCCAAACACTGGTCACGTTTCCAAAAATGCTTTTTTAACAGCATTTTCTGCATTGGTTAGGATTGTGGTGCTGTTTGATGTGGGGATGTGTGAAATAAGTGGAGAAGGCAGGGACTCTGGAAAGGGAGAAGACTTTGGTGTGTGGTGCCATTTTATTTTTAACTTTATTTGTGGATGTTGTTGCAGCCAATTACGGTGCAGCCAACATCCACAAAGTTCAGACAGAAGGGATTCTGTGATTGGCTGCCTAAGTCACATGTCTGTGTGCATATAAATCTCGGACATGTTGCGTTGGCGCCATTTTGTGATGTTAAGGAAGCTGCTGCCGCCAGGGCTGCTAGACAATGAGCTTAGTTAGGTATTTAATGCTAGGTAGTTGATAGATAGGAGAGGGATAGTTTATAATAGGGACGTGCAGTGTAGGAAAGGTGTGTGTGACACAAATCTGCACATTTCATGATCAAAATAGGGATTGATTTTTGTAGTGCCTGCTGAAGAGTTGCCAGAGAAGCATGTAAATAAGTATTGCCTCATATTACTGTGTGTTAAAAAGTATGCAAGCACATTTATAGTTATTGGTAGTTAGCCGTCCGTGGCATAAAAAGTTTCTAGAAAAAGAAGAGGGAGAGAAGCGCTCCTGTGTGAATGTGCAGTGAAATGAATACACATACAGTGCTGGCCAAAAGTATTGACACCCCTGCAATTCTGTCAGATAATGCTCAGTTTCTTCTTGAAAATGATTGCAATCACAAATTCTTTGGTATTATCTTCATTTATTTTGCTTGCAATGAAAAAACACAAAAGAGAATGAAACAAAAATCAAATCATTGATCATTTCACACAAAACTCCAAAAATGGGCCAGACAAAAGTATTGGCATCCTTAGCCTAAAGGGGCTTTACACGCTACGATATCGTTAATGTTTGATCGTCAGGGTCACGTTGTTAGTGGCGCACATCCGGCGTCATTAACGATATCGCAGCGTGTGACACTGACCAGCGACCTTAAGCGACCTCAAAAATGGTGAAAATCGTTCACCATGGAGAGGTCGTCCCAAACTCAAAAATCGGTAAGGGTTGTTTATCCAGGTGGTTCATCGCTCATGCGGCAGCACACATCGCTATGTGTTGTGAATGTTAGTTATGTTTTGACTGCTGGGAGGCTCCCTCTGGTGGCCAGGAATGGTTTGGACTTGGACCAGGTGTGTTGTGCAGTAGGTGTTTCCTTTGCTAACTCTCTGCTTATTTAAATCCTGGTCTGATTGCAGGCTGTTGCCGGAAGTCAGTTGTTCTTTGTACCTCCAGCCTGCTTAATCCTGCTTTACACAACATCTACTCCAGATAAGTGCTTGCTCTTTATTTATTGTCTGGTTCTTTTGCTTATCTGGGTTTGTCATTTGTTGTGGTTGGTTTCAGTTTATTTCCTTCCAGGGATTTTCCCCCTCAGTGGATTGTTGTGGAACTCCCTGCAGTTCTGTGTGGAGTATAGCTCCTTTGGCTCCATGTGTTTGTGGCTTGTTGAATTTGTTATAATTCTTGTTTTCTGTTCATTGGTATGACAAGGGCACCTGGTATAGGACGGAGTTCAGATCGAGCGATCTGAGGGCCTTTTTGTACTATCAGGAAGTTGGTATTTTGCAGGGTTTTTCTCTGGTCACCATCAGTCCCTTTCCTGTCCTTTCCTATTTTAGTCAGCAGGCGCCTCACCTTTTGCTAATCCTGTCATCTACCTGTGTATTGTGTTTTTCCTATATCACCGCAGTCTTTGAATGTGGGGGGCTTGCTATTCTTGTCTATTTTCTGAGGCAGATAGTTATTCATCTTTCCTACCTTTAGGATAATTAGTTCTCTGGCTGGGTTCGCGGTGCACAGGATGTTAGTTCACCCCTCAGCTACTTCTAGTTGTGATGGTTAGTAAGGGGATGGCGGCCAGATTAGTTGCCAATGCTCTTGTCACCTTTTGCCAATGATTTGTGGTGGTCTTCCATGGTTCCGGATCATAACAGCTATGTGTGACACCGCAGGAGCGAGGAACGTCTCCTTACCTGCCGCCGGCCACAATGCGGAAGGAAGGAGGTGGGCGGGATGTTACGTCCTGCTCATCTCCGCCCCTCCGCTTTGATTGGCCGGCCGCTGTGTGACGTTGCGGTGACGTCGCTGTGATGCCGAACGTCCCTCCCCCTTGAAGGAGGGATTGTTCGGCAGTCACAGCGACGCCGCCGACCAGGTAAGTACGTGTGACGCTACCGTAGCCATAATGTTCGCTACTGCAGCGATCACAAACAATCGCATGCGCGACGGGGGCGGGTACTTACACGCTCGCTATCGCTACAAATTGCTAGCGATATCGCTACCGTGTAAAGCCCCCTTAATACTTGGTTGCACAACCTTTAGCCAAAATAACGGTGAACAACCGCTTCCGGTAACCATCAATGAGTTTCTTACAATGCTCTGCTGGAATTTTAGACCATTCTTCTTTGGCAAACTGCTCCAGGTCCCTGAGATTTGAAGGGTGCCTTCTCCAAACTGCCATTTTGAGATCTCTCCACAGGTTTTCTATGGCATTCAGGTCTGGACTCATTGCTGGCCACTTTAATAGCCTCCAGTGCTTTCTCTCAAACGATTTTCTAGTACTTTTTGAAGTATGTTTTGGGTCATTGTCCTGCTGGAAGACCCATGACCTCTGAGGGAGACCCAGCTTTCTCACACTGGGCCCTACTTTATGCTGCAAAATTTGTTGGTAGTCTTCAGACTTCATAATGCCATGCACACGGTCAAGCAGTCCAGTGCCAGAGGCAGCAAAGCAACCCCAAAACATCAGGGAACCTCCGCCATGTTTGATTGTAGGGACCGTGTTCTTTTCTTTGAATGACTCTTTTTTTCCTGTAAACTCTGTTGATGGCTTTTCCCAAAAAGCTCTACTTTTGTCTCATCTGACCAGAGAGCATTCTTTCAAAACGTTTTAGGCTTTCTCAGGTAAGTTTTGGCAAACTCCAGTCTGGCTTTTTTATGTCTCGGGGTAAGAAGTGGGGTCTTCCTGGGTATCCTACCATACAGTCCCTTTTCATTCAGACGCCGACGGACACTGTTGTACTCTCGGACTGCAGGGCAGCTTGAACTTGTTTGGATGTTAGTCGAGGTTCTTTATCCACCATCTGCACAATCTTGCGTTGAAATCTCTCATCAATTTTTCTTTTCCTTCCACATATAGGGAGGTTAGCCACAGTGCCATGGGCTTTAAACGTCTTGATGACACTGCACACCGTAGACACAGGAACTTTCAGGTCTTTGGAGATGGACTTGTAGCCTCGAGATTGCTCATGCTTCCTCACAATTTGGATTCTCAAGTCCTCAGACAGTCCTCAGACAGTTCTTTGGTCTTCTTTCTTTTCTCCATGCTCAATGTGGTACACACAAGGACACAGGACAGAGGTTAAGTCAACTTTAATCCATGTCAACTGGCTGCAAGTGTGATTTAGTTATTGCCAACACCTGTTAGGTGCCACAGGTAAGTTACAGATGCTGTTAATTACACAAATTAGAGAAGCATCACATGATTTTTCAAATAGTGCCAATACTTTTGTCTACCCCCTATTTTATGTTTGGTGTGGAATTATATCCAATTTGGCTTTATGACAAACTTTTTTTTTTTTTTCATTGACGAAAAATTAAATGAAGATAATAATACCAAAGAATTTGTGATTGCAATCATTTTCAAGAAGAAACTGAGTATTATCTGACAGAATTGCTGTTACGGTGATCGTGTGTGATAGTCAGCAGACTGGATACAGCTACCACTAGGTAGTGTAGACGTCCAGCACGGGTGTCAGCAGCCAAGAAGATCCAGGTGCAGCGGCCGCCTGGATATAGAGGGAATTCACACTCTGCGCACCAGATGCAGCTGCCATCAGTGAACAAGACATCCGAAAATGGAACTAAAAAGATCCAAAGAGCACAAAATAGGGTTTTAACAGATAGACGGTGAGTAGGATAAATGACACTTACTGACCTGGTAAGGTTGTGGAAAGCACAACTCCTCTTAGCAGCGTACAATAATAAAGAAAGGGGTGGTTGCTGCAGTTCCACAGAATAGATCAATCAGTCGCTGTAGAGAAAATGGAATTATAGCCGCGCTACCACCAATGCAGGTGGGGCCAATACCTCAGCTGCTACCCGCCATCGCTCCCGGGAACCCCCGTCACCAGCAGCGGTGGTGCCCACCATCACCACAAACCCGTGGGTGGCGTCACAACCGACATCCCACCACCAAACCTCACCCCTTTTCACTCGTGGGCGAGGAGGCACTGCTCGAGCCCCCAGGTCCGGCCCTGAGCAGAAGCACCGGATCCGAGCGCCAGAGATTCCCCAGGCGAGCGGCGTTCCCCAAAAACCCCTCTCCGCACACGACAACTTGGCGTCACGAACAGGATCCTACCCATCTACTTACCAGTAGAAGTGCGCCTTGCAGTCCCCGCCGACGGTGTCCGGTCGAAAATTTTGAAATTCCGCCATCTTGGGTGCGAAAAGTTCCCGCTCGAGCCATCTTCCCTGAGCAGGGAAGGCGTGAAAGTGAAGCCGCGCCCCCTGAAGAGAAAAGTGCCGGAGAGAACCAAGGGGGGGTGAGAAGAAGATGTCTGCACCTGCCGGAGCCGGCTGCTGCTGATACCGGCGGGAAGAAGCGGGTGAAGAATGGCGGCATGTAACTAGCGCTGCAGAGTGCAGGGACGCCAGGACTCTGCCGCAACACGTTCCTGGACCCAGCAGCAAGAGGTGCCAGGAGCTCCAAGCCACAGTCCACTCCATGATGGTGGAGTGGACGTCGGAGAAGGGCCCGGCCGCAACCATTTGGGCATACGAAGTAGAGGTGGTTCCAGAGGAGCGGGTAAGCGACCCACACCCCTATGTCCCCGAGGAAACAGCCACTGCGGCTGAGGGGCCCGGCCTGCTGCCCTCCACCACGCCACCTCCCTCACTGCCCATGCCCGCGGCCACCGCCCCGACCGATCCGTTACCCCTGTCACCGGTAGCGGAGCTTGAAGCGTCTGTGGGAGAGGGCCCAGACCTAGGGCCCCCAGGCCTTACCTTTTGTCACCGCCCTGGCACCCGTCCCGGCTTCCATCCCGGTTGCAACGGAGGCGATCTTCAACCTGAAGCGAGCACCTCAAGTCCCGATGCCCGCTCCCAGACACCCGGCCTCGGCTGAGGCACGGCGGGGATGTAGCTGCCAAGCGGCAGAACAGGCCACGTCACAGCGGGGTCCCTCATTGCTGAGGGTGCCGGTCGTAGCTGACACGGAGGGATTCCTGCTGGGCCCGTCCCCCACACAAGCTGACCCGGAGCTATGGCAGATGCGCCACGAGATCGCTGTTTAAAGAGAAGAGTTGAATCGGTAGCGGTTCCCGGTTACCTTGCTGTCGGTCCCCATTGGGACCCTGTTGATGTTCCAGTTGACCCTCAAGATTAAAGAGTCCGGTCGGAGGAGCAGTCGTACCCGCACCGCCGGCAGCTGAAAATGGAGTTCTGTGGGACAGTGTCACCCCTGAGTGAGGGTGGTATTGGGGGCTCGTGCTGTCCGGTGGTGGACTGAGGGAAAGCAGCAGGAGGAAGCTGTACCGGAGTCAAGTGTTGTGGATAGCCCCTGGGACCCAGCTGACAGTCCCCGTCGGGACCCTACAGCAAGTCTCCGTTGGGACCCTACAGTTTTGTTTGTGGTAGCCCGTTGGCTATGAAGAGTTTGGCGCCCGTTGGAACCTTAAGTCACATGTTTTCTGTAAAAGCCCATGCCCACATGAGAAACTGCTCATGAACACGGCCGAGAACTCGCAGGCCACCCACGAACTAGTGGGTTTGTAAATAATTGTGGGCAGGAGTCCCGTTGACTGCCTCCGGAGAGGCAGGTTGGAGGAGGGACCCGCAGCAGAGCAGGCTGGGGTCCGGTCGCCACCAGGACCGGTGACCATCCTCCGGGGTCAGGGGTCCCCCTGGACGTGAGGCCCCCTGAATGACAGTCGGGTGCGAGATACCGTACCCATTCCCGCTTGGGTAACCTGAACCAGGTTCTGTTTTCCGGACTGGGGAAAAGGGGTGCTGCCTGCTTCTTAGGGGCAGCATCAAGGTTTAGGTTATTTGGGTGGGAAAGCGGAAGAAATGGGACCCGTCCGTTATTATTAAAAGTGTTTTTATTCATGTTTGCAACGTTTAAGTGACATGCCTCCCATAAGGGAAGTTTTGCAAATGCATACTGTTTTTGTTATTTATATTTTTCAGAAAAATAAAACCGGTGGTGGACGGGCAGCCTGCGGACAGTCTTCGTTTTACCAAGGGGGAGTGCGACACCCTGGACCCCAGGGGTCACAGAATAACATCACACACATACACACCCCCTCCCCTGGTAGGAAACACCCGTCAAACAAAAACCCTTGCTGCCCCCTCCAGGGTCTGATGTCCACACCAGGTGGGGCGGAGCCAGGCGGTTGGCCCCACCCACCAAGGAGTTCACAGGCCTGGAGGCGGGAAAAGCAGTGAGTTCAGTTTGGAGTGAGAGTAGTCAAGTGGAGGAGTTGAAGTGGAAGGGAGAGACTGTGTATGTCTGGGTCGGAGCCCAGGCACAGTCAGCAAGGTCGGCAGACGGTGGTGGCGTCTGCAGGAGTTAGTGGACGTCTGCGGAACCGTAGGACCGGGGACGGGCGGTGGCCCCCCCGGTACCGAACCGGCGAGCGGAGTGAAGCTAAGCACCAAGGCAGGGTACTCAGACCCCGACTAGGCTCGGAAGCCGTCGTAACGGTCAAATTCTCTGATTGCGGTCTGGACCTCAGGGGTTCATTCCCACCCAAGTCCCGTCAGAAGGCAACAACCCAACCCATCCGGATAAGAGCCACCGCCAACGGCCAGAGAACCCAAGGGCCAGCGCCTGCGGGCAAAACGGGCTCTCCCGACACGTACAAGCCGGGGAGCGGACCACCCGTGGGAATCCATAGGGGTCAAACACTTACACACAGGTGTAGGGAAAGACAGCCGCCACCAACCCGTCCGGGGAAAGGTGAAGAAACCGCAGCCGACTGCGGGCCCCGTCCATCCAGCCGTTTGGTTTACTGGAGACTCTGTCATTGACTACCTGAGTGAGTACACCAGTGCCATCCGGCACAGCGCTGCACTGCTGCCCCGCATCTGCGCTGCCTCCCCGCCCCGGCACCTGCACCTTGCCCCTACCCACCAACAAACATCCAAACTCTTTCCCCCAACCGGGGCCGCTGGGACCAACCGCCCCTACCCACGGAGGGGCCAACACCTCAGCTGCTACCCGCCATCGCTCCCGGGAACCCCCGTCACCAGCAGCGGTGGTGCCCACCATCACCACAACCCTGTGGGTGGCATCACAACCGGCATCCCACCACCAAACCTCTCCCCTTTTCACTCGTGGGCGAAGAGGCGCTGCTCGAGCCCCCGGGTCCGGCCCCGTGCTCGAGCCACCGAGGAGCAGAAGCACCGGACCCGAGCGCCAAAGATTCCCCAGGCGAGCGGCGTTCCCCAAAAACCCCTCTCCGCAACACACGCAGCTGAGTAGCTCAGCAGATGAGGAGGAGGAGGAAACCGAGGATGTTATTGTGGCGATTCCCGCACAAACACATAGTGATGCAACCATGAGAAGCACTGCATCCTCACCCACAACTGTGGCCAGCAGCGGTTGCGGGTCAGCAGTTCCCTGGAAGGGTTGCGTAGCCTGAAATTTTTTTGAGACCGCAAAAGGTGACCCAACTTCCGAAATCTGCCAACGTTGTAAACAATGACTGAGTAGACTGAGTAGAATTTTGAAAAGGTTCGATAAAGGTGCGAAGTTCGATTTGATAAAGGTTCGGTGAACGCACCCCTTGATCGTTTCTGCAAACCAAACCGTGAGGGGTTCGCTCATCCCTAGTCCTGATCTCTGTGGATGTTCCTGCACTTTATGTCTTTGTGTCTTGTTTTTCTGAAATATTTAATAATATAATTATCAGATATTTTAGGATTTCCCTTGTAGATTAGTTCTGTGTTTTTATTGCGGATTGTAGATATTCTGTGATAAATCTATGTATATGACTATAATTGGGGCAGGACGGGGCCCAGGACTGGATGTAGTGATCATGTGTAGCCGGTAACAGCTTCGTAGATTTCTCACATGGGATCTTTATGATGTTACATCATCATTTTCTTCCCATTCAGGTCCCTACAATATCGGATCCTCTCAGATCTTCTATATAAGAGAATTTTATTGATTGACCATCAAGGATGGATAGTGACAGAGACAAGATAACGGAGCGGATATTACACCTCACCCTAGAGATCCTCTTCCGGCTTACTGGAGAGGTGAGAGATTCTGATGATGTCACATTAAATCATTCTTATCTATGGGAATAACAGATGGACAGAACCGGAGAGGTGAGGACTCTGGAAATGTCTGTAGTGAGATTTATTAATGTGTCTCTCCATATCCAGGATTACACAGTAGTGAAGAAGACCTCTAGTGAGCGCTGTCAGGACCCTGTGTCTGAGGGATGGGGAAGACCCCTTAGTCCAATCACGGGGCCTCCACCTCACCCCCTGATACATGAGGACATCAATGACCAGAAGATCCTAGAACTCACCTACAAAATGATTGAGCTGCTGACTGGAGAGGTGACACTGGCGGCAATGCTGGGACATTATACAGTAATGCTATGAAGGGATGAAGGGGATAACGGTATCATTCTTTGTGTCAGATTCCATTAAGGTGTGAGGATATCACCATCTATTTCTCCATGGAGGAGTGGGAGTATTTAGAAGGACACAAAGATATGTACAAGGATGTCATGATGGAGGTTCCCCAGCCCCTCACATCACCAGGTAATAGACAGGACTAAATACACACGGCCTATAATTATCTGTATGTAAAGAATGAATTCAGCCCCTGTATGTCTTTCCTCCAGTTCTATCCAGTGAGAGGACAACACCAGAGAGATGTCCCCGTCCTCTTCTTCCACAGGACTGTAAACAAGAAAATCACGATGTTCCTCAGGATGATCAGGTAGATGGAGAGAAGGTGTCATGAAATCTCCCTATGATGTGTAAACGGCTGTGAAGGTCTTGTGTTCAGTCTGGTTTTATCCATCAGTATTTAGAGATTTGCAAATCGGTCTGAAGTGAATTGAATTTACCTTCGATTTTACAAAAAATTGGGATTCTCCTAAATCTGAATTTTGTGTTGCTTGTTTCATGTGAGTTCAGTAAAAGGACAGCAGGCTATTATGTAGAGAGATAGTAAAGAAATACAAAAAAAAATAACTGATTGCTTACCTGTCCCGTCCCCTGTTCCTCTGTGCAGCTCCCTCTCTCTCCTTTATTTCAGCACTTTGCACAATGTCTTTGTGACACCCTGGACTAGCCAGGTAATCACAGACAGGCCCTTGCACAAACACCCGTCCCCCTAAAAAGGTAACAGCAGCCAACCTAAAAACTTTGGTCACCCCTCTCGGGTTTTGACGTTCACACCAGGGGACGGAGCCAGGCGGTTAGCCACGGCCACCGAGGAGTTCGGATAGCCTGACGCGGGAAAAACAGAGCAGATTAGTTTTGGAGGTGAAAGAGAGAGGAGTAAACGTCTGACAGGGGTCTGGATCATAGCCTGCACACCCTTTGGCCAAGAGGCAGACAGTGGCGCCGCCTGTAGGAGCCGGGAAGACAGCCTGGTGGAACCGCAAGGGAACGGGACAGGGTAGTGGCCCGCCGGTACCGAACCAGGGAACCGACTGGAAACCGGAGCACAGAGGCGGGTACTCAGACCCTGAATCGAGGTCCCGAATCTACCGAACTAAGTTAATTCACTGATTGAGGTCTGGACTTTAGGTCCTTTCCCAACCAAGTCCCGACTGAAGACAACAGCCCAACGAGGGGGATAGAAAGCCACCGCTCAGGCAGAGAGATCCCACGGGCCAGCGTATGCGGGCAAACGGGCTCTCCCGACACACACACAGGCGGGGAGCGGACTCCCGTCGCTGAAGCGCAGGCTGACCACAGCTACAAAACAAGGTGCAGGAGAAAGGCAGGGACCACCAAACCGGGTGGGGGACCAGACGCAGCCGGCTGCGGGCACCAACCACCATCTTTTTGGTTTACCAGAGACTCCTGTGAATCTGTCAGAGTGAGTACAACTGTGCCCTCGGGCTGCGCACCACACCAATCCGTCTGCACCCTCACAACCGGGCCCCGGGACCATCAACCCCCTACCCACGGGGGTTCAACACCTGGCTGCGCAACACCGTCCCCGGGGGCCTAGTAAACAGCAGCGGTGGTGTCTACATTCACCACAACCCGTGGGTGGCGTCACGAACTTAACCCAAACCACGGCCCCAGCCGTAAACCTACCTACCAACCCCCTACGTAGCGCCAGCATCCTTTCAGAGCGACATGACCCCGGGTCAGGAGGCGCTCGAGCCACCCACCGACGAGCCCGGATCCGAGCGGCTCGGCTGCAGCCGAGGGCGGGGCGATACATCTTCATCTTTTACTCTGCTCTGAGACTGGAAAAATTGGAAATTAGTGATTGGCGAACGTGGTTGGCACTGCTCATTACTTGGGTACTCGCGGAGCTCAGCCAAATATTGCGGATACTCGGATATTTAATCAGTGAAACAACAAATGCAAGGCAGAGGCTTGCTTCACTGCATGATGTGTGCAGACATCCCAGGGAGAGCCATTCACAGTCTCTAATTGGCTCTCCCAAGGGATAAAACAACGTTCTTTGATGTAGTGTGTTTCTTCCCCGACCCTTCCCCCAAAAACTCCAACCTCCCTCCTTCTGGAAATGCTCTATTTATTGCTGTGTCACCTCCTCATCGGAGTCCGCTCCTACGACTTCTACTTCGATCACCAGGCACCGCTGTATTTCCTCCATGGGCGACGCTGGTGATAGGGGAGGAGTCGGCGCCAGTGGCTCTGATGGGCGCAGACTCCGCCCATCCACTAAGCTGGGATCCCTGGGGCCTGCAGTACCACTGGCTGATGTGGCGGTGTTTGTATTTCAACTGAAGTTACCACCTTTCAATTACAGCCAATGGGAAGTCACCACACCCTTCTTATTCCCTCTCCTGTCTGCTGGTCGCTGCCAGATATAGTCTTGTAGTTCACTGCTTGTCTGGTTCTCACCCTGCTCTGTATATTAATTCCTGTGTTTGACCCCCAGCCTGCTCTCGGACTACTCTCCTGCATGTCGTTTTTGTACCTCGCTGACATCTCCGGTTTTTGACCTTAGTCTTATTCCTGACTATGCTCTTGTCTGCCGATTTTGTCCCTCTTCTGTGTCTCCTGGTTTTAACAACTACTCTTTTTGGAACTATGAACTTCCACAGGTAGCGATCTCCAGGGCCCTGTAGCAATTCTAAATCCCTGTATAGGGGTTAAAGGGTTTCGGGGTTCTCAGGATCCTGCTTAGTGAGCAGCTAGTCTCTAGCCTGTCCGTGACAGCTATCCTGAGACCATGGTTCCAGGCAGACGTCACAGGCTGGCTGTGTGTGAGCGGAGATACAAACAAGCCAATCATTAACTTTCCATAATGCTTGTTACTCGCATCACGCTCATCCAAGCATCTGACCAACTTAAATAGAGGAATCAGCAATTGAGCATTTTAGTGCCCTCCCATCTCCCACTGTATGCAGAATTATTAGGCAAATGAGTATTTTGATCACATGATACTTTTAATATATGTTGTCCTACTCCAAGCTGTATAGGCTAGAGAGTCCACTACCAATTAAGTAAATCAGGTGATGTGCATCTCTGTAATGAGGAGGGGTGTGGTGTAATGACATCAAGACCCTAAATAAGGTGTGCTTAATTATTAGGCAACTTCCTTTCCTTTGGCAAAATGGGTCAGAAAAGAGAATTGCCGGGCACTGAAAAGTCCAAAATTGTGAGATGTCTTGCAGAGGGATGCAGCAGTCTTGAAATTGCCAAACTTTTGAAGCGTGATCATCGAACAATCAAGCGTTTCATGGCAAATAGCCAACAGGGTCGCAAGAAGAGTGTTGGGCAAAAAAGGTGCAAAATAACTGCCCATGAATTGAGGAAAATCAAACGTGTAGCTGCCAAAATGCCATTTGCTACCAGTTTGGTCATATTTCAGAGCTACAAAATTACTATAGTTTCAAAAAGCACAAGGTGTGCCATACTCAGGGACATGGCCTAGGTAAGGAAGGCTGAAGAACGACCACCTTTGAACAAGAAATATAAGATAAAACGCCAAGACTGGACCAAGAAATATCTTAAGACTGATTTTCAAAGGTTTTATGGACTGATGAAATGAGAGTGACTTCTGATGGGCCAGATGGATGGGCCAGAGTCTGGATCAGTAAAGGGCAGAGAGCTCCTCTCCGACTCAGACGCCATAAAGGTGAAGGTGGGGTACTGGTATGGGCTGGTATTATCAAAGATGAACTTGTGGGGTGTTTTCGGGTTGAGGATGGTGTGAAGCTCAACTCCCAGACCTACTGCCAGTTTTTGCAAGACAACTTCTTCAATCAGTGGTACAGGAAGAAGTTGGTATCGTTGAAGAAAAATATAATTTTCATGCAGGCCAATGTTCCATCACATGCATCCAACTACTCCACAGCGTGGCTGGCCAGTAAAGGTCTAAAAGATGAACATATAATGACATGGCCCCCTTGTTCACCTGATCTGAACCCCATAGAGAACCTGTGGTCCCTCATAAAATGTGAGATTTACAGGGAGGGAAAAGAGTACACCTCTAGGAACAGTGTCTGGGTGGCTGTGGTGGCTGCTGCACGCAATGTTGATCGTAAACAGATCAAGCAACTGACAGAATCTATGGATGGTAGGATGTTGAGTGTCATCATAAAGAAAGGTGGCTATATTGGTCACTAATTTTTTGGGGTTTTGTTTTTGCATGTCAGAAATGTTTATTTCTAAATTTTGTGCACTTATATTGTTTTACCTGGTGAAAATAAACAAGTGAGATGGGAATATATTTGTTTTTTAATAAATTGCCTAATAATTCTGCACAGTAATAGTTACCTGCACAAACAAATATCCTCCTAAGATAGCCAAATCTAAAAAAAAACACTCCAACTTCCAAAAATATTAAGCTTTGATATTTATGAGTCTTTTGGGTTGATTGAGAACATAGTTGTTGATCAGTAATAAAGAAAATCCTCTAAAATACAACTTGCCTAATAATTCTGCACACGGTGTATTAGAAATCATTCGATGCAAATAGATTGTACCTTATTACGCTCTAGAGCTCAAGTTATTATATACTTGGGATGCAAATTAATATTAAAACCATGCTACCCTCCTGGTACTGAAGGCCAGTGTTGATCCAACTTGCTAATAAATGGGTGTCCCTAATAATGTGGCCATTCAGTGCATGTTATATACCTGGCGGAGATGACAGGATAAAGCTGATCATAGGTATTAGAAGTTTTCTGAATCTTCTGACAATTTTCTGATTATGAAGACTGCTGGTTAGAGTTAGGAGACAACAGAATGGATTTATACAGGAGACCTGCAGCTACCTGATAACTACTGCTGTCAGTGTTAAATGTCAACTTAATATATGTTTTCTATTCTTTGAAATCAATTCACACGGCTTCTCCATTGGTTTCAGGGTAAAGTCCTGACCCATATTGATACTACAGAGACGTATGTTAGGGATGATGAGTGGTGTAAAGAGGAGATTTCTACAAATGACAGCACAGGTGAGTAATAATAACTAAATTCTAGTTATTGGTTAGTGGCGTATATTTTGGGTATGTTAGAGTTTTTGGCATGGATTTTACTGGAACAAAATTCAAATCTATAAATTATGGAAGAAAAACCTAGCTTTAATTGAGGCATTATCAGCAGGACTTTCTTCCAGCACTTCTATGACACGCCTCCTGAAGAAGTAATTGAAACCTGCGTTGGGGCAGCAGAACAAAGTTGAAAAAAAATATGGTTATTAAAAATAAAAAATGATATAAATGATTACCTAATTCAAACATAAATAAATGCAAATATACATATTTGGAATAGTTAGGTTTGTATAAAAGTACAATATTTTAAAATTAATTAACCCACACCCTAAACTCCTTAAATAAAAAATGACACAATTGCTATATTGTGTTGGCCTTATTTCCCTCAAAAATACAATAAAAAGTAAATGTTGCATTTACTTCATACTGATAAAAAATGTTCACCATAGGTCATGAGGAGCACAAAAATGCTTGAGTGCTTGTTACTTGAATTGAGCATGTTGGACACTTGGACAGGCTCGACTCGAGTATAAAGGAAGTCTATGGGAAACTCATGCATTTTTCTGACAGACCCTTCCAGGAGGTCTGGGGGCGGTAAAATTGCTGAAATGGATGGAAACAATGTTTGATTGGAATGGGAACAGCATGGGGCAGATGCCTGCAGGTATCTCTGACTCCCAGGTCGCTGCTGGAGACAATGCTGTTAGAGTATTTCGCCAGTTTTGCGAAGTGACAATAAAACACAAAACCAAATATAAAATGGATTTTACAAGAAAAAAAGTTAGGAAACATTCTTTCCTGTATAATCACTTGTATATAAGGCAAATTAACAAAAGATATTAAAAAAATGCCTCCTTGTCATAATTGTGTCTCATCCAGCAGAGACCTTTGCAGTATCTCGAATCAAAAAAAGGTCCGGGCAATTAGCAGATCGTAGGTCCTCTTTAACATGTGTAGAGCAGATTTAACTTAAGGTGGTGTTGAAGGGTTTAAGACCCTGTGCCCACGCTGCGGAATTTTGCACAATTTGCTGCGATTTTTTTCATGTAATTGCCACGGATTTCTCAAAAATCCGCAGTACAGAGAGTCCCCATCTATTTCTATGGCATTTTGGAAGTGTTGTATCCATGCTTCATTTTTTTCCGCAGCGGAAATAGTGCGGATTTCCCTGCGGAAAAATCTGCAGCATGTCAATTATTCCTGTGGATTTTTCCGCGCGATCTCTATATTTACCTGCCTTGATTGAAGACACCCTAGTTACTTCCTACGGTGCAGAGGAGCGCGCTGAAGCCAGGAGCAGGAAGCAGAAGGTGGGCGGGGCCTGCACGAGCTCCGGTCATTTGACAGCCGGAGCTAGTTCAGACCCACCCATTTTCTCCTGCAGAGTGCAGATAGACACGGCCGGAAAGTGAAGTGCTGCGTGATGGACTTGTTATGCATTGAGGATGCAGTGCCGAAGCCATGCTACTGTATCTTCAATGCAGAATGACCGCAGGATATCCGCAGAACATTACGCAGTACATTCGCAGCACAAAACAGACAAAGTTGTGCTGCGGTTTTCTGGGAGCTACTGCGGAATGTCCTGCGGATATATCCGCAGGACACTTTCCCCGTGGGCACATAGCCTAATGCCGGCGTCACACGGTACGATCTGTCATGCAATCGCACGAGCGATCGTACCCGCCCCCGTCGTTTGTACATCACACGGGCAATTAGTTGCCCGTGTCGCACAAAGTCGTTAAACCCCCGTCACACGTACTTACCTTCCTAACGACCTCGCTGTGGGCGGCGAACATCCACTTCCTGAAGGGGAGGGACGTTCGGCGTCACAGCGACGTCACACAGCGGCCGGCTAATAGAAGCGGAGGGGCGGAGATGAGCAGGACGTAAACATCCCGCCCACCTGCTTCCTTCCGCATTGCCGGCGGGACGCAGGTAAGCTGTGTTCATCTTTCCCAGGGTGTCACACGGAGCGATGTGTGCTGCCCCGGGAACGATAAACAACCGGAGCACAGAAGAAGAAACGACTTTTTGAAAATGAGCGACGTGTCAATTTTTGCTTGTTCACCATCGCTCGTAGCTGTCACACGCTACGATATATCAAACGATGCCGGATGTGCGTCACTTACGACGTGACCCCGCCGACATATCGCCTGATATATCATACCGTGTGACGCCGGCATAAGAGTTCCTTTTTGATCCTGCTGAGATTCCATATAATCTAATCTCAGCTGCAACACATTGCTGTCACACCCTGTCACTATTTAAACTTGCTCCTTACTCTCCCATATGTCAGTGATCTTCTAGGCTGCCCTCCCAGAAGAAGTCCTTGTGGAAAGTGTGGAGTTCCGTTTGTTGTTTTATTCCCATTTGTTTGTCTGTCTTCCAGTGTTGTCTTATCATAGTATTAAGACTAGCATCTTGCTGCCCAGCTCACAAGACATGACTAGCCAGGTTCAGCCAGGGCTTAAGCACATGATCGCGCACAGGTGAAAGGACCTGTCTAAGAACAATAGGGAGCACAGGGATCAATCTCAGGTGAGTATTTAGGGGTCACCGATGCCCACTATTATTATCATCAGAGTTCCCTTTGTACCCTTTTTCCCTAGTTTTTTCTCTTCCTTTATGCCGCATGCTGGGTGTCATTCCGCCCTGGCATGACATTATCATTGGCCCTTTTTTTCCAGGATTCAAATATGGATTCAGTCACATCTCTTTTAAAACAGATACAGAGTTTGTTTCTGGAAGGGACGTTCACTGGTTTTGTAGCAGCAACAGCATACTGCGGGTCTGGTGGTCTCAGTTGACAGACTCAACCAGAACCCAAAGTAGCCCTCCCAGGCAGGTTTTCTGGGGGAAGGAATACATTTGTTGTGGTCAGAGAAGCTTGTAAACTCTATTTCAGGCTTTGTCCTCTTTCCTCAAGGCATGAGGAACAGCGAGTGGGGATTGTTGTCTCACACCTTCAAGGGGATCCTCAGTCCAGGGCCTTCTTCCTTCTGACTGATTCTCAGTCTCTTCAGTTAGTAGCCCAGTTTTTTCTGGCCTAGGGCATCATTTATGATGATCTGTGCAGAGTCTCCCTTGCTGAGTCCATGCTATGTAGGCTTTGGTAGGGGGATTGGTCAGTGGAGGATTTTTGTTCAGAGTTCTGCACATGGACCACTGACACCAGGTGGAAAGACCCTACCGTTAGAAGCTATTTTTGTCAGGGCCTGTTGAAAAGTGAAAAAATGCTCTGGTTCTGGTTCGAAACTCCTTAGTCTTTATAAGCCGCTATGGCCTTAATCATCCAGTGTGAGAGACGCCGCAGGGATAGACCTGTGCTGCCCCTTCTCCAGCACAACTCCCAAGGGGTGAAAGCTCTCCCATGGGTCCAGATGAACCCATGCAGTTAGGGGTGGGGGGGGCCTCTACTCCTGGGCCTCCTGTGGTTTGCGGTAAGATGGAGGTTTGTTTCTTTTGAATTGGGCCTTCCCTGACTGGTTAGGCACAATCTGGTGGCTGATTGGCAGTGCAGGTAGATAGGTGGAATGATTTCTGTAAGAATAACTGTCTGAATACTCTTTTCTCTACCATTTCCATCATAATCTTACCATTTCTTCTCTCTGGTTTTGAGAATGTATTCTCAGAAAAGGGGTGTTAGAGTTGCTCTCCCATTGTGCTTATGATTTTCCCATTAACTTGCTCCCTGGAGCAAAATTACCCAAAGCCAGATTATACAATCTTTCTTGCCCTGAAAAGTAGGCTATGAAAGATTATATCACCAAAAGCATTGCTAAGGGACATATTACAACTTCCACTTCTCCTGTGGCTGCAATGTTCTTCTTCGTTAAGAAGAAAGACGGAGGCCTGTGTCCTTGTTTAAACATTCATGAGTTAAATCAGATTACCATCTGGGACCCTTTGTTATAACTGAACCTTAACACTCTCATAGGGATGGAAAAAACAGAAATCCACAGGTCCCAAAACTGGCTAGTACTTGACCCAGACCTAACCCTGATTTGTCCCTACCTAACAGCAGAGGTTGTCACCCTAAGATCACGTAATGGTGCCCCAACTTGTCTACGGCTGACCCTGAGTGTCCTTTACTGCACCCTAAGCTTTAAACCAAGTGTAACACAAAAACAACAATAAACATAAATGAAGACCACAGAAGCTGAGGGTAAAACACAGGGCTAGGAATTTGCAAACAGTTGTATATGAATGATGGAATAAAGTAAAGCAAAAAGAAAAACAGAATACGTGGAAAATCTCTCAAATATGAATGAAAATGTTGACATGCACACTTTGGATTAAAACATAAAATAAGGTCTAACTTAAAACTACTACACCTAACCCACCTGATTCTTGTACATACTGGAGGTTCCAGCTGCGGAGTCCCTAAAATCCCCTGCGCACAGAAAAAAAATCCTAACTGGATGACTCTGATGACCACGCTGACCTCTGCTTGCTAAGCGGCCATCGAGGGCTCGATGTACCTCCTTAATAAGCCAGGGGAAAGTGCAGAGTAAAAATAATGTAAATCAAAATTAATAATCTGCCAGAAGAAACACTATGCAATCTGCAGTTCCAAGCAGGAACTATTTCAGAAATATCACCAGCGGGAAATGGAACCCCGGGGATGCGTTAAATAGTTAGAAGTGATAGGCGGGACTGAATTACAGGATTGAAAACTCTTATTGGCTTAAAGGCAATGAACACACAAAGTTTTCAGAACCAGGACAGCAACCAAACCTGACTGTGGCTCAGTGGAGAGGGAAAGAGACCACAGCACAGGAGGCTGCCAGATCAAATTCGAAGCATGACAGTCCCCACCTTCCACGAGAGGCCAGTGGAGCAGAAATATTCATCCTCTGACGTTGCTGATAAAATTCTTTTACAAGAGATCTTCTGCAGTAACCCAGGAGTTATCCTCCAGACTGTAACCCTTCCATTTAACAAGATACTGCACCAAGTTCTCGATCGACATACTCACAATCGTCCTCCACATCCACCTCAGTTATGTTTCAAGGATCAGACATCCCCTTAAACCTTTAAAGAAGATAGGAATGGAAGAAATTCTTGTTCCTCCATACCACAGGGAGTTGGATTTTGACCGTCACAGGATTAAGGATTTTAATTAACTTTTATGGGCCAACATATTTGGGAGCAAATTTCTTACTACTTTTAAGGTGAAGATTTTTAAGGATAACCAAACAAATTCTCACAGCCTAAAGACAGGAGCCCTCTTATGTCTATGGTTTGTAGTTCTCTTGGTCTGGTCAAAAGGTATCCTAAGACTTTTTTCAACCTCCCTCCATACCTTCATCAAACGTGAAGAAAATCTCTCTTCTGCTGGTACAGAGGGCTGTAAACGGGAACATTTTCCCAAAACAGGATGAAAAACCATGCAGCAGAAAAAGGCAAGGTACTGGTAGCTGTAAAAGTGCAATTATTGAGAGAAAACTCAGCAAAAGGTAGAAAACCCACCTAGTCCTCCTTGTTAGATAAAACAAAACAACTTAAATACTGTTCTACCTCTTGGTTCATCCTTTCAGTCTTTCCATTAGTCTCGGGATGATAAGCTGAGGGGAAGGAAAGTTTAATACCCAATCTGGAGAAAAAAACTGTCAAAAGCTAGCTAAAAACTGAACCCCTCTATTGGAAATAATGTTCTTAGTCACTCCATGTAATTTCACAATATGCAAAATGAATAATGTAGAAAGACTCTTAGCCAGGGGCAATCTTTGAAGAGGAACCAAAGAAGCAATTTTGCTAAAAAGGTCCACCATCGCCAACACTGCGGTATTACCACAAGAATTAGGTAGATAAGTGATGACGTCCATGGACAAGTGCGTCCAGGGCTGAGATGGGACCTTATTAGGGAAGAGAAAATCTGCCGGGGACTGGCGAGAAGCTTTAGCCCTGGCACAAACTGCATTTACGGACATATTCATCAATGTCCTTACAAGCGTTCTGCCACCAAAAGGCCCTCTAAGCAACTCTCCAATTGGTAAAAGAACCCGGGTGACAAGTGCACAAAGAATCATGCACTTCATTAAGAAGATCTTTGCATGAAGAGAATGGTACAAAAAGTTAGTGCACCAAAAGGATTGCCTCTGAACAATCTAGAGCCTCCTGAATGTGCTGTCTGAAATCAATCCCCAGGGCATTCACCATCACCACTTCCCTAAGAATCTTAACTGGAGTTTAATTCCTCAATTCCGGAACAAAGCTACGAGACAAAGCATCAGGCGTAACATTCTAAGATACAGGAAGATATATCACAGAAAAGTCAAACTGGGTAAAAAAAAAATATATTATATATAAATTAAAAAAAAAAGGGCCCACTGGGCTTGTCTTGTGTTTATTTGTCGGCATCAACATACAGCAGATTTTTAAGATCAGTAAAGACTATCACCTTATGTTTAGCCCCCTCTAACCAATGTCTCCACTCCTCAAATTCTCTCTTTACTGCTAGAACCTTTCGATCTCCGATATCACAGTTAGACTCGGCTTGTGAGAACTTCTGAGAAAAAAAAGCACAAGGAAGAAGGTAACAATCTTTCTTTTGTGAGAGAACTGCACCCATTCCCATAAAAGAGTTGTTTACCTCCACTACAATAGGCAAATCAAGCTTGGGTTGACTGAAGACCGGAGCCTTAGGAAAGGCTGTTTTGACAGCAACAAAGGCCTCAACAGGCTCTTTAGGCCAAGAGGAAAACTCAGTACCCTTCTTAGTCATATCGGTAAGAGGCTTTACAATAACGGAGAAATTCTTAATGAACTTTCAATAGTAATTAGCAAAACCTAGGAATCTCTGCAATGCTTTAAGTTTAGTAGGTTGTACCCAATCCAGGACGGCCTATACCTTAATGGGGGTCCATCTGAAACCCTGATGAAGAAACCAAATAATCACAAAAATGTACCTGTTGAAACATAAATTAACATTTCTCCAGTTTGACAAATAAATGATCATCATGAATAATTTGAAGGACCTGTCGAACATGCTTATGATGATTCTCACAAGAGTAAATCAATAAGTCATCCAAATAAATCACCACAAATATATCAATCAGAAGGCAAAAATGTCACTAATAAAGTTCTGAAAAACCGCCGCAGTATTAGTCAACCCAAACCACATCAACAGATTTTCAAAGTGACCCTCGGGTGTATTGAACGCAGTTTTACACTCATCACCTTGCCGAATATGTATGAGGTTATACACCTCCATAAGATAAAACTTTAAAAAACCATTTGGTTCTAGCTCATTGATTATACAGGTCACGTATAGGAGGTAAAGGATATGGATTGCGAACCGTGGTCTTGTGACTTCTCCAAAAAAACAAGTATGGACGCAAACTTCATAAAGTATACAGTCATATGAAAAAGTTTGGGCACCCCTATTAATGTTAACCTTTTTTCTTTATAACAATTTGGGTTTTTGCAACAGCTATTTCAGTTTCATATATCTAATAAATGATGGACTCAGTAATATTTCTGAATTGAAATGAGGTTTATTGTACTAACAGAAAATGTGCAATCTGCATTTAAACTAAATTTGACAGGTGCATAAGTATGGGCACCTCAACATAAAAGTGACAGGTGTGTGGTTTTGCATTTGGAAGCTGTTGCTGTGACCAGACAACATGCGGTCTAAGGAACTCTCAATTGAGGTGAAGCAGAACATCCTGAGGCTGAAAAAAAAGAAAAAATCCATCAGAGAGATAGCAGACATGCTTGGAGTAGCAAAATCAACAGTCGGGTACATTCTGAGAAAAAAGGAATTGACTGGTGAGCTTGGGAACTCAAAAAGGCCTGGGCGTCCACGGATGACAACAGTGGTGGATGATCGCTTTGGTGAAGAAGAACCCGTTCACAACATCAACTGAAGTCCAGATCACTCTCAGTGAAGTAGGTGTATCTGTCTCTAAGTCAACAGTAAAGAGAAGACTCCATGAAAGTAAATACAAAGGGTTCATATCTAGATGCAAACCATTCATCAATTCCAAAAATAGACAGGCCAGAGTTAAATTTGCTGAAAAACACCTCATGAAGCCACCTCAGTTCTGGAAAAGTATTCTATGGACAGATGAGACAAAGATCAACCTGTACCAGAATGATGGGAAGAAAAAAGTTTGGAGAAGAAAGGGAACGGCATATGATCCAAGGCACACCACATCCTCTGTAAAACATGGTGGAGGCAACGTGATGGCATGGGCATGCATGGCTTTCAATGGCACTGGGTCACTTGTGTTTATTGATGACATAACAGCAGACAAGAGTAGCCGGATGAATTCTGAAGTGTACCGGGATATACTTTCAGCCCAGATTCAGCCAAATGCCGCAAAGTTGATCGGACGACGCTTCATAGTACAGATGGACAATGACCCCAAGCATACAGCCAAAGCTACCCAGGAGTTCATGAGTGCAAAAAAGTGGAACATTCTGCAATGGCCAAGTCAATCACCAGATCTTAACCCAATTGAGCATGCATTTCACTTGCTCAAATCCAGACTTAAGACGGAAAGACCCACAAACAAGCAAGACCTGAAGGCTGCGGCTGTAAAGGCCTGGCAAAGCATTAAGAAGGAGGAAACCCAGCGTTTGGTGATGTCCATGGGTTCCAGACTTAAGGCAGTGATTGCCTCCAAAGGATTCGCAACAAAATATTGAAAATAAAAATATTTTGTTTGGGTTTGGTTTATTTGTCCAATTACTTTTGACCTCCTAAAATGTGGAGTGTTTGTAAAGAAATGTGTACAATTCCTACAATTTCTATCAGATATTTTTGTTCAAACCTTCAAATTAAACGTTACAATCTGCACTTGAATTCTGTTGTAGAGGTTTCATTTCAAATCCAATGTGGTGGCATGCAGAGCCCAACTCGCGAAAATTTTGTCACTGTTCAAATATTTCTGGACCTAACTGTAAAAGGAAGAAGGATTCCGATACACCTTGTATTAGACATAAAGAAGGACCTCATACACATTCTGTTAAAATTGTTAGGTAATGGGACTTTGAGACTGGTAAAGCATATAGACTTAGTGCCAAGAATTAGAAGGAGTGACTGTAATACATCCTGGAAGATACATAGAGGAGGGTGCTACATCTCGTGGCTCTCCTGAGGCAAGGACTGAGGCAGTCTCCCATTCCTTGCCTGCCACGAGCTCTCCTGCTCAGCAGCGCCGAAGGTCTGCCAGACTGCGCAGTGTGCAGGAGATACCTTCTCAGAGAGGCAGCAGAAGGGTGACACCTAGTGGTTCTCCTGTTACAAGGAGTGAAGCGGTCTCCCATTCCTGGCCTGCCGCAGACCCTCCTGTTCAGTGGCCCCGAAGGTCTGCAAGGTTGCGCAATGTGCAGAGGTTTACTGCTCAGGGAAGCAGTGAGACTCCCGTTATCTCTGCACATTGTGAGACCGAGGATCCCGCCTCTATTTCCCAGAGGCAGGAGGGTGAGCATGTGCAATGCGTGGTGGGTTCTGGTTCGCCCACTGACGTCATACGGCTTGATGACAAGGCTGGTGACGTGGTGAATCCTGACTGGCCAGGCTGGGACGTCGTGGACTCTGATTGGGTCAAGTCCGTCATCTCCGCCTCGCGCCCGCCCTTGGGTGGAACGACACCTCCTTAAAACCTCCTCCTGCCATCATGGCGGCGCGCGACCGTCCTTCTATGTTTGGATGTCTGGCAGCGTGCTGCCACGCCACTGCTCAGGCATTACTGTCTTTTGTGGGCTTGGCCCTTGCTGCTTAGGCAGTACCTGGTTTGCAGGCCGTGTTCCTGCCTTGCTGCTCCGGCAGTATCCCCTTCAACAGGCCGTGTTCCTGTCCCAGGTGAGCTCCTCAAGTCTCCACCGGACTCACCTGGTTATTGAAAGCACACGTGCGTGGGCACCTCTGTGCTACCCTCGTGCCATATTCTCGTGACTTCCACTGGCACACGTGCGTGGGCACCTCTGTGCTTCCCCGTGCAACAGGTACACCGAGCCGTGAGATCCGTGCCATACAACCCTCACGGGTTAGGGCAGATCGGTGTACATAGATCGTCTGTGACATTCCAGACGATCGCTAGCAGCAACCCGCTCACTCTTCACCCACCATAGCGGTGGTCCCTTACACCGCACAGTGGACCTTGACCGGCGGAAGCTGTCCATTTCCCATCTTGGCACGTTTCCCCGGGTCCCCCTCGTAACATTACGGTCGCGCCAAAGGTCTGGCTATGGCTGAAGAGCAGCAGCAGTTGCTGCGTTATGTGCAGCAGTTGGAGTCACGATTGGCAGCAGTGGAGCAGTCTTCCTCCGATAAGACTACTCTGACGACAGTCGCCACCCAGGCGGCTACCCAGGCTGTGCTATTGGGCGGAAGGTCTCCTCGCCTTGCGCTTCCAGAACGCTTTAGCGGCAACAGCTCTGAGTGCCGTGGTTTTATAAACCAGGTTACCACCTACTTAGAGCTGTCCGCGACTCTTTACGCTACCGAGAAGGCGAAGGTAGCCTTCGTCCAGTCCCTGCTCACAGGGAGAGCGCTGAAGTGGTCCACGCCGTTGTGGGAGCGCGGAGATCGGGTGGTGAATAACTTAACAGCTTATCTTGGGGCCATGAGAATGGTGTTCCTCGGGCCTCAAGTCACCCACGACTCCGCGCTGCGCCTCTTACGACTTCGGCAAGGGTCCGCTTCAGTCGGGGACTTTGCTGTACACTTTAGGACACTTGCCGCAGAGCTGGACTGGCCGGATAAGGTCCTTGTCCCTGTGTTTTGGGAGGGCCTGGCAGGGTTTGTCAAAGACGCACTGGCCACGCGTGAGGTGCCTGCCACTTTAGAGTCCTTGATTCAGGTTGCCTCTCGCATAGACATCCGCCAGGCGGAGCGAAGGCTCGAGGTCTCTTCAGCACCCACGTCGTCTCGGCCTAAAAAGCGTCTGACTCCCGTCTTCCATCAGACAGGTCTCCCAGCCAGTCCTGTAGGCGACTCCGTGGAGTCAATGGAGGTGTCCAAGGTGGTCTCCTCTGCCCCAGGTTCTCGGTCTTGTGTCATCTGCTTTTCTGTGGGCAGAGGGGACACATAGCTACCCGATGTCCCAAACCGTCGGGAAAAGACAGCGTCTAGTTTCTATCAGAGGGGGGACTCTAGACGCTACCTCTCCCTCTAGGTTGACTATCAGCGCCCAGTTGCAGTTCGGCACTACTCTCTTCTCTGCCCTGGCTTGCTTGGACTCAGGCGCTGAAGGCAATTTCATCTCGACCTCCCTGGCAACCCGATACTCAGTTCCGCTGGTTCTGTTGCCCAAGCCACTCAGGGTCCGGGTAGTCGACGGGTCCATACTACTCGATCCTATCACCCAGATCACCATCCCTCTCAGGATGGATGTACCACCGGGATACCATGAGCAGGTGTCCTTCCTGGTGCTTCCAGGGGGACGGATGAGATCCTACTGGGCCTTCCCTGGTTGAGACAGCATGCTCCTATACTCAACTGGGCAACAGGGGAGGTCTCATCCTGGGCAGGATCCTGTAGAGAGCACCTCGTGACTACCGAACCACCCGCTACCATTAGGTCGGTTGGGTCCTCAGGGAATACAGGGGGGCCGGGTTTACCGACACCTTATGAGGCCTACAGGGATGTCTTTTCCAAAAGGGCCGCAGATACTCTTCCTCCCCACCGGCCATATGATTGCCGAATAGACCTGAAGCCAGGCTCCGAGCCCCCTAGGGGCAGAGTGTATCCACTCTCTGCTCCAGAGACGGAGCCTATGTCCAAATATATTCAGGACAGCCTGGCGAAGGGGTTCATTCGCAAGTCTATTTCACCGGCTGGTGCAGGGTTCTTTTTTGTGCAGAAGAAGGAAGGGGATCTGCGCCCCTGTATCGATTACAGGGGATTAAATGCAATCACGATCAAGAACAAATACCCTTTGCCCCTCATTACTGAGCTATTTGATCGATTCCGCGGGGCAAAGGTCTTCACAAAGCTGGATCTACGCGGGGCGTATAATCTAGTGCGAGTCCGAAAGGGCGATGAGTGGAAGACCGCCTTTAACACCAGGGACGGTCACTACGAGTATCTAGTAATGCCCTTCGGACTCTGTAATGCCCCCGCCGTATTTCAAGACTTTGTGAATGACATTTTCTGGGATTTGTATCTTTCCGTGGTTGCATACCTGGATGACATTCTTATCTTCTCCCCCGATCTTACCACCCATCGGAGGGATGTCATCCGAGTACTTAAGAGGCTCCGCACCCATTCGCTATATGCTAAACTGGAAAAGTGCGTTTTTGAACGGGAATCCTTGCCGGTCCTGGGGTACATCGTGTCCAGTCAGGGGTTAGCAATGGATCCGGAGAAGTTGGAGACAGTGATGAACTGGCCTGAGCCCCGCTCGCTGAAGGCGATCCAGCGATTCTTGGGGTTTATCAATTATTATCGCCAGTTCATTCCCAACTTCTCGACGGTGGCAGCACCCATCATCATCATTGCCCTTACCCGCAAGGGCGCTAATCCCAAAAGCATGAACACGGGAAACGGTAGAGGCATTTCACACTCTCAAAACTCACTTCTCCAGAGCTCCCATCCTTCATCGTCCAGACATCTCCAAACCCTTCCTACTGGAGGTAGACGCCTCTTCGGTCGGTGCAGGTGCAGTCCTGTACCAGAAAAACGAACGAGGAAGGAAGCATCCGTGTTTCTTTTTCTCCAAGACCTTTTCTCCGGCCGAGAGGAACTACTCCATAGGGGATAGGGAGTTACTGGCGATGAAACTAGCATTCCAGGAATGGCGGCATCTCCTGGAGGGTGCGAAGCATCCATTTGAGGTATTTTCTGACCACAAAAACCTCACATACCTCCAGACAGCACAACGCCTGAACCCAAGGCAGGCCCGTTGGTCTTTATTCTTCTCCCGGTTCCGCTTTATTATCCGCCACCTGGCCGGTGAGAAGAACGTACGGGCCGATGCCTTGTCACGTTGTATGATTGTGTTGGAGGAGGACGAGGAGGAGCCTAGTCTTATACTACCCCCGGACAGCTTGAGGATGGTCACTCCCACTTCTTTGGACCAGGTGCCACCTGGCAAAACCCTCGTTCCCCCTGAACTACGGAACGAGGTGCTGTCGTGGGCCCATGCCTCCAAGGTCGTGGGTCACTTCGGGGTCAAAAGGACCAGAGACCTGGTGACCAGGCATTATTGGTGGCCGAGACTACCCCAGGACATACAGGAATATGTGGGAGCCTGTATGTCGTGTGCTCGGAATAAGCCGTCCCGGCAGAGACCGGCAGGTCTTCTTCACCCACTGCCAGTGCCGGATCGTCCCTGGGAAGTGGTAGGGATGGACTTCCTGGGAGATCTGCCCAAGTCAGCAGGGCACAGGGTCGTATGGGTCATCACGGACCACTTCTCTAAAATGGTCCACTTGGTGCCTCTCCCACGACTCCCGACGTCACGTGCTCTCGCCACCTTGTTCATTCGGCATGTATTTAGGTTGCATGGCATGCCTGACAAGGTGGTGAGCGACCGGGGTCCCCAGTTCGCGTCTCGCTTCTGGAGAGAGCTCTGTAAGCTCCTGCAGATAGAGCTGAACATCTCCTCCGCATACCATCCCGAGACCAATGGACTAGTGGAGAGGACTAATCAGACCTTGGTAACTTACCTCCGCCATTTTATCTCCGCGCATCACGACAACTGGGCTAACCTCCTTCCTTGGGCCGAATTTGCCATTAACAATTCGGTCCATGAATCCTCTGGCCAGACTCCGTTCCTACTCAATAACTGACAACATCCCAGAATCCCGGTTCCGATGCCCATTACGTCACCCGATACTAGAGTGGAGGATTGGGCGACCAAGGCCCGGGAGATCTGGGATGACACCCAAGAGGCTCTTAAGAGGGCTAAAGACCGGATGGTGACAACGGCTGATGTTCGCCGCCGCCCTGCACCATCCTTCGCCCCTGGTGACCTAGTATGGCTGTCCTCTAAGAATGTTAACCTACGGGTACAGGCAGCCAAATTCGCCCCTAGGTATCTGGGTCCGTTTAAAGTACTACAGCAGGTAAACCCTGTGGCATATCGACTCCAGCTCCCTCCACGCTGGGCTATAGCCAACACCTTTCACGTGTCCCTCCTGAAACCCGTACGACTTAATAAATTTTCGGGGTCCCTGCCGGCTCAAACCGACTCCCCGTCCGACGTCCCTGAGGTGGCAAAACTTGTGGAGACAAAAGTCATACAGGGCAAGAGGTACTACCTCGTGGAGTGGGCCGGCCGTGGTCCGGAGCATAGATCCTGGGAGTTGGAGGATCATATCCGCAACCCGGGTTTGATAGCGGCCTTCGAGCACGGACAGGGGGGGGGGCCTAGACGGGGGGGTAATGTTACATCTCGTGGCTCTCCTGAGGCAAGGACTGAGGCAGTCTCCCATTCCTTGCCTGCCACGAGCACTCCTGCTCAGCAGCGCCAAAGGTCTGCCAGACTGCGCAGTGTGCAGGAGATACCTTCTCAGAGAGGCAGCAGAAGGGTGACACCTAGTGGTTCTCCTGTTACAAGGAGTGAAGCGGTCTCCCATTCCTGGCCTGCCACAGACCCTCCTGCTCAGTGGCCCCGAAGGTCTGCGAGGTTGCGCAATGTGCAGAGGTTTACTGCTCAGGGAAGCAGTGAGACTCCCGTTATCTCTGCACATTGTGAGACCGAGGATCCCGCCTCTATTTCCCAGAGGCAGGAGGGTGAGCATGTGCAATGCGTGGTGGGTTCTGATTCGCCCACTGACGTCACACGGCTTGATGACAAGGCTGGTGACGTGGTGAATCCTGACTGGCCAGGCTGGGACGTCGTGGACCCTGATTGGGTCAAGTCCGTCATCTCCGCCTCGCGCCCGCCCTTGGGTGGAACGACACCTCCTTAAAAGCTCCTCCTGCCATCATGGCGGCGCGCGACCGTCCTTCTATGTTTGAATGTCTGGCAGCATGCTGCCACGCCACTGCTCAGGCATTACTGTCTTTTGTGGGCTTGGCCCTTGCTGCTTAGGCAGTACCTGGTTTGCAGGCAGTGTTCCTGCCTTGCTGCTCCGGCAGTATCCCCTTCAACAGGCCGTGTTCCTGTCCCAGGTGAGCTCCTCAAGTCTCCACCGGACTCACCTGGTTATTGAAAGCACACGTGCGTGGGCACCTCTGTGCTACCCTCGTGCCATATTCTCGTGACTTCCACTGGCACACGTGCGTGGGCACCTCTGTGCTTCCCCGTGCAACAGTTACACCGAGCCATGAGATCCGTGCCATACAACCCTCACGGGTTAGGGCAGATCGGTGTACATAGATCGTCTGTGACATTCCAGAGGATCGCTAGCAGCAACCCGCTCACTCTTCACCCACCATAGTGGCGGTCCCTTACACCGCACAGTGGACCTTGACCGGCGGAAGCTGTCCATTTCCCATCTTGGCACGCTTCCCCGGGTCCCCCTCGTAACAGAGGGCCTCCGAAAACATTTTTTTATTTTTACAGTCTGTCAGCATTTTCAGTTGACAGGCTGATGCGCCTTTCTGTTATTATGCCGCCAGTGGCACTAAAAACCTACTCTGACAAAATGCTAGTGGTATGGCAGGCCAGCACCTTCAAGGCAGAGAGGGACAGTACATACTACATGTCCAGCTTGAATACCAAATAGTTGTACAGAATGGAAGGAACTCAGAGGACGTTGACACAGTCAACTAGGTAGTCCTTCACCATTTTCATAAATGTTTCCCTCCTTGTCAGAGTACCCTGAAAATCAGGACCTGGGCGCTTTGAAGGTTTCGTGAAACAGTCCCAGACCTTTGTTGGCGTTCCTCTGCCTCTGTTGGTCCTAGTGTATGTCTCTCTTCTCTCTAATCCTTGGTTGTCCAAAGAACTATGACCTCTGCCGTTGGATTTTTAAAATGTGAATTTTTTTTTTACCAATTCTTCAATCCTTCTGTTATTGCACCATTTCAATAGCCCTTTCCATCATAGGAAGGAGAGATGGAGAATTCTCCTTGTAGCAGTGGTCGAAGGATGAACAACCAGTAATCGGCGTTCGCCAAAATGTGTATAAGGCTATGTGCCCACATCGCTTTTTGTGTGCTTCTTTTCTGCACACAAAAGCATGTTTTGGCAGGAAAAAGCAGCTGATAAAATGTGCATTTTTAATTGCGTTTGCATGTGTTTTTCTTGCTTCTTTTTGTCTTTTTTTTATAGTGATGGTGTTCGTGGGGGTTCAAGCGCTGTACTCCCACAATCACCGCTCTCACTGCCCAGAGCAGTACCTATGTATTAGTATGAAGCACACGCATGTTTGTGTGTTCCACACGGAGACAAGTCCGTTTTTCTCCGGCAGCACTGATGTCACACGGACCACAAAGTGATATGATCCATGTCACATGTAGCGGAGAAAACACATGCCTTTAAAATAAAATGAGTTTCTATACTCGCCTGTCTCCAGCGGTGCTGTCTTCGACGAAGCTGTCACTTGCTTCCAGGCTCACTAATTATGCTCATGAATATTCACTGCATCGCGCACCCAGAAGCAGCAGTGCGAGAAACATCAGCACTAGGAACAACAGCGCTGGGGACATGTGAGTATAAACTTTCTGCTCTCCGTATGCTATCATGGACAGCACACAGAGAACACACGTGTGCCAAAATCACGACACACTGAGGGCCATACGCACTTTCACCACATCAGCGAAAAATGTGTGTGTTTTTTACTGATGTGTGAAAGAGGCCTAACAGATTTAGAAAAAATTGTGAACAACATTTGAGAGAAAAACTACTTTTGGATAAATAGAAAATATCTTTGAGTTCAGCTCATGAAAAATGGGAACATAAACAAAAAACATTGTTTATATTTTTGTCCAGTGTATATTATCATTAATAATATCATGTCTAGGCAGTGTTTCTTAAAATTAATAACAACAGTTTTATTCTTTACAGATGACTTTACCATGAGGTCAGAGGGACAGCTGATATTTTCAGAATATGGAGCAGATGATCATAGTGTCACACCAACTACAAATGAAGAGTATGTAATTATTCCAGATATATCACCAGCCATTCAGAGCAACAATTTATCATATTATCAAATTCTACAGGTTTTAGCTTCTGATTCATCACAGATTGTTGAGCAAAATATAAGTAACAAACTGGGTGTTGAATATCAAAAAAATCACACAGCGGAAAAGCCATATTCATGTTCAGAATGTGGGAAATCTTTTAATAAAAAATGTAATCTGGTTACACATGAAATAATTCACACAGGAGAGAAGCCATATTCATGCTCAGAATGTGCGAAATGTTTTAATAAGAAATCAAATCTTGTTGCACATCAGAGAAGTCACACTGGGGAGAAAGGATTTCTATGTTTAGAATGTTGGAAAAGCTTTAAATGGAAATCAGATCTTGCTAGACATCGAAGAATTCACACAGGGGAGAAGCCATTTTCATGTTCAGAATGTGGGAAATGTTTTACACAGAAAACACATCTTGTTAGACATCACAAATGTCACACAGGGGAGAGGCCATATTCATGTTCAGAATGTGGGAAATGTTTTATAGAGAAAGCACAACTTGTTGCACATCAGAGAAATCACACAGGGAGGTAGTTGTTATATTTTTATCCCTTCCTGTCATAAAGCTTAATATTATGTCCCATGTGCCATACAGCTTGCATCTGCCTAGAAGAACAGCAACTGGTTCTAGTTCTGATATTTAACCAATTATATTTTGCAGTCAGTCATGATTTCCAATCCTCATGATCCAGTTGTGGGGTGAAGTTAGTCCCCATTCCTGCCATCATGTGGCTTATTGCTGAGCTTCATAGGAGAAAGTCAGTTATACGAGGAAATGAAGCAAATGATCACTGCTTGAACATGAATTGCAAAAAGTTTACAGAAAAAAAATTCCAATCTGCTCCTGTTTTTCCTGGTTAAAACATAAAAAAGGACTTCCGGTTCCGGTCCTGGCCGCGGTGGAGGCATAAAGGAGAAGCTCCTGCCCCCCCCCGAGAAAAGCAGTCAGACAGCAGCCCCCCCGCATCGGAGTTCGGGACGGGAGGGACCCAGCCTGAAAGCGGAGATCTGCAGCTATGGACAGATACCTGCTGAGGAGCGCCAGCGGCGGTGAAGGGCCCGGGAGAGGCGGCGACGCTGCGGACGTGAGGGGAATGGAGGAGAGGAACATAGCGCCGATGAGCGGGCCGGGGGCGGAGCCAGAGGTGCGGGGAAGAGACGCGATGGAGCCGGGTCGGAGCAAGGGATTAGCAGAGGACGCGGCTGCAGAGGCAGAGGACTGTGGAGCTGGAGACAGGTGGCTGCAGGGGTCGGAGGAGGGCAGCTCGCAGTGGGAGGATGAGGGGGAGGTGGGGGGAGAGACTGGAGAGGAGGACGCTGGCGTTATGGAGGGGAGCTATGGAGGAACAGGAGGGCTGGAGGAAAACGAAACCCAGCGAAGTAGAGGGCCCAGAGGGAGACAGCCGCAATGCAGGAGGAGATCAACCTCAGGCACCCCCTGTAAAGGAGGAAAAAAAAAACAACAGCAGGATCCAACGACATCTCAATTTTACAAGACATCTGAGGGAGGCAGAGACTCAATGCAAATAAGAAGATCTAAGAAAGCAACTCCACCTGCTGACCAAAACAAGCAAGTGCAAGAGTTCCATATGGATTACAAAAAACTGGCAGTAGAAGTAGCATCTCACTTGTCCAAAGACATAAAAATAGCCATTGAGGTAGCCGTACAAACTTCACTAGCCGCCATGCAGAAGCAATTGGCTGATCATTCAAAGAGACTCACAGAAGCAGAGCAAAGAATCTCTAACTCTGAGGAGACAATCTTGACCATGCAAGCACAGATAGCAACTCTTGTAAAATCTAATGATTACCTGAGAGACAAGGCAGAGGACCTAGAAAACAGATCGAGGCGAAACAATCTTCGCATTGTGGGGCTGCCAGAATCGGTAACACTGGGACAGCTGGACAATATTTGTGAGGCGGAACTACCACAGGCGCTGGGCATAAAGGCGAAATTTAGAGTGGAGAGAGCCCACAGAGTGGGACCATTGAGGCAGCAAGAGGCGAAGGAGGGAGAAGGGCAAAATTCAAGCAATAAACCGCCCACAAGAGCCAGGCAGGTGATAGTCAAATACCTTGACTACAAGCACAAAGAGGAAATTCTGAAAGCCTTTAGAGAACGAAAGCGACCTTTACAATACCAAGGAAATAGACTGCTGATCTTTGGGGATTATTCCGTTGATGTGTCCAAACGGAGGAAGGACTTCAGTAAACTGTGCACATTTCTGTACAATAAAAGAATAAAATGCCAACTACTCTACCCGGCAGTGCTGAAGGTCAGGAACTCCAATGGTTCGTTCTCATACTATAAAGACCACAAGGAGGCGGAAAATATTCTCATGTCAGAACATAAAGGGATCCGGACGGAGGGGCAGGAGAGGAGATCCAGTGGAGGAGAAAACTTCAGAAAAGGTTCCCCAACGGGTTCGAGAGGAGAGGGTGGACAACGAGGAAGGCAAACACAACCTGAGGCCAGTGGAGAGGGGAGATGCAGTCCAGCCCAGCAGTTTAGCCCAGGGATGGGACCCAGGGAGCAGTGTTCTTGAAAGACACCAAGACACTTGACTCTTGAACTGATCTCTACTGGCCCTTATCTATCTACCCCCCTGAGTGAGGAAGGTGGCCGAGCCGAGGGGGACGAGCCAGCGTGAAGGGGACGGAGGGGAGACTGAACAAGTCACCTACTCTCCCCCCCCCCTCCTCCCCCTTTTTTTTTTTTTTTTTTTTTTTCCCTTTTCTCTTTTCTTTTTCTCCTCTCCCCCTCTCTTCTTCCTCTCCCTCTCTCTTTTCTTCCCTACCTCCTCCCTTCTCTCCCCTAATTGGTCTCTGGCGTGTTCTCCCTTCTTTTCTCTCTCTCCCTTCCCCTCTTTTCCCCCCTCGGTGCTTCCCCCCTCTCTCTCTCTATGCCCTTCCCGGTTCTACCTCTCTTGCCTTTTTTCCAATACTACTCCTCGCTTCTTTCTTCTCTTCTCCTCTGCGCTGTTTCTTCCCCTCTCGTGCTTCTTGGCTATGTTATCCTTTATCTATCTCTATGCTGGGCTCTTTTATCTCTTTGTCTCTGCTCCGTTGTTCTTCTCTCTTTGTGAATTGCTTTGCAGGTCCAAATACAGTGGGCACGAATGGGTCGGCAGGAAGGTCCCACGAAACTAGGACTAACCCAGTAGATGAACTCTCTTTAAGGTCCTACCACTCATAACATAAGGTTTTAATCTCTGTATATTACTTCAGATCGTTATGTTTTACGCGGGGGATAGAGCTCTGAATCTGTCTATTGGGGGGGGGACTAGGGAGACTCATATTTTGGCCAGGAAAAAGGGAAGTCACTAGCATGGCAAAAAGTGCCGAAAGTCCCACCAAAGGGACAACTTGTTATACTGTTGTAGGATTTATACTTTGCATATGTTGTTTAAGAGTTTACACACAAGTTGGGGAAAAGAAATGCCATTCTGGGGAAACCACGTGTGAAGGATATAATGATAGTCGTGTCTCTCCTACAGCTGGGGACCTGGGGGGTGGTATTGATAAGAGCAAATTACCCAGACAAACATGGTGCAACTAACGACATGGAATGTTAAGGGCCTAAGATCACCTAACAAACGAGCAATGGTACTAAGACACTTGAAAAGATTAAAAACAGACATTGCTCTATTACAAGAAACTCACTTGGGGAAGGAAGATTTCTTTCGCATGAAAAAATACTGGGTGGGCTCAGTATATGGGGCAGCGGCGCAAGGAAGGAAGGCGGGCACAATGATTTTGATAAACAAGCAACTTAGACATGAAATAGTGGCTCAGGAAGAGGATGACCAGGGAAGATGGCAGCACATAATAATTAATAGCCCAGCGGGGACACTCAGCATATATAATATTTATGGCCCAAACTCGAAGCAGAATCAGTTTCACGACACCATAAAAGCCATAATTCTCGCGGACAAGGAGCCTAACATCATAGTGGCGGGGGACTTCAATGTAGTGCCAGACTCGGTGGAGGATAGAAGCAAGGGAGAGGGGGAGCCAGGATCCGGGGATAAAGGAACAAATCACAGAGATGTATCACTGGAGGATGTAGGCCTAAAAGACATCTGGAGACTAACTCACCCGCACGATAGAGAGTATACGCACTTCTCTCACCCGCACAACAGTTGGTCTCGCATAGACCAGATCTGGTTATCTATGGAACTTGCGAATGGTGTGCAAAACTGTATGATTGAGAATATGGTAATCTCAGACCACAGCCCGGTGAGAGTGGACCTTAGAGAAAAATTCAAAAGGGGATCAGATATTATTTGGAGATTCCCGACGTTTCTCCTTAGACAGGACAATTTTCGCAGGATAATAAAAGAATGGTGGGAGGAGTTCTCAGAGGATAACAAGGATCACAGGGAGACCCCGATTTTGTTCTGGGAAACTGCAAAGGCGGTCTTGAGAGGACGCTTGATGAGGTATGCTGCCATGGTCAAACGGAAGACGAATGCGAATTACAACTTACACAGTGAGGCAGTACGTCTAGCGTATACTAATTATCTGTCAGACAGGTCTAGCAGGGCAAGGGATAGGTGGCTGGCAACCAAGAGAGATTTTGACGAATGGGCAAAAAAAAAGGAGCAACTATTTTGGTCACATAAAGAGGCAGATCTTCATAGATTTGGTAACAAGGCGGGGAGGATGTTGGCAAATCTAGCAAGAGGCAACAGAAAAATGACAGTAATCTCTTCATTGAAAACGAAGGATGGGGGGATGACTTCGGACCCTAAAGAAATTAACAAGGTGCTGGGAGAATATTATAGAAAGTTGTACGGACCAGGACAGAATGACATGACTGACGAATCGGAGTGGCTACGACAAGCCCAACTACCTAGCTTAACGGAGGAGGAAAGGGAGGCCCTAAATACAAACATCACGGAGGAGGAGGTCTCAAGAACAATTGGGGAACTTAGCACTAACAAGGCGCCAGGGCCCGATGGTTTTAATAGTGAATTTTATAAAGCCCTCAAGGATCAGATTTCGCCGGATTTAACCTCAGTCTTTAATGCGATACTGGGAGGAGCAGAAATCCCTAACAATGCAAATATAGCGTACATTAAATTAATTCCTAAGGGAGCCAAGGACCTGGACGACCCCTCGAGTTATAGACCCATTCGCTCATCAACCAGGACTTAAAAATAATGTCTAAAATCATGGCTGACAGACTGGCAGCAGTCTTACCTAGATTAATTTCAGAACACCAGGTGGGGTTTATAAAAGGAAGAAATGCAGTGACCAATATTAGAAAGACGATTTTAGTGGTTGATGCGGTTAGACTGGGGCGTACAGAGGGAAAGGCAAGCCCTGCTTTAGTCACGCTTGATGCTGAGAAAGCGTTCGACAATGTTAACTGGAACTGGCTGGACAAGGTGATGGAGGCTGCAGGGATAGTGGGTAGGATGAGACTTTACATTAACAATTTGTATGCCAACTCGGGAGCAAGGATCCACACACCGGGATTTTTGTCTGACGTGTTCCCCCTGATGAAAGGGACGAGACAGGGATGCCCGCTATCCCCCCTACTTTTTAACCTTGCAATAGAACCCCTATCAAGAGTGCTGCAGGGTCACAATAGTTTTAAAGGGATCAAAATAAGGGGAAAAGAGATGAAGTTAGCGCTGTTCGCCGATGACGTGATTTTGTATATGGGGGACCCTGTTGCGGACCTACCCTGGACACTTGATATGATTGGAAAATTTGGTGCCTTTTCAGGCTTTAAGTTAAACAAAAAAAAATGCGAGCTCTTATTCCTGAGCGGAGGCAAAGGACCAACTGTGGGAAACACAAGTGAGGGTCATGTGAATGGGATCCCTATAGCGCACTCATCAGTAAAGTACCTGGGAGTACATATAGGGAGGATGACGGAATTAATATATAAATTGAATTATGGTCCATTGATTAGAAAAATCATTAACCAGTTGAGGGGCTGGAAGGGGCTGCCCCTGCCACTATTGGCACGATGTCACCTCATAAAAATGATGAGCTTCCCTAGGCTGCTGTACCCCTTTCAGACGATCCCTCTATTGATAACACTAAAAGACGTCAACAGATTAATTCAGCGTATGCAGACTTTGTTTGGAGGGGAAGGAAACCCAGAATAAAGCTGCGCACGCTGATGAAGTCAGTGGAGGAGGGTGGGATAAATTTCCCGGATGTCAGAGGGTATAACATTGTATGCATTATGAGACATGTGATTGACTGGCTGAGAGGAACGAGCAGGCACTCAGATTATGGAACGGAACTCAAGTATGCAGAACCATGGGACCTGACGTCCATTTTACACTCCCCAATGTCTAAGGTTGAAGGTCATATAAGAAACTCGGTTATATTTCGAGACACCATGTTGGCCTGGAGATTGGTTAGACGGAAATTGGGACTCTCCTGGAAGGTATCAAAATACCTAAATCCTTGGGCGTCACCAAACTTTCCCCAGGGGAGAGAGAATAAATTATTCCTCAAATGGAAAGAGAGAGGCATTAGGAGTCTGATAGATGTCATGAATGTGGAAGAGAGAAGATGGATGACAGGTCGGGAGGTGCTTGATAAGTACAATCTCAACGGCCTCCACATTATGCAGTACGAACAATTGAAACATGGAGTACTGAAAGAGCTTGGTGAGATTGGAAGGGAATTGAACAAGAGCATGATTGATGAGCTCATGGGATGTAGCGTAACAAATGTAAATGTTTCTCGAATATACCAAACATTTAGAGGTGTGCTAATATCCAGGGAAGATAGTCGAACACTTCTAGCATGGGAAAAACAACTGAAAGGACAAGAAGTAGTGGAGGTCATACTGAAAGGATGGGTTCAGATGAGGAAACAAGTCACTAACGAGAGCTGGAGGGACACCCAATTTAGGATATTACACAGGGCGGTTTTGGGCTTCAACATACCGGGCAGAGTGGCACGGTGTCCTAAGTGCCACAAAGAAAAAACAGACATGCTGCATGGCTTGTGGGAATGCAGTCCAATAAAGAGGTTTTGGAACCAAGTCAGAGCGTTAGTTCAAACAACATGGAAAATTTCCTGCAAAATAGAACTAATGGTGTGGATCTTCCACTTTTTGGAGGGTGGAGTTAGAGGGGGATTGAACGCTCAGGACAAAAAAACATTTGTAATCATACATGACATAGCCATGATAGCTAAAAGGTGCATCCTGAGGCACTGGATACAGGAGGAGGCCCCAGCCATAGGGGAAGTCATCAGTGAACTGCACAACCTTTTGAGGCTGGAGAAATTAGAAGCAGAAAGGGACAAGGATAATTTGACAACCAAGTTTTTTAGGAGGTGGAAAACTTTTATAGAAGTTCATTACAAACAGGAGGACATAAGCCATTTAGTGGCACCCTTCAGACATACGGAGTGGTACCTCATAAATGAAATCCAGGATAGTCTGGGAAAGCTGAGGACTAACTAGCAGGGACCCAGGTGAGGGACAAAGGCGAGACAATATGACGTCATCAAGACATGACATTGGCACTAGAACTATTAGAGAATGGCACAGGGGTTCAGGGGTTTGTTTCATTTATGTTATGTTTGGATTTTTTAACTCTGATTCATTATTTGTCAATGCAATCTGAAGCGGGATTGGAGATAGAGAGGGGATTCTACTCCTTCCAATGTTACTTATCGACAGCTGCAATCTTGTCTTTTGTAAATCATACTACTTTTGATACGATATTGAAATAAGTTTGTAAAATCAATAAAAATTGTTTTGAAAAAAAAAAAAAAAAACATAAAAAAGTGCTTATTTTTTATCACTCCATCCCCCAAAATGTTTGCACTATCAAATTCTAGAATTAACCCATAATGCCATAAAAAAAAACGGCTCAAAGTGCATTTTTTTCTGAACTCCCCAGACACAATGCAATAAAGTGATGAAAACTTATGTATCCTAAATTGGTATCAACATAATATTATGGTTCTCCGCAACTGGTGACACAAACCATTATTTTTAACAAATGTCCACAGAAGTAGAATAAAGTATAAAAGTTTGATATTGACGTACAAAAACTCTCATATAGATATGTTGATGAAAAAATAAAAAATTATTTTTTTAAGAAGAATAGGAGAAAATGAAGGTGCAGAAACTGAAAACCGCTCAGTCATGAAGGGGTTAAAATATTTTATCAACAACACTTACAGTCAATGAAAACGTCAGACATCATACAAAACAAGTGGGAAAGCAATATAGAGTTATGTAATGATTAGCAAATGTCTGTAATTACCAATAAACATCTTATCGAAAAGCAGATTCTAAATAACTCACCTGTGTGTCAATCATGTGTAAAAAATATTTCACATTGATATATACAGTATAATGGCATCTTTAAAGGGTTCTCAGGTACATAGACCACAATGGTTGAAATACTGCTATACATGATCATCACAGTTAGGCGGGCTTTGCACGTTGCGACATCGCAAGCCGATGCTGCGATGTCGCACGCGATAGTCCCCGCCCCCGTCGCAGCAGCGATATCTTGTGATTCCTGGCGTAGCGAACATTATCGCTACGCCAGCTTCACATGCACACCTGTCCTGCGACGTCGCTCTGGCCGGCGTCCCGCCTCCTTCCTCAGAGCGACGTCACACGGCAGGCGGCCAATCAAAGCGGAAGGGCGGAGATGAGCTAAACATCCCGCCCACCTTCTTCCTTCCGTATAGCCGCAGGCGGCAGGTAAGGAGATGTTCCTCGCTCCTGCGGCTTCACACACAGCGATGTGTGCTGCCGCAAGAACGAGGAACAACATCATTCCTGTCGCGGCACTGGCATTATGGAAATGTCGGAGAATACACCGAGGATACGATAACGACGCTTTTGCGCTCGTTAATCGTATCATCTAGGATTTACACACTACGATGTCGAAAGTGACGCCGGATGTGCATCACTTTCGATTTGACCCCACCGACATCGCATGTGCGATGTTGCAACGTGCAAAGCCGCCCTTACAGTTAGTCACTTAACATAATTTCATTGGCTTTTCACATCTTGAAGGGAATCTATCACCAGGTTTTAGCTATTTAAGCTGACAGCACCTTGTAGGAACAAATACCCTGATTCCAGCCTTGTGTCACTTAAGGGGGCTTTACACGCTACGACATCGCTAATGCGAACTCGTTGGGGTTACGGAATTGGTGACGCACATCCAGCCGCATTAGCGATGCCGTTGCGTGTGACACCGATGAGCGATTTTGCATCGTTGCAAAAACGTGCAAAATCGCTCATCGGTGACATGGGGGTCCATTCTCAAATATCGTTACTGCAGCAGTAACGAGGTTGTTCCTCGTTCCTGCGGCAGCACACATCGCTCCGTGTGACACCGCAGGAACGAGGAAGCTCTCCTTACCTGCCTCCCGGCCACAATGCGGAAGGAAGGAGGTGGGCGGGATGTTACGTCCCGCTCATCTCTGACCCTCCGCTTCTATTGGGCGGCCGCTCAGTGACGTCGCTGTGACGCCGCACAGACCGCCCCCTTAGAAAGGAGGCGGTTCGCTGGTCACAGCGACGTCGCCGGGCAGGTAAGTATGTGTGACGGGTCTGGGCGATGTTGTGCGGCACGGGCAGCAATTTGCCCGTGTCGCGCAACAGATGGGGGCTGGTACCCACACTAGCGATATCGGGACCGATATCGCAGTGTGTAAAGCCCGCTTAAGTCACAGGTTTCTCTGCTACAGATCTAGCAGTTGTTGATCTGTGTATAAACCCGCCCACACCAAAGCTTTGTCTTTCTGTGTACAATATATAGTGACAGAGAGCTGCTAATCAGTGTTGGGAGTGTAGTTAGACTAGGGTACATGAGGCTTGTTGTCCTATAGTGTTTACAGTGGAGCAAACTAGTTTGGTTCACATTTACCAATTTCAAATTCGCTACGAGCATTTTTCTATGCGGTTCTAGGTCATGTACCCTAGCATTTTTGAGAAAACCCGGTAATGATCGGCTATGTTCGTTTTCCAAAATGCTTTTATAATAACATATGATGCTTTTGGATAGGATAGTGGTGCTGTATAATAAACAGGGGTACGTGTTTAATAACAGGAGGGGGTGGGGAGAGGCCAGAGGAGTGGCGCATTTTTTTATTTCTTAACTTTATTTGTGGATGTTGCTGCAGCCAATCATGGCACAGAAAACATCTACAAGGTTCAGACACAAGTGATTGTGTCATTGGCTGCCTAAGTCACATGTAAATCTGCATATAAAATGCGGACATGCGGCGTCAGCACCACTTTGTGATTGTTAAAGCTTAAGGAAGTTGCCGCTGCTGCTAGACAGCTTAGCTTGGAGTTTGATCATGGGTAGTTGATATAGATAGGAGAGCGATAGTGTAGAATAGAGACGTGCAGTGTAGGGAAAGGTGTGTGTCACAAATCGGCATTTCATTATATAAATAGGGATTGCTACTTGTGAGTGCCTGCTAAGGAGTTGCCAGTGAACCATCTTAATAGGTATTGTTTCTTTTTAGAGACTGCTAACAATTTGCCGGTGAATCATCTCAATAAGTATGGGTTCTTTTTAGTGCCTGCTAAAAATTTGCTAGTGGTCCATCTCAATAGGTATTGCTACTTTTTAGTGTCTGCTAAAAATTTGCAAGTGAACCATCTAACTAGATATTGGTAGTTCTGTGGGCCATCCCAATATTGCCATCTCAGCCAAGAAATACAGAAATTTGCTTTTTTGTCAGATATCTGGGCATAGGATTGCGAAACATCTGTTTGAAAGGGGAATGGTACATCAACCATGAGTGGTAAATCACAATATGGTTGTGGTGGAAAGGTAAATAGGTGGGATGTTCGAGGTGCATGTGTGGGACATTCTAATGATAGTTAAACCACTACTGAGCAAACACTGGCTTGTCCTATCCCAAGAGAACTGAGAACAACTTCCAAGACTGGGCAGGCTATTCCACTCCATTTCTCTGGCAGCCGCACATCGCTTCAACTTGTAAATTAGGACCAGAAACATCATGTGCTAGAGTGGATGGCAAGCGCTGCATCAAGTGGCCTCTCCTCTTCCTGCACCTCAACATCACACACAGTTCATTCCTCAAAGGTGACATCCCAATTACACTTGTTTTCCCCTATGTCACAACTCTCCAACTGCCCAACTGACTGTGGGGAATCACACATGGGCGAGTCTACAAAGCTGTTCACACATTCTATCCCATGGGCATCAGAGGTCTGCTGCAAACATTCAAAGACTGAAGAGGAGTAAACCATCTACACCAATGCCCAAAATCTTTGTCAGTGGGATCTGGGCTGAAACAAACTAGGATCCTAGAAGGATCCAGACCCTCGTCAACAGACATTAACCCCCGGGGTGGAGATGATGATGATGAGACTTAGGGGTACTTTGCACGCTGCGACATCGCTACTGCGATATCGTCGGGGTCAAATCGAAAGTGAAGCACATCCGGCGCCGGTAACAACGTCGCAACGTGTAAAGCCTAGATGCGCCGATAAACTATCGCAAAAGCGTTGAAAATCGGTAATCTGTGTAGCGTCGGTCATTTTCATAATGTCGCACCAATAGGAGATACGATGTTGTTCCTCGTTCCTGCGGCAGCACACATTGCTGTGTGTGAAGCCGCAGTAGCGAGGAACATCTCCTTACCTGCCTCCACCGGCTATGCGGAAGGAAGAAGGTGGGCGGGATGTTTACGTCCCACTCACCTCCGCCCCTCCGCTTCTATTGGCCGCCTGCCGTGTGATGTCACTGTGACGCCGCACGACCCGCCCCCTTAGGAAGGAGGCGGGTCGCTGGCCAGAGCGATGTCGTAGGGCAGGTAAGTGCGTGTGAAGCTGCCGTAGCGATAATGTTCGCTACGGCAGCTATCACAAGATATCGCATGTGCGACGGGGCGGGTACTATCGCGCTCGGCATTGCTAGCCGATGCTAGCGATGTCGCAACGTGCAAAGTACCCCTTAGATACCTGAGCGCATGCATACTGTACTGTGATGTCAAGTCAGGAAGAGGAGGAGGGTGACTGTCATGGTGAGGAGTGGGACAACAAAGAGGATGACGATGAAGTTGTAGATCCCACTTGGTGTGAACCCAGAGGCATGCAGCTGAGTAGCTCAGCAGAGGATGTGGAGGAGGAGGAAGACTAAGTGCTTCTTCCCGTACAGACAAGAAGTGATGCAACCAGGACAACTACTGCATCCTCAGCTACAACTCTGGCTGTGTCCAGCAGCAGTGGCAGGTCTACATTTCAATTGGGCGGCAAGGGTTGACTAGCCTGGGCCTTTTTTGCAACCGGAATGGATGACCCAACTCACGTTCTCTGCAAACTTTGTAACAAAATAACTCAGAAGATGGAGAAAAACAAATAATTGTCTACTACATGCGTGAACCGTCACATGACCAACCAATATGGGTTAAGCTGGGTTCACACATAGCGACAGCGACAACGACGTCGCTGTTACGTCACCATTTTCTGTGACGCAACAGCGACCTTGTAAGTCGCTGTTATGATAGCTGCTTAGCTGTCAAACACAGAAGAAGCAGCAGCGATCATAACAACACGCGTCGCTGTGCTACATGTGCAGAGAGCAGGGAGCCACGCACACCACTTAGCGCTGGCTCCCTGCACTCCTAGCTACAGTACACATCGGGTTAATTACCCGATGTGTACTGCAGCTACATGTGCAGAGACCAGGGAGCCGGCACTGGCAGCGAGGGCGGACGCTGGTAACGAAGGTAAATATCGGGTAACCAGGGAAAGGTCTTCCCTTGGTTACCCGATGTTTACCCTGGTTACAGCTTACCGCAGCTGCCAGACGCCGGCTCCTGCTCCCTGCTCGCTTTATTTCGTCGCTCTCTCGCTGTCACACACAGCGATGTGTGCGTCACAGCGGGAGAGGGACGACCAAAAAATGAAGCTGGACATTCAGCAACGACCGGCGACCTCACAGCAGGGGCCAGGTCATTGCTGGATGTCACACAGAGCGACAGCGACGGGACGTCGCTGCAACGTCACAGAAAATGGTGACATAGCAGCGACGTCGTTGTCGTCGTCGCTGTGTGTGACACCACCCTAAGTCTTTGAATCTTACTGCTCTAACATGTGGCTGAGTCGGCATCCCCAAAAGCCAATCAACTGAATCTGATGCTTCTTCCTCCTCTGTCACCGTAGAAACTGTTCTCACACAGAACTTCCACTTGGTTACTACTTACATGTAGGGTGAGTGATAGTATTTTATAGTATTTTGACCAATCTCACACCACAGCACACCACATGCTTCGCAATCCACCATAACATATCTGCCTGCACTTCCCTCGCAGTTCAAAAACTCCGTCCTCTCTCAGTACACCAGCCAGACCAGCAATTTTGGTCATAGAAAAGACTATTTCTTTTTACACATACCAAAGCTAAGAGCTTAAACTTCACCATATCCAATCTGTTGGTCACGAAAATGTTGCCTTTCCACCTGAAGGATACAGAGGGTTTCCGAAAGTTGAAGGCCGTGGCAGTCCCCCAGTACCAGTTGTCTAGTCACCATTACTTCTCTAATAAGGTTGTGCCTGTCCTACACCATCATGTCAAAGGCAACATTATCTTTTCTCTGTAAAACTGTCTCCCAGGGTGCATTTCACCACTGACACCTGGACAAGCAAGCATAGCCAGGGGCATTACATCTCGCTGACTGCGCACTGGGTCACTCTGGTAGCTGCGAAGGCAGGTGGGGAAGGGGCTGCTTCCCAAGGCTTGAAACCCATAAGGCTTGCTGGACAAACCTTTGGATCTACCGCTTCCTCTACTGTTTCTGCTTTCTCCACCTCCTCTAGGTCCTCCACCTGCACCCTCAACCTCTCCCTTAATGTAATACGTATTTCAAAAGTGCAGAGAAAATTCACTCCACCTCTATACATCTCAGCCACGGCTCAATGCAAACAGGCAGTGCTGAAATTAATATGCATTGGAGAATGCAGTCACAGGACTGCAGAGTTGTGGAGTGCTATCCAGGCCTAATTTGATCAATGGCTCTGAAGGCGAAAGCAGAGAAGGATGAGGAAGGGATACTATTTCTTGTAAGGTCCGGACAGTCGTCATCGTCGCACAGGTGGGTGTCACAGGAGGGTGGATTTCATTGATCAAGGAGGGCTCATGGTAACAGACAAAGTGGTAGTAAAACTGCAGGAACTGAGGAAAAAACAGAGGAAGAGGTGATGGGCGCAGAAAACTCAGGAGATGAAGAAGATATTGATTCCGTCTCTGCTGTCCGTAGTTGGTGGGTTGGGATGGATGGGATGGGATGGAGGAAGCGAGCTTGAGCGTTACAACACCACCAACACAACATGGACTGGGCCTCATGGGAGCGTCCGACACATGAGCGCCTTCTTGCTGCACTATCTGCAACATGATGTCCATATTGTTAGTATTAGAAATCGTGCTGACTACTGGGTTGCCACTCTGGTAGATCCACGGTAGAAGAGTAAATTTAGCAAGATGCTTCCCCCCTGGAAAGGGCAAAGTGGATGCTGGAGTATGGAAACAAGCTTGTAAACCATCTCAACAGTAGTTTTCCACAAGACAGCAATGAGGCACATAGTGTGCATCGCAGTTCTAGAATTCCAATCACGGGAACGTTGTTCAAGTGGCAGAAGCAATTTCTGTGAGGTTTGCATACATTTTTTAGACTATCGCATGCAGAGTACAGGTCTGACACATAGTGAATGTCTGGAGAGGATGGTGCAGGAATATCTAGATATCAATATTCATGCAAATAAGAGGGGGATTGGACACTTTTGCAGTTTGATCTTCAAAAATGGAAGAGTGGCATGAGCTCACCAGTCACGCCTTGGAAGTTTTGGCCTGCCTGGCCGTCAGCATCTCTCAGAATGTGTCTTCAGTGCTGTAGGCGGTGTAATGATGGATAAGCGCATCCGGCTATCCTCTTAAAGGGTAGGCTGCCTAACTTTCATAAAGATGAATAAGTCGTGGATGTCCAATGACTTTGCCACCCCAGTCCCAGAATGTACAATGTACTAGGTGATGGTGTAGTGCCAGGGGTCTGGGAGCACCAGCCCTACGCCTGTCTGTCACCTTACTGTCTCTGGTAAAGGTACCATCCTTGACTGCTGTGCAAAGACACTATGGGGAAATTGGGTGGGATGGGAGCAATTGATTCCACTGTCCTGCTGTCTGACTGAAATGTTTTTAAATATCAAGATTCCAAGATAGGGAGCACCAGCCTTACACACCTGTCTCTCATCCACCTCAATATTTCTTATGTAAATAGTTTAGGAAGCTATTGGCTGTGCCAAAATGGTGGAGCTGCACTGTAAAACATATTTTTGCTGTTTTGGAAGCTTTTCGACCCCTTTATAGGTGTTTTCTCTGCCTTAAGTTTAAATTTGATCTCCCATTGAATCCAATGAAGTTCAAAAACGTTTGACGAACTGTTCAGCGAACATCGCCAAGATTGCCAAAGATCGGTGAACTGAACTTTGTAAGGTTCATTTATCTCTAATATTGATAATCTACTGCTTATAAAAGACTGATTGTATTGAAACAGCAAAACACAGCTCAGTAATCGACAGCTCAGTATTCTGCTCTCAGATTACATATCAAAAACTTGCTGACAGATTCTCTTTAATGGATATGCCACTTCCCATTATCACATGAAAGGGCAGTGATTACTCACTTAGCTTAGCAGCATTCATTGCTGTTAGCAGAAATGGAACCCAGGGAGTCAAGTGATGTGAGTGTTTGCAGAGCTTAATTTAATCTCTCAATCAAAGTGATTGCAACAAGTATAGAAGATTGCTCCTTCTTATCACTCCATCAGCTCTTTGTTTGCTACAGGTCTGCCATAGATCAAACCCTCATAGATTGGTTACACTACTTAGGGGCACTTTGCACACTACGACATCGCAGGTGCCAAATTGAAAGTGACGCACATCCGGCGTCACAGGCGATATCGTAGTGTGTAAAGCCTTTATGATAGGAGCGCAAAATCGTCGTAATCGTATCATCGGTGTAGCGTCGGTCATTTCCATAATTTGTTACCATGTTGTTCCTCATTCCTGCGGCAGCACACATCGCTGTGTGTGAAGCCGCAGGAGCGAGGAACATCTCCTACCTGCGTCCTGCGGCTCACGCCTGCTATGCGGAAGGAAGTAGGTGGGCGGGATGTTTACGTCCCGCTCATCTCCGCCCCTCCGCTTTTATTGGCCGCCTGCCGTGTGACGTCGCTATGACGCCGCACGATCGCCCCCTTAATAAGGAGGCGGGTCGCCGGCCAGAGCGACGTCGCAGGGCAGGTGAGTGCATGTGAAGCTGGTGTAGCGATAATGTTCGCTACGCCAGCTATCACCATGATATCGCAGCGGCGATGGGGGCGGGGACTATCGCGCTCGGCATCGCAAGCATCGGCTTGCGATGTCGTAGTGTGCAAACTGCAAAGTGCCCCTTATAACCAGGGACCAATTAGATCAGCAGTCACTCACCAAAATTCATTTGGTTCACCTTTTGAGCCAGGTTTTGATCCAATTACAAACCTTATTTTCTAAGACTATAGATCTTATACAGTACTAGCTATAGTAACCGGTAACCGGGCATTGCCCGGGATAGTAACTGTCTCTTTGTCTCTCTCCCAGTCTTTCTGTCTGTGTGTCTGTCTCTGTGTGTGTCTGTCTCTGTGTGTCTGTCTCTGTGTGTCTGTCTCTGTGTGTGGCTCTGTGTGTCTGGCCCTGTCTGTGGGTCTGTCTCTTTGTCTGTGTGTTTGTCTCTTTCCCTGTTTGTCTGTCTCTTTCCCTGTCTGTCTGTGTGTCTGTCTCTTTCCCTGTCTGTCTGCGTGTCAGTCTCTTTCCCTGTCTGTGTGTCAGTCTCTATCCATGTCTGTCTGTCTGTTTGTGCCTATCTCTCTGTCTGTTTCTGTATCAGTCTCTCTGTCTGTCTCTGTGTCTGTTTTTCTCTCCTTCCAGGTCTGTCTCTTTCCCCTTCTGTCTCTTTCCCCCTCTGTCTCTTTCCCCCTCTGTCTATCTCTTTCCCTGTCTGTCTTCCTCTGTCTGTCTCTTTGACTGTCTCTCTCTCTCTTTCCCTGTCTGTCAGTCTCTGTCTGTGCTTATGTCTGTCTCTCTCTTTCTGTCTCTCTATCCATCTCCCCACCGACATCTTATTACCTCACACATAAGCTTCTTATACTAACAATTTATTTTGTTCCTATAGCAACCACTCACAGCTCCTATTAATTAACTCTATCTCCATTGACATTAATGGAGACAGGTGTTTTGGGGAGTAACTGTAAAGCGCGGGGTTAAATTTTCCTGTCAAAACATAGTCTATGACGTTCCCTGAGTCACATGGGGCGTTTGTGCAAAATTTCGGGATTGTAAATGCGACGGTGTGAATTCCTTTAGCGGACATACACACACATACATACATTCAGCTTTATATATTAGATTATCAATTAGACATCCATGTTGGACAGTGTCAAATGCCTTTATTAAGATCAAAAACACAACCCACAGCTTTATCTCTGTTAAGTTTGTATGAAGAGTTGAGGAAAAAACCTTATCAGGTTAGTTTGACAACTTCTGTTTTTTTTCGAAAACTGTGTGGACTATCATTTAAAGGGTTTGTCCACTGCTTGGACAACCTCCATCTCAATCACTATTTTGCCACAGTAAAATAATAACACTTATACTCACCCCCGTTGCCATTCCAGCTGTGTCGACAAGCCTTTTAAAATATTGTTTTCTATTACACTTTTTTATAGTCTTGACCAAAAGTGCTGGCACACTTGAAATTGTTCCACAAAATGAAAAATTTATCCCAACAAATGATTGTAATGACACATTTTGTTATACATGTTTATTTCCTTATTTATTTCCCAAAAAAGGCAATTTTGTCATAATTTCACGCAAAACCCAGACGTTGTTGACACCGTTACATTTTTGTGGGTAACAACTTTGTTTAAGGCCCCCTTCACACGTCCGTGAAAAACACGCACGTGTGTTATGGGCCGTTTTTCGGGTCCGTGTCCCGTTTTTGTGTCCGTTTTTATGGTCCGTGTGGCACCTGTGTGAATTGCGTATGCTAGCCGTGTTTGTGTGCAGAACGTCCGTGTGTGCGTGTGGAATTAACGTGTATGTGTACGTGGAATGTCCGTGTGGAATGTCCGTGTGTGTGATGCACAATGTCGTTTATAAATGTCGGCTGACAGCAGACAGAGTTGCGCGATGAGAATGAACTCGGGTGAACTTCACCCGACTTCATCCTCATACCGCGGCTCTGTCTGTGTCGAGTACTGATTAGCGGTCACCTGTGAAGGATTCACCGGTGACCGCTAATCCCCCGAGTGACTGAAGTTTCCCCCCCTCTCTCATACTCACCGTTCCTCGATCCCCGGCGCGGCCCTGCACGGCATTCACACTGCTGCGGCGGCTTTTACTATTTTGAAAAAGCCGGCCGCTCATTAAACAATCTCCTATTCCCTGCTTTCCCCGCCCACCGGCGCCTATGATTGGTTGCAGTGAGACACGCCCCAACGCTGAGTGACAGGTGTCACACTGCACCCAATCACAGCAGCCGGTGGGCGTGTCTATACTGTGCAGTAAAATAAATAAATAAATAATTAAAAAAAAACGGCGTGCGGTCCCCCCCAATTTTAATGCCAGCCAGATAAAGCCATACGGCTGAAGGCTGGTATGCTCAGGATGGGGAGCTCCACGTTATGGGGAGCCCCCCGCCCTAACAATATCAGTCAGCAGCCGCCCAGAATTGCCGCATACATTATATGCGACAGTTCTGGGGCTGTACCCGGCTCTTCCCGATTTGCCCTGGTGCTTTGGCAAATCGGGGTAATAAGGAGTTATTGGCAGCCCATAGCTGCCAATAAGTCCTAGATTAATCATGTCAGGCGTCTATGAGACACCCTCCATGATTAATCTGTAAATTACAGTAAATAAACACACACACACCAGAAAAAATCCTTTATTAGAAATAAAAAACACACACATATACCCTGGTTCACCACTTTAATCAGCCCCAAAAAGCCCTCCATGTCCGGCGTACTCCAGGATGGTCCAGCGTCGCATCCAGCGCTGCTGCATGGAGGTGACAGGAGCTGCAGAAGACACCGCCGCTCCGGTCACCTCCACGCAGCTAATGAAGACAGCTGTGCGATCAGCGGGTAACCTCAGTGACAGCTCAGCTGATCGCACGGCTGTCTTCATTAGCTGCGTGGAGGTGACCGGAGCGGCGGTGTCTTCTGCAGCTCCTGTCACCTCCATGCAGCAGCGCTGGATGCGACGCTGGAGCATCCTGGATTCCGCCGGACATGGAGGGCTTTTTGGGGCTGATTAAAGTGGTGAACCAGGGTATATGTGTGTGTTTTTTATTTCTAATAAAGGATTTTTTCTGGTGTGTGTGTGTTTATTTACTGTAATTTACAGATTAATCATGGAGGGTGTCTCATAGATGCCTGACATGATTAATCTAGGACTTATTGGCAGCTATGGGCTGCCAATAACTCCTTATTACCCCGATTTGCCAAAGCACCAGGGCAAATCGGGAAGAGCCGGGTACAGCCCCAGAACTGTCGCATATAATGTATGCGGCAATTCTGGGCGGCTGCTGACTGATATTGTTAGGGTGGGGGGCTCGCAATAACGTGGAGCTCCCCATCCTGAGAATACCAGCCTTCAGCCGTATGGCTTTATCTGGCTGGCATTAAAATTGGGGGGGACCGCACGCCGTTTTTTTTTATTTATTTATTTATTTTACTGCACAGTATAGACACGCCCACCGGCTGCTGTGATTGGGTGCAGTGTGACACCTGTCACTCAGCGTGGGGGCGTGTCTCACTGCAACCAATCATAGGTGCCGGTGGGCGGGGAAAGCAGGGAATAGGAGATTGTTTAATGAGCGGCCGGCTTTTTCAAAATAGTAAAAGCCGCCAGAGCAGTGTGAATGCCGTGCAGCGCTGCGCCGGAGATCGGGGAACGGTAAGTATGAGAGAGGGGGGGAAACTGACCGACAGACTGTGAGAGAGGGACAGACAGACAGAGAGACCGACAGAGAGACAGAGAGACCGACCGACGGACTCAGGGAGATTGACCGACATACACAGAAATAGAAAGAATAGCCGACATCACTAGAAATAAAAACACCAAACGGACACGGACTATAGGTAGATGCATACGTGTTTACTAACGTGTGTGCACATACCCATAGACTTTCATTGTGTCCACGTGTGCGTGCTCCGTGCAGATAACGGACATGCATCTGTGCAAAACGCAAACACATACGGATCACGGACACGCACACACGGACATAATGAAATAACGGACGTGTGACCACAATCATAGATTAACATTGGTGCACGTTTGGCCGTGTCTCCGGTATATACAGAAACGGACCAAACACGCACGTGTATCACGGACGTGTGAAGGGAGCCTAAAGCATATGATGCCTTTTCAAACTCACATGTGGCAAGTAAACAGGTGTGGGTAATATGAAAATCACACCTGAAATCAGATAAAAATTGGAGAAGTTGACTCAGTCTTTCCTTTGTGTGTCTGGGTGTGCAACACTAAGCATGGAGAACAGAAAAAAGAAGAGAACTGTTTGAGGATTTGTAACCTTGAGATTGAGGATTTTTTTTTCAACAATTTACTTTCTCAAGTCCATCTCCAGAGATCTTGATGTTCCTTTGGCCATGGTCCACAACATAATAGAGACATTTACGACACATAGCATTTTAGCTAATCTCTCTTGACATGGACAGCGGAGAAAAAGAGAATTTTGTTTACTTACCGTAAATTTTTTTTCTTATAGTTCCGTCTTGGGAGACCCAGACCTTGGTGTTTAGCTTCTGCCTCCGGAGGACACACAAAGTACTACACTTAAAAGTGTAGCTCCTCCCTCTGAGCTTATACACCCCCTGGTGAGCCAGTCCCAGCCAGTTTAGTGCAAAAGCTGAAGGAGAATAGCCACCCACAAGTAGAACAGAGCAAGAGCCGGAACAACCGGAAACTCTGTCCACGACAACAGCCGGTGAAAACACGCGGAACAAGGAAATTGCCAACAGGCAACAGGGAGGGTGCTGGGTCTCCCAAGACGGAACTGTAAGAAAAAAATTTTACAGTAAGTAAACAAAATTCTCTTTTTCTTTATCGTTTCTTTGGGAGACCCAGACCTTGGGACGTTCCAAAGCAGTCCCTGGGTGGGAAATAAACAGAAAAACTAAGAAGTAGGCAAAACCTAACTTCACAAATGGGCGACCGCCGCCTGAAGGATGCGTCTGCCCAAGCTCGCATCTGCCGAAGCATGAGCATGCACTTGGTAGTGCTTCGAGAAGGTATGCAGGCTAGCCCAAGTGGCAGCCTGACAGACTTGTTGAGCCGTAGCCTGGTGCCTAAAAGCCCAAGAGGCACTGACAGCTCTGGTCGAGTGTGCTTTGATCCCCGGCGGGGGAGGCGCCTGCGTACTCTGGTAGTTGTCTGAAATGGTCGACCTAATCCAACGGGCTAAGGACAGCTTAGAAGCAGGGAGGCCCTTGCGCCGACCTGTGGTTAGCACAAAAAGAGAGGTGCACCGCCTAAGCGCATCGGTGCGAGACACATAGATCCGGAGAGCACGCACCAGATCTAGAGTATGTAGAGCTTTTTCAAAGCGATGAACAGGGGCCGGACAGAAGGAAGGTAAAGTAATGTCCTGGTTAAGGTGGAAGGGAGAGACCACCTTAGGAAGGAAGTCCGGAGTCGGACGGAGAACCACCTTGTCTTGATGAAAAACTAAAAAAAGGAGACTCCGAGGAGAGCGCAGCCAAATCAGAGACTCTCCTGAGAGAGGTTATGGCAACCAGAAAGGCCACTTTCTGTGAAAGACAATACAAAGAAACCTCCCTAAGAGGCTCAAAGGGGGGTTTCTGTAAGACCGTGAGCACCAAGTTAAGGTCCCAGGGGTCCAAGGGCCGCTGGTAAGGCAGAATGATGTGAGACGCGCCCTGCATGAAGGTGCGGACCTGAGCCAGCCGAGCGAGACGCTGCTGGAACAGAACTGACAGAGACGAAACTTGTCCCTTGAGGGAGTTGAGGGACAGTCCTAGCTGCAGACCGGACTGTAGAAAAGACAGAAGAGTCGGCAAGGAGAATGGCCAAGGAGGATGGCCGGTAGACCGACACCAGGACAGGAAAATTTTCCAAGTCCTGTGATAGATCTTAGCGGCGGAAGACTTCCGAGCCCGAGTCATAGTGGAGATGACTTCAGGGGGAATACCAGAAGCCGTCAAAATCCAGGACTCAAGATCCACGTCGTCAATTTGAGGGCCGCAGAATTCGGGCGGAAAAACAGACCTTGCGAGAGTAGGTCTGGACGGTCCGGGAGATGCCACGACATCTCTACGGACAGATGGAGCAGGTCCGGATACCAAGCTCGCCTGGGCCAGTCCGGTGCAATGAGGATGACTCGACGACCCTCCATTCTGATCTTGCGCAGGACTCTGGGCAAGAGAGCTAGAGGGGGAAACACGTAGGACAGACGAAACTGGGACCAGTCCTGAACCAGAGCGTCCGCGGCGAAAGCCTGAGGATCGTGGGAGCGAGCCACGTAAACAGGAACTTTGTTGTTGTGATGGGATGCCATTAGGTCCACGTCCGGAGTGCCCCATTTGCGGCAGATCGACTGAAATACTGCCGGGTGCAGGGACCACGCGCCACCGTCCACGCTTTGACGGCTGAGGTAATCTGCCTCCCAGTTGTCCACGCCTGGGATGTGGACTGCGGATATGGTGGACCTGGAGTCTTCCGCCCATTGAAGGATGCGTTGTACCTCCATCATTGCCAGGTGGCTGCGTGTCCCGCCTTGATGATTGATGTAGGCAACCGCTGTCGCGTTGTCTGACTGGACTCGAATGTGCCTGCCCGCCAGCAGGTGGTGAAATGCTAGGAGAGCTAGAAGCACAGCTCTGGTTTCCAGCACATTGATTGAAAGGGCTGACTCGGACGGAGTCCAAGTGCCCTGTGCTCTGTGGTGGAGACATACCGCTCCCCAGCCGGAGAGACTGGCATCCGTGGTGAGAATCACCTAGGACGGGGCCAGAAAGGAGCGCCCTTGGGACAGGGAGAGGGGCCGAAGCCACCACTGAAGAGAGCTCTTGGTCCGTGGCGACAGAGCCACTAACTTGTGTAAGGAGGAAGGCCGCTTGTCCCAACAGTGGAGAATGTCCAGCTGCAGGGGGCGCAGATGGAACTGGGCAAAGGGAACAGCCTCCATGGACGCCACCATTTGACCCAGCACCTGCATCAGACGCCTGAGGGTATAACGGTGGGGCCTCAGGAGAGAGCGCACCGCCAACTGGAGTGACAGCTGTTTGTTTAAGGGCAACTTCACAAGTGCCGGCAAAGTCTCGAATTGCATCCCTAGGTACGTGAGACTCTGGGTCGGAGTCAGAGTGGATTTGGGAAGATTGACAAGCCACCCGAATTGGGCTAGAGTGGCGAAAGTGAGCGAGACACTCCGCTGACAGTCTGCGCTGGATGGAGCCTTGACTAGAAGGTCGTCCAGGTAAGGAAGCACTGCCAACCCCTGGAGGTGCAGAACCGCAATCACTGCTGCCATGACCTTGGTGAATACCCGAGGGGCCGTGGCTAACCCAAAGGGGAGAGCCACGAATTGGAAATGATCTTCTCCTATTGCAAAGCGTAGCCAACGCTGGTGTGAAACTGCAATTGGCACATGTAAATAGGCATCTCTGATGTCGATGGACGCTAGGAAATCCCCTTGGGTCATTGAGGCAATGACTGATCGCAGAGACTCCATTCGAAAGTGCCGCACCCGAACATGCTTGTTGAGAAGCTTGAGATCCAGGATGGGCCGGAAGGTACCGTCCTTTTTGGGAACTAGGAAGAGGTTTGAGTAAAAACCTCTGAACCGTTCCCGGGCGGGAACTGGTACAATTACTCCGTTGGCCTGCAAGGCTGCCACGGCCTGTGAGAAGGCGGCGGCCTTGGAGCAGGGGGGAGTTGAGAGAAAAAATCTGTTTGGCGGGCTGGAAGAGAATTCTATCCTGTAGCTGTGAGAGATGATCTCCCTCACCCACTGATCGGAGACTTGTTGAAACCAAGCGTCGCCAAAGTGGGAGAGCTTGCCACCGACTAAGGATGTTGCTGGAGCGGGCAAAGAGTCAGGAGGAGGCTGCCTTAGTGGCAGGACCTCCTGCGGTCTTCTGTGGACGCGCTTTTGGGCGCCAGTTGGATTTCTGGTCCTTAGCTGAGTTAGCGGACGAGGCGGAGGGCTTAGAGGACGACCAGTTGGAGGAACGAAAGGAGCGAAACCTCGACTGATTCCTACCCTGGGCAGGTTTCCTGGTCTTGGTTTGTGGCATGCAAGTACTCTTCCCGCCAGTAGCTTCTTTAATAATTTCATCCAGCTGTTCATCGAACAGCCGGGAACCAGCAAAGGGGAGCCCAGCAAGGTACTTCTTGGAAGAAGCATCTGCCTTCCACTCTCGAAGCCACAAGATCCTGCGGATAACGAGGGAATTAGCCGAAGCCACCGCAGTGCGGTGAGCAGCCTCTAGCATTGCAGACATGGCATAAGATGAAAAAGCTGAAGCCTGAGAAGTTAAGGCAACCATCTCGGGCATAGATTCCCTGGTGAGGGAACACATCTCCTCTAGAGAAGCAGAGATGGTTTTGAGAGCCCACACTGCAGCAAAAGTTGGGGAAAACGCGGCCCCCGCCGCTTCATGCACGGATTTGGCCAGAAGGTCAATCTGACGGTCAGTGGCATCCCTAAGGGAAGTGCCATCAGCCACCGACACAACGGTCCGGGCTGAGAGCCTAGACACCGGAGGGTCTACCTTTGGGGAGTGAGCCCACTCCTTGACCACCTCAGGTGGAAAGGGAAAACGGTCATCAGAACCACGCTTTGGGAAGCGTTTGTCAGGACAGGCCCTGGGTTTGGTCACAGCGTTCTGAAAACTGGAGTGGTTAAAGAACACACTCTTTACTCTCTTAGGCGAGGTAAACTGGTGCTTTTCTGCCAGAGAGGGTTGCTCCTCTGATACTGGCGGATTGAGATCCAGTACAGAATTAATGGAAGCAATCAAGTCACTAAGTTCTGAGTCACCCTCGGAAAGATCAATGGGGCACATGGAGTTAGCCTCCGAGCCCCCTGTAAAGGCATCCTCCTCATCTTGTGAGTCAGCTCTTGAATCAGAACCGCGGGATGAGGAGGGAGGGGAAACCCTGCGGCGCCTCTTAGGAGGACGGGGTCTGTGCCCTGATGATGAATCCTCTGTGAGCTCCGGTGGACGGAGGTCAGATGATAGGGATCCTAAAAGACCCTTAGCAAGAGCATTAGAGGCACCCTGTGAAGGGGGCTGATGCATATTCATCAAAGTCCTGGTCAGAAGTCCCATGGACTCAGCAAATGACTGTGAGATAGACCTAGAAAAGCACTCTACCCAGGCCGGAGGTTCAGCCACAGGTGCAGAAGCAGCCTGAGAGACCACTGGGAGTGAGACTCCAGGCTGTGGCACCTCCAAGTTAGAGCAGACATCACAATGTGGATAGGTGCTCGGTTCATGCAGCATGAGCTTACATGCAGCGCTTACAGTATAAAGCTTTGGGGCCTTGCTCCTCGTGTGAGACATGCTGCTGGAGTGGGGACAACTTCTACAAGAGAATGAACCCCAGGGAGCATATACAGAGGTCCACAGCCAGAGACCGGCTGTGGCTTACCAGACCGCTGGAAGCGGTGTTGTGTGCCCTCCAGATCCCGAAGCCCGGACCCCCAATGCACAGCACCTCAGCAGGGATGCAGAGTGCAGAATGGCCCAGCGCAGAGTGAACGCTGTCCAAGAAAATGGCCGCCGGAGCGAAGAGGGGGCGGGACAGGGGGCGTTCCTGTAGGAAGGCGGGATCTGGAGGGCCATAGAGACCTGCAGGGGAGGAGTCACTCTCAAGCAGTGGGGAGTGTCCCTCCCCTGTGCAGGACGGCCGCCAGGAGGAGCCGTGCCTGTCCCTCTGCATGAGTGACATGCGAGGGCAGGTTACAGAAACTAGGCCTCCGGCGAAGCCGGGGCCTAAATTTGAGCAGCGAGGCCGACGGGCAGGCACCATCGGCGCAATTCTCGGGCGAAAGCCAGAGAACCCGCCGGAAATGCCAAAAACAAGTACAGCAAACACACTCTCCCCATACAATAAAGGACAGAGATCCCAACATATGAACGTCTCAGGTACTTAGCTGCTGAGACGCAGGGCCAGGTCCCTGGGGATGAGTGCTCCGGTCCACCAGAGTCCTGAAGGGGCTGTGGATGGAGACCGGTCTCCTGCCAGGCATGAAGACCGCGCTGGCTCCCACTTCAATCCAGAGCCCAGGAGGGATGGTGAAGGAGCACGGCATGTAAGGCTCCAGCCTTGGAAATCAACCTTACAACACCGCCGACACAGTGGGGTGAGAAGGGACATGCCGGGAGTCCAGACGTGGACCCGCATTTCTTCAATCTCTTTCCAAAAAGCAAAAAAAATCATATGAGAATGCATGTGTGGATGTATGCCTCCTGAACACAAAGCGATAAACTGGCTGGGACTGGCTCACCAGGGGGTGTATAAGCTCAGAGGGAGGAGCTAGACTTTTAAGTGTAGTACTTTGTGTGTCCTCCGGAGGCAGAAGCTAAACACCAAGCTCTGGGTCTCCCAAAGGAACGATAAAGAAAAATTGATGAAAGGTTGTAATACAGGTGTGAAGATCTCAGGTTGTCAGTTGTCTTAATCACCTAGGCAGGTTAGCAATGGAATTATTTTTATTTCTTCCGTCCACGGTCTTACATCAACTCCAGGTAGATGACCAAAATTAAATGCCTCCAGTCCACAAGATCTCAAACCAGACAGGTAATTCCAATTCCCCTGTACCAGATGATATCCATTGTCTCCCAACTTTTGGTTGGCCCAAAGCTTTTGTATCTCATATCAGTATAGTCTGCAGTCATAGGTTATGCTCCTCCAGACAACAGATACCATGACTGTAGCTGTGAATCCAGATCCAGCTCTAGCCAGCAACAACCCACCATCCTCTTGTCAGTGGCTCAAGCCACCCCAGGGATCAAGCCTGGCCAGCGGGTAACACACCCTCATAGCTAATTGTACATTGGTGGAGATTTCAAGAGTAATGGAAGGATTGCTTTACTCTAATTACCAATCTTGTGCCTGGCCTTTCAATCTAAATCCCATTGAACATCTGTGGAGAGATCTTAAAATTGCTGTTATGAGAGACCTGGGGCAGTTTGCAAAAGAAGAGTCCAAAATTCTAGGTGAGAGGTGTAAGAAGCTTGTTGATGGTTATAGGGCGCGATCAATTGCAGTTATTTTCTCCAAAGGGAGTGAAACCAAATATTAAGTTGAGGGTGCCAGCTCTTTTGTCCAGCCCATTTTTGGAGTTTTGCGGGAAATGATGTCCAATTTGCCCTTTTTTCCTCTGTTTTTACACGTCGTACACACACGACTCCACTTCGTACACATCGTACATGGCATGGGACTCTGCCACATCCACACTGTTCATCCCTCCTGACAACACTCATAAACTTCACCTCATCCAGCACAGCAGAGTCCTGCACACACTGAGGAGCTGATCATGTGACCCCTGACTCCTCCCCTCCATGTGACATCATCACAGGTCCTGTAAGCACAGAGCAGCCATATATCCAGTGTGCGGCTCTGCAGGAGGAGGTATGTGGAGATTCCCCATTACATTAACCCCCTCAGTGCTGCGCTCACACTCCAGGAGACAGAACGTGTTCCCGTCTGTGCGGCTCTATCAGGAGATCTGTCTGTATGGGATTAGATTGGGTCACTTCCCTCCTGACGCCGCTCGCTGCTCTGTTACTGTACAGTCTCCATTATGGCCGTCGTCCGTTCCATGTTGTCACTATCAGGAGATATTAATGTTCTATCATTATCTGTTACTTACGGCCCCGGTTCTACCGTCCCCATCTCTGTGGAGGTTCCCGAAACTTTATAACTTTGTGTCTTGTTTTTATTAAATATTTAATAATGATTGAAATATTGTACATTTTTCCTTTTATATTTGTTCTGTGTCTTTGGTGCTGGATTGGAGATATTCTGTGATAAATCTCTGTGTGTGACTATACTTGGATTGTGTGTTATACCGGGGGCAGGACGGGGCCAGGACTGGATGTAGTGATCATGTGAAGCCGGTAACAGCTCCGGAGACTTCTTACATGGGATCTTTCTGATGTTACATCGTCATCTTCTCCCCATTCAGGTCCCTACAATATCGGATCCTCTCAGATCTTCTATAGAAGAGAATTTTCCTGATTGACCCGTCAAGGATGGACAGGGACAAGATGGCGGAGAGGATATTACACCTCACCCTAGAGATCCTCTTCCGGCTTACTGGAGAGGTGAGAGATTCTGATGACGTCACATTACATCATTCTTATCTATGGGAATAACAGATGGACAGAACTGGAGAGGTGAGGACTCTGGAAATGTCTGTAGTGAGATTTATTAATGTGTCTCTCCATATCCAGGATTACACAGTAGTGAAGAAGACCTCTAGTGAGCGCTGTCAGGACCCTGTGTCTGAGGGATGGGGAAGACCCCTGAGCCCAATCACGGGACCTCCACCTCACCCCCTGATACATGAGGACATCAATGACCAGAAGATCCTAGAACTCACCTACAAGATGATTGAGCTGCTGACTGGAGAGGTGACACTGCTGGGAATGCTGGGACATTATACAGTAACGCTATGAAGGGATCGGGGGATGACGGTATCATTGTATGTGTCAGGTTCCTATAAGGTGTCAGGACGTCACCGTCTATTTCTCCATGGAGGAGTGGGAGTATTTAGAAGGACACAAAGATCTGTACAAGGACGTCATGATGGAGGATTCCCAGCCCCTCACATCACCAGGTAATAGACAGGACTAAATACACACGGCCTATAATTATCTGTATGTAAAGAATGAATTCAGTCCCTGTATGTGTTTCCTCCAGTTCTATCCAATGAGAGGACAACACCAGAGAGATGTCCCCGTCCTCTTTTTCCACAGGACTGTAAGGAAGAAAATCCTGATGATGATCAGGTAGGTGGAGAGAAAAGGTCATGAAATCTTTCCCATGATATTCAAAAGACTGAGAAAGGTCTTGTGTTCAGTCTTTCTTTAACCGCTTCACGACACTTGACGGATCTATCCGTCATGGAGCGTGTGAGGTTAGTCCCCGCCCCCTGCTGTGGGCAGGTCGCGGCGATCCGTGCACATATCAGCTGTTTTCAACAGCGTGATCACGTGACTTTCGGTGGTTGCCATGGTAGCACAGGGTCATGTGATGACGCCTGTAGCTAACATGAGTCACTTCCTCTCAGTGCCGACATAATGCCAGCACGGAGAGTAAAGCAGCGTATCTGCAGTTCTCAGTTCTGTAGCTGAGATCTACAGATAGGGCAGAGCAATCGGATTGCTGATCGCTATAGCCCCCTAGGGGGACTAGTAAAATAAAAAAAAAAGTAAAAAAAAAGTTTTAAAAAAAAAACCTTTCGCCCCATTGAAAATTAAAGGGTTAAAAAAAATAAAAAATATACACATATTTGCTATCGCCGCGTTCTGAAACGCCTGATCTATCAAAATATAAAATCAGTAACCGAGTAGCGTAAAAATAATTCCAAATGCCAAAATTACGTTTTTTGGTCGTTGCAAGTTTTGCGCAAAATGCAATAACAGGCAATCAAAACGTAGCATCTGCGCAAAGATGGTACCATTGGAAACATCAGCTCGAGACGCAAAAAATAAGCCACTACTGAGCCATATATCCAGAAAAATGAGAACGCTACGGGTTTCGGAAAATGGCGCAAAATGTGTGCCATTTTTATTGGACAAACTTGTGGGGGAGGGTTTAACCCCTTAGATACAAGTAAACCTAGACATGTTTGGTGTCTACAAACTCGCACCGACTTCAAGCATCACAGTGACACTTCAGTTTTACCATATAGTGAACACGGTGAATAAAATATCCCAAAAACTATTGCGCGATCACACTTTTGTTGCAGTCTTTTTCCAGTACACTATATGGTAAAACTTATGGATTCATTTAAAAGTAAAACTCGTCCTGCAAAAAACAAGCCCTCATATGGCAAGATTGACAGAAAAATAAAAAAGTTACGACTCTCGGAAGAAGGGGAGCAAAAAACAAAAACACAAAAATCTGCGATCGTTTTAGGTCGCACATAAGTGTCACATGCTGCGATATCGTTAATGACGCCGGATATGCGTCACTAACGACGTGACCCCGACGATAAAACATTAACAATATCGTAGCGTGTAAAGCCCCCTTTAGGCCATATTCCACTTTCAGTATTTGTTCAGTATTTTACGTCAATATTTGTAAGCCAAAATCAGTAGGGGAACAATCAATAGAAAAGTATATTGAAAAAAAACTCCAAAATAAATTTAGAAGTACAGAAAAGACTTAAACCAAAAATAACTCCTAAAACTTAGATATATATGAAAATTGAGGAATATTCTCATAACAAACAATAATCACCAATCACAATGTGTGGTAGTAGACAGATAATGGTATCCCTAGTAGGTCCTGTTCTTACCCCTACCTTGCCACGGAGGCCAGTACCTTAATCCTGCGCATATGGCGCCCCCACTCACTGACGACTGACCCTTAAGGCCCTAAAAAGCCCTACACAGGTAAAATGAGGTACAGTGAGAAGTACCACACTATAGGAAACTACAACAATACACCAACATTTTAGGGTAAATACCATAAATGTAATTCAGATAACCACTCCACCAGCAAGTCTGGGGAGTGTAACAATGGCCAAAGTCCCACACAAGTAAACCACTCTATATGAAATGGTTAAAAAAGACCACTGATGCGTTTCTCCTCAAAATAAGAAGTTTTTCAGGAGTGGAATGAAAAATATCGATACTTGTTTTGGTATAGCCCAAAGTGATATCTAAATTGCATAAGGTGCTAGCGCCTAAAATGCAATAAAATGCAAAGTGCATACCTGATACTGATATTAATATGTACAAAAGGTCAAAGTCAGCCAACATCAATTGGCTATAAACCATATAAATTGATGTTATGGCTATACGCCGGAGGCGTCTTCCCTCTCGGGTCAGAGTCAGGGTGCCTCCTGTCTCGGCACTGCCTGAGAGACCCATTCTGCGTTTGTTACTCCGCCTCGGCGCCGTTTGCAGCAGTTAACCCAACCCTCCGCTGTGTTACTGGTAACTGAATCTAAATGCTGAGTCTTTGGTCACAGAGTCTGAGTCAGAGTTAGAAAAAGCGCATGTGTGTGACGTGGCATCCTCGGATTGGCCATCGGATGTCAGCAGTCCCGATGACGTGGCTTCACTGGATTGGCCATTGGACGTCAGCTGGCCCGATGACGTGGCCTCTTTGGATTGGCCATTGGACATCAGCTACGCTGATTGGACATGAGCTGACTGGGCGGCCCTTAGGTTATATAGGGACACCACCAACGTCGGATGGCACTCAGTCTTTATTTGTCCTGTGGTGAGAGCTTTTTAGGCTGGTCAGTTGAATATTGCGCTACTTATGTAATTACTACCGGTGACAGCGCTGGTTAAGCGTACTGAACATTGCTAATAGGCAGGTTGCTTGAATATTGGGTTACTGATTAAGCGTGCAGTTCACCAGAACTATATTATTTGTAGAAGGTGCATCTGCGTGCTGATTAAAGCTGTCACTGCTGCATCTTTATGTCTGAGTTTTTATAGGTGCTTCTATTTAAACCGTGGTGTGGTCGCCTCGTCCCCACGGCTGTTCTTGGCAGTGTCAGTGTGAATTAACACTGACCGTTTGCGCCTTATTAATTTGAACCTTATTATACTGAAGTCTCATTTGTCCATCCAGCTCTCTGGGCTCTTAGCAGCTATATTCCATCTATAGCACGGTGGATCCCGGGTTGCCCTTAGGATTGTATGAACCATCCTCCTCCTAAAGGGTGCTTTACACGCTGCAACATCGCCAGCGATATCGTGTGCGATAGCACCCGCCCACGTCGCTGTTTCGTCATGGGGGTGATCGCTGCAGTAGTGAACAATATCGCTACGGCAGCGTCACACGCACATACCTGCTTAGCGACGTCGCTGGAGACACCGAACAATCTCTCCTTTAAGGGGGAGGTTCGTTCGGCGTCACTAAGCGGCCGCCCAATATCAGAGGAGGGGCAGAGATGAGCAGCCAGAACATGCCGCCCACCTCCTTCCTTCCTCATTGCCGGTGGACGCAGGTAAGGAGATGTTCGTCGTTCCTGCGGTGTCACACATAGCGATGTGTGATGCCGTAGGAACGACGAACAACCAGTGGCATGCACCACCAACGATATTATGATAAGGAGCGACGTGTCAACGATTTTTGACGTTTTTGCGATTGTTGATCGTCTCTCCTTTTAGTCACACACAACGATATCGCTAACGGCGCCGGATATGTGTCACGAACACCGTGACCCCGACGATATATCGTTAGCGATATCGTTGTGTGTAAAGTACCCTTTAGCCTCCAACCCCATAACTATTGTACACACATACAGTACATCAGAAAACAGAGGACAGTGTGCAGGTTCACAGAAAAAGGCTGATATTGTGACCAAATGATGCTAGAAATACTGTATAACACATCAGTACATCAATAAAACCGATATTAATTCAAAATATGTACTCAAGGTTACAGATAGCTACATCCTAATGGCTATAAACCATAGGAATTCCACACACATAAACCAGAGTGTCCATATCTCCGAAAATTATAGTGATATAGGACAATATACAGGTTTATATAAAACAAACTGATGTAGTAAACAACAATATCAGGAATATGACATTTAGCTTATTATAGCAGGATTCTTATTTTCTACAATAGACACCGTGCTGTATGGTCTGTCAGTCAATAGAGTCCCCATCATGATAGAACCAGTGCTGTGAGGTCTCCCTCAGTCCATAGAGGTTGCATCACTTCATAACCCTGGTGTTTATGGTGGAGTGGTTATCTGAGCTACATTTGTGGTATTTACCCCCAAAAGTTGGTGCATTGTTGTGTTTTTTTTTATAGTGTGGTACTTCTCACTGTCCCTCATTTTACCTGTGTAGGGCTTTTTAGGGCCTTAAGGGTCAGTCGTTGGTGAGTGGGCCCATATGCGCAGGATTAGGGTGTCGACCACCACGGCAAGGTAGGGGTAAGAATAGGGCCTACAAAGGCCAGCCTCCCTTGCCGTTATCTGTCTACTACCATACATTGCAATTTGTGATTTTTGTTTGTTATGTGACTATTTTAATTTTTAACATATATCTATTAAATTCTAATAAGTTTTAGGAGTTATTTTTACATCAGTGGAAAAGTATTATAGAAACACTGTCACTAATTCTGCATTTTTTACCCAATCATGATTTTGGCTTATAAATACTAGTGTGAAATCATGACCAAATACTGAAAGTGTCAACATGGCCTTATACGGAGAATGTTGTGATCAATGAAAGTGGATTCAGTGAATGTTATTAACTTGTGGGGAAAATGTCAAGAATGATTCTGAGAATAGGTCGTGCAGGGTCAGGTAAGTTGTAGGAAAAATCAGTGCTGGTATCCCTCAACCATAGGAATTGGATAAGTACAATGTGAGAAAATCACGCATTTCACTCGGACCAATGTTAGTCAATGATGCAGGTCAGATCTGCAAGTTTTTCCTCAGCTTTAATTGGATGTGCAGCGTGTTTTGGATCATGTGCACCTATACAAGTTTATGGGTGCATGTGAAACATTAGAAGAACTCTGATAACTTCCAAGTTCAGTCCGATATACACATAGACAGGCAATGGCGAAGATTGAGAGACTGAAAAGGTTGTTCAATATTCTGCATAAGTGGCCACATCCCTCTAAAACTGATAGGGAAGGCATTTGTCAAATTCCTTGTTCAGCCAATTCTGCCTCTGAGTGGCGCTATTGTGGTCTGCTCATCCCCATGAAGTGACCCCACCCGAGCTCCATAATCATTGAGATCCGGTGATGTCACATCAATTTCCAGTTGACCCGACACCACCGAGGTGGGCCCCAGTCTCCCTGAGTGACTGCAAATCAATCAATAAATAACTTCTGGAGAACCATTCTAAAGGCCCCGTCACACGCGCTGATATGTCGTGCGATCGCATGAGCGATCGCACCCGCCCCCATCGTTTGTGCGTCATGGGCAATTTGTTGCCCGTGGCGCACAAAGTCGTTAACCCCGGTCACACGTACTTACCTCCCGAACGACCTCGCTGTGGGCGGCACCTAGTGTAAACTATGATGTGATAAATCACTAAGGTTCTAAAGACCTCTGGAGATTTATCATTCTGCTAAATGGGTGTCTGTAATAATGTGGCCATTCAGTGTATGGTTTATACTTGTGGAGATGACAGGATAAAGCTGATCATAGACATTAGATATTGTCTGGATCTTCTCACAATTTTCTGGTTCTAGAGACTGCTGGTTACAATTAGGGTATGTGCCCACGATCAGGACTCCCTACGTCTTGGACGCAGTGGGTCCTGACCTGCGGGGCCATGGGTCTCCGCAGGAGAATGCAGGAGACCGCAGCTGCTCGTACCCACGATCAGTGTTCAGTGCGGTGCAGTCTCTCGCTTGTGTCCTCCCTACGGAGGACGCATGCAAATCCGCAGCAAACAATTGACATGCTGCGGTCTGGAAAGCCAAACCGCAGGTCAGTGTTTGCTGCGGAAAAAACAAGCACACTGGGCACAGGATTTCTAGAAATCCCATTCACTATGCATGTACTGTACAACGCAGTGTTTTAGACGCAGCGAAAATACACTATATCCAAAACGCTGCAAACACAGATTGTGGGCACTCACCCTTAGGAGCCAACAGTTTGGATTATACAGGAGACCTGCAGATGTTTGACCTCTCTATTCTTCAAAATTACTTCTCCAAACATCTTTAATTGTTTGTGAAATGTATAATGTTTGTTTCAGGGTGAATATCTGACCCATATTATTACTACAGAGACACATATGAGCGATGAGGAACAGTGTAAAGAGGAGATTCCTACAGATAATCACACAGGTGAGAAGTAACAACTGGATACAAATAGTTACAGATTTTACTCCATCACTGGCTTATAGAATCATATGCTGTTTTTTTAGGGTATGGTCACATAGGTTTCAATATAGATTTTGTATATAAACATTTGGCAGTTAAACAAAGAATACTCTATTTTACACAGACATCTCACCTTCGTAGCCATAGCATGATTCTGGGCTGTTACAAAGGATATACTTCTGTTTTCACAGTGCTGTTTAAGGCTAGTTTCACACATCCGTCTTTTCGCCGGATTGGCAGATCCGGGCACTCCAGTACAGTGTATACAGTACAATGGCAGTACAACAAGCTCCGGTCATATGCTGTCATGTGACCAGAGCATGTGACCCAGAAGTTGCTGCGCTGCCAATGTACTGTATCACACTGTACTGAAGTGCATCGGAACCGCGAAAAGATGGATGTGTGAAACTAGCCTTAGACTGAACTCTGGGCTCGGGATGTCTCTAAATATACTTTTGAAGCTTGTAAGTAGTGGGAATTTCAACTTAGAACTACTGATATGGAAGACAAACACATTACCAGCACTGTCCTGTGCAGTACGGGGGCCTGCCGCCATCAGCCTTGCTTTTAGCTGAATGTGTGTTTTGGGATGCACATTCAGCTGAAATGTATTCTGGTTTTGAGAACTTCTTGTGCCGCAATAGCTATAGTAGTCATTGGCTAATCAGAAGCTGACGTCCGTGGGCCTGCTGTATGCGCCACCTTCCCTTTCCTTTTTTCAATGCTTCCTTCCCTCTTTGTTCAAAGGGAGTAGGAGATGAAGGGGTTAACCACCGCGATGCCATATGATGTATCAGACTAGAAACTTCTTTGGAAAATATGGTGGATTTATTTCTACACGTTTGGGAGCAATAGCTCCTTCTTCAGGATAATATCACAGATGTACATCAAGGGTCCTATACAAGGGGGTATATATAGGACTCACAATTACAGAAAAAGTTTCAAACGAGCGCGGAGGGAACGGGCCAGTCACCTGCGCGCTCTTTTTTTTAAATTTTTTTCTGTAATTGTGAGTCCTATATATACCCCTTTGTATATGACCTTGATGTACACCTGCTATTTAAATCCTGAAGAAGGAGCTATTGTTCCAAAATGTGTAGAAACAGATCATCATATTTTCCAAAGAGGTTGCCAGTCTGGTACATCATACAACAGTGTGGTCGTTAACCCCCTTCACCTCCTACTCCCTTTGAACATTCAGTTACGGGGACTGCAGCAGCTGAGGATTCTCTTCTACATGCCTTTACAGTGGTTGTGACTTTCACAACCAATTCAGGCGAGCAACCTCTTATCTCATCTCCCACCCAATCTACACCTGGGCAAGATCCGATTTGCGCCTATTTTGTATCTCCAGGTCCAGCATTATTAATTCTTCCGCTCTTTGTAATTAATTTATTTTTTCCAGCCATTTTTCTATTTTTTTATTTTGCATACATATAGGATGTATCATACAGTAGAAGGGAAAATCGGGTGTATTCCGCACTAATACTCCAATGCGATGTTAGTAAAATATTCCATGATGCTGTTCCTTTCATGTCCTGATGAAGGAGACAAATGTCTCTGAAATGCGCCGACCTGTACAACAATAAAGGAATATTTTAGTAATAGTGCATTGGAGTATTAGCGCAGCATATACCTGATTTCCCCTTCTACTGTATGATACAGTCTACACCTCGGGCTGCAGCTTATACTATTATTACATGTGTTTCATAGGGGTTGTGACTTTCACAACCTGAATAGGTGAGTGTATCTCAACCATTTTGGGATCTGATTTCTCTACCGGATAAGACCCTATTGCGCTTCCTTGTTTCCACAGTATTTTGATTTAAATATAGGATGTGGGACATTATTACAAAATAAGGGCCAAAACAGAGGACATCATGACATGGGCCCATAGATCTGACCAGCATGCTGGTGGGGGCCGCAATACAACTTTTGCATCTGGGCCAATAGAAATTTACCTATTGCATGGATTACCAGTCAGCCACAGGTTGCACCTTTATATAAGAGAATGTCCTTAGCCTAAACACCTCAATAGCATTCTTCTTTGCGTACATAGTAAAATCTCACCAGATGATGGTTACAACCCATCTAATCCATGCAGGCAAAGAAATCAAACTATAGATGTCCATAAGTAAAATTATGTACTGTGTGTTCCGGCATATAAGACGACTTTTTAACCCCTGAAAATCTTCTCAAACGAATGGGAGAATATAGTTTGGTCAGATAAGACCAAAATTGAACTCCTTGGATGCCATAATGCACACCATGTTTGGAGGCCAAAAGGCACTGCATATCACCCAAAATAAAATACCAACAGAGACGTTTGCAGGTAGGAACATTATGCTTTGGGGCTCCTTTTCAGCATACGGCACTGGCAAACGTCATGTCGTATTTTTCGGTTTATAAGACGCACCCCAAATTTAGAGGGAAAAAAAGGTAAAAAAAAAAGTCTATATTATAATCCGGTGGAGTCTTACCGGGGGAGCAGAGGTGGTGTAGTGGGGTCACAAGAGGCAGGGGCGGTGGTGAAGGAAGGCGATGCTGTGGGCGGTCTGAGGCAGGCAATATCCAGAAACTGTCAGCAGTGCTGGCTTTAAAGAAATGGTGCCCGGATTTGGCAAGTGCGCAGATTAAGCTATATGCTCAATGACAAGCTGAGTTCTCATATTCTCATATGCGTATGCGCCACCTCCGGGCGCCGTTTTCCTTAAGTCCACTGCTGGGACATCAATGGGCCAGAGGCAGCGCGTGCACAGATGAGATCTCGAGCCAAGGGCTCCATCTGTGCACGCGCTGTCTCCGGGTGCCATTATTTGAAGCCTGCACCAGTGACATTTTAAGGATGGCCCCTGACTTATCTCGCGCAGCAAGGACAAGCACACTGGCCCGCAGCACAGCAGCCCGCAGCATTGCCTCCTGTGACCCCTCACCACCACCTCCCAGTAAGTTACATTCAAATTAATAAGACGTACCTCTCATTTTCCTCCAAAATTTTTGGGAGAGAAAGTGCGTCTTATAATCCGAAAAATACGGTAATTGAAGGAAGGATGGACTTGTATCGAAACATTCTAGATAAAAATCTGCTACCATCTACCAGGATGACGAAGATGAAATGACGGTGGACAACAAGACAATGATCGTAAACACAGCCAAGGAAATTTTCAATTGGTTTCAGAGAAACAAAATAAAACTGCTGTAATGGCCCAGCCACTCACCTGACCTGAATCCAATAGAAAATTTATAGAGGGAAACACAGCTTAGAGTTTATGGAGGCCACAGAACCTTCAGGATTTGAAGAATGGACCAAAATCACACCTGAGCAATGCATGCGACTAGCTTCTCCATACAGGGGGCATCTTGATGCTGTTATCACCAACAAAGGCTTTTGTACGAAGTATTAATTTTAGTAAGCATGTTTAATGCTTTTTCCTTGTGTCACTTCTCAGTATTACACATAACTTAATCTATAGACATATGTGGTTTGATTCCTTTGGCTGTGTGGATTGGATGGGTTGTTACCGACATCTAGTGAGAATTTCAAGTCAATAACAGCTTTAGAAATATATTTGTATAGAAAATGAGTGACGTGTTCAATATTTATTTCATCAGCTGTATATTTGCACATGCCAGTATATTATAAGAGCTGAAAAATGATTGTCAGAGGTTTTTTCCGCAGTTTGTATTGAAAATAAAGATGTAAAACTATTCCTGTAAACATGGACAGAATTCATGACCCTGTAATCGTAACAACCTGTTTAAAACCGTGAACATATTATTTTTGCACATTTGTACTTGGTGTGAATAAAACTGGTGAAGATAAATCAAACTTTAGAACACAAGTGGGAACATGGCCTATGACTGACCACTAGAAGGAAAATAGACAACCGTTTTTGATCAGATTGACAGATCAAACTCTCATTATTTAACATACGTCTCTGAAAGAAAATGCTTATACCACTCAGATGACATTGGTCTATCACCTAAGTGTTGTCTATTTTTCACTCAGCAGTTGATAGGGGTAGCTTTAAAGATATATACAGTATATCAAATAAGTAAGTACATCCTTTTTTTGTAAATATTTATTTCTTTTCATAAGACAACTCTGTAGACATGACACTTTGATACAATATAAGGTAGTCAGTGTACAGCTTGTAGAACAGTGTAAATTTTGCTGCCCTCTAAATAACTCAACACACAGCCATTAATGTCTAAGCCGCTGGCAACAAAAGTGAGTACACGAATAAGTGAAAATGGCCAAATTATGCCCAATTAGCCATTTTCTATCCCAGTATTAGCTGACTCATTAGTGTTGCAAGGTCTCAGGTGAGAATGGTGTGGTGAATTTGGTGATATCGCTCACACACTCTCTTTTCTGGTGGCTGGAAGTTCAACATGGCACCTCATGGTAAAGAATTCTCTGTGAATCAGAAAAACGATTTGTTGCTCTACATAAAGAGGGTGGAGGCTATAAGAAGATTGCCAACATGCTGAAACTGAGCCATGGTGGCCAAGACCATATAGCGGTTTAACAATGTGAGTTGAACTCGGAAGAGGACTCGGCATGGTCGACCAAAGAAGTTGAGTGCACATGCTCAGCGTTCTATCCGTAGGTTAGCTTTTCAAAATAGACTTATAAGTGCTGCCAGCATTGCTGCAGAGGTTAAAGGAGCAAAGGGTTCAGCCTTTCGGTGTGCATACCATACGCATTAAATTAGTCTGCATGGCTATTGTCTCAGAAGTAAGCAAGTCTCTTCTAAACATGATGCACAAGAAAGCCCGTCAACAGCTTGCTGAAGAAAAGCAGACTAAGGACATGGATTACTGGAACCAAGTCATGTGGTCTGATGAGACCAAGATAAACTTATTTGGTTCAGATGGTGTGAAGCATGTGGGGAGAAACCAGTTGAGGAGGACAAAACCAAATGTGTTTTGCCTACAGTCAAGTATGGAGGTGGGAATGTCATGGTTTGTGGCTGCATGAGTGCTGCTAGCTGTGGGGAGCTACACTTCATTTAAGGAACCATGAATGCCAACATGTACTGTGGCATACTGAAGCAGAGCATGATCCCCTTCCTTCACAAACTGGGCCGTAGGCCAGTATTCCAATATGATAACAACCCCAAACACACCTACAAGGTGACCACTGCCTTGCTAAAGAAACTGAGTAAAGGTACTGAACTGGCCAAGCATCTCTAGACCTAAACTCTATTGAACATCTGTGGGCCATCCTCAAACAGAAGTAAACGGAAGTTGGAGGAGCATAAGGACTCTAACATCCACCAGCTCAGTGATGTCGTCATGGAGGAGTGGAAGATGATTCTAATGGGAAGCTCTAGTGAATTTCATGCCCATGAGAGTTCAGGCAGTGCTTGACAATAATGGTAGCCACACAAAATATTGACATTTTGAGCACAATTTGACCAGTTTTGCTTAGTGTTGTACTCACTTGTTGTCAGCAGCTTTGATAATAATGGCTGTGTGTTGTGTTATTTAGAGGGCACCAAATTTACACTGTTATACAAGCTGTACACTGACTACTTTACATTGTATCGAAATGTTATATCCTCAGTGTTGTCCCATGATAAGATAAAATATTTACAATAATGTGAGGAGTGTACCCACATTTGTTATATACTGTATGTACAGTGCTGGCCAAAAGTATTGGCACCCTCTGCAATTCTGTCAGATAATACTCTGTTTCTTCTTGAAAATAATTGCAATCACAAATTCTTTGGTATTATTATCTTTATTTATTTTGCTTGCAATGAAAAAACACAAAAGAGAATGAATCAAAAATCAAATCATTGATCATTTCACACAAAACTCCAAAAATGGGCCAGACAAAAGTATTGTCACCCTTAGCCTAATACTTGGTTGCGCAACCTTTAGCCAACTATCAATGAGTTTCTTACAATGCTCTGCTGGAATTTTAGACCATTCTTCTTTGGCAAACTGCTCCAGGTCCCTGAGATTTGAAGAGTGCCTTCTCCAAACTGCCATTTTGAGATCTCTCCACAGGTGTTCTATGGGATTCAGGTCTGGACGTATTGCTGGCCACTTTAGTAGTCTCCAGTGCTTTCTATTAAACAATTTGCTAGTGCTTTTTGAAGTATGTTTTGGGTCATTGTCCTGCTGGAAGACCCATGACCTCTGAGGAAGACCCAGCTTTCTCACACTGGGCCCTACATTATGCTGCAAAATTTGTTGGTAGTCTTCAGACTTCATAATGCCATGCACACGGTCAAGCAGCCCAGTGCCAGAGGCAGCAAAGCAACCCCAAAACATCAGGGAACCTCCGCCATGTTTGACTGTAGGGACCGTGTTCTTTTCTTTGAATGCCTCTTTTTTTTTTCCCTGTAAACTCTATGTTGATGGCTTTTCCCAAAAAGCTCTACTTTTGACTCATCTGACCAGAGAACATTCTTCCAAAACGTTTTAGGCTTTCTCAGGTACATTTTGGCAAACTCCAGCCTGGCTTTTTTATGTCTCGGGGTAAGAAGTGGGGTCTTCCTGGGTATCCTACCATACAGTCCCTTTTCATTCAGACGCCGACGGATAGTACGGGTTGACACTGTTGTACACTCGGACTGCAGGGCAGCTTGAACTTGTTTGGATGTTAGTCAAGGTTCTTTATCCATCATCTGCACAATCTTGCGTTGAAATCTCTCGTCAATTTTTCTTTTTCTTCCACATCTAGGGAGGTTAGCCACAGTGCCATGGGCTTTACACTTCTTGATGATACTGCGCACCGTAGACACAGGAACTTTCAGGTCTTTGGAGATGGACTTGTAGCCTTGAGATTGCTCATGCTTCCTCACAATTTGGATTCTTAAGTCCTCAGACAGTTCTTTGGTCTTCTTTATTTTCTCCATGCTCAATGTGGTACACACAAGGACACAGGACAGAGGTTGAGTAAACTTTAATCCATGTCAACTGGCTGCAAGTGTGATTGTTATTGCCAACACCTGTTAGGTGCCACAGGTAAGTTACAGGTGCTGTTAATTACACAAATTAGAGAAGCATCACATGATTTTTCAAACAGTGCCAATACTTTTGTCCACCCCCTTTTTATGTTTGGTATGGAATTATATCCAATTTGGCTTTATGACAATTTTTTTTTTTCTTTTCATTGAAGACAAATTAAATGAAGATAATAATACCAAAGAATTTGTGATTGCAATCATTTTCAAGAAGAAACTGAGTATTATCTGACAGAATTGCAGGGGTGCCAATACCTTTGGCCAGCACTGTATATATAAACATATTTTTATTATTAATAATTAAAAACAGATGATACCCAGATTGCAAAAGTTGACACATGGATCAAAAGTGGATCTGACTCACTGAAGAATGTGTGATTGAGGCCTAAGGTTTACTTTGTGGGACTTAACTGATCATTTCAGTGGAAAAAGTTGGTGAGGGGCACATTTAAATATAAAGCTGTGGAGAAGACAATGTAAACATTCAAAAATTGACTGAAAACTACCTAGTGGAATAACAGAACATCATTAGTCAATGATGTATAGATTACTGTTTTAATCAGTTGGTAATTGAATTGCATTGCAGTTTGTAAGGAAATTATGTAAAATATATGATACAAATATAATTTTAAGGCACTCTTAATGACAAATAATAAAATAAGCCTTTTTCTTGGCAGATGACTGTACCAGGAGCTCAGATGGAAATCTAATATTTTCAGATTTTATAGCAGATGATCAGGTTATCACAGCAGATACATGTAAAGTACATGCCATTATCCTAGATACACATCCAGCTCTTCAGTACAAAGATCTATCATCTGATCCTATTCAACAAGTCCTTTCTTCTGTTTCATCAAAGACGATTATACAAAAGACAAGTCACAGAAGAGCTGATAAACAACAAATAGCGCAAACAGAGGAGAAACCATTTTCATGTTCAGAATGTGGGAAAGTTTATAGTGCAAAATCCAAATTTCTTGCACATCAGCTAATACACACAGGAGAGAAACCTTTTTCATGTTTGGAATGTGGGAAATGTTTTAATCGAAAATCAAATCTTGTTACACATCAGCTAATACACACAGGGGAGAAGCCATTTTCATGTTCAGAATGTGGGAAATGTTTTAATAACACTGCAGATCTTGTTAATCATCAGAGAACTCACACAGGCGAGAAACCGTATTCATGTTCGGAATGTGGGAAATGTTTTACTTGGAAAAGAAGTCTTGCTATACATCAGAGAATTCACACAGGGGAGAAGCCATTTTCATGTTTGGAATGTGGGAAATGTTTTATATGGAAAGCAGGTCTTGTTGCACATCAGAAAAGTCACACAAAGGAGAAGCCATTTTCATGTTTAGAATGTGGGATGTGTTTTAGTTGGAGACATAGTCTTGTTGCACATCAGAGAATTCACACAGGCGAAAAGCCATTTTCATGTTTGGAATGTGGGAGATGTTTTATTTGGAGACCAAGTCTTGAAGCACATCAGAAAATTCACACAAAGGAGAAGCCATTTTCATGTTCAGAATGTGGGAAATGTTTTTATTCTAAAACACATCTTAATGTACATCAGAGAAGTCACACAGGGGAGAAGCCATTTTCATGTTCAGAGTGTGGAAAATGTTTTACTCGTAAAACAAGTCTTGTAAGACATCTGAGAACTCATGAAGGGAAGTAGCCATTTTATTGATACTTTTTACTAGTAATTACAGTATTCTAGTAAAGTTATATGTCTAAAAATGAAAGAGAAAGCAATTTAGAACACAGTGATTATTCGAAAATGTATACAAATACCAAAGATCATTTTGTATTGAAAAGCAATTATGATCCAAATAATACACATGCAACAATTATTAGGCAGTGTCATGGCGCATAGGCACAGTCACAGAAAAACATACCTCCCATCTTTTAGAGACAGTGAAGAGGAAATTGCATTGCGGCACACAGAAATAGTGCCGCTAGTGAGGCCCTTTAGTGTCCCTATCACTACAATACTCCTTTCATGGTGGTCATAGATTGATGCTCGCCCTTCTGCATAAAATAAGACCCCCAAATATGCCCCTGTATGGTTTATCTCCCCACACAATATAATGCACAGTGAATTCTGATGAAGGTAATAATCAATATAGCTAATGTAATGTAGAAGTTGACAGTCTTGCTTTTGTTCTTATATAATTGACATCTTAGGTAGACCACAACTATGAGAGACAAAATGAGAAAACAATTCCAGAAAATCACCTTGTCTGATTTGGCAAGATTTTGTTTGCAAATTATGGTGGAAACTAAGTATTTAGTCACCTAAAAACATGCAGTATTTCTGGCTCTCACAGACCTGTAACTTCTTTCACTCATTACCTGTAGTAATGGCACCTGTTTGAACTTGTTATCAGTATAAAAGACACCTGTCCACAACCTCAAACAGTCACACTCTAAACTCCACTATGGTGAACACCAAAGAGCTGTTGAAGGACACCAGAAACAAAATTGTAGCCCTGCACCAGGCTGGGAAGACTGAATCTGCAATAGGCAAGCAGCTTGCTGTGATGAAATCAACTGTGGGAGCAATAATAAGAAAATGGAAGACAAACAAGACCACTGATAATCTTCCTCAATCTGGGGCTCCATGCAAGATCTCACCCTGTGGGGTCATAATGATCACAAGAATGGTGAGCAAAAATCCCCTAACCACATGAGGGACTTAGTGACTAACCTACATAGAGCTGGGACCACGTAACGAAAGCTACCATCAGTAACACACTATGCCGCCAGGGACTCAGATCCTGCAGTGCCAGACGTGTTCCCCTCCTTAAGCCAGTTCATGTCCGGGCCTGTCTGAAGTTTGGTAGAGAGCATTTGGATTATCCAGAAGAGTATTGGGGGAATGTCAAATGGTCTGATGAAACCAAAGTAGAACTGTTTGGTAGAAACACAACTCGTCATGTTTGGAGGAGACAGAATGCTGAGTTGCATCCAAAGAACACCATACCTACTGTGAAGCATAGGGTGGCAACATCATGCTATGGGGCTGTTTCTCTGGAAAGGTACCAGGACGACTGATCCATGTACATGAAAGAATGAATGGGGCCATGTATCGTGAGATTTTGAGTGCAAATCTTCCATCAGCAATGGCATTGAAGTTGTAACGTGGCTGGGTCTTTCAGCATGATAATGATTCCAAGCACAACACAAGGGCTACGTAGGAGTGGCTTCGAAAGAAACATATGAAAGTCCTGGAGTGGCTTAGCCAGTCTCCAGATCTCAACCCCATAGAAAACCTTTTGGAGGGAGTTGAAAGTCAGTGTTGCCCAGCAATAGGCCCAAAATATCACTGCTCTAGAGGAGATCTGCATGGAGGAATGGGCCAACATACTACCAACAGTGTTTGCCAATCTTGTGAAGACTTACAGAAAATGTTTGACCTCTGTCATTGCCAACAAAGGATATATAACAAAATATTGAGATGAACTTCTGTTATTGACCAATTACTTATTTTCCACCATAATTTGCAAAAAACAATCTTGCCAAATCAGACAAGGTGATTTTCTGTATTTTTTTTCTCATTTTGTCTCTCATAGTTGTGGTCTACCTATGATGTCAATCACAAACCTCTCTCATCTTCTTAAGTGGGAGAACTTGCACAATTGGTGGCTGACTAAATACTTTTTCCCCACTGTGTGTGTGTGTGTGTGTGTGTGTGTGTATACATATATATATATATATATATATATATATATATATATATATATATATATAGATATATATAGTACAGACCAAAAGTTTGTACACACCCTCTCATCTCTAGAACAACTGTTAAGGTGAAACTTTGTGCAGCAGGCCTTCATGGTTAAATAGCTGCTAGGAAACCACTGCTAAGGACAGGCAACAAGCAGAAGAGACTTGTTTGGGCTAGAGAACACAAGGAATGGACATTAGACCAGTGGAAATCTGTGCTTTGGTCTGATGAGTCCAAATTTGAGATCTTTGGATCCAACTACCATGTCTTTGTAGAAAAGGTGAACGGATAAACTCTACATGGCTGGTTTCCACCGTGAAGCATGGAGGAGGAGTTATGATGGTGTAGGGGTGCTTTGCAGGTGACACTGTTGGGGATTTATTCAAAATTGAAGGCATACAGAACCAGCATGCCTACCACAGCAACCTGCAGCGGCATGCTATTCCATCTGGTTTGCGTTTAGTTGGACCATCATTTATTTTTCAACAGGTTTTTCGAGATGGTTTGGGGTGAGCTGGACCGCAGAGTGAATGCAAAAGGGCCAACAAGTGCTAAGCATCTCTGGGAACTCTTTCAAGACTGTTGGAAGACCATTTCTGGTGACTACCTCTTGAAGCTCATCAAGAGAATGCCAAGAGTGTGCAAAGTAGTAGTGAAAGCAAAAGGTGGCTACTTTGAAGAACCTAGAATATAAGACATATTTTCAGTTGTTTCACGCTTTTTTAAGTATTTCATTCCACATAAAAAAAAATAAAATAAATCTTTATTTTTATATAGCGCTAACATATTCCACAGCGCTTTACATACATCAAGAACACTGTCCCCATTGGGGCTCACAATCTAAATTCCCTATCTGTATGTCTTTGGAGTGTGGGAGGAAACCGGAGTACCCAGAGGAAACCCACGCAAACACAGGGAGAACATACAAACTCCTTGCAGATGTTGTCCTTGGTGGGATTCAAACCCGGGACCCCAGCACTGCAAGACTGTAGTGCTAACCACTGTGCCACCCTACATGTTTTAATTCATAGTTTTGATGCCTTCAATGTGAATCTACAATTTTCAGAGTCTTGAAAATAAAGAAAACTCTTTGAATGAGAAGGTGTGTCCAAACGTTTGGTCTGTCCTGTATACAGTTAGGTCCAGAAATATTTGGACAGTGACACAAGTTTTGTTATTTTAGCTGTTTACAAAAACATGTTCAGAAATACAATTATATATATAATATGGGCTGAAAGTGCACACTCCCAGCTGCAATATGAGAGTTTTCACATCCAAATCGGAGAAAGGGTTTAGGAATCATAGCTCTGTAATGCATAGCCTCCTCTTTTTCAAGGGACCAAAAGTAATTGGACAAGGGACTCTAAGGGCTGCAATTAACTCTGAAGGCGTCTCCCTCGTTAACCTGTAATCAATGAAGTAGTTAAAAGGTCTGGGGTTGATTACAGGTGTGTGGTTTTGCATTTGGAAGCTGTTGCTGTGACCAGACAACATGCGGTCTAAGGAACTCTTAATTGAGGTGAAGCAGAACATCCTGAGGCTGAGAAAAAAGAAAAAATCCATCAGAGAGATAGCAGACATGCTTGGAGTAGCAAAATCAACAGTCGGGTACATTCTGAGAAAAAAGGAATTGACTGGTGAGCTTGGGAACTCAAAAAGGCCTGGGCGTCCACGGATGACAACACTGGTGGATGATCGCCGCATACTTTCTTTGGTGAAGAAGAACCCGTTCACAACATCAACTGAAGTCCAGAACACTCTCAGTGAAGTAGGTGTATCTGTCTCTAAGTCAACAGTAAAGAGAAGACTCCATGAAAGTAAATACAAAGGGTTCACATCTAGATGCAAACCATTCATCAATTCCAAAAATAGACAGGCCAGAGTTATATTTGCTGAAAAACACCTCATGAAGCCAGCTCAGTTCTGGAAAAGTATTCTATGGACAGATGAGACAAAGATCAACCTGTACCAGAATGATGGGAAGAAAAAGGTTTGGAGAAGAAAGGGAACGGCACATGATCCAAGGCACACCACATCCTCTGTAAAACATGGTGGAGGCAACGTGATGGCATGGGCATGCATGGCTTTCAATGGCACTGGGTCACTTGTGTTTATTGATGACATAACAGCAGACAAGAGTAGCCGGATGAATTCTGAAGTGTACCGGGATATACTTTCAGCCCAGATTCAGCCAAATACCACAAAGTTGATCGGACGGCACTTCATAGTACAGATGGACAATGACCCCAAGCATACAGCCAAAGCTACCCAGGAGTTCATGAGTGCAAAAAAGTGGAACATTCTGCAATGGCCAAGTCAATCACCAGATCTTAACCCAATTGAGCATGGATTTCACTTGCTCAAATCCAGACTTAAGACGGAAAGACCCACAAACAAGCAAGACCTGAAGGCTGCGGCTGTAAAGGCCTGGCAAAGCATTAAGAAGGAGGAAACCCAGCGTTTGGTGATGTCCATGGGTTCCAGACTTAAGGCAGTGATTGCCTCCAAAGGATTCGCAACAAAATATTGAAAATAAAAATATTTTGTTTGGGTTTGGTTTATTTGTCCAATTACTTTTGACCTCCTAAAATGTGGAGTGTTTGTAAAGAAATGTGTACAATTCCTACAATTTCTATCAGATATTTTTGTTCAAACCTTCAAATTAAACGTTACAATCTGCACTTGAATTCTGTTGTAGAGGTTTCATTTCAAATCCAATGTGGTGGCATGCAGAGCCCAACTCGCGAAAATTGTGTCACTGTCCAAATATTTCTGGACCTAACTGTATATATATATATATATGTATATATATATATATATATATATACACACACACACACACACACAGTATATACTTCACTGTTCATTTCTGTGTTTTTATAGGAATGAGCCTACAATGTAGACTTCTTGCCTGTAGCTGAAGGACAATATTGGTTTGCTTATAAGCATGAGAACAGTATTGTTGATCTGTTCAGCATAAAACAGTCCTTGAGAATGTAAAATTGTTTATGTATCTTTTCATTGTTTTGATTGTTGATAATGTGCAAAAATATTCTGGTTTGGGTGTTTGCAGAAGCTTTGTGTGATCCAGAATTTTGACTTAAAGGGAATCTGTCTCCTGGTTTTTGGCTCTAAATATGAGAGCATCATAGAGTCAGAGACACTGATTTAAGGGTGGTTTCATACATCCGGCATTTCGCCGGATTGCCGGATCCGTCACACTCCAGTACAGTGTAATACAATACAATAGCATCGTGGCATGTGACCGGAGCTTGCTGCGATGCCATTGTACAGTATTGGCATACGGCGAAATGTCGGATGTGTGAAAGCACCCTAAAGGCCCAGTCAGACTAAACAACTTACCAGCGATCCCAACAACGATACAACCTGATAGGGATCGCTGGTAAGTTGCTAGGAGGTCGCTGGTGAGATGTCACACTAAGCGACGCTCCAGCGATCCCACCAGCAACCTGACCTGGCAGGGATCGCTGGAGCGTCGCTACACGGGTTGCTGGTGAGCTGTCAAACAGGCAGATCTCACCAGTGACCAGCCCCCAGCCAGCAGCGTCGCGTGGAAGCGATGCTACGCTTGGTAACTAAGGTAAATATCGGGTAACCAACCCGATATTTACCTTGGTTACGAGCGCACACTGATTAGCGCTGGCTCCCTGCACACCTAGCCACAGTACACATTGGGATAATTACCCGATGTGTACTCTGCTACGTGTGCAGGGAGCCTGCTTCTGCGAACGCTGGTAACCACGGTAAACATCGGGTAACCAAGAAGCCCTTACCTTGGTTACCCGATATTTACCTTCGTTACCAGCGTCCGCCACTCTCACACTGCCAGTGCCGGCTCCCTGTTCCCTGCACTCCCTGCACTCCTAGCCACAGTACACATCGGGTTAATTACCCGATGTGTACTCCGGCTACGTGTGCAGAGAGCAGGGAGCCGGCACTGACAGCGTGAGAGCGTCGGACGCTGGTAACGAAGGTAAATATCGGGTAACAAAGGTAAGGGCTTCTTGGTTACCCGATGTTTACCTTGGTTACCAGCGTCCGCAGAAGCTGGCTCCCTGCTCCACTGCACAGTCAGTTGTTGCTCTCTCGCTGTCACACACAGCGATGTGTGCTTCACAGCAGGAGAGCAACAACTAAAAAATGGTCCAGGGGCCAGGTTGTTGCTGGATGTCACACACAGCGACATCACTAGTAACATCGCTGCTACATCACAAAAGTCGTTCCTCAGCAGCGATGTTGCTAGCGATGTTGCTTAGTGTGACGTGGCCTTAAGAGATGTGTGAATTACTGAGCTGCTTGCTCAAAATCAAAGTTTTATTAGCAAGAAATTCTAAACCTCATTCCAAGTATTCATGAGCTCTGTTTGACAGCTCTCTCCCTATTCACAGTGTAAACAGAAAGCTGTCAATGACTGGTGTGGGTGGAGATGTACATAGCTCCACATTCAGAGAACTAGTATATCTACAGCAGATAAAATAATTATTATATTAGTGAAGAGCGAGCATGCTCGCTACTGCTAGATACCCGATCGAGCATCAGGGTGATCGGGTATGCTCATTACTCGATTGAGCATCGCGGGGGCTCGAGTGCCATGCTCGAGTCCCTGCCCCTCATGTGTTGAGGCTTTTAGACAATCAATATGCACAGATTGCCTGCCATACACGGTAATGAAGTAGCCATGTTACTTATATAAGACTGAAACGATGGTCGGAACACTCTTCTCTGGATACTGTTCAGGGAGATTTGTGTTAGGAGAGATATCTGACTTTGGAGCATGTACAGTTGAAACCAGAAGTCTACATACATTATCTAAACAGACACATATGCATGGTTTTTTTTGCTATATGACATGAAATAAGAATAAACCTTTGCTGTTTTAGGTCAATTAGGAACCAAAATTATTTATATTTGCCAAATGCCAGAATAATGAGAGAGAAGCTAGAAGCCATTACCCCAAAAGAAACATAATTATAATTGTATACCTCTGCTGCACCATTAAAACAAAAGTCCTTTTCAGGGCTACATACTATGCTTTCTTTAATAAAACCACTGTCACCTGCATTCAGTATATTAATAACTGGTGATTTAGGATTAGAGGTATATAGGCAGGGTTTGTTTCCTTAGAGTCTTTGTATACGTATAATGCTGCTGCAACCTAAAAACAAAAGTCCTTTTCATGGACTACACAATCTTTCCCTATTAATACCAGATTGCCTACAGTCATATAGTATCTACCTATTTTAAAATGCGCAAGGCGTATGGTAAGTGGCGAGGAAGTGGACGTGCTACTGATGGTGCACTCAAAGGCTGTAGCTGGGAACCATGTGAAATTGTGCTTGCCACAGGAGCATAACTAACACGCTCATCCACAAGACCTAGCTTCCTGTCCCACTTTGTTGGGAGGTGTGACCACTTTTGAAGCCAGAACAGGTGGTCAGTAAGTTGTTTGATAATGCTTCCAGTATATTTAACAGCACCACCGTGTCTTCCACAAAGTCCAGTCTCACTAGCCAAGAGTTTGGACCACATAACCCTCACCCTGAAACTCGTTCCTCCCACCATGGTGAGTTCCAGGAGATAAGTGATCCCACACTTGGACACTCCAAGGAGCTCTTTAGCTCTTTACATTTTCATTTATTGATTCTGGCCTCTTACCCTCACGTTTCAAGAGAAACATGAGGAGATTGTGTGTAGTGATGCCCAAATATATGAGCAGTCAGAGGAAAACGACGGTGGGGAATGCCAATTAATGTCTCAAGAGGTAGATGATGATGAGACACCGTTAAGGACCAGAGTGAGGAAGTGAAGACGAGGTGGTCGATGATGAAGTCACTGATCCAACCTGGGAAGGTGCCATGCAGAGTAAGGACAGCAACACAGAAGGGAAGGGATTTGCAGCACAGCAACATGCAGCAAGAGGCAGTCGGGTCGTCAGGGGGAGAAAGCGGACAACTGTTCCCTATTGCACCCACACGTGGCAAGTTCCCAGGGCAAGGGTTAGGTGTTCCTCAGCCTGGTGCTTTTTTTCAAGAAAGTGGAACTATACGAATGGTCATTTGCAACATGTGCTGTACCAAGATGAGTAGGTGCCTGACCCCCACCAGCGCTCTGGCACATGTCATCAAACACTCGACTAAGTGAGACAAATGGCTGGGTCCACAATCAGTGTCTACAGGTGACACCACTGCCTCTTCCCATGTAAAACATGCTTGCCAATCCCGTCCAGATCGCAGGTGCAGATGCCTCCTGCCCTGCACCTGTCGTTGCACATTCACAAGCACCATCAGCAACCATGTACAGTTCTTTGTTCAGGTGTCCCTACCCCAGGCCTTGGAACACAAAAGGAAATACCCAGTCACCCACCCACTGGCCCAAAAGCTAAACAGGCACTTTTCCAGACTGCTTGCCCCAGAAATGTTGCCATTTAGGCTTGTGGACACTTTCCACAACATGATGTGGCGGCCATCCCTCAGTACTCTGTCCCCAGCCACCACTTTTTTTCCCTCTGTGCCGTCCCATAACATCATCTATGCCGTTACTAATGCAGTCACATTAAAGATCCACTTAACCTCCTCCTTATCCCCCATCTCGGTGAGGCAGCAACAGGCTCCGCTGAACTTAATTTGTTTAGGTGACAAACCGCACACTGTTGCAGAATTGTGGAAAGTTATAACAGACCATACAGATTCGTGGCTCTTGCTGCTGAACCTACAACCAGGCATGGTTATGTGTGATAATGGCTGTAACCTGTTGGCAGCTCTGAAGTTAGGCAAGTTCGCACATGTACCATGCTTGGTCCACGTGCTTGTTAGTAGTTCAGCAGTTTCTGAAAACCTACTTTGCCTGTGCTACTCGTGAAGGTACGCCGCGTGTGCGCCAATTTCTACAAGTCACTGCACCTGCTGCTGGTCTAGCAGTGCTGCAGCACCAATTGCAAGTGCCACCTCACCAACTGGCACTCTACGTAGTAGAAATCCACATTAATTATATCTGTTAGTACGGCTTTGTGAGCAACAGCAGGTAGTAGATGACGCCATAATTATTGTAACCATCCCGCTTGTGTGTCTATTCAAATGCTCGCTGCTCACAATTAAAGAGTAAACTTTCCATGTGGACTAGGTGAAGATGGAGGAAGAAAGTACAAAGGGCACTACTACCCAACCCAGTCTCATCTCATCTTCTCAGTGTTGATTGGGTGATAATGAAGAGGAGGAACAAGAGGTGGTTGCCTGCACTACAGAGGGTACTCCCCACACCAGCTTCATTCTATCTGTTCAGTATGGATGAGCAGAAGAGGAAAAGGAGGAGGAGATAGAGAGTCATCCTCCTGGTGGGGACAGGGAAGTTTTGCCTGTTGAAATTCTGGCACAAATGGCTGACTTTATGTTCCGCTGACTTTCTCGTGCTCTTTGCGGTATATGCATTTGGTCAACACTGATTACTGGTTGTTCAGCCTTCTCGACCTATGCTACAAGAAGAACGTTCCATCTCTCCTTCCTGAGGCAGAGAGGGCTAATAAAGATGGTGCAATACTAGAAGGCCAGAGTCAAACAATTCGTACAAAAATTCCCATCAGATAATGCTAGCTGTAGTGGTCATAGATCCTTGGGCAGCTGAGGAGAAGAGACTATTGAGACACCCACCAGGTCCAACAGAGGCAGGGGAACACTATAAATGGTTTTGGACAGTTTCATTAGACCCTCTCAGTCTGGTTGTATTGATAAAGAGAGAAATGTTTTTGAATATGAAGGAGTTTGTAGCCGACTGTACCAGCGTCCTCTGTGATTCCTCTGTGCCGTAGAACTACTGGGTATCCAAGCTGGACATGTCACATGAACTGTCCCTCTTCGTCTTGGAGGTGCTGGCCTGTCCTGCCGCTTTTTGTCAGAGTGGGTTTTTAATGCCCCTGGGGGCATAATAATGGGTAGGCGTTTTCGCCTGTCAACTGAAAATGCTGACAGTCTGAATCTTATCAAAGTGATCAAGGCTTGGATTGGCCCAGACTTCTCAACCCGATTGGATAACAGCAGGAGAACCTAAAGCTAATTCAAATGTTTTTCTGTTGTATTCCCATGCACACCTTCCTACCCCTAAAAAGCAGTATACAGTTTTTGATTTATTCATAAATTATACAGGATGTGTCTGACTATGTCACACACACCACCACATGCTCAGATAAGGTAGTAAAATGTTAAAATACATTTACCGGTGGCTATGTTTTATTTCCTCCTCTACTATGTCATGTACTGTAGTCAAGGGTGACATGGAAAATATGTGAGAGATGGCAAAGCTATTAATGTGTGGAGGAGGCAGGGTTTTTTTCTCTTTTTAATTTTGCCTTTTATTCAAGTCATTAGACAGGAAATCCTTCTATTTCAGCAATTTTCCTACCCTCCTGTTAGGGTGTTCTGGAAAAATGCTTGAGTTTCCCATTTGACTTCCATGATACTCGTTACGCGAATTGAGCCCATCCGAGCATCCGACCTGCTGGATTTGAGTATTGAGAATTTTAGTGCTCGCTCAACACTAGATTTGATCAAAACTGCAGTACCCAGCAAAGTAAAAGATTCATTAATGGATAAAGGATATCTCCACCTACATAGTGCTGCTGTTAGATTGGGTAGCAAAATCCTGTTGACAAATTTCCTTTAAATACTGCAATTTAATTGACCAGACTTTTCACTATAGGGTCTCAGTGCGCTCATATAATTGTTATCTTTTTTGTATGTCTATCTTTTTTTAATTGTAACTTTTAATCCATATAAATTTTGTTTTATTCAAATCACCTGTGAAGACTGTATGTTTGCTAGGAAAGCAAGTTTTCCTATTAATGCCCCACAGTCTCATCATACACAGTTCCCCTCACATACATTATGATAGCCCCACAATGAACCTCATACACATTATGATACAGTATAAGACTGGTATTTCATGCCTCGGATTTCATCTGGCAGTCTCCTGTACTGTGGTCCATTTCCCTCTCCACTGAGCCACAGTCAGGTTCGGTAGCTGTCCTGTTTCTAAACACTTTGTGTTCATTCTCTTTCTGCCAACAACTGTTTCCAATTCTGTAATTCAGTCTGCGTTATCTCCCAGTGGGTGTAATTAAAGTGGGTGTATTTAGGGTATGTGCGCACGTTGCTTTTTACCTGCTTTTTACCTGCTTTTTTGCTGCTTTTTCTTCTGCGCTGTTTAATGCCAAAATGGATGTGTTCTTCTCTTCAAGCAAAGTCTATGGGAATTTGGGTTTCTTGTTCACACTATGTTGTTAAAAATGCTGCCTTTTTGTGGCAGAACTTTGGTCAAAAACTCAGCTTTTCAAAGAAGCAACATGTCAATTGTTTTTGCCATTTGGGTTTTGCACTGCAAAGCTGAGTTTTTGACCAAAGTTCTGCCACAAAAAGGCAGCATTTTGAACAACATAGTGTGAACAAGAAACCCAAATTCCCATAGACTTTGCTTGAATAGAAGAACACATCCATTTTGGCATTAAACAGCGCAGAAGAAAAAGCAGCAAAAAAGCAGGTAAAAAGCAGGTAAAAAGCAACGTGCGCACATACCCGAGTTGTACAACATGAACTAAAAAAAAAATGTTAAGCTAATCTGTGCTGTATTGTCATTTAAAACATCCCTACATTATTTTTTTTTGTCTTCTAACTTTTGTTCCTCTTGAATTATCCCTTTATTCTCTGCAGTCACTTTGTTTACCTGCAGGTCAACCTAACATGACATCTTCCTGTGCCGAACCTCACAGTCAGAGCTGGCACCGCCCGGCCTCAGTGTCCAGACCCGCCTTCTGCCCGCCCTCTGCACACTCATTGGATGTCAGTATTCTGCCCAGCACTGACCTCTCATCACTCCAACATTGGAAATAACAGCCACACCACATAGGGCTCTGCAGGCCGCACCACATAGGGCTCTGCAGGCCCCACCACAAATACAGGGCTCTACAGGCCCCACCACATAGGGCTCTGCAGGCCGCACCACATAGGGCTTTGCAAGCCGCACGACAAATATATGGCTTTGCAGGCCCCACCACATAGGGCTCTGCAGACCCCACCACTTGGGGCTCTGCAGACCCCACCACTTGGGGCTCTGCAGGCCCCACCAAATAGGGCTCTGCAGGCCCCATCACATAGGGCTCTGCAGGCCCCATCACATAGGGCTCTGCAGGCCCCACCACATAGGGCTCTGCAGGCCCCACCACATAGTGTTCTGCAGCCCCCACATGGCACTCTGCACCCCCCACACGGCACTCTGCAGCCCCCCCACGTCGCTCTGCAGCCCCCCATGTCGCTCTGCAGCCCTCACACATCGCTCTGCAGCCCCCCCACCATGTAGGGAATAAATACATACCTCTCCTCGGTCCCCGCCGCTGCTCCTTGTTCGCCCGCTGTCTGCTCTGGCCATATCAGAGTAGTGACGTCACCGCTGTGCTGAACTGTCAGAGCAGACAGTGGGACAATGATGAGAAGCAGTGCAGCGCTGCCTCTCATCAGTGCTGTGAAGTGTGATGCCAATACATTTGAAGTACGATCCTGAGAAAGGGGCCTGGTGTTGGCGGTGACACTCCAGGCCCCTCCTCCCAGCTCATGGGTCCCACAGCAGTAGCGAGGGAGAGTACGAATGTGGAGAGGGTGCGGGGGATGTGTGGGAGGGTGCAGGGAAAGGGGGCGGGGACTCCGGCGCCATGTATCTGCCCAGCAGGGTAGCTACATAACGTCTCCGTGATGTCCGTCTACAAGGCGAGCATAAGCTCCTGCCCTGTCGTGACATCACAGGAAGCAGCAAAATCATAGCAGGGGCGATCACATTACTACTCTGAGCTGGAGGAGAGGGGCTGATAGCAGGGCAGGTAGGTAGTTACTATCTACTTAACTGCCCCAATGTAGCCCAATAGTGCAATAAACAAAACATAGCAAAATAAGCCGGATAACCCCTTTAAAGCTTCCCAGGGCTGGAATTTCCCACTGGTGATATTTCTGACGTGGACCCTGCTTGGAATTACAGCATGTCTGACAATGCTTTCCTGGGAGACTGTTCACCCGAATTCTTAGGCCTTGTGCGCACACTGCGTTTTTACCCGCGGTTTTACCCGTGGTTTTGCTGCAGAAATTTCTTAAAAAATGTTTGTAACCTTTCTGCAGACATTTCCCAGCAAAACCTATGGGAAAAAAAATAGCTGTGCGCACACTGCGTTTTTTCTTAAGAACATTCTTTCTGCAGAATTTCTTGAGAAAATTTCTTGAGAAAATGTGCATGTCACTTCTTTTCCGTGGTATTTCACTCCATTCACTGTAATGTAATTGCGAAATACCGCGGGTATACCGCAGGTAGCAAATGATATGAGGTATACCCTCGGTATAGCCGCGGTTTACCTGCGGTAATGTTCATCACTGCCCTGCGTTTTGCAGGGAAGTGATGTCATTAGGACAGGAAGAGTAAGCGGAGCAGAGAGTAAACACATATCACACTCACACACAGACATATAGAATACAAATAGAAATCAAACTGACATATCAAAATAAAAAAAGTGGGCTCCGCTGTATTTTTACCTTCCAGCTGAGGTAAACACACAGCGGCGGCCCGGTATTCTCAGGCTTGGGAGGGCGAGGGCCAGGGTTAATGCCCCCCCTCCCGCAGCCCAGAATATCAGCCCGCAGCTGCCCCGGGACTGTCGCATCCATTATGCGACAGTCCTGGAGTGTCCCCAGCTCTTCCAGATTGCCGTGATGCGATGGCAATCCAGGTAATAAGGAGTTAAATGGCAGCGGATCGCTGCCATTTAAGTCCAGGCTTAATCATGGCAGCGTCTATGAGACAGCTTTCATGATTAACCTGTAAGTAAAGTGAAAAAACACACACCGAAAAATCCTTTATTTTAAATAAAATAACAAAAAAGCCCCCTCTTTCACCCCTTTATTACACCCCCAACACACAGCTGTGGAGTAATCCACGGAAGTCCCACGACGTTGCTTCCAGCCGCGTCTGACACACTACTGAATGCAGCCTCGTAACAAGCCTGCAGAGGTAACCACAGGTCATTTATCACGGTCGGTAATGTGAACAACACATTACTGCTCAAGAGAACTGCAGTGATCTGTCCTCTATCTATTGATTATCTATCCATTTATCTATGTATCCATCTATCTATCCATTATCTATCTATCTATCTATCCTCCTATCTATCTATACATCTATCTATCTATCTCAGAAGGAACTTACTTTTATTGCATTGAATGCATTAAAACACATGTACCAACCTGCAGAAAACCGCACCGAAAACCGCAACAAAACGCAGCAAAACACATGCGGATTTTGGTGCGGTTTCACTGCGGTTTTTACCGCGGGTGTGGGATTCTTTCAGAGGGTCCGTTTTTTTCTTAAGAAAAAGGCACTTTCTAGTGCGCACATAGCCTTAAGGAGGTATGTGGAACCCCTGATAGCTGCTTAGAAAGCAAAAGTCATCTTAGACATCCAGTAAGGGTTGTTTCAATCTGTGCAAGGGCCTTTAGGGACTTTGCAACTGGCACCTCTAGTCTGTACAAGGACCAGGCGGGTCAGGTGTAGTAGTTTTCAGTTAGACCGTAGTTTACTTTATTTTCCAAATGTGCACTATAGTGCGCATACTACAGTACATCAAATACAGTGATGTTTCCTCCTTTTTCTCTAATACAATATGATGCCCTCATACAGTAGGATGCCCTCACAGTAAATCAAGATAGGGACCATACCTCCCAGTTTTTAAAATCAGGGAGAGGGTCATATATTACTGCAAGTACACACTAATTATACCAATACTGAAGTCTCTTAGTGCCTCTCATACTACATGATACCACCAGAGTGAATTCCCCCCACAATTTCTTCCCACAGTCACCCAACACACACGATGATACCACAATGCTCCCCACAAACTATGATGCTGCTACAGTAACCTCAACACAATATAATACTCAACAGCCTCCTATGCACAGTATGATGGTCCATACCGGCAATATGAAGAACCCCCTCAGCACCTACACACAGTAAAACAGTCCCCATACACAAAATATTGTCCTCTACAGATCCCCCAGGCAATGTGAGGCCCCAACACCCTTAGTATAATGTCACCAACAGACCCTCTCAAAGTATGATGGTCTGCACAGAGCCAAACTCAATGTTGTTTCCCCCAGATCCCACAAGCAGTCTGGAAGCTCCCTCACACAGTGTAATGTTATCACAATTGGCCCCAAAGTATGAGGGCTCTCAGCTACAATACAAAGTCTCCTACCACCCCCCACACATTATGAGGTCACACACAATATATTGGTCCCTACAACCCTTCAATCCTACGAGGACCCACACAGTCCCCAACACATTAGATTTCCCACACACAGTTTGTTAGCCCTGTATCTGTAATGCCGGCGTCTCTGCACTGTCCCGCTTCCGCCACTCAGCAGGAACGCTGGCATACTCGCCACCATGGCTGTCCAACTGCATCTTATGCTCCGATTCCCACCGTGGCTCCCAGGTCCCTGGGCCTGTACCTATTGTAGTGCATCTCAGCCATTGGCTGGGGACTCCAGAAGTGTTATCAGCCTATGGCTGAAATGCACTACAGTAGGTACAGTGCCTTGTGAAAGTATTCACCGCCTTGGGATTTTATTATATTGCAACCTGTGTTTAAATATTTTTGTAATCCAATTTAGGTGTGATGCATCAGCACTAAATTATCTTTGTTGGGGAAGTGAAGTGAGAAAAAATAGGCATTTTTTATGGGATAATATAAATAAAAATTTACATGTGCATATGCATTCATCCATTTTACTTACTGAAAGGAAGTCCACCTGTGTGCAGTCTAAGTGTCACATGGTCTGTCTGTATATATACATCTTTTCTGAAAGGCCACAGAGACTGCAACACCATTAAGTAAGAGGCACCATCACACTATCAACATCAAGGAGTTTTCCAAAGAAGTCATAGACAAGTTTGTTGAGAAGTACAAGTCAGGGTTGGGTTCTAAAAAAAAATATCCCAATCTATTATGATCACGGAAGCAACATCAAATCCATTATCATCAAATTAAAAGAACATGGTGCCACAACAGACCTGCCAAGAGAGGGCCACCTACCAAAACTCTCAGCCCAGGCAAGGAGGGCCATAATCAGGCAACACAGAGAAGGAAAGTTAATCATAAAGGAGCTGAAAAGTTCCCAAGCAGAGACTGCAGTATCTGTCCATATGACCATAATAAGCCATACACGCCATAGAGTTGGCCTTCATGGAAGAGTGGCCAGAAAAAAGCATTTTCTCACAACCTAAAATTGGAAGGCTCATTTAGATTTTACCAAAAGACATGTGGGAGACTGACCGAATGTATGGAGGAAAGTGTTGTGGTCAGATGAGACCAAAATTGAACTTTTTGCCCAGCAAAGTAAACGCAATGTCTGGTGCCAAACTAACAAAGCTTTTCCCTTTAAGAACACCATCCCCACAGTGAAACATGGTGGTGGCAGCATCATGCTGTTGGGGATGTTATTCAGCAACAGGAACAGGGAAAATGGTCTGAGTCTAGGAGAAGATGGAGAATGCGAAATACAGGGATATTCTTGAGCAAAAAGTCTTTCAGTCCATTAGTGATTTGAGACTGGGATGGAGGTTCACCTTCCAACACAGCAATGACCCAAATTTTAAAGGAAAATGTCAGGACATCTGTCCATAAGCTAAATTTCAAGAAAACGTGGGTCATGCAGCAAAACAATAACCCAAGGCACACAAGTTGTTCTACAAATGAATGATTAAAGATGAATAAATATAAAGTTTAGAAATGGCCAAGTCACAGCCCTGACTTGAATCCTATAGAAATGTTGTAGAAGGAAATTAAGGGAGCAGTTCATGGAAGAAAACCACCAACAAAACAGCATAGCTCCCAACCGTCCCAGGTTCAGCGGGACTGTCCTGATTTGAGTGCTCAGTTCCACTGTCCTGGCACATCAGGGCTTGGTCCCGACTTTTCTCTTCTTTGCTGGATCTGTAGCTCTTCCTCCTCAGTTTGCGGGATCGGCATCTTTCTGCACTCGGATAAAGTAAACAATTCCCTTTTCGCTGAGCTCTTCGGGAATCAAACATATGACCTTCAGGTCCGCATGCAGCAGATGTAGCTTCAAGCGACAACCCACATTAAGAAAAGGAAAAATTGGTATATTTGAGCTGTATTGCAGGCAATAAACGCAGAACTTGATTATACTGGTACATAGAGATACAGGTGTATATAGCATTGTATCTCTATGTCCCTATATTCTAGAGGTGGAGAAGAAAAATCAAATTTTCTTCTTTTTTTTTCCCTGGGACTTGAACACACAACCTCTATAATTGTAAGCAATAGCTAAATCCATGAGCCACAGGCTTAGGTGATTTTAGTGTACTTGAAACTGCATTGCAGGCTCAGACTCCATTAGCACATTATACTAATACATAGAGATACATTGTATATAGCAGTGTGTTTCTATGTCCCTATATTCTAGAGAGAAAATAAAAGTGATTATTTCTTTTCCCTATAAAAGTAAAAAAAAAAAAATTACAATAATGACATTTTTAATGTGTTGTTTTAAAAAAAAATAATAAGTACATATCTGGTCTCCCTGTAATATTAACGTCCCACACAACACAGTGATGGGATTATTCATGGCGATCAGTAACTGGTGTAAAAAAATTGTGTGATTATTTTTCTTAATTAAATCCATTAAAGATTGCAATAAAAATCTTAACGCTGAGACCGTGTTCACACGTAGAGTAAATGCTGCATTTTTTTCTACTTTTTTTTTTTTTTTGCACATTTTCTGTAGGTGTCTGCACCACAAATTGCAATAACAATCTTCTTTGATTATTACGAGTTTGCAGCTTCAGCTTTTCTTTTATGCGTTTTACACCTTATTTTATGTGTTAAGTGCAGATGTGAATCTGCATTTTAATGTTTTTTTGATACTTCAGAAAAGCTTTGATTCTGCACAAAAATCCATTTTTTATTTTTTCACCTGCATTTTTTTTTCCAGGCTCCACAGAAGCTTATAGAGAAAAATAAGCACCAAAACCGTACAGGGTTTGGACGCACCGGGGCACAGTTTTCGTGAAAATACATCTACTTTGCTTCGGCAGTTAAACACAAAGGTAAAACCCACAGCAATATATATATGATGGGCAAAAAAAATCGGAAATGATCATCATTATATAGCATGGAGATTTAAAATATAACTTTTAATAGATGCAAGTGCATCTCAAGAATTTGGAATATAATCAAAAAGTTTAGTAATTCAATACAAAAAGGGAAACACATATATTATATAGAGTCATTACAGACAGTGATCTATTACAAGTGTTTATTTCTGTTAATTGATGATTATGGGTTACAGCCAATGAAAACCCAAAAGTCTTTATATCAGAAAATTAGAATAATTACCACAAAACACCTGTAAAGCCTTTGCTAAGCATTTAAAATGGTCCCTATGTCTGGTTCAGTAGGCTACACAAACATGAAGAAGACTGCTGACTTGACAAATGTCCAGAAGGCAGTCATTGACACACTCCACAAAGAGGATAAGCCACAAAAGGTCATTGCTAACGAAGCTGGCTGTTCACAGAGTGCTGTATCAAAGCTTATTAATGGAAAGGTGAGTGGAAGGAAATATTGTAGTAGAAAAAGGTGAACAAGCAACTGGGATAACCGTAGCCTTGACAAGTTTTTGGGCATGGAAATTTCATTTTACAACAGAACTTGGCACCTGTCCACATTCACAGTGCCAGAAGTACCAATATCTGGTTTAATAACCACAGTATCACTGTGCTTGATTGGCCAGCAAATTCGACTGACCTCTATCTAAATATATATCTACTAGCTGTACTACCCGGCTTCGCCCGGGTTAATAACTGCTGATAACAAAATAGAATGTATTAACAAAAATGTATTCTGCACACAAAAACTACAAAACAAATAGATAGAAATGTAATTATTAAATTGTTGCCTATATTAACCAATCAGAGCTCAGATTAATTAACTGTAGCAAAATAGAAGCTAAGCTGTGATTGGTTGCTATTGGCAGCCTGATAAATCTCCAGGCAACAGAAAACCCTCCCCCTGACAGTATATATTAGCTCACACATACACATATAGACAGGTCATGTGACTGACAGCTGCCGTATTTCCTATGTGGTACATTTGTTGTTCTCGTAGTTTGGCTGCTTATTAATCAGATTTTTATTTGTGAAGGATAATACCAGACTTGTGTGTGTTTAGGGCGATTATGTGGCGAGTTGGTGTATGTGTGGTGAGATGTTAGCTGAGGGTGGTATATGTGTTCAAGCACGTGATAGTGTGTGGCGCATTTTGTGTGTGTGTTCATATCCCCGAGTGTGGTGAGTATCCCATGTCGGGGCCCCACCTTAGCAACTGTACGGTATATACTCTTTGGCACCATCGCTCTCATTCTTTAAGTCCCCCTTGTTCACATCTGGCAGCTGTCAATTTGCCCCCAACACTTTTCGTTTCACTTTTTCCCCATTATGTAGATAGGAGCAAAATTGATTGGTAAATTGGAACACGCGGGGTTAAAATTTCGCCTCATAACATAGCACCCGGCGCTGCCCGGGATAGTAACTGTCTCTCTGTTTCTCTCCCACTCTCTGTCTGTCTCCCCCTCTGTATATATCTCTCTGTCTCTCTCTCTCTCTTTGTCTGTCTGTCTCTTTCCCTGTCTGTCTCTTTCTCCGTCTGTCTCAATCTCTTTCCCAGTCAGTCTATCTATCTTTTTCCCTGTCTATCTATCTCTGTCACTTTCCCTGTCTGTCACTTTCCCTGTCACTTTCCCTGTCTGTCACTTTCCCTGTCTGTCACTTTCCCTGTCTTTCCCTGTCAGTCTCTTTCCCTGTCAGTCTGTATCTTTGTCTGTGTCTATCTCTTTGTGTCTGTCTCTTACCCTGTCTGTCTGTCTCTTTCCCTGTCTGTGTCTGTCTCTTTCCCTGGCTGCATTGTGACACGCCAACATTCCATATAAGGGCGTGGCTGCGCATTCTTCTGAAGTTCTGGCTGCACTGTGGCTTCGAGCTCCATTCGCATTAATGGAGGCAGGTTTTTTGGCGAATCACTGTAAAGAGCGGGGTTAAAATTTCCCCTCAAAACAAAGCCTATGACGTTCTCGGGGTCCAGAAGTGTGAGTGTGAAAAATTTTGTGGCTGTAGCTGCGATGGTGCGGATGCCAATCCCGGACATATACACACACACACACACACACACACACACATTCAACTTTATATATTAGATGGGGTATTGTGAAGAGGAAGATGAGAGACACCAGACCCAACAATACAGACGAGCTGAAGGCTGCTATTAAAGTAACCTGGGCTTCCATAACACCTCAGCAGTGCCACAGGCTGATTGCCTCCATGCCACGTCGCATTTATGCAATAATTCATGCAAAATGAGCCCCAGCCAAGTATTAAATGCATTTAATGTACAGACTTTTCAGTAGGCGCCAATATTTATGAGTTATAAAATAATTTTTTCAGTTGTCTTATAAAATATAGTAATTTTCTGAGGTAATGACTTTTGGGTTTTCATTGACTGTAAGCCATAATCATCATTAACAGAAATAAACACTTGAAATAGATCACTCTGTGTGTAATGACTCTATATAATATATGTGTTTCACTTTTTTGTATTGAATTACTGAAATAAATTAACTTTTTGATGATATTCTAATTTATTGAGATGCACCTGTACATTTTAAAATGTATGTCTAGCATGTGGCCTCACAAAAAATAAGTTCAAGTGTTAAATCATCAATGCAAATAGTGCCATATAAACAAAAGGGAGTCACCAATACACCATGTGCAGAATTATTAGGCAAGTTGTATTTTAGAGGGGGTTTTTCATTATTGATCAACAACTATGTTCTCAATCAACCCAAAAGACTCATAAATATCAAAGCTTAATATTTTTGGAAGTTGGAGTGTTTTTTTTTAGATTTGGCTATCTATGGAGGATATATGTTTGTGCAGGTAACTATTACTGTGCAGAATTTTTAGGCAACTTAATAAAAACCAAATATATTCCCATCTCACTTGTTTATTTTAACCAGGTAAACCAATATAACTGCACAAAATTTAGAAATAAACATTTCTGACATGCAAAAACAAAACCCCAAAAAATTTGTGACCAATATAGCCACCTTTCGTTATGATGACACTCAACAGCCTACCATCCATAGATTCTGTCAGTTGCTTGATCTTTTTATGATCAACATTGCGTGCAACAGCCACCACAGTCTCACAGACACTGTTCCGAGAGGTGTACTGTTTTCCCTCCCTGTAGATCCCACATTTTATGAGGTACCACAGGTTCACTATGGGGTTTAGATCAGGTGAACAAGGGGGCCATGTCATTATTTTTTCATCTTTTAGACCTTTACTGGCCAGCCACGCTGTGGATTAGTTGGATGCATGTGATGGAGCATTGTCCTGCATGAAAATCATGTTTTTCTTGAACGATACCGACTTCTTTCTGTACCACTGCTTGAAGAAGTTGTCTTCCAGAAACTGGCAGTAGGTCTGGGAGTTGAGATTCACTCCATCCTCAACCCGAAAAGGTCCCACAAGTTCATCTTTGATGATACCCGCCCATAGCAGTACCCCACTTCCACCTTGCTGGCGTCTGAGTCAAAGTGGAGCTCTCTGCCCTTTACTGATCCAGCCTCTGACCCATCCATCTGGCCCATCAAGAGTCACTCTCTTCATCAGTCCATAAAACCTTTGAAAAATCAGTCTTAAGATATTTCTTGGCCCAGTCTTGACATTTTATCTTATGTTTCTTATTCAAAGGTGGTCGTTTTTCAGTCTTCTTTACCTTGGCCATGTCCCTGAGTATGGTACACCTTGTGCTTTTTGATACTCCAGTAGCGTTGTAGCTCTGAAATATGGCCAAACTGGTGGCAAATGGCATCTTGGCAGCTTCACGCTTGATTTTCCTCAATTCATTGGCAGTTATTTTGCGTCTTTTTTGCCCAACACGCTTCTTGCAACCCTGTTGACTATTTGCCATGAAACGCTTGATTGTTCGATGATCACGCTTCAAAAGTTTGGCAATTTCAAGACTTTTGCATCCCTCTGCAAGACATCTCACAATTTTGGACTTTTCAGAGCCCGTCAAGTCTCTCTTCTGACCCATTTTGCCAAAGGAAAGGAAGTTACCTAATAATTAAGCACACCTTATATAGGGTGTTGATGTCATTACACCACACCCCTCCTCATTACAGAGATGCACATCACCTGATTTACTTAATTGGTAGTTGGCTCTCAAGCCTATACAGCTTGGAGTAGGACAACATGTATAAAAGTATCATATGATCAAAATACTCATTTGCCTAATAATTCTGCACACAGTGTATATAGTTGAGACAAATATTCTAATGGATAATAGGAACATCCGCATAAAAACATGGAATTAAGTAATTGTACCCTTTTGTGCCCCATTCATTGCTTCCGCACTGAACATGGCAGCTCCCAAGTGTAAGCCCAAAAATATAGATCATTCCAACTCATTTCCTCCTTAAGAACAAGAAGGGTTCTTCTGGGGAGTACACTAAATATAATGCGGAAAGATAATATGAGTGAAGTGCAGTGGCAAAGCTCTCAGATTAGCGTGGTGCTGCATAATCTGCAAAAGTGGGTGTCAGGTGCTATGGTGTAATGTAATTACAGCTTGTTAGATTGGCCACGAGATTCACACCACCCAAAATGGTGCACATGCCCAATGGAGTACACACAGCTTTTTGGGAAATTCAGGCTACAGATACTGCTGCCAAGTGGACAATTACAGCTTGTTAGATTGACCACAAAGGGCCTGCTGTAGTGAAATAAAAATAAAGATTGAGCCCTCTAAAAATGGGACAGAGCCACCACACAAAGTCTTTTGATACTGGACGCTGCACTGAAATCTAAAACTGCCCCTCACTCAAACTGTATCCTATCCCTGCGCTGTTCACAGCAAAATGGCGGCGTGGCTATGATCTGGCCTTTATACAGGCCAGATCACGTGGTGCACTGGCCAGTCGCAGCCATGCCAATACTTGGTATGGCTGCGAGGTCCAGAAGCTTGCTGATGAGCTGCTCTTCAGCCTTTCAATAAGCTTTATTTGGATGACAACACAAAACAGGAGCTGGATGTATAGTGAAACGTCTGTGTTCGGGTCTGAGACCCGGACACCCGATGTTTGATACGAACTCTAAACTTTACAGTTCAGATTTGCTCATCCCCAGTGGTGTAACTAGAGTGTGATGGGCCCCGGTGCAAAATTTGGACATGGGTACCCCTTCGGGTGTGGGTCAGCTGAATGTGTGTATGCACAGGTGCTCATACATCTGAGCACCTGTACCGTTCTAAATCATATATAGACATATGAATTGCCCCCCCCCTCATTATGCAGTACTATCCCCAATCCTGGTACATATGTCTCCCATCCGGGTATCCAGTCCTCAGAAGCCGAAGTCAATGTGCAAGCCGAGGGTCTGTTAACCAGGAAGTTGCGTCAAGTACCAGGAAGAGAGTGAAGCCGAGGTTGGGGTACGAGCCAAGGTCGGTAGCTAAGAGGACACATCAGGTACACGGGAGAGAGCGAAGCAGAGGTCAGGAAACAAGCCGAAGTTCAGGGAGGCAGGGAGTCAAGTCAGAGTAAGACAGGAGACAGGATGGGGTACAAGGAACTAGGTAGTGGGACAAAATCAGGTCAGTCACTTACGAGAACCAGAGACGTACACTGCTAAACAGGAACTATCACTGGCGGCGTTCTGGGTGAAAGAACTCCCAGATAAAGCAATCACCACACACAGGACTAGATCGGGAACGAGTTCATCGGAGGAAATATGAGGCCTAGTATAGGCCTCAGCAGGAGAGCAGAGGACTGCTAATCAGAATCATGACAGTTGCCTTCTAGAGATCAGCGATCGTGCTTGCCACTGCTCATTATTCAATCGAGAATCGGAGTTTAAAAATGCTCGACTTTCCCATTGCCTTCTATTATATTAGTTGCACCCTTGATGCTCGATTGTGTAACGAGCAGTCATGAGCTTACAATTGTCCAAAATGTTTTGGTGTGCTGAAGCCTTCACTGGAACTCATGGTCATAGGCCAATCCCTGAAAAGAAAAAAAAAAAAAGTGGCATCCCTCATGTACTATATTTTTGAATTAGCTTACAGGGGTTCTCCAAGAATGAGATATAATGGCACCCCCAGTTTTGTGTCAGGACAGGATCCAGTCTGAAGACAAGATGAGCCTCACCTGACAAAGGCTGCACACACTGAGGAGCTGATCATGTGACCCCCCTGACTCCTCCCCTCCATGTGACATCATCACAGGTCCTGTAAGCACAGAGCAGCCATATATCCTTTGTGCGCTCTGCAGGAGGAGGTATGTGGAGATTCCTCATTACTTGGCGCAGGGGGCATTAACCCCCTCAGAACTGAGTCCATTAGGTGTATTTTCATTGCTTCATTCTAATATCTATAACTTTTTTCCTCCAAACTATGTAACACAGATGCACATATTGCCCTCACAAAGCCCCCCCCCCATAAACAGTGCAGTCCCTCCCTCCACTATAGTTATAGTGTCTTGTTCTTATGAAATATTTAATACAGATTCAGATATTTTAGTTTTTCCTTTTAGATTTGTTCTGTGATTTTGGTGTTGGATTGGGGACATACTAAAAAGAATGATGAAAAGGAATAAATAAAAAGAATGAAGATAATAACTTATTAAATGTATATTATGTAGATGTATAAAAGGTTTCTTGGGCAAGTTAGACATGGAAGGATCCTGAAATATATGTAGATAATAATAGAATGAACGCATATGGCATATAACCAGGTGTATATTATGTTACCTGAGCATTATAGGTGTGGAATGATCATGAAATATCTGTAGATAATAGGAGAATGAACGCATATGGCATATAACCAGGTGTATATTATGTTACCTGAGCATTATAGGTGTGGAATGATCATGAAATATCTGTAGATAATAGGAGAATGAACGCATATGGCATATAACCAGGTGTATATTATGTTACCTGAGCATTATAGGTGTGGAATGATCATGAAATATCTGTAGATAATAGGAGAATGAATGCATATGGCATATAACCAGGTGTATATTATGTTACCTGAGCATTATAGGTGTGGAATGATCAGGAAATATCTGTAGATAATAGGAGAATGAACGCATATGGCATATAACCAGGTGTATATTATGTTACCTGAGCATTATAGGTGTGGAATGATCATGAAATATCTGTAGATAATAGGAGAATGAACACATATGGCATATAACCAGGTCTATATTACGTTACCTGAGCATTATAGGTGTGGAATGATCATGAAATATCTGTAGATAATAGGAGAATGAACGCATATGGCATATAACCAGGTGTATATTATGTTACCTGAGCATTATAGGTGTGGAATGATCAGGAAATATCTGTAGATAATAGGAGAATGAACGCATATGGCATATAACCAGGTGTATATTATGTTACCTGAGCATTATAGGTGTGGAATGATCATGAAATATCTGTAGATAATAGGAGAATGAACACATATGGCATATAACCAGGTGTATATTACGTTACCTGAGCATTATAGGTGTGGAATGATCATGAAATATCTGTAGATAATAGGAGAATGAACGCATATGGCATATAACCAGGTGTATATTATGTTACCTGAGCATTATAAGTGTGGAATGATCATGAAATATATGTAGATAATAAGAGAATGAACACATATCGCATATAACCAGGTGTATATTATGTTACCTGAGCATTATATGTGTGGAATGATCATGAAATATCTGTAGATAATAGGAGAATGAACACATATGGCATATAACCAGGGGTATATTATGTTGACTGAGCATTATAGGTGTGGAATGATCATGAAATATCTGTAGATAATAGGAAAATGAATGCATATGGCATATAACCAGGGGTATATTATGTTACCTGAGCATTATAGGTGTGGAATGATCATGAAATATATGTAGATAATAAGAGAATGAACACATATCGCATATAACCAGGTGTATATTATGTTGACTGAGCATTATAGGTGTGGAATGATCATGAAATATATGTAGATAATAGGAAAATGAAGCATATGGCATATAACAAGGTGTATATTACGTTACCTGAGCATTATAGGTGTGGAATGATCATGAAATATCTGTAGATAATAGGAAAATGAACGCATATGCCATATAACCAGTTGTATATTATGTTACCTGAGCATTATAGGTGTGGAATGATCATGAAATTGTCGTGGAAACCCCTTTTCCTGGGAGAGCTAATTTAGGGTGAGATGCAAGGGATCTCCAGATCTGCCAATGTTGGTCCAATTAATACCGATACATCGGAGACAAACACAAGAACACACAGTCAATATCCGTGTACCAGGCTTTGTCTGAATCTCAGATGCCCAAACAGTAGTTTATTAAAACCACAAAAGATAAGGGGACGGCTTAGTACATGACCAAAAATGGAATGAAAGTTGGAAATAACAAAATCGTAAATTATGGATCCTGCTGAATTCCTTAAAACCAGATCTGTCCAGTTTTCTGGACCTTCAGTAACAAAGAAACTTTAGACAAAGGCCTCTTTAAAGAGACTACACCCAGTGCTATTGCTTTTATGAATAACACTTATAAAGCTAATACAAAAATACAAAATTATTAAACATAAATAAATTGCTTAAATGATAATCAAAACTTAATATAAAATATTAACCATAACAATTCCTCCCTTTTTATTATTTACAGACAATTTATCCATCAGCTATATCCCCATGCTATGACAGCATGGAGGGGCCAACCCCGTTCACCGATAGATATCTTGTTTGTAAATTTCATCATATATATATTTACTAAGGGAGCACTGAGGTATTTTTCACATGTAACTGACGGCCTGTGATACTTGATCTTACATGTCTCTTTTCATAGTGTTGTCATAACAAATATACCAATTCTAGCAGCTACATACACTAATAGTCCCAACATTCCCATCTGTAGAATGCCCATCAGCCACCCAGTGATACCTGAGAACCAAATTGTCGGAGACATTTGTCTGCAGCTCGGTTATATAGGGAATGTTTGGGTAAAGCACTTATATCTAGAACACCATGAGGAAATATAAAGGTAACGGTATAAGGCGTGCAGAGGTGTCGATCCCCTCTGCGCCCCGGGGAAGTCATTTATAGGCCTGGTGACCACATACTAGATATAAATCCTTAGGAATTATGCAGTGTATTATGTCAGTGGTTCTCCCAACACAACACATATCAGTCAAACGTCCTTTGCCTCGAAGGTTTGGTACACAAATTTCAGCAGTTTTTGAGACAGACCTCATTCCTTCAGAATGTCTTAGACTCAAAATGTTAGTTAAATTGGTAAAGTTGTTCACAAGTCTACACAGAATGTGTAAACCACAGTTCACTATTGCTCAAAACATCCATGGTCACTTTTCTGGAAACAACTATCATTACAAATAATCACGAGTAATTGAAGTACTCTCACAGTTTTTCCAGTCCTAAGAGTGTGAGCATCACAGGCTTAACTTATAGTCCTCATATAGGATCAGGGGATCTGCAAAATATGGCGTAGAATTAGAAGATATTGGGCTCGGAGTGCATATCCAACAGTTCTTAGTGCTTTAGAGTCCATATCTTGGAACAGAACTTGGTGATGCTTTATCAGTTTGTTATGACAGTCCTCTTTTAGTGCCTCATTGATAGGACAAGAGGTACAGTTGCCATCAGCATAATCCAAAAGGCAGAGTGGTTGTCTTTGTATCTTTGCCTTGGATCTTGACAGAAGTGGCAGTGGTTAGCATCACTTAGAATGGCTCCCTGGATCTAGGCTCCAAAGGTCTCCTTATGTGTCTCTTGACCACGACCCAGTCGCCTGGTGCCGGTGTGTGTGTGCCGCTTATAAACATGGGGTCTGGGATGGAGGAAAGAACACAGTTATGAGTAACAGTCAGATGTTTGTGCAACTCAGCGACATATTCAGTGAGAAAAGCATACGAGGCCTGCAATTGCTGTGGGAAATATAATTCTGTCTCAGGAACACTACCAAACATTAATTCATATGGGGACAGCTTCTTTATACCTCTTCGGGCAGTTCTCACTGAAAGCAATGTGATGGGCAAGCAATCTACCCAGGACAAGTGTGTTTCCTCCATGCACTTTAATTTAAGAGTACCGTTAAAGCGTTCCACCTTCCCACTACTTTGTGGGTCATAGGGAACGTGGAAAGCATGTTCTATTCCCAAAGTAGCCATGATCTGTTTCATTTAATTCTCCATTGAAGTAAGCACCTCTGTTACTTTCTATAGTTTTGGGAAACCCATATCTGCAAACCACCTTACTTATTACTTTCTTGATGGTAATTGTGGTCTTTGTATTATCTTTCATCACGGTCTAAGCTTCAGACATACCAGGACATATTCATAAGTACCCACCTTAGGCAGCAGTATGTAGTCCACCTGCAGTCTCTGAAATGAGTAATCTGGTTTTGGTGCTGAATTTCTGCAGAACTCAAATAGGCCTACCGGGGCTGTGTTTTGCACAAACAAGACATACTTTGCAGCCATATTCGGGAACCCTGGGGCACATCAGTTTTGCAGCACTACCGCACACGTCACACCTTTGCACCGGGGAATGTGCCAGAGCAGCCACCATGGGGAACAGGCAGCGAGGGAGGCAAATCCGGGTGTTTACCTGCCATACCACTGACTCTGACCGTACAGCGCATTGCATTCTGTTCGTTTGAGGGGGCCTGGGTCTGGAAGACCTGAAACAGTTCACGATCAACGGCCACTGGGGCCGGTACGGTGCCAGCCTCCTTTGCTGAAAGGTGGCGCCCCGCACTCTCGGTCACTAAGCTCCCTTAGAGGGCTATGTCTGTTATGGCCAGTATTCCTGTCAGAGGTAGTCTTGCTGCTTCTTTAGCCAGCTTGTCGGCCAGTGCATTCCCTACTGCAAGGGGAGTTTGTTCCCGTGTGTGTGCCGATACTTTGACTATGGCTGCCCTTTGGGGAATGGTGAGTGCTGCGAGTAGCTGCTCTACCGCCTGCGCATACTTTATGGGTTTGCCAACAGAGGTCAGGAAATTACGGCTCCGCCAAATGACGCCAAAGTCGTGTGCTACCCCAAAAGCGTATTGTGAGTCAGAAAATACATTACTCTTCTTACCTTTTCCCAGACTGCACATTACAGCGAATGCCTTCAGCTCAACCTCTTGCGCAGAGTAGCTCGAGGGGAGTGGTTCTTACTGCCTTACCATTGTAGACTACTGCATACCCGGTGATGAACAGTCCTTGATCATTGTCCAAAGCTATGGAACCATCTATAAAATACTCAGCAGATGGGTTAGTGAGTGGTACATCAGTGATATTTGCAAAGTCCTTTGTTTCTGCCTCCACCAATGCCTGACAGTCATGAGTCATATCAAACTGAACTTCTTCACCTGCTAGTTTGAAAAACAGGGGCAAGTCTTGTCTCACGGTCTCTCCCACAGGGGCAGGTCTTGTCTCACGGTCTCTCCCACAGGGACATGTCTTGTCTCATGGTCCCTCCCTCAGGGGCAGGTCTTGGCTCACGGTCCCTCCCACTTCCCCATCCAAATATTCTCCTCCCTTTTCTACAATCCACTGTTAATCATGCAGCTGGATTTAGACCATTACAGTTTGAGAGCATTATGGGGGAATGTAAAGAGGGAAAAACGTAATATTTGTCCGGCCTTTATACTGAAGGATGGTGGGTCTGAGCCTGTTAGAGTCTTTCAGATACAGCATGAGGAGCTTGGAGTGAGGGGGCAGCTTAACACTATGTCCTCTGTCTTTCTAATAGAGTCCTGAAACAGCTGCCCAGCTCTTACACAAGCAGGGGTCACTGTAATAACTGAATGTAGTATCCCAGAGTAATACTCTGGAGGGTGCTGTCTGCCACCGTGTTCTTGGGTGAGGACGCCGGCTATATATCCAACCTGCTTGTGGCGGTAAAGGGTTAAAGGTTTTTCCCACGTCTATTTTGCTTATGTGACCACAACTGTCTGGGTTTATTCTCGAGTCAAACAACTAGCTTTGGGAATTGTCAGTCAGGATTCGGAGACTACACAGGGTGCCTTCTCTTAAGGGGGGTGGTCACCTTGGGCCCAATTAGGGTAAATTCTATGCAGGTCCCAATTTTCTGCAACACGTCTGTCCTTAAATTAATAAGTGAATATGAGAAAACTAAAACCTGGGTCACAAAATAGGAACAGTGAATATAGTCCCCGGGGGATGACAATGGGGTTGTGGGAGACATCTGAATTGTCAGTTTCCTATGGTGGTGGGGGTCACGATAGTAGTTGTTGCCTTTTTGGGACATTTGTCCCCTCAAAAAAAACAAAAAAACGTTTTGCCCACAAGCCCAACCTTTTACATTGCTGTAGTCTAAGCCTTTAAAGCCTCTAGGGCTGCGACAACCCCACACCCTGATGAAGGTGACACTAATCACAAAACCACACATTGGTTCTGGACATCACACACCAACAAGATGTCCGTAGTGAGGCACCATCCTCTCACACATTGTGTTATCTTCCTATGCAGCATGGCTGACATACCTTCAGTCTTTTTAGCTGACACATTTACCATTGCTACTGCTTGCACATTTTCTCTTTTTTTTTTAGCACCTTACATTTACACCATGTACTTTTGTATGGTTCTTCATACATTGCTGCTGTAATATACTTCACCATCATTCCATTCTGTTCTATAAACTCATTGCCTTACATACACACGCAGCATGTTACTTTTTATAACTCATGCTGCTTTTTGTATCATTATAGGTCAATACGGGTCTATTCACATTGCTGCTTGTGGTCATCATTATAAACATTCCTTTATAATCCAACATTATAAATCCTTTTACATATTTTGATTGTTGTGATGCTGCCCTTTCTCGGTTGTACCCACTGAACCATTTTACTTGTTCTCAATAAACATTATTGTGTTATTTCTCCTCTATAATGGTTACATATAGGCTATTTTTTTTTCTCTTCACTCTTTTGTGTATTCCTGTAGTTTAGTCTCTTATCTCCTTCTTGTGGTGGATTCCCCCTCTACCCCTCCCTTTTCTTCTACTTGGCTGCAGGGGGGCCAAATTAACGCTTTCCTTTCTAGTTCAGCTCCCCAGGGGATATGTCCCTCAAATACATCCATTTCATATTGCTCCACTTTGGGAGACTGGTACAGCGCCCTGGACTGTAGGTCTATGGGCATTTATAACACACCGCAGCAATAGTCCATGATTCTTATCATTATGTTCATACCCAAAACTGAGTATGGTCCTATGCTACAATCTGCAACAGATCTTGTCGCTTATTCTGCCTAAAACCAGTGTCTAATCCTCTGTTAAACTCCATTCTCTGGAAAGTTACCAAGATTAGGTTTTCCTATGTGGCCAGATATACCTCCTGAATACCCTGGAGATATGTTCTAAATGTAAGGGTAATTTTACAGGAGATTCAGGATCTAGGTAGCAAGGGCAATATGCCTGGGCATGGGGAAACACAGGACACGCAATATTAGCTCCAGAGAGACTGTGTTGGCCACAATGTCTGCAGGTCTATCCCAATGATCCTGCATATGGCAGGGGTGCTGAAGGGGGGAGGCAGTGCAGGTTTTACATCAGTTATAGAGACTGCAGCGTTCCCTGGGCCTTTATACTATCACAGATTACATATACACCACCATGAATGGTTTAATCTGATTTATGGTCACTCAGTGAGAGACACTTGGATACTTTACCACATTCTAACCTGTTTGTTTTTATCTTTCAAACAGTCTTCACATTTGCAGAAAAACGTCTCCCAAATAAAAAAAAATTCCAATAACATGTTGCATCAATCCATTGCTTCATTCCCTTTTCGTCTTTCTTCTATATTCTTTGTAGGGACATGGGTGGTACCTCTGAGGCTGATTACATCCTATAGCTGCCAGTCCTCTGACTGCAACTTCAATGCCCGCAGTTAACCGTAGAACTGAAATGGGCCATAGAGTCTTAACCGCAGAAGACTCTACTCTTCTCCCAGCACCAATTTGCTCGCAAGAGAAGGATTTCTACTCCCAGAACCACTGTTCTCGCAAGAGAAGAATTTCTAGGAAGCATCAGGTTACCAGCCCTCTGTACCCGTACAATTCTGAGACAGAACCAAACAAATAACAATTCATAAACTCTACTACCAACAGTTATTGGGATTACTTCTACTTCTCAATATAATATATCATGGGAGACTAAGCTAATTTCCTACAAAATCTCCATCTACCTCTGACTCAAACAGATTACATCAAACACAAAAGAGACAGTGTATCCAGACCAGAGCATATCAGATTTCAACTACTCAAACAAGTTCCCTTTCTTGTCCTGTAGAGGGCGCAGCTCCAAAAATAAAATCTACAATATGTTTTCCCTCTCTGGCTATATGTTTCTTTGTCTGGATAAACTGGATGATTAAAAACTACAACTCCTATTAAGCCAATTCCTATCTTAAATGCAAATGCAAGAGAACATAAACGCCAGCACAATGGTTTATCAGATTTTTACAATACATCCGTCACTCAAAGATCAATCAGTCCCACATTAAAGGATCCTCATAGCTTAAAATATAATTCTAGACATAACAGTCATATAGAAAACACAGGACAACATATAATCTTTCAACTGCTGAGATGATATACTCTTCATTCAATTTCCTTCAACAATCATTCGCACATTTAAAAACAAATTGATACATATAACAGATCACAGATGGCATATCCCTATTATTTCAATCATACACACAAAATCCAAACACTGGCAGAGGTTTGATAAGAATGGTCTTGTTGGACCACTACGTACCCGTCTCGGACCTCCAGAAAGCACTGAAACATTTGTAACACAATGGGTTACTCACCGCGGATTTTGTTCAGTGGTTCCTGGGAAGGTCTTTGTAGTCGGGTCACAGAGAGGTCCAGTAACCATCCCGGGTTTCGGCACCATGTTCTGTCATGGAAACCCCTTTTCCTGGGAGAGCTAATTTAGGGTGAGATGCAAGGGATCTCCAGATCTGCCAATGTTGGTCCAATTAATACCGATGCATCGGAGACAAACACAAGAACACACAGTCAATGTCCGTGTACCAGGCTTTGTCTGAATCTCAGATGCCCAAACAGTAGTTTATTAAAACCACAAAAGATAAGGGGACGGCTTAGTACATGACCAAAAATGGAATGAAAGTTGGAAATAACAAAATCGTAAATTATGGATCCTGCTGAATTCCTTAAAACCAGATCTGTCCAGTTTTCTGGACCTTCAGTAACAAAGAAACTTTAGACAAAGGCCTCTTTAAAGAGACTACACCCAGTGCTATTGCTTTTATAAATAACACTTATAAAGCTAATACAAAAATACAAAATTATTAAACATAAATAAATTGCTTAAATGATAATCAAAACTTAATATAAAATATTAACCATAACAAAATATATGTAGATAATAGGAAAATGAACGCATATGGCATATAACCAGGTGTATATTATGTTACCTGAGCATTATAGGTGTGGAATGATCATGAAATATCTGTAGATAATAGGAAAATGAATGCATATGCCATATAACTAGGTGTATATTATGTTACCTAAGCATTATAGGTGTGGAATGATCATGAAATATATGTAGATAATAAGAGAATGAACACATATCGCACATAACCAGGTGTATATTACGTTTACCTGAGCATTATAGGTGTGGAATGATCATGAAATATCTGTAGATAATAGGAGAATGAATGCATATGGCATATAACCAGGTGTATATTATGTTACCTGAGCATTATAGGTGTGGAATGATCATGAAATATATGTAGATAATAGGAAAATGAATGCATATGGAATATAACCAGGTGTATATTAAGTTACCTGAGCATTATAGTGAATATAGCAATAAGAGGCTAAAATTTAACTTTTAATTCTAAAATATTAAAAGCCCAAGAGGGGTACATGTAACCATGAAACTCTCCAGTGCTCTGGGATCTCAGATAATAGCTTATCGTAGCACAGGGAGTCAATAATGTATAACAAACATAACAAAAAAACACAAAATACATAAATGATAAATTGAGTAGATTATATCCACCCGTGGGACAGTGGTCCACCTACTGGGGAAGAAAAAATAATCAAAAAAACTCAATATACCTAAATCAAGAGCTAGATGTTGGTCCTCAGTGGAAAGACCAACACAAATACTATTGCTCAATATGCAAAATAAATGGGAACAATCTCACCCATGTTCAGTGGTCTAGGGCAACTCAGGATCTCCTCCGTGTGGGTTCTCTTTATGTCATCAGGTTGTCACTGACCCTACATAAACCTAGGAGATTAATTTAGCCTGTTGCCCAAACTTCTGTCCTGACAAGGACAGACCACAGCTGGCCCTCTCTATATACCCCTACACCGATCCTAGCCACGTCCCGACGCGTTTCATCATATAAGACTCATCAGGGGACTCCGGTGTTTAGATAGAGGCCAGAGGTCCTAAGCCCTCGCTCCCAGAATAACATAAGGGAACCAGAGCCACAGTGATAGAGGGTATATAAATGGTATCAGTCCAATAGGGATTATAGGCCAATTAAGAGACTCACCAGTGGTGATTCAGTTGCGCAGGTGGATCCATATCTAATATGATGCATATTGATGTCCCATGATGACGCCGCCTCCTGCACCAACCTCGTGTACACTTGGAACGCAAACAGCGTCCACGCTAAGATCCCATAGAGCACTTCCGGTCTCGCGACGATAAACCGGAAGTGCGTCATATCGAGGGCGGGACCATCGCTACAAGCTAGTGCGCACGCTCCAAGCCACAGGCACAGGGCGGCGTTCAATTCGCCTACCGGAAATGAGGTGACGCGATCAAGAGGCGGTGGGAGTGGCAGGTGCGTCATACAAACATCAAACCGCCCACCGCCCATCCAGTGAGATCACGGATAATGATGACACGCCCTACACTCCCAGTGCACCGGATCAAATCCCAGTCTCACATTCCAAACAATGAGAGGCACAAAAAACACCATCGTCAGGATGGGGGCACCATGCAAATCGCAGTGCTCATACCCCAATAACAAAAACAGAACCCGACAGATGGGGGGTACCCCATTAGCACATAAAGGAGGGGATCATGGGGCAGGATCACATTGCTGGATGCACCTATCTGAAAATCACCACACATCTTAGTATGAGTCATCTTACTAATCTTATTCAGTGTATTCGGCTTTCATCACACATAAAATTATAGTCATGTTACCCAGATATTACAAATGTGTACAAATCCAGGGTTCCACATATATAGAGGGATTAATCACTGTATTCACTGTCCCTCCAAGACTATACAGGTTACATTTACTTCAAAAGATTGGTCAAGGTTATCATTGGCTAGTAATTCTCCTAATGTCTAGATAAAGCTGGCAAATTGAAGCTGTTCATTTAGGCCCCCCGGGGACGAGGTGCCTAATCTAAATATCCATTTCGTTTCCTGTTGGAGAACCCGCCTGTCCCAGTCGCCACCCCGCTTTGGTCTGGGGACGACATCAATACCCACAAAACGGATAGCAGTAGGATTACCACCATGTTTAGCCCAAATGTGTCTGGCCAATGATAACCTTGACCAATCTTTTGAAGTAAATGTAACCTGTATAGTCTTGGAGGGACAGTGAATACAGTGATTAATCCCTCTATATATGTGGAACCCTGGATTTGTACACATTTGTAATATCTGGGTAACATGACTATAATTTTATGTGTGATGAAAGCCGAATACACTGAATAAGATTATTAAGATGACTCATACTAAGATGTGTGGTGATTTTCAGATAGGTGCATCCAGCAATGTGATCCTGCCCCATGATCCCCTCCTTTATGTGCTAATGGGGTACCCCCCATCTGTCGGGTTCTGTTTTTGTTATTGGGGTATGAGCACTGCGATTTGCATGGTGCCCCCATCCTGACGATGGTGTTTTTTGTGCCTCTCATTGTTTGGAATGTGAGACTGGGATTTGATCCGGTGCACGAGATGTGTAGTGGACCGGGGTCTGTTTCCCTACGTGCATTCTGGGCACTGGGAGTGTAGGGCGTGTCATCATTATCCGTGATCTCACTGGATGGGCGGTGGGCGGTTTGATGTTTGTATGACGCACCTGCCACTCCCACCGCCTCTTGATCGCGTCACCTCATTTCCGGTAGGCAAATTGAACGCCGCCCTGTGCCTGTGGCTTGGAGCGTGCGCACTAGCTTGTAGCGATGGTCCCGCCCTCGATATGACGCACTTCCGGTTTATCGTCGCGAGACCGGAAGTGCTCTATGGGATCTTAGCGTGGACGCTGTTTGCGTTCCAAGTGTACACGAGGTTGGTGCAGGAGGCGGCGTCATCATGGGACATCAATATGCATCATATTAGATATGGATCCACCTGCGCAACTGAATCACCACTGGTGAGTCTCTTAATTGGCCTATAATCCCTATTGGACTGATACCATTTATATACCCTCTATCACTGTGGCTCTGGTTCCCTTATGTTATTCTGGGAGCGAGGGCTTAGGACCTCTGGCCTCTATCTAAACACCGGAGTCCCCTGATGAGTCTTATATGATGAAACGCGTCGGGACGTGGCTAGGATCGGTGTAGGGGTATATAGAGAGGGCCAGCTGTGGTCTGTCCTTGTCAGGACAGAAGTTTGGGCAACAGGCTAAATTAATCTCCTAGGTTTATGTAGGGTCAGTGACAACCTGATGACATAAAGAGGACCCACACGGAGGAGATCCTGAGTTGCCCTAGACCACTGAACATGGGTGAGATTGTTCCCATTTATTTTGCATATTGAGCAATAGTATTTGTGTTGGTCTTTCCACTGAGGACCAACATCTAGCTCTTGATTTAGGTATATTGAGTTTTTTTGATTATTTTTTCTTCCCCAGAAGGTGGACCACTGTCCCACGGGTGGATATAATCTACTCAATTTATCATTTATGTATTTTGTGTTTTTTTGTTATGTTTGTTATACATTATTGACTCCCTGTGCTACGATAAGCTATTATCTGAGATCCCAGAGCACTGGAGAGTTTCATGGTTACATGTACCCCTCTCGGGCTTTTAATATTTTAGAATTAAAAGTTAAATTTTAGCCTCTTATTACTATATTCACTATTATTTGATAAGTGGCCTCCCTCTGTTTGAGGTTTGCTGACAGTACCTGAGCATTATAGGTGTGGAATGATCATGAAATATCTGTAGATAAAAGGAAAGTGAACGCATATGGCATATAAGCAGGTGTATATTATGTTGACTGAGCATTATAGGTGTGGAATGATCATAAAATATATGTAGATAAAAGGAAAATGAATGCATATGGCATATAACCAGGTGTATATTAAGTTACCTGAGCATTATAGGTGTGGAATGATCATGAAATATCTGTAGATAAAAGGAAAGTGAACGCATATGGCATATAACCAGGTGTATATTACGTTACCTGAGCATTATAAGTGTGGAATGATCATGAAATATCTGTAGATAATATGAAAATGAACGCATATGTCATATAACTATATATATATATAGACCTGGTTATATGGCATATGCGCTCATTTTCCTGTAATCTACAGATATTTCATGATCATTCCACACCTATAATGCTCAGGTAACATAATATACACCTGGATATATGCCATATGCGTTCATTCTCCTATTATCTACAGATATTTCATGATCATTCCACACCTATAATGCTCAAGTAATATAATATACACCTGGTTATATGCTATATGCATTCATTTTCCTATTATTTACATGTATGTCATGATCATTCCACACGTATAATGCTCAGGTAACATAATATACACCTGGTTATATGCCAGATGCATTCATTTTCCTATTATCTACAGATATTTCATGATCATTCCACACCTATAATGCTCAGGTAATGTAATATACACCTGGTTATATGATATGGCATATGTGTTCATTTTCCTATTATCTACAGATATTTCATGATCATTCCACACCTATAATGCTCAGGTAATATAATATACACCTGGTTATATGCCATATGCGTTCATTTTCCTATTATCTACAGATATTTCATGATCATTCCAGATCTATAATGCTCAGGTAACATAATATACACCTGGTTATATGCTATATGCATTCATTTTCCTGTAATCTACTGATAGTTCATGATCATTCCGCACCTATAATGCTCAAGTAATCTAATATACACCTGGTTATATGCCATATGCATTCATTTTCCTATTACCTACATATATTTCATGATCATTCCACACCTATAATGCTCAGATAACTTAATATACACCTGGTTATATGCCATATGCATTCATTTTCCTATTATCTACATATATTTCATGATCATTCCACACCTATAATGCTCAGGCTTTGAATATTTCCCAGGGGGCATTGCTCTAGAATCAATGCGTTGAGAAACACGTGATGGTGTCTCCGCAGTGGTGGATGTTGATCTCCCTAAGGTCAACCATCCTTGCTCACATAGTCTTTTACTAGGCAATGCTCCCACTAGCCAGATTCCTACTCCACACTGATGAGGGGCAAATACCCCGAAACGGCTGTCTGTGGATGGATACCATGTTTGGCATAGGTGGTCTCCTTGACTGGAGACTGCCCTTCCCGTAGTTGTTCCTTCCCGGTGAAAGACCTGGCTAGTTTCCTGCCAGCGTTGAGAAACATGTGATGGTGTCTCCGCAGGCTTTCTTGCTTTGAATATTTCTCAGGGGGCATTGCTCTAGAATAACTGCGTTGAGAAACACGTGATGGTGTCTCCGCAGTGGTGGATGTTGATCTCCCTAAGGTCAACCATCCTTGCTCATATAATGCTCAGGTAACATAATATACACCTGGTTTTATGGGATATGTGTTCATTTTCCTATTATCTACATATATTTCATGATCATTCCACACCTATAATGTTCATATATAATGTTCATTCCATGTCTAACTTGATAAAAAGAAACCTTTTATACATCTACATAATAGACATCTAATAAGGTATTATCCTCATTCTTTTAATTTATTCCTTTTCATCATTCTTTTTAGTATGTCCCGTTGGATTGGAGATATTCTGTGATAAATCTTTGTGTGTGACTATAGTTGGATTGTGTGTTATACCGGGGGCAGGACGGGGCCAGGACTGGATGTAGGGATCATTGAAGCCGGTAACAGCTCCGGAGATTTCTTACATGGGATCTTTCTGATGTTACATCGTCATCTTCTCCTCATTCAGGTCCCTACAATATCAGATCCTCTCAGATCTTCTATATAAGAGAATTTTCCTGATTGACCCTTCAAGGATGGATAGGGACAGGGACAAGATGGCGGAGAGGATATTACACCTCACCCTAGAGATCCTCTTCCGGCTTACTGGAGAGGTGAGAGATTCTGATGACGTCACATTACATCATTCTTATCTATGGGAATAACAGATGGACAGAACTGGAGAGGTGAGGACTCTGGAAATGTCTGTATTGAGATTTATTTATGTGTCTCTCCATAACCAGGATTATACAGTAGTGAAAAAGACCTCTAGTGAGCGCTGTCAGGACCCTGTGTCTGAGAGATGTGGAAGACCCCTGAGCCCAATCACGGGGCCTCCACCTCACCCCCTGATACATGAGGACATCAATGAGCAGAAGATCCTAGAACTCACCTACAAGCTGATTGAGCTGCTGACTGGAGAGGTGACACTGCTGGGAATGCTGGGACATTATACACTAACGCTATGAAGGGATCGGGGGCTGACAGTATCATTGTATGTGTCAGGTTCCTATAAGGTGTCAGGATGTCTCCGTCTATTTCTCCATGGAGGAGTGGGAGTATTTAGAAGGACACAAAGATCTGTACAAAAACGTCATGATGGATGTTCCTCAGCCCCTCACATCACCAGGTAATAGACAGGACTAAATATACACGGCCTATAATTATCTGTATGTAAAGAATGAATTCAGCCCCTGTATGTGTTTCCTCCAGTTCTATCCAGTGAGAGGACAACACCAGAGAGATGTCCCCGTCCTCTTCTTCCACAGGACTGTAAACAAGAAAATCCCAATGTTCCTCAGGATGATCAGGTAGATGGAGAGAAGGGTGTCATGAAATCTCCCTATGATGTGTAGACGGCCATGAAGATCTTGTGTTCAGTCAAATTTTATTCACATATATTTTACACTGAATGGACAACTTATTAGTGACACCAGCTATTTTATGATTACAGCATCTCCATTTGGAAATCGACCCATCACTGTGTGTCACACTAAAGCGTAGAGACGCTCAGCATGTAGCGCAATACAAGGGTAATAATAGGAAATATATAGTAACAAAGCCCTGGTGATAGGGAGAGAGGAGTAGGGACACCTCCAACTCACTTGAGTCTGTACCCTATCTCACCAATATACCTAGATGGGTCCTTCCCCCTCATCGCTATCACGTGCCTAGGTCCTCGCTAGCCCTGATGTCACCATAGCTAGTGAGAAGGCCAGCGAGAATACTAGTCTCACCTCTGCAATAATACAACACAAGATAAGGGAGACAGATGTGGGAAAACAGACACAAAAAGGAAAATACTCCAAGCTCCTCAAATGCAGCAAAACACCCCAGCTGCAATAGTCACGACTCCTCAGCTTCTTCCAAAGAAGTCAGTATAGAAATGAGAATCTATATTCCCAAAGCAGGACACACTCATGATAGTACCCCCTTCTATAATGGACCTCTGGACTCTCAGGACCTGGCTTGTCTGGATGAGATGCATGGAATTAACACACCAATTTACTGGTGTTCACTTCTGATGCAGGTACCCAAGTCTGTTCCTCCGGGCCATGACCCCTCCAGTGTATGAAATATTGAAGAGAACTGCAATCCAAACGTGAATCGGCGATTCTTGCCACTTGAAACTCAAGATTGCCATCAACAATAATTTGAGGATGTGGTAATGATGTCGGCTCCAGAGACGCAACAAATGTCTTGAGTAATAACCTGTGAAAAATGTTATGCAGTGTAAGTGCTGGGGTAGCTCAAGCCAAAAGGCCACAGGGTTAATTACGGTGATCATTTTATACGGGCTGATGAACCTAGGACCCAGTTTCTAAGATGGAACCTTCAACTTGATATTCCTAGTGGACAACCATACTTAATCATTCACACACAGACCCTGATCTGACAAACGCGTTTATACCTCTTTCCCATAACCCTCAGGTTCTTCAGTACTCCATTACATATAGAAAAGAGTGACAAGGAAAATCGTTCCTCCTCAGGAACCCTTGAAGACCCCTCCATACTGAAATACAGAACTGAGGGTGGAACCTGTAGGCACCAAAAAAGGATGACCTGCCCGTGGATCCATTGCAACAGTTATTTAATGCAAACTCAGCCAAAGGTAAGACAACCTATTTTTGTGGTTATCGGACAGAACACCTTGGGTAAGTCTCCAAACTTTAATCCAAGCGTTCAGTCTGCCTGGTAGACTGGGAATGGAACGCTGAGGAAAAAGACAGATGTACCCCTAGACGAGAACAAAACACCCTACAAAATTTAGAGACAAACTGGGTGTCCCGTTTTGAAGCCATATCAGAGGGAACCCCGTGAAGCTTTACAATCTCAGAAACAAACACATGAGCTAACTATTTTGCATTAGGGAGAGCATGTAAGCAATGAAGTGTGCCATTTTACTGAACCTATCCAACACTACGAAGATCACTGTTTTCCTAGCAAACGAAGGAGGGTCAATAATATAGTCCATAGATAAATGAGTCCATGGTATGTTAGGTATAGTCAAAGGTAGGAGAGACCCAGACAGATGAGTATACAGGGTTTTAGAATGTGCACCGACATTATAGGTCTACACAAAATCTACCACGTTCTTATGACACCTTGGCCACCAAAACCAACAAGAAAGAAGATGAAAGGTTGCTTTATTACCTTGCTGTTATACAAGTACTGACTCCCTTGAAATTTTCAGGCGCAACTGCAAATGTACCAATAATTTCCTTGAGGGGCATCCCAATGAGCCTTCAGCACCTCACCTTTGAGTTCGGAGCATACAGTTGAAAAGACCACCCCCTCCTGTATTATAAAGACAGTCATCTGAGCTACTTCCTACAGGAAAACTCAGGGACAATGCATCAGTTTTGACATTTTTAAACCCGGGATGATAGTTAATCCTGGTAAAAAAAATAAGGACCACCTAGTTTGACTAGGATTAAGGCACTTAGCAGATTTGAGGTACAGAAGATTTTTATGATTGGGTAATCAAAGTGACAGGCTGAACTGCGCTCTCTAAAAATGACACCTTCTACAAATACCAGTTTTATGGCCAGCAGTTCTCTATTACCAATATAGTTCCTTTCGGCCATCTATAACCTTCTTTGAGAAAAAGGCGCGTGGATGCCACTTATTAGGAGACAGCACGTTTGACGGATCAACTTCAACAATAAATGGTTGTGGGGAATCAGGTTGGACGAGCACAGGTGCCGTAGCAAAGCATCTCTTCAAATAGAAAGCCTGACGGGTGAGGTCGGACCACCTCAAAGTCTGTACTTTTCTTTGTCAAATTCTTCACAGATATGACTATCAACAAGAAGTTCTGGATGAACTTCCTATAATAATTACCAAACCCCGGAAAGCATTGTAGTGCTTTCAGATTTTTAGAAGGATCCCACTCCAGAATAGCACGGACCTTATCTGGGCCATCCAGAAACCAGCAGATGACACCAAGAAGCCAAAAAATGTCACCTCCTGCACGGCGAATATACACTTTTCCAGTTTGGCATACTATTATTATTACGTCATATCTATAACACCTGTTTACATGTACCTTATCTATATTGAAGTTCGATGACTAAATCAAAATATCATCTAGACATACCAGCACAACTCTAACCACCAAGTGACAAAAATGTAAATGACAAAATGTTGAAAAATGGCGGGGGCATTCGTCAAACCAAAAGCCATGGCTTAAGTTTTCATAATACCTTTCAGGCATGTGAAAGGTCGTTTGCCACTTATCCCCTTCTCTGACTCTAATCAGATTATAAGACCCCTGAGATCCAACTTGGAGAACCATTTAGCACCAAGAATCTGATAAAAATAAGGCAGGGATGAGCGGGAGAGGATAAGCGTCATGGATGGTAATTTGATTCAACTCTCGAAAATCTAAACAGGGATGGAGACCTCCATCTTTTTTCTTAACAAAGAAGAACCCTGCTGCCACAGGAGGAGAGGAAGGTCTGATATGTCCATTAGCAAGACTCTCCGATATATAAAATGTCATAGTTTGCCTTTAAGGACCAGAAAGATTATACAGCTGGTCTTGGGAAGTTTTGCCCCGGAAAGCAAGTGAACAGGGCACTCATATGCACACTGGTGAGGCAGATCTTGGCACCCCTTCCAAGAATACATCAACAAAATCATACAAAAAAGAGGGTACAGCTTTAGTGGAGACAGAGGACATCACCGTATTTAGTCAATTATTCCTGCTGAACTCACTGCACCTGACTATCTCACTAGACTGCCAGTCCAGTACCGGATTATGCACAATTAGCCAGGGAAGACCCAATACGATAGGAGTAGCGAGACCTCCCAAGACATAACAAGAAGGAAGCTCCTTGTGAAGAGCCCCTATGCGCACGATTGAGAAGCGCAGGGTCGATAGCGAATATTGGAGTGGACTTAGCCATCGTATCACAGTAGAGGCCATGAGTCTGTACAAAAAGAGAATACACTATAATGGCTACCACCCCACTACCTAAAAACACAGATATGATCTCAGTTTTAGTCACCTTAGGTCTATTCCAGAGGCGTCTATCAATACACATGGCCGGAGCCATAGCGGCCTCTAATGTTTCAGGAGTTTCATATGAAACCAATGCATCCTTGCGCCTTTTTGATAGACCCTGTCAACAATAACTCTTAAGGCCTGGGTCATTCCACCTAGTGTCAGGGGCCCATCGCTGGAATTGAGAACAAAACTTCACTGCTGGCCAGTCTCCCAGCTGGAGCTTGCGTAGCTGAGGCTCAACAAGTGAGACTCAGTCAGGGTCATCATAGAAAAGGCCTAGGCCACAAAAAATTCATCGACCAATAAGAGTGACAGAGAGTCAGTTGGAAGAGAAAAGGCTCAGGATTGTGGGTCTCCTTGAAGTAGGGAGACCACAATCCCCACCCATTAATACTCATGCTCGGAAGACTGCAGGCAGAGCTTAAAATAAAGCTCGGAGGCTTCACGAAACACAAAAATCATATGCCACCCTACCGAAAATCTATTTGGGAGCGCTACCATGGGTTCGGGTATGGTATAGCTGGCTGATAGATCCAAGGCTCGCTGCTGTGGTTGTACAACCCTGGATCGAACCAGACCAAAGGACAAGCTCTACACCCGTTCTGCAAGGGCCTCTACAGGATCCATTTTAGATCCATGGAAAGAAAGTGTGCCGGTTATAATGTCTCGCCAGAGCATACAGAGGCTCACTGTGTAGCACAACACAAGGGTAGCAACGGGAATGGTATAGAAGGAAGACTCTGGCGATAGGGAGAGAGGAGCGGGGACACCTCCTGCAACTCACCTGATTCTGTACCCTACGCTCATTAACGTCCCTACACAGGTTCTTCGCCGTCTCCATCACATGCATAGGCCTGCGCTAGCCCTGATCTCTCTCTGGTTAGTGAGAAGACTGGAAAGTACACTAGTCTCAGCATTGCAATAATACAAAACAAGGTAAGGCAATCAGAGGGGGAAAACAGTCTTAAAAAGGAAAACACTCCAAGCTTTTCCAATGCAGGTAAACACCACAGCTGCAATAGTCACAACTCCTCGTTTTTTTCCAGAGACAGGCTCCTTCCAAAGTGGTTAGCATATAAATGAGAATCTGTAACTGGCATCAGATGGTAGGACATGTGATTTTTTTTTACAGCAAAGGGAGTGGTCACAAAAGAGCTGCACCTGAGATTAAGGAGTCCTTAACCCCTACAGCACTACAAGAAAGTAGAGTCACTCAAATACAAGTTGTAGACCTGTTAACAATAAGGAGTTGTGACCTTTTGGTCCCAGACACCCGAGGTCTCCCCAGAGCAGGATACACTTATGACAGCAGTGATTAGTTTGTGTGATTTCACATCGCAAAGGAAAAGTTAAATAATTACATGTAAAGTGTCAAGACTGGCCATGTTCACACTTTCACTATTTGGTCAGTTATTTATATCAATAATTGTAAGTCAAAATCAGTAGTGGAACATTCAATCGAAAGTATAATGCACCACTTCTATATTTTTCATCCACTCCTGGTTTTGGCTTGCAAGTCCTGATGTAAAATATTGATCACATACTGAAAGTGTGAACTTGCTCGTATACTAAGAATGTTGTGATCAAGGAAAAAAATCCAATGAAAGTGCATTCTGTGAATATAAATCACTTGTGAAGACGATATCAAGAAAGATTGTGAACAGGTCGTACAGGGTCATGTAAACTGCAGGAGAAATTAGTGCTGGTATCCAATTAATGTATCCAAATGTATGCGGCGATACTTAGCACAAATGGCTATAACATCAGATTACCAGTCCCAATGCCACTGCTGTCCAAGGAAAACAGAAAGGAAAAAAATTCCATTGGGCAAAAGAACATATAAATTACATTACGGAGCTGTGGAAAAACATAACCTTGTCTAGCAGCATGAATCCATGTATCGTTTCTATCAGTCGTACACATTTCAGTCTGGTGGAGATGGAGGTGTGAGGAATGTTTTTGTGACTCATTCTGGGTCTTTTGATATCTGTGGATGGACTTTTGGACACTGGAGCTGGAGCTTACCTAAACATTATGCTCAACAAAGGTGATCACTTTGCAGTTGCTTCTACAATTGTCTGATACTCAGATATTTTTTCCAGAAATATAACCGCAGGTTTTTCTTACCTCCCCAGCCTTCATAGTCCCCAGATCTTATTCCTATAAAATATCTCTGGGAAGAGATAAAACAGGTTGTTCAGAGCAGGTCAGTACATCCTTCTAATTTGGGGAAACTGTGAGAAGCTGCAATGTCCTCAGGGGCCAATATTCCTACATAACTATTCAATCACTTAGTGGAATCTATGACACAATAAATGGCTTTGAAGATCAAGGAAGGTTTAACTTGCTACTAGATGATGTCTCTAATAATGTGGCCATTCAGTGTATGATTTATACTTGGTAGATATTAAGCTGATCATAGACATTAGATGATCAAGAGAAGTGGAAAAAGCCAGCAACCATCTTGGAAATACTCTGAAGTTTTATTGTGAAAAATCCATAAAAAACATACAGTGGATAAAAAGCTCAGCATGTAGACAAGGGTCTACGCATGTTAGGCCTAACATAGAACTGGCCCTTAATCTTGTCATGATTAAGGGCCAGTTCTATGTTAGGCCTGAAACGCGTAGACCCGTCTACACGCCGAGCTTTTTATCCACTGTATGTTTTTTTATGGATTTTTCATAATAAAGTTTCAGAGTTTTGCCAAGATGGTTGCTGGCTTTTTCCACTTCTCTTGATCATCGCTGTTACACCAGGAACCAGCTTGATGTGCCTAGCACCATCTACCATTTGGGATGTATAGAGGTCTAGGTGAGTTGTGATCATGTATTCTTTTTGTTTATAGACATTAGATGTCTGGATCTTCTCACAATTTTCTGGTTATGGAGACTGCTGGTTAGAATTAGCAGCAGAAAGGTTAGATTTATACTGGAGACTTGCAGCTATTTGATTTTTTTCTGTTTTTCAAAATCATTTCACCAAATGTTTTCATGTGTCTGAATCTTACAATCTTTGTTTCAGAGTAAAGATGTGAAATGTATTAATGATACAGAGACACAAGTAAGGGGTGATGTGTGGTGTAAAGAGGAGACTTCAACAGATAACTGCAGAGGTGAGTAGTGACCACTAAATACTGTGTTTTTCCAAAAATAAGCCCTCCCCTAAAAATAAGCCCTGGCAGGGATTTTTAGCATTTTCGGAGCAAGGCTTAAATATAAGCCCTCCCCCGAAAATAAGCCCTAGTCGCGGTTCAGTAATGAAGTGTCCGTGCAGCTAAAAAAGATACAGATACTGCAGGACACTTCATTATAGACAGCGGAACCCCGCAATCACTCACCCAATGCTGAGCGGCAGGACCTGCAGTGATCGCACACCCGCACACATCAGATCTCTCACACACACAATCAGATCTCACACACAAACATCCGATCTCACTCACAGACACACACACATACACAACAGATCTCACACACAAACATCCGATCTCACACACAAACATCGGATCGCACACATAATCAGATCGCACACACAAACATCATACACTCACCACATCCAGCGACACCGATCTCTTCTCGCCGGCAGAATCCTGAGAGGCTGTGTGGTGGAGCGCAACGACCTGCAGCCGGACACGTGACTTGCTCTCATCATTCCCTGCGGCCGGAAGCGCTGGATGTGATGAGTGCGTGTGATCGGCTGTGTATGTGTGTGTGTGCGATCGGCTGTGTGTGTGTGCGATTGGTTGTGTGTGTGTGCGATCGGCTGTATGTGTCTGCGATCGGCTGTATGTGTCTGCGATCGGCTGTATGTGTCTGCGATCGGCTGTATGTGTCTGCGATCGGCTCTATGTGTCTGCAATCGGCTCTATGTGTCTGCAATCGGCTCTATGTGTCTTCAATCGGCTCTATGTGTCTGCGATCTGCTGTGTGTGTGATTTGCAGTGCGTGTCTGGGATCTGCTGTGTGTGTGATTTGCTGTGTGTGTCTGGGATCTGCTGTGTGTGTGATTTGCTGTGTGTGTCTGGGATCGGCTGTGTGTGTCTGCGATCGGCTGTGTGTATGATTTGCTGTGTGTGTCTTAGATCTGTTGTGTGTGTGATTTGCTGTGTGTGTCTGGGATCTGCTGTGTATGTCTGGGATCTGCTATGTGTGTGATTTGCTGTGTGTGTCTGGGATCTGCTGTGTGTGTGTGATTTGCTGTGTGTGTCTGGGATCGGCTATGTGTGTGTGAGCGTGTCAGCCAGCAGCACAGGAGAACGGCGTGCAGCAACCACCGGAGATCACAGGAGGACCTGGGAGCCACGCAGACATCCGGGTCTGGTGAGTATGAGTCTCCTGGGAAGTGGGGGGTCTGCTTTTTTGGGGGTAAACTTCCCCCCCAACCGTGTTTCTCCAAGAATAAGACCTCCTCCAAAAATAAGCCCTAGTGCTTTTTTGGGAGGCAAAAAAAATATAAGACAGTGTCTTATTTTTGGAAAAACACGGTACAGAGTTACAGATTTTACCAATGTACTGGCTTGTAGAATCATGTTCTGATTCTTTTAGGTTGTGCTCACATAACATTTTTAACACTGATTTTATACATAAAGATTTAGCAGTAAAAGAACGAATACTATATTTTACACAGATGTAATTGGAGATTTCTAATTGGTGTGAATAAAACTAGTGCAATTATTTTTGTCTATGTACGTTTTTAGAATAGTAAAAAAATAATCAAAAGCACATCATGGAGAATTTTGTTTTTCATTCTAAAAAAGGAAACATGACCATAATCCAGAGAGTCTAAGTGCCCACAACCCTCTCCAACGAGTCTGTCATCTGTCCTATTAAAACACAAATAAGGAATTTAGTTCAGCTCACCACTCCAAAGCAGGTATCTCTAACTTTTGGTCCGGTTCACGGAACAAGTGGTTTGGCTTCCACAGCTGAATAATCAGTCACATCAAGAGGAGGAGTGGAGGAGAGAAGATCCAGCACCGACGTCGGTGCTGGATCTTCTCTCCTCCCCTCCTCCTCTTGATGTGACTGATTATTTTTCCTATTAGTTCCTTCATCCTAAAAGTAACATTTAGCTCTTCAACAACCTCGGCTCATGAGGGTGTTTTTTACTGTTTCCAGAATTGAGGAAAAAGCCTTCTGACAAGTGTCAAAAAATGTCTAATTTCTTATATCCAGAGATTGAAATATTACTAAGAGACAAGAGAACCAACTCCAATGCAGGGTTTCATTTTATATGTAGATTACCTGTTAATCAGGCTAAATATCTCTTCCAAAAAACCTGTAATAGGTGAGCAAGACCACCAGATGTGTATGTATGACCCTGCATCTTGAGAACACCTCCAACAAATGTCAGGCCGAGGGGAACATTGCATGGATACCCAAAGGGCATCTATACCACATTGTCAGTACTTTGTAGTTTCTTTTATATGACACAGAGTTTAACGAATATCTGTGTTTAATTAATAATTTCTTCTTCCGAAAGAAACTTGCTCAGGTGCCTCTCTTATCTGGAAAAGAAGGGTGATGGAAGGTCTGTAGATGTCGAACTCCCTAGTAAGATCCCATATAATAAAGAGATCATATGTGTTGGAGGGTCCTCCACCAGACAAAGTTTCTCAAAGGAGGTCAGGGGTCTATATATGTTTGTTTACCGAGAAATATCTCTCATAAAGATCAGCTGTGCAACCAAACCTCTGCTGCGACTTCGGAGTCTGGGGAAAAAGGACTGTATTGGCTTGATATCAGTATGTGTTACAGTCAAATATAATGGCATGCATCCCTCTTGTTTTATTAACGAAGGTATATCTTTCTAGACCACTTCAAAAAGTGGTATTACCATATAAAGGTGTGAGGACCAGGAGTTGAAGAGAGATTCAGGGACCGGCAACTCCTCCGAAAGAACAGCATTAGGTTCCTTGTCAAAATCGGCAAGGTGTTATCATTAAGACCCTGGGGTGTTGAGGTCCAAATGTCAGCCAGTGGGCTATATTTAACTTCAGACATCTCCACCCACATTTTTGTTAACTTGCGATGGAATAGGTCCAAGAGACGTGTCCCTAAAGATGCATAGCTGTGTAGGAGGAAGTCCAGAATACTAGCCCCACCTGGTGTTTTGGATTTACTTAATCATTTTTATGAAATGTGAGGCCTTTTGTGCGACCATTTAAATCTGGTAATAGCAGACTTTAACCTGGAGTAAAAGGAGGAGAGTCGAGGAGGAGATCCATTTTAATTGCATTGATTCTGTCAAACCACTGTAAATTAAGCTTATTTCATTTCTCCAGATCAAGCTCCGCTTTCCTCAATGCCACAAGGAAGTTTGTAGCATATAGTGATGATGTGTTTGCCGTATTTTAATCTCTAAATATTCCAGCGATTCAGCCTGCTCTAAAGGAGAAGGAGGAATGTAATTGTGCAACCTGGCCTGGCTGTAAAGAGATATTAAGCATTTCAGATTTGTGGGCATTCATAGATTTGTCTTTCTTAAATTGAAGATAACTAATACAGTATATACAATAGCTTATTTTTATTTTCCCAATAAAGATCAGATTCCCACATGCTGTGCTTTTCTAACTTTTCTCTCTGATTTTGCAGAAGAGTTCTGATTATAGGCAGAGACTTTAAATTCACTTTGAATCCTTCCATGGATTCCTCATCTGGTCGAAGTACTGTTTCTTTAAGACAACTACGTTCCTTAAAACGGGTCCTCCATGCTTTCCAGCTGACATATGTTTGGCGTATAGTAAATCCACAAGGTAAAGACTACACCTATTTGTTGCCTGCTCACAACTCCTATAGTTGCATAGATTTCTTCCTTTTGAGTCATCATGCCATGTCATGAGAACTATCTACCACAATAGGAGACATTTTGTTGTCAGACCGTGCTACTATCTCTTTCCCTTCCTTCTCTGGCGCAACATTCTTATACTTGGAGATTAAACGACAACCTTCTCAAGGATGACATATGCATTTCTGAGCTAAAGCAATCTATTGATTCTTTTGTTCAGGCACATACTTTGGACCAAACCTCACTCATACTACAGTGAGAAACACTAAAATGTGTCATTAGGGGGATTTTAATCAAACTTGAGTCTAGGCTTTAAAAGGAGAGGGCTCTATAGGTCAAGAATTTGCTCTATCAGCTTCATACCCTTGAGACTTCAGATAAACCTCACAGACTTTACTAAAAAAAGAAAGGATCTGAGATCCCTACTAGCTTAGAAATATCTCAGGAAGAGGGAACAATGCAAACGTTTTTATTATAAAGCCTTAGATAAACGCATGTTCCCTCATGCAAGACTCCTACATCCTCGTTCTACTGCGACTTCTATCCCGTGCATCAAGAGACAGTGGAGATTTTCATAATCCTGATGAAATCTCACATAATTTTTGTTTATATTATGAGAAGCTATACAATATCAAAAGGTCAATAATATGATCTTCCACTTTTAGACCTTGCCGCTCGTATTGTGAAACCTCTGTCCCATCCTTGGATCGTCAGGTCTCTGATGCATTGGAAGAAAATTGTTTGGAGATGGAAATTAGCGCTGCTATTTAGTGATGAGCGAGTACTAAAAAGCTCGGGTGCTCGAAGCTCGGGCCGAGCCTCCCAAGATACTCGTGTACTCGGCCCGAGCAACGAGCCCAATGTTATCCTATGGGAGACCCGAGTATTTTTGTGAAATGACCCCCCGGCAGCATGTAGAAACCCTAAAAATGTCACAAAAGTCTCAGAAGAGTGCTCAAATGACATGGCAACAGCATGGGGAAGACCCCTTGAAGCATTTATCACTCAAAAGTCACAGCTGTGAACAATTTTGTCCGCGTTTCACGCCATTTTTACGGACTCACCAGAAAACCTTCCAAAATGACCCCAAAATGATTTTTCATGGCAGAAATGTTAAGGGCACATACCCAATAGTGAGATAGAGCTGGTGTATGTTACTTTTTGAGATTAATACATGAAAGATTTTACGTGAAAACATTGTGTGGCACTCCGATGTCCCTGAGAAGAGACGTACATGAAGGCCTCTTGAGTCTAATGTGCCCATTTTGAGGAAGTGAGTCTTTGTAGTATTTTCCTTTGCCAGGGCAGTCCAAAATTGTGAGGTTCACCAATGCCCCTGCATACAGACGTGCATGAGGGCCTGTAAACCTGAAGTGCCCATTGTAAGGAAGTGGGTCTATTGTAGTATAGCCCTTAGGCAGGGCAGCCAAAAATTGGGAGGCTCCACATTGTCCCTGGATAGAGACGTGCATGATGGCCTGTAAACCTGAAGTGCCCATTGTCAGGAAGTGGGTGTATTATAGTATAGCCCTTAGGCAGGGCAGCCAAAAATTGGGAGGCTCCACATTGTCCCTGGATAGAGACGTGCATGATGGCCTGTAAACCTGAAGTGCCCATTGGAAGGAAGTGGGTCTATTGTAGTATAGCCCTTAGGCAGGGCAGCCAAAAATTGGGAGGCTCCACGTTGTCCCTGGATAGAGACGTGCATGAGGGCCTGTAAACCTGAAGTGCCCATTGGAAGGAAGTGGGTCTATTGTAGTATAGCCCTTAGGCAGGGCAGCCAAAAATTGGGAGGCTCCACGTTGTCCCTGGATAGAGACGTGCATGAGGGCCTGTAAACCTGAAGTGCCCATTGTCAGGAAGTGGGTGTATTATAGTATAGCCCTTAGGCAGGGCAGCCAAAAATTGGGAGGCTCCACATTGTCCCTGGATAGAGACGTGCATGATGGCCTGTAAACCTGAAGTGCCCATTGTAAGGAAGTGGGTCTATTGTAGTATAGCCCTTAGGCAGGGCAGCCAAAAATTGGGAGGCTCCACGTTGTCCCTGGATAGAGACGTGCATGAGGGCCTGTAAACCTGAAGTGCCCATTGGAAGGAAGTGGGTCTATTGTAGTATAGCCCTTAGGCAGGGCAGCCAAAAATTGGGAGGCTCCACGTTGTCCCTGGATAGAGACCTGTTAGGTTCTTAGTGCCTCCGTGCTTGCATTTAAAAACCGCACGTGTGTGCCTGTTGGTGGCAGCTTTCCGCTGCATTTGTGTGAGTTTTGCAAAAACTTGGATATAACGCACAAGTCTAGTGAATACACATCAGCACAGCATTGCAAAATGCGCAAGGGCGTTGTCAACGAACAAGGAAGTGGACGTGATGGTGGTGCAGGCAGAGACCGAGGTTGTGTGCAAGCTCTAATTTCGCCACAACAAAGGGCCACATCTAGTCGCTCGCACGTCCTGTCCCAAATTCTTGGGGACCGCAGCAGTACACCGCTCTTGAACCAAGACCAGTGTCAACAGGTTGTTAGTTGGATAGCGGATAATGCTTCCAGTCAGATTGGCACCACCACAAACACTCTGTCTTCCACACGGTCAAGTGTCAGTAGCCGTGATACTGCACCGCACATTTCAGAACCTGATCCTCCTTCCTACCACCAGGCCGAGTACACGTCCACGGACATTACTGATCCCACACTTGGACACTCGGAAGAGCTGTTCGTTCACGTTTCCATTCACAAATTCTGGCCTCTCGCCAGCTCCTGTTGAAGTGGGCCATGACGAGATTGTATGTACAGATGCCCAAATATTTGAGCAGCCACGTTCTCACGAAGTTGGCAACGTGTCTCAACAAGGGGTGGACGATGATGAGACACAATTGTCAGGAAGTCAGGAGGAGGAGCAGGGTGCGGAAGAGGAAGACGACGTGGTGGATGATCCAGTAACTGACCCAACCTGGCAGGAGGATATGCAGAGCGAGGACAGCAGTGCACAGGGGGAGGGAGGCGTAGCATCCCAACAGGCAGTAAGAAGCAGAGTGGTGGCCACAGGCAGACGTCAGGCAACTGTTCCCCGGAACAACACGACACAAGGTGCCTGTACAAATGTTAGGTCTTCCCGAGTCTGGCTGTAATACTATTGTATGTATTGAGGATTTCGATTGCGTTAGGGCAATGACAACCAGAGACGAGTTCTTGGTGCAAGACCTTTATAATATGCAACCAGCAAATATGTACATAAACGGAACAAAAACACAGTAGAACATAAATACAGGAAATACCTTCCAGGGACGGAGCGAAAGGGAATTCCCGGGACTGCACACCGGACTCCCCCAGGGAGACCACCAAGAGCGAACCCCTATACAGGGACTGTCTGGCAATCACCCCAGAAGCCCTAAATGCGCAGCAGCCGGGACACAAAAGGGCAATAGGTAAGTCCAAAAATGTCCGTACGTGATGTGAGTCCAGAGTGGTATTAAACGGAAGGAACCGGGCAGAAGTGCCGACCAAAGACGGCAAACGGAGTCCGGGCACAGCTAGATGATACCAGATGAAGTCCAGAGTCGGTGTCGGTTGTTTTCCAAGAGGATCCGAATAACAATCAGGAACCAAAAGCAGCAGGGCAGGAGCACACAGGAAGCAGTATACTCAGGCACTGGACTAAGCTTTAGGGGCGGCTTTTAAACAGATGGACAGGAAGTAGGGCAACAGAACAGAAAACTCCATGTTAACAAAGGGCAAGCTCTTTCAAAAGAAAACTGGAAAACCCGGAACTCTGACACTGGCAGTTTTTTAAGTTGGCTCCAGATGATTCTAAAAAGGCCATTTGCAACACCTGCCATGCCAGCATCAGCAGGGGTACCAAAACTAGCAGCCTGACCACCACCAGCATGATCAGGCACATGTCAGCCAAGCACCCGACTTTGTGGGAAGTACAACAGAGTCGAGGAGCAGTGCTTGCTGATGTCACTGCTACGTCTTCGCTGGTTGTGCATGCGAGCCAATCCCCTGTCCATGCTGCCTGCGAACAAGCCTCCTCCACTCCTGCACCTGCAGTTGCCTACGCAGAAAGAACACCATCATCAAGCACGTCCTTGTCCCAGCGCAGCGTTCAGTTATCCATTCAGCAAACCTTTGAACGCAGGCGCAAATACACTGCCAACACCCCACATGCCACAGTTCTAAATGCTAACATTTCGCGACTGCTTGCGCTGGAAATGTTGCCTTTTAGGCTGGTTGAGACAGAAGCATTCCACGACCTGATGGTGGCAGCTGTCCCACGTTACTCGGTCCACAGCCGCCACTATTTCTCCCGGTGTGCCGTCCCCGCATTGCATAACCACGTGTCACAAAACATCACACGTGCCCTGAACAACGCTGTTTCAGCCAAAGTCCACCTAACCACAGACACGTGGACAAGTGCATGTGGGCAAGGCCGCTACATCTCGTTGACGTCACACTGGGTTAATATTGTGCAAGCTGGGACCCAGTCTGAGCGAGGGACGGAACACGTCCTTCACACACCAAGTTTTGCAGGCCCTACCTCAGTCAGGGTTTCACACACACTCTACAGCTCCGGAATGTCATGCTCCTCAGCCTCCTCCTCCTCCTGCGCATCCTGATCCACTTTACCCTCCACACCAGTCCCAAGCTGGAAGTGTCGCGGGCGGAGGAGGGGACGGTGCGCTCTCCCACTGCTCGGGTCCGGCTGACGCTGCTCTACGGCTGCTGCTGCTCGTTGGCTCGAGCGATGGCCGGATCCCGGGGACTCGAGCGGCGCTACTCGCCCGTGAGTGAAAAGCGGTGGTTTGGGTTTTGGGGATATTGTCCGTGACGCCACCCACGGTTGTGGTGATTGTGTGGACACCACCGCTGCTCTGGACGGGGATCCCGGGAGCCTGTGACAGGGAGCAGCTTTGTTGTTATTTCTCCCCTCCGTGGGTAGGGGGGGTTGGTTGTCCCGGGGCCTGGTGATGGGGTAGAGATGGATGACAGGCGGGTTGCGGGGCCTGATGAGGTGCAGGGTCGCAGGGGCAGCGCTGTGCCGCACGGCACGGAGGTACTCACTCAGCCCAATGATGATGACACAGTTCACGGTAAAACAAGTGGCTGGATGGACGGGTCACTCGGACGGCTGCGGTTGTTCCTCCCTGCAGGTTAGTGATGACTGTCTCTACCTGCACCTAAGTTAAGTGTTGGTAGTGATGGTTTCCCAACGGTAACCCGCTCCCCGACCTGGATATGGGCCGGAGGAGCCCCTTTTGCCCACAGGCGCTGGCCCTGGGAGACGGTTGCCCTTGGCGGTGGCGGTGTCTCCCCTTCACGGTTGTACGGTTGCCTTCTATCTGGACTTGGCTGTTTGGAAACCCTGAGGTTCCCTTCACTAACGGATTTGGCAAATTCACGGCGACACCAAGCCTTGCCGGGATCCGAAAGTCCTCTGCCAATGGTGCTGGCTTCTCTTTGTATACCGGTCCGGTACGGCCGGGTCACCACCCGTCCACGGTCCTTACGGCAGACTCCAATCGGCCTCCACTGCAGACGGTCACCACATCCTGCCAACCTTGCTGTCCTGTCCGGGCCACACACCCGGACCAACTTCAGGCTCTTTGCTGTCACTTTTCTCCTCTCTACTACTTTCCTCCTTCCACTTCCTTAGCTTAACTCTCACTGCCTGTGTTTTCCCTCCTCCTCGGTGGGTGGAGACCAACCGCCTGGCTCCACACCCTGGTGTGGACAACAGCCCCTGGGGAAGGCAACAAGGATTTTGTGTTTTGACTATGATATGCCTGCAGGGAGTGTGGGGTGTTTAAGTGTTGTGCTCTGTGGCCCCTGGCTTGTCCAGGGCGACACAGAAGCACTGCAGCACTGCCTCGGCGAAGCGGCAACAGGCAGTGCTGAAGCTAATCTGCATAGGTGACAAACCCCACAATGCAGAAGAGGTGTGGACAGCTCTGAAACAGCAGGCAGATCACTGGCTCACAACTCTGAACCTAAAGCCAGGAAAGGTCGTGTGTGACAATGGCCGGAACCTGGTGGCGGCTTTGAGGCGAGGCCAGCTGACACATGTTCCATGCGTGGCCCATGTGCTCAACCTCGTGGTTCAGCGGTTTCTAAAGTCATACTCAGAGCTGTCTGATCTGCTGGTAAAAGTTCGCCGCCTGTCTGCACATTTTCGAAAGTCACCTACTGCTTCAGCCGGCCTTGCCGGCTTAAGACGCCGTTTGCATCTTCCGGCACACAGACTGGTGTGTGATGTCCCCACGCGTTGGAATTCAACTCTGCACAAGTTGGTCAGGATATGTGAGCAGAAGAGGGCAGTTGTTGAGTACCTGCATCACCTAAGCCGTCGGGAAATGGGTCAAACTCCACACATAACACCTGAGGAGTGGAGATGGATGTCCGACCTATGCACCATCCGCCAAAACTTTGAGGACTCCACCAAGATGGTGAGCGGCGATGACGACATTATTAGCATCACCATACCGCTTCTCTGCCTTCTAAAATGGTCTCTGCTCAAAAAACAACCATGATGCATTGCAGGCGGAGCGCGATGAGTTTGAGCAAGAAACAGTAGTGGGTGTGGGTGATGATAACACACAGCCCAGCCTCGTCTCATCACAACGTGCAGTGGAGGACTATGACGAGGAGGAGGATGAAGACATGGAGCAACTCTCTGGCCAAATTGAGGATATGACATGCAGTCATATCCTCGGTTCAGCGTGGCTGGCCAGAGGACAGGGTAGATGATGATGAGGAGGAGGAGGAGGACAGCATGTTCAGTCATCGTGTTGGTCAGGATACTGAAGTGATGGCTGTTAAGAGTCTGGCACACATGGCTGACTTTATGGTAAGCTGCCTGTCTCGTGACCCTCGCGTTAAGAACATCTTGGCCGACAATCATTACTGGTTGGTAACACTGTTAGACCCACGCTAAAAGGAGAACTTTATGTCTCTTATTCCCGAGGCGGAGAGGTCAGGCAAAATGCAGCAGTTCCAGAAGGCCATAGTCACGGAAGTAGGCAAAGCATTCCCCTCACAAAACGCTAGCGGCATAGGTCAGGAATCAGTGGACAACCAAGGCGTACAGCCGAGAGGGGCACAAGTCCAATCCGCCAGAGGTAGGGGAACAGTCTTTAAGATGTGGGACAGTTTTCTCAGCCCCTCACATACCACAGCCCCTGAGGTGAGGGGTAGTGCCACAAGAAATCCTAAGTTTGGCCAGATGCTCAAGGAGTACCTTGCAGATCAAACAACTGTACTCCGACATTCCTCTGTGCCTTACAATTAATGTGTATCCAAGCTGGAAACGTGGCATGAATTGGCTCTCTACGCCTTGGAAGTCCTGGCCTGCCCTGCCGCTAGCGTTTTGTCAGAGCGTGTTTTTAGTGCCGCAGGTGGAATCATTACAGATAAACGCACCCGCCTGTCAACTGTAAATGCTGACAGGCTGACTCTGATCAAGATGAACAAGGGTTGGATTTGGCCAGACTTCACCACACACACCAACAGCAAATTACAGCGGAATTTAAAGTTTGTAACGGGAATTTGCCATGTACCTCCACTCACCCATGGTAACACACTTCTGGACTTTGGCTAATCGCTGGACTGCTCCTCCTTCTCCTCATGCGCCATCATGGTGACCGTTACAATAGTTAAGCCGTTGTTTCAGGTATACCCCCAGTGGTAAATTTTTTCGCCCATTCTTTCTGAATGGGCATTACAACGACAGGAGACCCGCTCCTTTGCAATGGGAACAATGTTTTGAGGCCCTCATGCACATCTCTATCCAGGGACAATGTGGAGCCTCCAAATTTTTGGCTGCCCTGCCTAAGGGCTATACTACAATAGACCCACTTCCTTACAATGGGCACTTCATGTTTACAGGCCATCATGCACGTCTCTATCCAGGGACAATATGGAGCCTGACGCTGCCACCGACTGCCACACACATGCTGTTTTTAAATGCAAGCACGGACGCAATAAGAACCTAACTGGTTTTTAGGAGCGACAATTACTGAGAAGTCTGACACTATCAGACACTGCTGACTGACGTGTATTATACACTAGACTTGTGCGTTATATAATAGTTTGTGCAAAACGCGCACCTGTACGCTGCCACCGACAGACACACACGTGCTGTTTTTAAATGCAAGCATGGACGCAATAAGAACCTAACTGGTTTTTAGGAGCGACAATTACTGAGAAGTCTGACACTATCAGACACTGCTGACTGACGTGTATTATACACTAGACTTGTGCGTTATATAATAGTTTGTGCAAAACGCGCACCTGTACGCTGCCACCGACAGACACACACGTGCTGTTTTTAAATGCAAGCACGGACGCAATAAGAACCTAACTGGTTTTTAGGAGCGACAATTACTGAGAAGTCTGACACTATCAGACACTGCTGACTGACGTGTATTATACACTAGACTTGTGCGTTATATAATAGTTTGTGCAAAACGCGCACCTGTACGCTGCCACCGACTGCCACACACGTGCTGTTTTTAAATGCAAGCACGGACGCAATAAGAACCTAACTGGTTTTTAGGAGCGACAATTACTGAGAAGTCTGAAACTATCAGACACTGCTGACTGACGTGTATTATACACTAGACTTGTGCGTTATATAATAGTTTGTGCAAAACGCGCACCTGTACGCTGCCACCGACAGACACACACGTGCTGTTTTTAAATGCAAGCACGGACGCAATAAGAACCTAACTGGTTTTTAGGAGCGACAATTACTGAGAAGTCTGACACTATCAGACACTGCTGACTGACGTGTATTATACACTAGACTTGTGCGTTATATAATAGTTTGTGCAAAACGCGCACCTGTACGCTGCCACCGACAGACACACACGTGCTGTTTTTAAATGCAAGCACGGACGCAATAAGAACCTAACTGATTTTTAGGAGCGACAATTACTGAGAAGTCTGACACTATCAGACACTGCTGACTGACGTGTATTATACACTAGACTTGTGCGTTATATAATAGTTTGTGCAAAACGCGCACCTGTACGCTGCCACCGACAGACACACACGTGCTGTTTTTAAATGCAAGCACGGACGCAATAAGAACCTAACTGGTTTTTAGGAGCGACAATTACTGAGAAGTCTGACACTATCAGACACTGCTGACTGACGTGTATTATACACTAGACTTGTGCGTTATATAATAGTTTGTGCAAAACGCGCACCTGTACCCTGCCACCGACTGCCACACACGTGCTGTTTTTAAATGCAAGCACGGACGCAATAAGAACCTAACTGGTTTTTAGGAGCGACAATTACTGAGAAGTCTGACACTATCTGGACTGTTTTAGACTGTGTACACCAGCCCCAGATATGATGAAGGCTGGTATACGGTCACCACTAGGAATGGCTATATACCCTGCCTGCCTGCCTGCCTGTATACTGCTACAATAGTCCTGACAAGGACTCTTCTGGTCACTAGCCTGTATTCCGACCTGGCTATACCCTGCCTGTATATAGCAACAATAGTCCTGAGAAGGACTCTGCTACTGTACTCCGACCTGGCTATACCCTGCCTGCCTGTATACAACTAGAATAGTCCTGAGAAGGACTTTTGGTCACACTGTTTGCAGCCCTGCAACTGAAAAAGCTATAAAGGGCCGCAAAGCTTTCCCTGAATCAGCGACACTCTCCCTGCACTGACTGTCTGGATAGCTGTGAGCAGAGCACAGCGCGCCGGCCGGTATAAAGGCTCGGTCACGCTGTGCAGGCCGGCCAATCACTGCAATTCCACAACTAACAGGGCTGTGGCATTGCAGTGGTCTGCCACCCAATCCCTGCATGAGGGCTGGCTCTCAAAAGAGCGCCAACATGCAGAAATGAAGACCACGAGTACAGCACGAGTATCGCGAGATTACTCGGTCCCCGCCGAGCAGTCCGAGTACAGCGATACTCGTGCGAGTACCGAGTAGTTACAAGCATGCTCGCTCATCACTACTGCTATTCAATCCACCACTGCAGGTAAATTCCCTGGGCCAGATGGGTTTACCCCTGCTTTTTACAAATACCTTAAGGACTAATTTGCCCCAGTAATAGCCAAAACTTTTAACTCTTCGAACAAACATACTTTTTTTTGCCCCCTAACACATTAGTGTACTTCCCAAGCCTGGGAAGGATCCCTCGATCACAGCTATTTATAGGTCTATAACGTTATTTAATGTGGATATTAAATTGCTTTAAAAAATTTTAGCAGACAGACTGGCTTTTCTGTTGCCTTCTCTTATTAACATGGATCAAGTGGGAATCATTCAAGGCTGGTAAGCAAGATATACTACCATTAAGACATTGTTTATTATATCTAAAGCCAAAACTAAACTTATAGAAAAGGCTTTTGATAGGGGTCACTGGGGGTTCATGAAAGAAGCTCTGCGTCAAATAGGCATAGGTCCAGGTTTTTTGCAAGTTTTTCGCTTTATTATTATCTTTTATTACACAGTATATCTTCCAACCTTGTATTTCTTTACTTTCTTTAACAAAGGAATTTGATCAATTTAGCCCTCTGAGCAATTTTAAGGTAAATTACTCAAATGCCAAAGCCTTGAACAAAGTTAGTCATGTGATTGACAACTTTCCTCTCAAGTAACAATTAGATGCAATAAAATATTTGGGAGTGTTCATTCCTTCTAACTCCTCCAAATTGTTTATGAATAATTATCAAACACTTTCAGATTGCACTCTTAAATACCTTGTGTATTATAGTAAACTGAAATTATCCTGGTTCAGAAGGATGAACGCTATCAAAATGGATATTCTACCTCATCTCCTATATATTTTTCAAACTACCCTTATTTTGTCACATGGAGTTTTGCACAAACTTCGCCGACCGTCATGGCGGTGTCGGACTCTTTTCACATTGCAGGTTCTTACACCCCGCCCGATGGTTTCCCGGGTGTCTGGGATCAAGACAGACAGAGTCGGGCTTCAACCTACTATGTGCTGATTCATAGGCAGGCTGGCGGGAGTTAATCTCTGCTAGTCTTCATGTTAGGCTCCTTTGTTGATTGGTGGGGAAGCCAATCACATCTGCTCCCATCCTATTTATGCTGAATGAAATCTTATACCCATGCCAGCTATAATTTCTGTGTTGGTCTGTGTGGTGTGGCGTTCCAGACTCTGGTGAAAATTGTGCTATTTGCTTGTTGGGGAAGGGGAATGAGATCAGGACTGGTCAGGAGCAGGGTCAGTAAGGAGATTCAGGTATCTCCACCATCAGGAGTATCCCTGATATTAGGGATAGCATAGGGCCCCCTAACTTGAGGTACAGCTTGGAGGGCCCTAGATCCCCGCTATCCCATAGTCATTGTGACACATTTCTCCTCCTCGTAGCTTTGGTTACGTATGTTTGGGGCAGATCAAGGCCTATAATAGACATGCAAACTATAGTCTGCTGTAAATCCCAAGTGGGAACTGGTACTCCCAAATTCAAGGATTATTTCAAATCCACCATTTTAGTCCACCTCTTAGACTGGCATTTTTACACTTTAACTAAACAATGGGTTCGACTTGAACAAGAAGTCTTATTTATCCCTTTGAATCATGTTCCCTCAGTTCCTCCAGCGGACATTCCTTTGTATAATCTACCTACCAATCTAACCAGGGATACACTTAAAATTTGGCATACACGCCTTAAAAAAAAACTGGCTTTCTAGAATTCTTAGTACAGTGGTACCTCGCTTAACGAGTAACCCACTTAACGAGAATTTCGCTTAACCAGCAAAGCTTTCTGTAAATTTATAACCCGCTTTACGAGAAAGCTTTGCTGTATGAGCGAAATCCTCACCGCACACACTTCCGGTTCCATACATCCACCGCGCTCTGACCCGCACTTGCAGTCCACATAAACAGTCCACATAAACACACACATGTACGCACAAACACACACGCACGCACACACATACAGTATTATGCTCACCTTACCTTCCGTTCTTGGCTCATGGTTCTTGTAGTTCCCGGGTACATCGCGGCGAACTACAAGTACCATGAGGCCGGCGGTGGAACGGAAGGTAAGGTGAGCATATAATGTGTACCTTCCGTTTCATCGCCGGTCTCCTGGGTCCTGTAGTGTTCCGCTCCACTCCACTCCAGGCATCCAGGCATCAGCATCCATAGCGACGAAGCAGGAACTTCCTGGTTCCTGTCACCGCTACTCAAAGGCAGCGCGCTGGCCAATCAGAGGCAAGCGGCTCTTCCTTTGACGTCAGCACTCTGGCAGGAAGTTCCGCACTCGTCGTTATGGTTACCCGATACACGGCCCGCACCGGAGAACAGCAAGTCCCAGGAGACCGGCGATGGAACGGAAGGTAAGGTGAGCATAATATGTGCGTGTGCATGCGTGCTTGTGTGTTTGTGTGAGTTTGTGTGTGTTTGTGTGTGTCTGTACATGTTTGTGTGCGTTTGTGCATGTGTGGAATGATAGAATAGGGGACCAGGATGGGACATTTAACACATTGTGGAACGAATTGTCAGCATTGCAATGATTTCCTATGGGAAATCTTGCTCTGCTGAACGAGTAACTTGATTAACAAGCACAGTCCCAGAACGGATTGTTCTCGTTAAGCAAGGTTCCACTGTACTCCACTCTTCTCCACTTCTTTTCAACATGGATACTTGCGTCATTGCTTTCTCAGCTGGAGAGATATGTAGGACACCTGTCTGCATCATGTATTTAGTGACTGTAAGTTACGCCTGTTTAGCTCTGTTCAAAATCATATTCCTTCACAGAAACTTTTATGGTTTGAATATTTACAATTGCATTACTTTATTTCCTCACAGAGAGCAAATTGCTGATTCTACTCCACACCCACTTTTTTGAAAAGATAATGGTTTAGTCAGAGGGGGTAATTGGAAAAGTTGAGTTTCCAAAGGGCCTAGGAACTGGGAGTAGCAATCTGCCACTCATATTGGGAGAAAAGATTTTTATTCACTCATAAACTGTCTGTTGCCTGCAGTGCTGTTACGTTCAGTCCAGGAGTGGACCCACTGGGCCGTGCACCGGACTCCCCCAGGGAGGTCACTAGGAGCGAACCCCTATCCAGGGACTGTCTGGCGACCACCCCAGAGGGCCTAGATGCACAGTGGCCGTAACACAGGCGGGATACCGGGAGCGTCCTTGGAAAGTCCGGAAGGAATACTGAGGCCAGTGCCGTGATGACGTCGGACTGGAGGGAATCAGAACGGATGACCGGAGCTGGGTGAAGGACCAGCTGTAGCATACACTGGGTGTCAGGTTCTGAGGACAGAGACAGGGTTAATCCAGGAGCAGAACACAGAGGGCTTGAACACTATCACAAGATACTAAGCTGTGAGAACTTGTTGAACAAGCACCACCCGTATGTAACAGGAAGTCTTTTATACCCTGCATCTGCAATCAGCCATATCCTGTTCCAGGGATGCTGGCCCTTTAAGAAAAGGTGAATGAGCGTGCCCGCGCCCTAATGCACATGCGCGAAGCCCGGGAGCCAGAGGCAAGCACAGGAGGCTGGGGACAGGATCCAGAGGAGTCGGAGGCAGAGTCCCGAGTCGCAGCAAGCCGGGGGGACCGCCGAGCAGGAAGCACGGGGGATGCAGGGGAGCTGGAGCGGGAACCGGGGCCCCGGTCGGTGAGCATGGGGATCGGATCAGTGGGTACGGAGCGGCGTCGGGACACCGGGACCGGAACAGTGGGTAAGGAGCGGTACCGGGACCGGATCAGTGGGTAAGGAGCATTGCCGGGACACCGGGGGCGTGACAAGTGCTCAGGAAAAAAAATTACAAAATATTTCGAGATGGTACCAATGCTCTTATAAGTTGCATGTCATTTTTACTTTTGTCTTGGACACTTGCTGGCGTTTGTCAGAGAAAAAATGGCACCAAACCTCTCAAAAAGACAACCCTGGTGGTTGTGCACCCCTGCACAGCTATAATGATTGCCTGGGTTAGAACACCGCCACTCATAGAGATTTGCAGCTGCTTGTGGAGAGCGATGTCTCCACATGTGATGAGGAAGATATTTGTCAGTTCCCCCTCAGGCTGTAGGGGTTGGGTGCGTAACAACTAATGCAGTAAGGGAAATAGCCAGGCAGGGAAACTGGTATAATTGCAATCAATCCCCTCCTGTACGGGAGGTGGATGAAACCTACCTGGTCCACTGCTGCACCATACACCTCTCAATTGCAATGGTGCATCGAGATAGACAATAGGAATCTACAGCGAAAATGGTGTATAACAGGGTGCTGCAGACCATAGATGAAGGAAATATAATTTATTGCACTACTTGTTTCAAGGACTAATGCTGTCCTCAGGTGTTCTTATCTGCATACAGTCTGGTCACAGAGAGTAGGGTTGTAAACAGTCCTCAGATTGCTCTTCTATCCACTCTATCCTCTTCTATAAGCTATCAAAAGAAAGATATTCTTTGGGGGGGGGTTTAACGATAGTGCGTTCTGTGATTCCATGACACTGGCGTCAACTCAGATTCTAACAATGTCCAAATGGTACACGGAGATGGCAAGTATTTGTTGAATGGAGGACTTATCTGCGGAGCATTCTGGGCATTCCATGATTCATCAGATTTTCATAGGATATTTCAATAGGCTCTTTTTATAGTTTGTTTGGACCGGGGTTGGTGCTATGTAAGATATTCTGTGAAGTATATTATGACTCTTGTATTTCTTGTTTCACCTCCCTTTTTTTCTCCTTTCCCTTCCCTCCTTTTTCCAAATAATTCCTGAAATATCACCTTTGCCTACCTTATCTCTCTTTTCCCTCTTTTAGGTATTTGTTTCTTTATTTCATGCTGATTTGCTTGACCACTTGTTTTCATTTTAATTGATTCTAATAATATAATATGTTTTCATTGCTAATTTTTTATTTGTAATTTTGTAACAGTTGACCTTTAATAAAAACGGATGGAACATTAAAAAATGAAACATTATTGAATCTAGACCAACCCTAAAATGATCAGTGAGGCCATTATTGGTTCCATTTGCATCAGTTGTACAGTAGATCAGTTTGGGGCATGAATTCTATTTCTAAAATGGAACAGACAATTAAAACTCTAGACCACAAGTGTGAACATAGCTTACTACTAACCATCAGAAGGAAAGTAGGCATGACAGTTTTTGATCAGATTTACAAATGAAACTCACCCATTTTTTTACTAATGTGTCTCTAAAAGAAAAATTGCTGTCCATTTTTTACTCAGCAGTCCATATGAATAGCTTTATATGCACAAAATATACAGTATATACTCTCTGTGTGTGTGTGTGTGTGTGTGTGTGTGTGTGTGTGTATAATTTTTTTTTTTTTATATTTATTTTTTTTAATAATAATAAAAAAAATCAGTCAGTCAAGACAGTCAGATTGTGAAAGCTGGCACACGGACCAAAATTAGATCTGTTTCAGTGAAAAAAGTCACTTTCTCCACATATGACAAAAAAAAGTATGTGTGTTTGACGCCTAAAATCTACTTTGAGTCTCTACTGAACATTTAACTGGAAAGAGTGGCGAGGGGCACATTGAAATATAAACCCATAACAAAGACATCTTTAACAGTGAAAAAATGAAAGAAAACAACTTAGTGGTCTAACATCATAAATGATTATTCCCTGCTTTATGGACTACTCTTATAGTCAGTTAGTAACTGAATTGCATTTCAATTGTAAGGAAATTATATAAAATATATAACATAAAAACTACATTTTAAAGTACTGTTAATGAAAAATAATATTCTGCCTTTTTCTTGGCAGATGACTGTACCAGACGTTCAGAGCGAAATATAATATTTTCAGATGTTGGAACACAAAATACATGTGAAGAACATACCATTATCGTAGAATCACATCCAGCTCTTGACAGCAAAGACCTATCGCCTGATCCTATTGAAGGGATCCCTTCTTCTGCTTCATCAAAGATCATTATACAAGACAAAAGTCACAGAAAAGCTGTTAAACGACAAATAGCACACAAAGGAGAGAAGTCATTTTCCTGTTCAGAATGTGGGAAATGTTTTAATCTGAAAACAAATCTTGCTAGGCATCAAAGAAGTCACACAGGGGAGAAGCCATTTTCATGTTCGCAATGTGGGAAATGTTTTAATTGCAATACAAATCTTGTTGCACATCATAGAACTCACTCAGGAGTGAAACCATTTTCATGTTCTGAATGTGGGAAATGTTTTAATTGGAAAACAAGTCTTGTTGCACATCAGAGAATTCACACAGGGGAAAGGCCATTTTCATGTGTGGAATGTGGGAAATTGTTTACTTGGAAAGCAAGTCTCATTGCACATCAGATAATTCACACAAAGGAGAAGCCATTTTCATGTTCAGAATGTGGAAAAAGCTATAGCGAGAAATTGAAATTTGTGAGACATCAGAGAATTCACACAGGGGAAAAGCCTTTTTCATGTTCAGAGTGTGGGAAATGTTTTAATTGTAAAACACATCTTGCTTTACATCAGAAAATTCACACAGGGGAGAAGCCATTTTCATGTTTGGAATGTGGGAAATGTTTTAATCGGAAAACAAATCTTGTTAGACATAAGAAAATTCATACCAGGGAATAGCAATTTCATGTTTAGAATCTGGAAAATGTTTTAATTGGAAAACAAATCTTGCTTCAGCAAGTTCACACAAGGAAGAAGCCATACTCATATTCAGATTGTGGGACAATTATTAAAGAAAATGTTTTTTTTGCAGTGACGTAGCTAGATGTCGATGGGCCCTGGAGCAAAATTTGGACTTGGCCCCCCATGTTGGTCAGATGTATTTATATTTATGTATGCATTTAGCATTCCAAATCCTATAACCACATATGAGTTTCCCTCCCCCATTATGTAGTAATGTCCCCCATCCTGTTCAAATATACCACATTCTGGGCTCATTCCTGGTAAATATGTTCCCCATACCCTGGAGGGGGGGCACAGTATATGATTCTACAACAATATTTTCACTCCACTAGTCTATACGAGGTTCTAGAGGCAAGAGGCTTCGGAGCTGCTGCTAATAGTTGCCCAACCCTACTACTAATCCAAAAACTTTGGGATAAAACTAAAAAACTACAAGACATTCAGGGAATTTCACAATACACCTCTATATGGAAACCTCCATGGTTACCTAACTTGCATCGTTTAGAGGGGTTTGGGAACTGGGCTTTGAGAGGGATAAATAGATTCACACATATTGTGGAGGGGGGGCCAACTTAGAGGCTTCCCTCAGTTGCAAGCAGCGTTTGGGATCCAGAATTCGGAGTTTTATAAGTACTTGCAACTGAGACATGCCTATCAGGCAGAAACCTCTATTACGGGTAGAGCATTGGAGCAGAACAAAGTCATGCAACGCATAGCAACCTCTAGAGGCTCAGCGGGAGTGATCTCTCGTTTATATTGGGATCTATTATATCTGGTGCACCGGAATTGTCCAGTAAACGCAAAAGAAAAATGGGAACGAGCTATAGGACCTATTGAGGACAACCAATGGGTAGAAATTTTAGAAAGAATTCCTAGTCTATCACTGGGGCAGGCATACAGACTGTCACACCTGCACGTTATTCACCAAGTATATCGCACTCCTAGATTCCTGTTTGATATTGGAGTTAGAACTGACCCCTTCTGCCCGCGATGCAAAATATGTTCCGCAGATCTATTACATATGATGTGGTCGTGTCCTGATATTAAACATTACTGGAGAGAGATGACAGAAATAATCGATAGAGTATATACGGTAGAGACGAGCTTAACTCCCTTTGTATGTATTCTGGGATACGTGGACGATTTACCTTTGGAGGAGGAGGGCAAAGTGGCCGTATCTAGACTATTATATATTGCCCGGAAATTAATCGCTCAACACTGGATCTCGGACCACAGTCCTACAATATCTGAATATGTCAAAAAAGTTAATTGGGTGATAAACGTGGAGAAAAGTATATATTGGAAAAGAAATGGAGTAATCAAATTTGAAAAAATATGGGCACGATGGATAAATGGGTCAGGGTTGGCTTCGAGGGAACTGATTAGGTTTAGATTGGGCTTGCTCTAAATTGATAAGGGGCAAAAGGCGAGAAATTTCTACAGAACTTATCTATAATGATGACGGAGGTTTGGGGAGAAGAGAGTAACATGGGAACAGGTTGGATTCTTCATCAAAAATTACATCTAAATGTGTACAATGCCAAACAAAGCAAAAACTCAGAAAGAAAAACAAAAGTCTAATTGGATTAATTGATAAAGGTAATAATGGTACTTAAAAAACTTTTGTCTAGGAATGTGTGGAGCTGCAGATTTGACATTATTTCTCCTTTCTACAAGTCTGTTTGTTAAATGTTTGTTGGGGAGGGGAGGCTTGGGAGGGGGGTAGAGGCTGGGTAGCTTCCAATGTTTATTTGGTTGTAACTTGTAAAACTTTAATAAAAACATTTCATTAAAAAAATATGTTCCCCATCCTGGTAAATGTCACTCATGGTGGGCTTCTTCCCGGTTAATATGTCCCCTATGCTGGTATACAGTATATGCCCTCCATCCTGGTATATGTATCCCCATGCTAGGACCCATCCTGGATTATATGTCCCCATCCTGGTTAATATGTCCCTATCCTGGAAAAAATATCTCCCATCCTAGGCCCCAACCTTTAATATATGTCCCCATCCTAGGCTCCATCCTGGTATATATGTCCCCATCCTAGGCCACATCCTGGTACATATGCCCCCATTCTGGTAAAAATGACCCCATTCTGGGATATATATATATATATATATATATATATATATATATATATATATATACTGTATACCAGGAAGGGAACATATATATAACAGGATTTGCACAGGATGGGGACATGTATACCAGGATGTAAACATATATACCAGGAGGAGCCAAGGAGTGGGACATATATACTAGGAGGGGGACATATATACCAGGATGAGAGACTTATTTACCAGGATGGGGACATATACAGTATACCAGGATGGGGTTTTATATATATATATATATTATAAAATTATATATATATATATATATAAAACCCCATCCTGGTATACTGTATATGTCCCCATCCTGGTAAATAAGTCTCTCATCCTGGTATATATGTCCCCCTCCTAGTATATATGTCCCACTCCTTGGCTCCTCCTGGTATATATGTTTACATCCTGGTATACATGTCCCCATCCTGTGCAAATCCTGTTATATATATGTTTATATATATGTTCCCTTCCTGGTATACAGTATGTCCCCATGTGTGCCAATCCTGGTATATATGTCCCCTTCCTGATATATGTCCCCATCCTGGGCCCCTGCTAGTATATTATGCCCCCCTCCTGGTATATATGTCTCCATTCTGGGCCAATCCCGGTATACATGTCCCCGTCTTGGTTTATTTGGGCCCCTTCTAATATATACAGTGCCTTGCGAAAGTACTTTGCCCCCTTGAATTTTTCAACCTTTTCCCACACTTCAGGCTTCAAACATAAAGATTAAAATGTTAATGTTATGGTGAAGAATCAACAAGTGAGACACAATTGTGAAGTTGAACGAAATTTATTGCTTATTTTAAACTTTTGTAAAAAAGAATAAACTGAAAATTGGGCTGTGCAATATTATTCGGCCCCTTTACTTTCAATGCAGCAAACTCACTCCAGAAGTTCATTGAGAATCTCTGAATGATCCAATGTTGTCCTAAATGACTGATGATCATAAATATAAGCCACCTGTGTGTAATCAAGTCTCCATATAAATGCACCTGCTCTGTGATAGTCTCAGTATTCTGTTTAAAGCGTAGAGAGCATCAAGAAGAACAAGGAACACAACAGGCAGGTCCATGATACTGTTGTGGAGAAGTTTAAAGCTGCATTTGGTTACAAAAAGATTTCCACAACTTTAAACATCCCAAGAAGCACTGTGCAAGCAATCATATTGAAATGTAAGGAGTATCATACCACTGCAAATCTACCAAGACCCAGCCGTTCATCCAAACTTTCATCTCAAACAAGGAGAAGACTGATCAGAGATGCAGCCAAGAGGCCCATGATCACTCTGGATGAACTGCAGAGATCTACAGCTGAGAAGGGAGAGTCTGTCCATAAAACAACAATCAGTCGTACAAATCTGGCCTTTATGGAAGAGTGGCAAGAAGAAAGCCATTTCTCAAAGATATCCATAAAACGTGCCGTTTAGTTTGCCACAAAGCACCTGGGAGACAGACACACCAAACATGTGGAAGAAGGTGCTATGATCAGATGAAACCAAAATTGAACTTTTTGGGCACAAAGCCAAATGATAAGTTTGCCGTAAAAGCAACACAGCTCATCACCCTGAACACACCATCCCCACTGTCAAACATGGTGGTGGCAACATCATGGCTTGGGCCTGCTTTTCTTCAGCAGGGACAGGGAAGATGGTTAAAATTGATGGGAAGATAGATGGAGCCAAATACAGGACCATTCTTGAAGAAAACCTATTGGAGTCTGCAAAAGACCTGAGACTGGGACGGAGATTTGTCTTTCAACAAGACAATGATCCAAAACATAAAGCAAAATCTACAATGGAATGATTCCGTATTCAGGTGTTAGAATGGCCAAGTCAAAGTCCAGATCTGAACCCAATCAAGAATCTGTGGAAAGAGCACAAAATTGCTGTTCACAAACGCTCTCCATCCAACCTCACTCAGCTCGAGCTGTTTGCAAAGGAAGAATGGGCAAGAATTTCAGTCTCTCGATGTGCAAAACTGATAGAGACATACCCCAAGCGACTTGCAGCTGTAATCGCAGCAAAAGGTGGCGCTACAAAGTATTAACTAAAAGAGGCCGAATAATATTTCACGTCCCAATATTCAGTTTATTATTTTTTATAAAAGTTTAAAATAAGCAATAAATTTAGTTCAACTTCACAATTGTGTCCCACTTGTTGTTAATTCTTCACCATAACATTAAATTTTTTTATCTTTAAGTTTGAAGCCTGAAATGTGGGAAAAGGTTGAAAAATTCAAAGGGGCCGAATACTTTTGCAAGGCACTGTATGTCCTCTTCCTGGTATATGTGTCCTCATCTTGATAAATATGTCTCTGTTCTGTCCCAATGCAAAAATAAAAAAAAAAAAATTACTCTCCCTCCCCAGCTCCCACATCATGCGGCACCCCCCATTGATTTTTATCCATTGTACAATAAAGATTTATATTTTTAAATTTGTTGTGATCATATTTATAGGTTTTCTATTAGAAATCGCTTTTAGTTGCACATCAGGGAACTCACACAGGAGAGCAGCCATCTTCATGTTTAAAGTGTGAAAAATTGTGAAAGCATTTTTATGTTCAAATTGTGTGAAATGTTTTATTCGGAAAATAAGTCTTAATAGAGATCAGAGAACTCAAGAAGGAAAGTAGCCATTTTATTAATACTTTTTATAAGAATAATTTTCAAGTTATTTTCTAGTAAAGTCACATATCTAAAAATGAAAAGGAAAACAATGATTATTCAATACAATTACCAAAGGCCATTTGGTACTGAAAAGCAATTAGTATCCAAATAATACACATGCAACAATTATTAAGCAGGGTCATGGTGCATAGGCGCAGTCACAGAAAAAAACACTCCTATCTTTTAAAAACTGAAGAGGATAAGTTTTTGTGGTACATAGAAATAGTGGTGCTATTGATGCCCCTTTAAAGTCATAATCACTACAATACTTCTTTAATGCTATCCATAGATTTTGGTGCCCCTCTGCATAGCATGACACCCCAAAGGTGCTTCTTTTATAACATGATGTGCCCCACCTTATTTTGCTCCAATAGTTTTTACCAAATACACAGTTTAATGCCCCCATGGTTTATCTCCCCAGATAATATGATGCTCACACAGTGGATGCTGATTGTGAAAAGCTATTATAATGTAGAATTTGCCAATATTGTTTATATTTCCGTAATTATTTTGTTCTTATTAGAAATGAGAAATCCTGTATACACATATATACTATGTTTAACTGCAAAAATGTTTTGATAAGAATGACCTAGGAAGGGTAGTGATAAGCGGGTACTAAAATGCATGAGTGCTTGTTACTCAAATTGAGCAGGTTGGGCATTCGGACAGGCTCCATTCAAGTAACGAGTAGAGATGAGAGAGTACCGTAATATTCGTAATCGCTACACTCGTAACGAGTACTTTGTAATACTCTTGTATGTGTTCCATATAGCGAGTACTATGCAAGTCAATGGGAAATGCAAGTAATTTTAATTTTCTGCTGGACTCAACAGAGAGGTCTAGGGGCATGATGAGAAGGCTGAAATGGATGGGAAAGTGATGAAAGTGAATGGGGAGAGCCTGGAGAATATGCCTGCATGCATTTCTGACTCACATATGGTTTGTAGAAATGAGGATGTCACAGTATTAGACCACTTTAACAGATGCACAAGAACACCTACCAAGGGGGGTGTGGCCTAGCCACTGAATGGAGAAGACACATCTCTCCCAGCTCTCCTGAATATCAAGAAGAGAAGTGAACAAAAACACCGAACAAAGTTCACTAAAGCACTCTAAAAGGAGACAGGAGAGGGAGGAGACGCTGTGGGGACCCCTAAGTGAAAGAAAAAAAAACCCAGAGACCACAGAAAAGGTCCCATCAAGAAGAGACAGAGAGGCTGCAATGTGGAGGAAAATCCTCCATCATAAACTACAGCCCCAGAAGAAAAGACCCCTGCTGCAAAGTACATACAGCTAATTAAGACTTAAACAACAGGGACTGTAACAAGAGCTAAAGGTGAGGAGTTCATCTGATTCCTGAATTGCTCGGTGTCGGGTGACCAGCAGCTTCTGTCTTCCTCCTGTGGCAGTGTATGCCTCCCTTGGCTGCCTTCTGTTCCCCAGGGCGGCCCCTGCTATTATCTCCTGCGGCCATCTTGATAAGGAAAAAGCCTAGGCAGGAGCTGACAGGCAGCCAAAGTTCCTGAGAACTATAAAGGAATCTAGCGGCAGAATTAAATTATTTAACTATTTGACTCCCAACTCCCGGTGTAGTGGTATAAAACCAGACAAAATGGGGAAGAATAACAAACCTCATACTGAAGAAACAAACAAGGTGCATAAGACACCTAAGAAGACTCAAGATGAGAATAAAGCACAAAAACGTCCTGCAGCAGAAACTCCACAGCATACTAAACATTGCAGTGACCCACACAAACAGAAAATGAGCTCACTTCCAACTTGTCAATGGTCAGAGAGTGAAGAAGATGACGATCATAACTCTCTCCAACAAGACCTAAGTATAAAAGAATATCTAAAGGCTCTACCTACAGCAGACTATATGAAGAACCTATTCAAAGACTTCACACAGGCAGTGAAAGAGGAGATAGCAGATCTAAGAAATGATGTTAAAGCTGCGCACGACAGAATACAGACTCTGGAGAACAACAGCGAACAAATTTTGGTGCACGCCACAAAGGTAACAGAAATCTTAATAGAAAATCAAAAAGATCAATTCTTACAAAGAACTCACATAGACGATCTTGAGAATAGATCACGCAGAAATAACCTTAGAGTTAAAGGACTGCCAGAATCCATTCCTGATAAGGACATTTTCATTACACTAACCAAAATCTTCAACAACATCATCTGGAAAAATGACGACAACGACTTGAAAATTGAAAGAGCTCACAGGGTTTTCCGTTCCAGACAACTAAGGTCAGATAGGCCAAGGGATATTTTATGTTGCTTCCAAAACTTCAAGACCAAAGAAGACATATACCAAAAAGCGAGAGATACAGAGAAAATAGAATATGAAGGTAACGAGATCCAAATCTATCAAGACCTCACAAAGCTGACCCTGGACCTTAGACGGCAGCTTCAACCCCTGACAAAAGCCCTGAGAAACAAAAGCATTAACTACAGATGGCTCTTCCTATTTGGACTGGCAATTCCAATCAATAACCAAACTCTAATAATCAGAACTCCGGATTATCTGCCGCCTGCCCTCAAGAAACTACACCTGATGGATCTTCATGTTCCAGATTGGACAACTGCCGAAGTCTATCTAAACCTACCCCCATTACCAGCAATGGAGAAATGGTCCACAGTCATCTCACCCAAAGAAAAAAAGAAAAGAAGGCTGAACTCAGAACACAAGAGAACACCCAAAAAAGACTCAAAAGAAGACGATGAAGCCGAATGAAAATCAGATGTGAAACCCATGGCGTAACTATCTGATTTACCTATCATAATTATTGTCTAGTTTGATGAGTAATGCTGTCTTATAGACTTGTTGACATTAATAGAGAGGCGCAAGTTTGAATGTTTTGTGTTATGTTTTTTTTTGTTTTTTTGTTTTGTTTTTTTTTTTTCCCTCCGCCTCTCACAAGATATGTTCCCCTCTTTTTCTTTCCTCCCGCTCTTGTGCCCCGCCATCGAGGGGGGCAGAGGGGCGGGAGGGGTCTGGAAAATACATCCAGGTCGGAAAATACAACCCCCTTGGATCAGGCACGTAGGCCTGTCCCATAGGGAAATCTGACAGGATGTAATCAACTCATTTGACCAATTAAGACTCACCGGCAGTCTTTATAATCTAAAGCCCCCAACACCCATAGGTCCACACCCCCACGGACCTGTGATCCTTTCTTTTTTGCATTTACTGCTGGTGGGGTCTGCACCGTTGCCCATCCCCCAACCAGCTGCAAAAAAAAAAAAAAATTTCTACCAAATTAGTGATAGACCTGAGATCAAACTTCTCAGCATGGTTACCTCACTTTGTTGTTTTATTTACTGTTATGTTCTGGTTTACCCCAAACCCTGCTAGAAAAATCCAAAAAACATATAAACATGCATCTTTTAATTCCTAATGACTAGTATAAAAGTAGCTACTTTTAATGTAAGAGGCCTAAACATTTAAAAAAAAAAAAAAAAGGTCACAGATCTTAAACTATTTACAAAAAATAAAGTAGATGTGATATTCCTACAAGAAACCCATTTCAAACAAACACATACGCCTATAACCAAGAACAGATTTTATACCAAGTGGTATAACTCCAATTCCCCTATAAAAAAAAATAAAGGTGTTTCCATAATTATAAATAAAAGGATCCCCTTTACATTCCAAGATGTGCTACACGACACAGAAGGCAGATATATAATGCTTAAAGGCTCAATACACAATGTCCTGTTCACGTTAGCGAATGTATATGCACCAAACAATAACCAAGGCTCCTTCTTTAAAAAGTAACTGACATACTAGATAACTTTGCTGAGGGTCAATTAATTCTAGGCGGTGACGTTAACGTACCTCTACATCCCCCTTCAGACACATCGAACGGCCAATCGACAATACCACAAAAAACAATCAAATACATCAGAAAGCTCTTATCCACCCGACTTCTGATGAATGTTTGGAGAATAGTACACCCCTCCTCGATAGACTATTCCTTCTTTTCAGCTGTACATAAAAAATACTCGAGAATTGATTACTTGTTTCTTCCACACAAATGTCTAAGTCATGTAGATGACATCTCATATGACGCAATCTTATTTTCACACCATGCCCCGCTATTTCTTAATTTTGAAAATACACCAAGAAAACAAAGGGCCTATTAATTGGAAACTAAACAATAATCTCCTCAAAAATAATAACACACAAGAACAAATAGCTAAAAATATCAAAACTTTTTTTCAGAGAAAACTGTTTGGGTAACAAATGTGATTCCAATATATGGGAAACCCACAAGGCCGTCCTTAGAGGCTCTTTTATCGAATTAGGATCAAGATCAAAGAAAGAGAGGGAAAAAGAGATCACAACAAAAATAGCCCTAATAAAAAAATTAGAAGACAAACAAAAGACGTCACCTATTCTAGAAAAAAAACTCTACAATCTAAGATTCGAGCTGAGAGCTCTTCTTGACCAGAAATACGAGAAATTTCTGTCGTTTTCTCGATTCAAAGCATATTTATATGCAAATAAATGTGGTAAATACCTCGCAAATTTTATTAAGAAACAAATTAACTCTACCCACATACTAAAAATAAAAAATAATAAAGATCAGATCCTATACAAGACGGAAGATATTGCTAAAACATTTTCCGAATACTTTTCAAACATTATACAATCTAAAACCAAATTACAAGACTGAATCCGAAAAAATTGCAAAAACTAGGAATTTTTAAAAAAAATTAACTCTTCCTCAGCTCTCTGACACACAAAATAACTCTTTACCCTGCCCAATAACTAGAAATGAGGTAGAAGAAGCTATATCACAAACCCCAAATGGTAAAAGCCCAGGCCCAGACGGCTTCCCGATCGAGTACTATAAGCATTTCAAAGCTGAACTGGTTCCATATCTCACAGATTATTTATTTATTTATTTTTTTTAAACATCTTTTTATTGAATTTTAACCGAATTTCTTTTACAATCTGCTCTTATACAAAGAGCATTACATTGATGACATTATAATCAAAACAGTCCCGCCCACCCCTCCCCCCGCTCTGCGTGCGACCAGAAGCAACCTAAAATGGTAACTTATGTAATTGGTATGTGTCCATTGAGCAGTTCAAGAAGGTACCAAGAGGTCTGTCCAAACTGAGATTTAAGTCTATCCTTAAGCACTGTAGCCAAGTTAGGTATAAATAAAGACCATGTTTCAAAGAAACGCTTAGTCAGCTTCTCCTTATTCGACAGTGCATCCAGCCAGTCCATTTTGAATATGAACATTAGTTTTGTTTGGATAAACGCTAGAGAGGGTGCTTCAGGATTTACCCAGAGATGTAGGATACTTTTCCTAGTGGCCGAGGCCCAAATAGTTAACATTGCCCTGGTACCTCTCGGAAGACTTTGTTGAGCCTCCTCCAACATGTTAAAAATCGCCCACTGTGGTGTCAGAGCAAACTGAATATTGTATGTGTTTTGTAAGACTGAGTGAACGCTTCTCCATACTCCCTGTATCTGAACACAGTCCCATAAGTGGTGAAACAGGTCAGTGTCTCTTATGCCACATTTAGAACAAGAGTATAAGGCATTTGTGTCCATTTTTGATTGAATTTTTGGAGTAATATATGCTCTATGTAGAATCATCAAGGCCATATCTGTGTAGCTACTGGACGACAGAAATTTACGTTGCAACAGCGTGGCTTGTAAAAAATCCCTTACCTCGAACTCTGGCATGTCTACCTTCCATTTTGCTGGACCTGTTGTTTTCCCCTCCCATGTCCAAACTGTACGCAACATTGAATAAACCTGACTAGTCGAGGACGCCTGGCTTCTTGCCCTCCTAAGAAAGTTATCCACACTTCCTCCAAGATCTCCCTTTGGCTTGTCAACATGATATTTTTGTGCCAAGCTACGCGCCTGAAGAAAAAGAAAAGGCTGACCCACAAAAGCTGGAAATCGGTGTGCCGCCTTCTCGTAAGAAAGCAACGACCAATCAGCCTCCATTAGATCTGCAGCATAAGCACAACCCTGCATTGACAATGTTTCATAAATCCTCGGAGGGCGACCCTGGAGGAATCTCGGATTTCCAATAAAGGGTTGAAATGGGGAACTTGAAGTGTTAATTTTACCAAGTTTCCTCACCTTCCTCCACGTTTGTATAGTATGCCATAGTGTTGGATGATCCCTAACCTCACTCGGTATTTCCTTGTTCCCTAAATGCAGCAATGCTGTTAACGAGACTTGTGAACATAGCTGTTGTTCCAATTGTACATTGGCAAAGTGAGATACTCCTCGCACCCAGTCCAGCACATATCTAAAATTTGCTGCTAGATTATATCTGCCCAGATCTGGAAGATTTATGCCCCCTGCCCCTTTTGGTAATTGAAGCTTGATTAAGCTGATCCTAGTACGCCCCTTGTGCCCCCAAATTAATTTTCCAAAGGATGAATTTAGTAGCTTAATATCTGATTTGCGTAGAAGCAACGGGAGAGTCTGAAATAAGAACATTATTTTGGGGAATGCTACCATTTTAATTAAGTGACATCGGCCCGAAAAGGATATTTTCAGATGTTTCCAAGATTGGAGTAGTTGTATTAATGAATTTATAAGAGGCTTATAATAAATTTGATATAGTAACAAGGGGTTTGCTGGGAGCTGAATCCCCAAATATTTAATGGACCTGGTACACCACTGGAAGGGAAATAAGTTGTTATCAATTTTACCCGATTTGTACATTGCCAATGCCTCAGTTTTTTTGTAATTTACCCTGAAGCCTGAGGCCTTTCCAAAATTATTCAATGTGTTCATTATCTCTGGAATCGCTTGAGAGGGATTGGCAATAAACAATAAAATATCATCGGCAAAAGCCAAAAGTTTAATTGTTGTCCCACCGACTCATGCCCTGAAATATTGCTAAATTATGTAGGGTCCTCAACATTGGGTCCAGAGCCAAATTAAACAATAAAGGTGACAAGGGACACCCCTGCCTCATTCCCCTCTGTACCTCAAATGGCTCAGAGAATGTATTATTTATAGATAGTCTGGATTTGGGTTCTGTGTATATCATCTTGACTGCTTCGCAAAACCAGGATCCCACCTGGCGGCATGCCAAAAGATTATGTAAATAGGCCCAAGAGACCCTGTCAAAGGCCTTGTCCGCATCAAGGCTAACTACTATATGTTTGGTACATCTATGCTTCCTACTATAAGAGATAGCCCCAATAGCCGTCCTGATGTTATAGGTGATGGATTTCCCGTGCACGAATCCCGTTTGGAAGGGCAGAATAAGATCTGGAATCACTTGTTGTAATCTACCAGCTAGTATTTTAGTAAAGATTTTAAAATCAGAGTTGAGTAATGAGATGGGTCTGTATCCCTCCACCTGTAGTGGGTCTTTTCCTGGCTTAGGTAATACTATAATGTTTGCCTCATTGAACCTGTCGGGAATTATTCTATCTGTGACTATCTTATTATACACTGCACATAGATGAGGACCGATAGAGGCTCCCAAGATCTTATAATATTCGTTACTAAATCCGTCGGGCCCTGGGCTTTTGGCTAGTTTAAGAGTGCCAATAGTTTTTACTATTTCTGAAATATTTATAGGGGCGTTTAGTACTACTCTTTGTTCCTCTGTCAAGATGGGCGCTACGGTACCATGGATAAAATCAGCTTCCCCGTCAACCTCCCTCGGTTCCGCCTCATACAGCGAGCCAAAGAATGCCCTGAACTCCTCCACTATTTCCTCATCTTTTGTTACCATGCTACCATCTTTCTTTTTAATTTTTGTGGATTCTAGTGGTGGTTCTAAAGGGTTTGGTTAAAGAAGCTAGTAATTTCCCAGGTTTGTTGCCCCATTTAAAGTATTTATGTTTCTGATAGTCCAGGTTACTAAGTGCCATCTCATGGGCCAAGGTGTCCGCCGCCTCCTTGGCCTCTAAGAAATGTTGTTTTGTCGCATCCGTGTTGTTATTTTTAAAATCTTTATATGCCTGCGTGAGAAGTTTTTGTGCTGATATAGTTTGTTCCAGGAGCTTTTTTCTCTTATGGCTGACATATGATATTATCTGACCTCTTACTACTGCCTTGGAGGCAGCCCAATACAAACCAGCGTCCCCACTATGCTCGTGATTATCATTCTCATAAAAGCTCCAGTAGTTTTGTAAAGAAGCTTTGAAATCCTCAGATTGATATAAATATGAAGGAAACCTCCACCTTCTTTCCCGTAGTATTGTGGTAGATAATAACAAATTAAAAGTAACCGATGCATGATCCGAAATACAGATGTCTAGGATGTTGGAGGAAAGTAAATGTGGCATCAGTGCTGGGCTTAGTAGCCAATAGTCAATCCGTGTATGTAAGTCATGGACATGTGAATAAAATGTATAATCTTTATCTATTGGGTGCTGCATGCGCCATGTGTCTATTAGTCCCAATTGATTGACGAGATATTGCAAACCACTATGGAGCGCCAATAGAGGAGATGGCTGGGGACTTGACCTGTCTAAAATTCCATCATGAGCCTCATTGAAATCTCCGCCTACAATTAAATTAGTCATATCCCAACCTGTGATACTTTCGATCAATCTGGCTCTGAACTGTGGATCAGGAATATTTGGTGCATATATGTTTGCTAAGTTGTAGATAGTGCCCTCTATCTTCACTTTCACCAATAATAATCTCCCCATAGGGTCCTCTGAAACCTCCAGAACTTCATGACTAATATGCTTATTGATCAATATAGCTACCCCTCTTTGTTTTCTCGTAAATGACGCTTCTGCGCATACGGCATATTTTCTGCTGTGAAGAAATGGGTGATTGCCCTTCATCCAGTGTGTTTCCTGTAAGAAGACAATATGGCAATTTAAACGATGTAGATAATTTAAAACTTTTTTCCTCTTAATAGGAGAGTTTAACCCGTTAACATTCCAGGAGCACCAATACAGCGATTTAATCGTGGACACATTTGTGCTCTCTGTGTTAGTCATTTATCCTATTCCAGAAGGAGGAATTAATTGTAAAATTATAAACAACCTATTTGGGTTCCCTCGTCCATCCCAGCGAGTAAACGCGACAACCCATATGAGAGCTAAACTAAAGGTACGCACGCAGAGCCCCCTAACCCCTTCCCATCTAAACAAAAACCTTAATCTAATGGCAATGTCACCTGCCTCTCTGGCAGTCCTGACACTGAAAAAAAAAAGGAAAAACAGAATGAACATCAGAACTGTAGCACAGTGACGTCTCCGATTTAAGTGTCTATGTTGACTGCTGGCGAAGCTCCATTTTCCTGAAGAAGGTAATTTAAAGCCAACTTAGGATCTTCAAAAGTCCAATTCTTTCCCCCTGTAGTGAAGCGTAGAACAGTAGACTGAAGCGAATATTTTTTTCCTCCAATAGTTTGCATACTGGATTGAAGGCTTTGCGTCTTGTTGTCAAGGCTGCTGAGTAATCTTGGAACAAAAGCAGTTTAGAGTTATTGTAGGTAAGTGAGCGATTTTTTCTAAATGCTGTCAGCAATCTGATCTTGTCTTGGAAGTCCAGGACCTTAAAAATTAATTCTGGGTCTGACCTCTCCATCATTTCGAGGTGGGCCCACTCTGTGGGCCCTTTCAATAGCAATTGGCCCTGACTTTAGATCCAATTTCAAAGCTCCTGGTAGCCATTCTGAAGTGAGTTTCAGTAGATCAGCTTGCCGAACAGATTCAGGGACGCCCACCAACCTTAAATTATTGCGTCTGGACCTGTTTTCAAGATCATCTACCTTGTCCAGCAATACAGCAATGTCCTTATTCCTGCTCTCCAGCATCTCTGAAATTTCCTTTACAGAATCCTCCATGTCAGAGACCCTCTGCTCCACATCTGTTAGCCTTGAACCCTGGGCATTAACTTGGGTGACTATAATGTCTAATGAAGACTGGAAGGCTGCCAGCCACCCATCAATCACCGGCATCCGAGATCTGTGATGGCCTTAGCAGTGTCCTGGGGTGGGTCTGTAGTTGCCTCAGGGGAAGCCCCTGGTGATGGGGGTGCATTTTGGTTTCGTCTTTGCGGTCTAATTCCTTTACTTGGTTGTGTGGCATTGCTCTTACCCACAAATTTATCCATAGTAAGAACTGTAAATATGGAGCTTCTTTAGAGACTGTGGTGACGTCACAATAACATAAGCTTAATTACATCGGTGTGGTAAACTTGGCTGTTTCACAATTATTTCCACGCTGTGTATGAGAGTGTATAGATGTTACTTGAAAAACACCAGTCAGAAGGGCAGGAGGCAGGCCAGATGACTGATCCCACTTCTTTTTCTTTTTCACCCTCTTCTATACTGTCAGTGCTGGTGAAGTGGTGAAGTATGGGTTAATCAAGTTGAGCTGTGATGCACTTCAGGCTTATCTGCCTCTGTTTACTGTTGCAGATTACAGGCCTTGTGCAGCAGCCATATAAGATGAGACCTGCAGGGATGTATCTGCCCCCTCCACAGCCCCCTGTTTATCTCCTGACCTGCTCTCACAGCCGAATGTCTCCAGGGGCTCTCAGCTCCCCCCTCACTCACAGTATCTCAGAAGGTGGGCCTGTCCACAGAGCTCTGTGTGACAGGTAAACACAGCGTGCAGTCCTGTTTGCTGAGCTTGCTGCTGCTCAGTGTTTCACTATTTCTTCTGTGGCAGGGAGGCGAGTGTGTGAGAGTTCACTGAAAACTATGGCTGCCGCTGGAAGCACTTCAGTCCCCTTCCCTGTCTCATTCTGGATGTTAGTGCCCGATATTTAACCCCTCTCTTACCAGATCCCGGGTGCTTTCCGTTTGCAGTGGCACAGCTGCAGGGGGAGCAGGGAGGATGGGCAGCGTTCCTCTGTGCAGCACAGCCTACAGCCTGCAGCCTGGTGCTTTGTGTCAGAGCACTCCTTTCTTTGTGGCGCAGCATACACCTTTCACCTCCGGAGTATCAGGAGAGCCGGGCCTGATGTGCGCCCCTTGTCCTGGCCTTATCCTTGCAGCCTTGAGATGTTAGGATGGGCCTGGATAACGTTTTTGGCCTAGGCTGCTGCAGGAGCTCATGATAAAAGCAGCTACCTCATAGCTCCGCCTCCCGGAAGTCTCACAGATTATTTTAACTACATTGACGATTTCAACAAATTTAAAAAGGAATCCCTTATTGCTCACATTAGCCTTATACAGAAGGAGGGAAAGGACCCTACCTCCTGTAGTAGTTTCAGGCCAATCTCCCTTATCAACAATGACATAAAGATATATGCCAAAATATTAGGGAACCGATTACAAAAATCTCTCCCAGAACTGATAAACCCGGAACAGGTTGGCTTTGTCAAAGGCAGAGAGGCTAAGGACAACGTAATGAGGGTAATCGACGCGATCCATCTGGCAAAACACCGGAAAATACAAATGTCTGTACTTTCTACGGATGCAGAAAAAGCCTTTGATCGTGTCGATTGGTACTTCATGGAGCAGACCCTTTCCAAATTCGGAATTCCACAAAAATTCGTACACAAAATTATGGCTTTATGTACCGCCCCTTCAGCGAAAGTCAAAATCAACAACACATTATCTCCTGGCTTCAATATACAGAATGGCACAAGACAAGGCTGCCCCCTATCTCCTATACTCTTTATCCTTACGCTAGAAACATTACAAAAAAATCAAACAATTCCCCAAAATTAAAGGATTGAAACTTGGCACGATTGAACACAAATGCGCTGCCTACGCAGATGATATTCTTTTCTTTCTAGTAAACCCAAATGAATCTATAAAAACCTTACTATCTGACTTAAGTTACTTTAATTCAATTTCGAACTTTAAAATAAATTTTTAGAAATCAAACATTATGCATATTCTAATATCACCTGAAAACAAAAAAAAATTGACAACAATCTCACCCTTTAAGGAATGCTCATCCATCACCTATCTAGGCACAAAGTTGAGTGACTCCTCCATCCATCTCTATAGGCTTAATTTTGCACCATTAATATTGTCACTAGAATCTACTCTGACGTCATGGAAAGATGTTCCAATTTCCTGGTTCGGCAGAGTACACTTAATAAAAATGATAATCCTACCAAAAATGTTATACCTTCTACAAACTCTCCCGATAGAGATCCCCCAACAATTCTTCAAAAAATGGAAAGTTTAGTATCAAACTTTATATGGGCAGGAAAAAGTCATAGAATAAGCTACAAGATATTAACAAACCCAAAACACAAAGGAGGTCTAGGTCTTCCAGCTTTTGAGAGATACAGAATAGCCGCACACATAGCTAGAGTAACTGAACTTCGAACTCACGCCCCAACAAAACTTTGGACGACTTTAGAAATCAATAACCTAGATGCAGGGTTCCTACACTATCTTTGGCCTACCCCACATAACAAATTCAAATATAATAGCATCTCAAACCCCTATACTTTGACAACTCTTAAGCTATGGCACAGAACGAATAAAAAAATGAGCATCATACCAAGGATATGTAAAGCCACCCCTATTCTCCACTTAATACCAAACAAATATAGAACACTTAAAAAAAAGATTGGTCTTTCGAAAGCATATAGAGATGCACCACTATATTCATTGATGGACAAAAATGACTCCCTAAGATCTGATAAGTTCAAACTACTCACCTCCTCCCTCCAACTAGATAACGCTGATGCACAAATCCTTGGAGATATAATAAAACATCACTTTCCAGACATTTCAACTTGTACACCAGACCCCCCAATTCTCAAACTCTTTTTAAACACAACGAGAAATGATAGAATAGCTAAAATAAATAAAAATTTAACACAAGGAGAAGTTATCCCAAATTTTATAAGCAAATGGGAAACCGAACTGAACATAAAATTTCTCACAAACGAAATTCAAGCAATAATGAGAAATATTCATTACCTTACATTCTCAGTGAGATATCAAGAATTAAATTATAAAATAATCTCAAGGTGGTACAAAACCCCAGTAATATTAAACAAAAGAAATAACACAATATCACCACTATGCAGGAGATGTGAGATGGAGTTGGGCACTTTGACTCACATCTGGTTGAAATGTCCTAAAATTCAAGAACACTGGGAAAAGGTAAGAGAACACATTAAGAGAGTGGCTAAAATAGATATACATTTAACACCAGAATTCATCCTCTTAAATCTCGATCCTACAAACACACTATTAAAAAAACTACATGCTACCTCAATTACTCAATGCTGCAAAACTGATGATAGCCAGGCATTGGAAGAGTGAAGATCCGCCCTCCATCAAAGAATGGATCGAGGAGACAACACGAGTAGGCATATACGAAAAAATTAGATTGTCAAAAATTAAAGATGGGAAAATATCAATGAACTAGAGTGTCTGTCTAAATGCTCTTACATGACGATAGTAGCTTAGCCTTCGTCAATATTACCGAAACAATTTTCTTCATATGTTTCCTGTTTTTTATTAATCCTTGCTCTAAAAAGAACGTGATAATCTTAGCAGGACTTAAGTTTCTTTTCTCTGTTTATCATAACACCCTCTCTCCCCTATATATCATTCACCCATCTTCTCCCCGCATTCTGCCGTATCCTAAACTTAATACTCCTCTTCCCTCCTTTTCTTCTCCTTACTCTCATATCTTCTCAGGCATCAAAGCTTCTTTCTTTTGTACTCTATTGATATAGAATCATATACGTCGCAATGTGTATTACACTCCGTATATGTATATTATGTTATATCTTCTAAAAGATTTGTTAAGATGCCATTCCTTTTCTCTCTTGTCTTATACCTTGTTATGACTTAAAAAAATTTAAATAAAGAATTTATAAAAAAAAAAAGAACACCTACCAAACCTAACCTTAATTGCATTTTACGAACCAAAAAGGTTAAGAAAAAGTCTTTCCTGCATAATCTCTTGTATATAAGACTAAATAAACCGTAGAAAAAAAAATATCCCTTTTAGTGTTTGTTCACACGTAGTGTTTTGGCTTTTTTTTACTCTTACAATTGGGAGGGCCCTGACATACATTTTGTAGGTCCCTCTGTCCTACATAATTTCTGGTTAGCTATTCCTCAGCACTTTACAAGGTCAGCTAGAACGTGTCCATTGGTATGTTGATCTTTGAACTGAGGGACCTCAAGTGGTCCTGTAACATACGTTTTGGAGAGACTGCTGTTACTTATACATTTGGGCTGTCCCTCCCTCATTGAGAGATAGTGAAATACATATTCCATAGCAGTGCGCCCATAGTAGCGTTGGACTTTACCCTCCTCCTCCTCCATTTCATTCTATGGCCCTCAATTCAAGTTTTTAGAGGGCCTGCAGGTGTCAGGAAACCTGAGTTTGGTAAGGGCCCTGAGGTGGCCCAGTAACATACGTTTGAAAGGGACTGCTCTTACTTATACATTTGGACGGTCCCTCAATCATTGAGACTCAGAGAGTGGAATACATATTCCAGAGCAGTTTACAATGCGCCAATTGTAGCATTGGGCTTTACCCTCCTCCTCCTCAAATTTCCCGGTCTGGAAAGTAAACGTGTGTGTAAGCCAGAAGAGCGAGAGCAGATTCTGTCTTGGATGGCAAACAACAAGGCCTCTTCGCATTTCTCAAGCAGCAACAATTCTTCCACACAGTCTACTGTGGATACACAGAAGGCTACCCATCTACAGTAATCCTCAACCTGGTCCTCCTTCCTTCCCCATCATCAGTCACAGGAGACATATGACCCCAAGTTTGGCCACTCTGCGGATCTGTTTTGTACTTATCCTTTAGTTGGCTCTGGCCTTTCACTGTGCAGCACTGAAGAGGGACATAAGGAGGTGGCATGAATTGATGTGCAAGTATTTGAGGACCTACGACCAGAAAAAAGCCACTTTGAGCCACTTTGAGGAACCTGATTTTCTGTCACCAGATATGGAGGCTGATCATGATGAGACACAGTTGCCAGCAGGTTAGCCTAGAATCTCAACTGGGAAGGAGGATGAGATGGTAGACTAGGTGGTCGATGATAAGTCCATTGATCCGACCTGGACAATTGACATTCATAGCCAGCTCAGCAACACAGAGGAATATGGATATGTAGCACCAACACAGGCGCCAAGGGGTAGTGGTTTTCCCAGAGTGAGACCTGGGTCAACTGTTCCGAAGAGCACCCCCACTGTGGGTCAAGCCAGGGCAAGGGGGCATTCAGCCGCTGTCTGGAAGTTTTTTTCTGAAAGTCCTTCAGAGAAAAACATTGTAATCTGTAGCATTTGCCATACCAAGCTGAGCAGAGGCCAGGGCAAAGGCATCCTGACCACCACCAGTATGCGGAACCACATGGTAGCCAAGCACCTCAGTAATTATAATGATAACAATAATAATAAACTTTATTTTTATAAGGCCAACATATTCCACAGTGCTTTACAATGCAGAGGTTTATATACAAGCAATAGTTATATAAAATACAATAATTATAGCAAAAAAGACAACCCTGCTCATGAGAGCTTACATCTACAATGAAGTGGGGGGGGGGGCGACAAGGTTCAGGTGCATGGCTCATTTCCAATGACAATCCAGCCATCTCAAAGAAATGCGGTATAGATAAAGGCTGCCTGAACCAGTCAACCAATCTTTGAGATGCTTTTGGATACTGTGGAGTTTGATGGAGACTTATCTTTTGAGCAGTCGTGGAGGGACTATGTGAATTTAATTTGATTAGGGAGTGTGATAGGCCATCCTAAAATAAGATTTGTTTTTAGGGAGTGTCCGAAGCTGAGTAAGTTGTGGTTTGTCCTGGTTTCTTGGGTCAGAGCATTCCAGAGGATTGGTGCAGCTCGAGAGAAGTCCTGGATCCGGGAGTGGGAAGTTTGGATTAGTGTAAATGTTAGTCGAAAGTTGTTTGCGGAGCGTAGAGAATTGGTAGGGTGATAGACAGAGATGAGGGTGGAGATGTATGGGGGTGCCGCATTGTGGAGAGCTTTGTGGTTGAGAACAAGCAATTTGAATTGGATCCAGTGATATATGGGCCGCCAGTGCAATGAGTGGCACAGAGCAGAATCATCTGAGTAACGGTTAGCCAGATAAGTGACCATGGCTGCATCATTAAGGATGGACTGTAGAGGAGAGTCTAGTTAGGGGAAGACCAATTAATAGAGAATTGCAGTAGTCAAGGCGGGAGTGGATCAGGGCCAAAATGAGGGTTTTTGTAGTTTCCATGGTAAGAGAGGGGTGGATGGATTCTAGATATGTTCTTGAGGTGCAAGCAACAGGAGCGGGCAAAAGATTGTATATAGGAGCTGAAGTACAGATCGGTATAGAGCATAACCCCCAGACAGCGAGCCTGCTGCCTAGGAGGTATTATCATGGTACCACACACAGAGAGATGTCAGGTTTAAGGAGGTTAGAAGACGGAGGGAATAGAAGTAGTTCAGTTTTGGAAAGGTTAAGTTTCAAATAGAAAGCAGACATGACATTGGAAACTGCAGACAGACAGACAGTAGGTGGGCAGAACACCAGGGTACCAAATTTGTGTCTACAGGTCAAACCACTGCCATGTCACCTGTGCTACGTCTTTCACAATCTGCTGTCCAGGAAGCAGGTGCTCATACATCCTACCCAAAAGCTGCAATTGCACAGACACAGCAAACATCAACCACATTCATTTCCTTGTCCCATAAAGCATCCAGTTGTCCATGCCTGAGAGCTTGGAAAGGAAGCGTAAATACCGAGCCACGCACCCACAGGCACAAAACCTAAACTCGCACATTCCAAAATGCTAGCTGTGGAGATGTTGCCATTTAGGCTTGCGGGAACAGTGTTTCCGTGATCTCTTGGCTGTGGCTACCTCACGATACAGTGTTCCCAGCCGCCACTATTTTGCCCAATGTGCCATCCCCGAGTTACACAAGCACATGTTCAACAATCTCAACCGTGCTCTGACCAACGCCGTAACCGGGAAGGTCCATCTAATGCCTGCTTTACACGCTGCAATTAATCGTGCGATAGCATTTGCGATCGCACCCGCTCCCATCGTTTGTGCGGCACAGGCAATTTGTTGCCCATGTCGCACAATGTTGTAACCCCCCGTCACACGTACTTACCTTCTAAACGACCTCGCTGTGGGCGGCGAACATCCATTTCCTGAAGGGAGAGGGACGTTCGGCGTCACAGCGACGTCACATAGCAGCCGGCCAATAGAAGTGGAGGGACGGAGATCAACGGGACATAAACATCCCGCCCACCTCCTTCCTTCAGCATTGCCGGCGGGACGCAGGTAAGCTGCAGTTCATCGTTCCCGAGGTGTCACACGTAGCGATGTGTGCTGCCTCGGGAGCGACGAACAACCGGCGTGCAGAAGGACGTTCGATTTTTTGAAAATGAGTGACGTGTCAACGAGCAACGATAAGGTGAGTATTTTTGCTCGTTCACACTCGCTCGTAGCTGTTACACGCTACGGTATGTCAAATGATGCCGGATGTGCGTCACTTACGACGTGACCCCGACGACATATCGCATGATATATCGTAGCATGTAAATGTGACACCCTGGACCCCAGGGGTTACAGGTAATTACATCTACCACATACATACACACCCCCACCCCCTGTGAGGTCACACGCATGTCACCCGAAAGGGAGACCTGATGCCTCCCTCAGGGCTAGTAGAGCACACCAGGTGGGCGGAGTCAGGCGGAAAGGCACGCCCACCGAGGAGACTACTGTCCTGGGGCAGGAAGTTCAAGAGGAGTAGAGAGTTGAAAGTTTGGAGTTGACAGTGAGTGGTAGAGGAGCAGCTGTCAAGGACCCGGGTAGGAGCCTGTGCCCCTTGGAAAACGTCAGGCAGGCAGAGGGTGGTGGCCGTCTGCAGGAGTACCGGTACAGCAACTGGCGGAACTGCACGGACTAGGCCTGGGTTGGAGCCCACCGGTCCCGAACCGAGGAGTCAAACGTGTACCGGAGCACCAAAAGAAGGGTACTCAGACCCCGTCCTAGCTTAGAAGCCACTGAGTATAGGCAAATTGACTGATTGCTGGCCGGACCTCACGGGTTCATCCACAACCAAAGTCCCAAAAGAAGGCAAAAGCCCACCGAGACCGGGTGAGCGCCACCGCCAAGGGCCAAACACCCGACGGGCCAGTGCCTGCGGGCAACCGAGGACTCCTCCGGCAGCTCAACGACGGGGAGCGGGCTACCAGTGCTCAGGCAGGGGAGCCGAAACACATCTAGAGGTGCACGGGAAAAGGGGCCACCATCAACCCCGCAGGGGGACATCAGCAGCTGGCTGCGGGAACCGACCATACCCGAACTTTGGTTTACCAGTGACTCGGTGTGAATTAATTGTGAGTACACCAGTGCCATCCGGGCACGACACACCACACCGCGGCACGGTGCCCTGCACCCCGACAACAACATCAGCCCTTACAGACCCCACCGGGCCACGGGACACACCGCCCCTACCCACGGAGGGGCTAACATCTCGGCTGCGGCCGTAACAACGATCCCGGACGAGCCCGCCATCACTTCAGCCGCAGCGGTGGTGCATCCCCCGTCACCATGACCCGTGGGTGGCGTCACGACCCGCATCACAACCACCATCCCCACCACCTCCCCTTTAACAAGAGCGATGTGGCCCCCGGTCCGGAGGCGCTCGTGCCACCGACAACCCGAGCCCGGACATCAAGCGGCTCGGCCCGAGCAAGCGGAGGAAGAAGCCGGGCCCCTCTCAGGGCGGTACACGTATATTCTTTCTGGCGTCACGAACAGGATTCGGACAGTCCACTTACCTGTGGAAAGTGTGCCTTAGAAGTTTCCATCAGCGGCGTCTTGCCGAAAAAGTTGAAGTCCCGCCATCTTGGCGCGAAAGTTTCCCGCTCGAGTCGTCTTCCCCGAGCAGTGAAGGCGCGAAAAAAGAAGCCCCGCCCCCGAAGGAAGAGTGCTAAGAGAAAACCAAGGGGGAGGCGGGCGAGAAGGCTGCCTGATGTAGCCGAGAAGATAAAAAGGCAGGGACTCCAGGACCCTACATCCGTACTGTTCCTGCACCCCGCCGGTGCAGAAGCAACATGTCCACCCCATTCGAGCAGCCCGAGGATCCAGAGCCCGCGCCCGGAACCACGGCGTGGATGAGGGTCAGGACGACGGAGATTTGCCAGCGCCACCGGAGCCAGATACGCTTTTGATGGAGCGGTGGACTGCAGAGGTAGAGGCGCTGGCTGTGACCGCCCGGGTGTATGAGATGGAGGCCGAGTTAGAGGAGCTGGTGAGTGACCCACGCTTCTAAACCCCTCCGGGGCCGGCCGCTCCGGCTGAGAGGCCCGGTCTACCCCTAGCCCCTATACGGTCTCCGCCGTCACCCGTGGGAAGTGTCGCGGCTGGTCGACCTGGCCCGCTGCCTCCTCCCATGGTAGCGGGACCCGACTGGCTGGAAGGGCAGCTGGCCCAGAAATTACCGCAGCTGCTGGCAGCCCGCTGGCTGCGGAGAGAGAAATAGCCCAGGCAGCCCGCGCGGCCCAGAGGGAGATGAGGCCCAGCCGAGTGGGGACTGATAGCAGCGACACCGGTCCCGACACCGAGTCGGTCTCAGGGTCCGAGGAGGCCGACGAAAGTCTCCTGGATGGCAGTGCTCCGACAGCCACGTACATCCCGCGATGTGGGGGGAACGGATACCGGATGGCCCTTTCCCATCAGGCCTGTTGCGTTCTGGAGATGTTTGAGGCAGAGGGTGAATCCACATCAGAGGTTGAGGAAGAGGAACCTCCCGCTGAGTAAGATGGAAACCTGATTAGCTAAAAAGGACCCGTCCCTGTTGGGACTTGTGTGTTGTTGAAAACCCCTGTTGCGTGAGTGACTGCTCATGGACAAGGCCGTGGACTTGCCGGCCACCCAAAAACTTTTGGGCTTGTAAATATTGCCCTATCCTGCCCCCTTTAACATGCCTTCCCAATCCGTTAGCCTCCGGAGAGGCAGATTGGAGGAAGGACCAGCAGCAGAGCAGGCTGGGGTCCGGTCACCACCGGGACCGGTGACCATCCTCTGGGGAGCCCTTTGACAACTGCCGGGTGTGCTGCACTGTACCCGTTCCCGCCTGGGTGACCTGCCATGTTCCCGTTTCTGGACTGGGGAAAAGGGGTGCTGCCCATTTCTTAGGGGCAGCATCAAGGGTAGGTTGTTTGGGTGGGGAAGGTGGAAGGACATGGACCCGTTCCCGTTTAATAAAGTTTGAAACGTTAAAGTAAAATGCCTCCCATTAAGGGCAGACCTTCAGTAACCATAGTTTGTTAGTTTGTATTAATGTTATTATAATTGTAAGTGTTTTTCCGTTTTTCCCGTTTTACAGTTTGAAAAATAAAAATAAACCGGAGTTGGTCGGGCAGCCCGCGGACGGTCTGCATTAAACCAAGGGGGTATGTGACGCCTTGGACCCCAGGGGTCACAGGTAATTACATCTACCACATACACACACCCCCACCCCCTGTGAGGTCACACACATGTCACCCGAAAGGGAGACCTGATGCCTCCCTCAGGGCTAGTAGAGCACACCAGGTGGGCGGAGTCAGGTGGAAAGGCACGCCCACCGAGAAGACTACTGTCCTGGGGCAGGAAGTTCAAGAGGAGTAGAGAGTTGAAAGTTTGGAGTTGACAGTGAGTGGTAGAGGAGCAGCTGTCAGGGACCCGGGTAGGAGCCTGGGCCCCTTGGAAAACGTCAGGCAGGCAGAGGGTGGTGGCAGTCTGTAGGAGTACCGGTACAGCCACCGGCGGAACCGTACGGACCGGGCCTGGGTTGGAGCCCACCGGTCCCGAACCGGGGAGTCAAACGTGTACCAGAGCACCAAAAGAAGGGTACTCAGACCCCATCCTAGCTTAGAAGCCACTGAGTATAGGCAAATTGACTGATTGCTGGCCGGACCTCACGGGTTCATCCACAACCAAAGTCCCGAAAGAAGGCAAAAGCCCACCGAGACCGGGTGAGCGCCACCGCCAAGGGCCAAACACCCGACGGGCCAGCGCCTGCGGGCAACCGAGGGCTCCTCCGGCAGCTCAACGCCGAGGAGCGGGCTACCAGTACTCAGGCAGGGGAGCTGAAACACAACATCTAGAAGTGCACGGGAAAAGGGGCCACCATCAACCCCGCAGGGGGAGATCAGCAGCCAGCCGCGGGAACTGACCATACCCGAACTTTGGTTTACCAGTGACTCAGTGTGAATTAATCGTGAGTACACCAGTGCCATCCGGGCACAACACACCACACTGCGGCACGGCGCCCTGCACCCCGACAACAACATCAGCCCTTACAGTCCCCCACCGGGCCCCGGGACACACCGCCCCTACCCACGGAGGGGCTAACATCTCGGCTGCGGCCGTAACACCGATCCCGGACGAGCCCGCCATCACTTCAGCCGCAGCGGTGGTGCATCCCCTGTCACCACGACCCGTGGGTGGCGTCACGACCCGCATCACAACCACCATCCCCACCGCCTCCCCTTTATCATGTCAATTGTTTTTGCCATTTGGGTTTTGCACTGCAAAGCTGAGTTTTGACCAAAGTTCTGCAACAAAAAGGCTGCAGTTTGAACTGCATAGTGCGGACAAGAAACCCAAATTCCCATAGACTTTGCTTGAAAAGCAGAACACAACCATTTTGGCATTAAACGCTGCAGTTGAAAAAGCAGCAAAAAAGCAGGTAAAAAGCAACGTGCGGACATAGCCTAACAGCTGCTCGCTCTATCCCTATACTCCTACAACGCTGGCTCCGGATACAATGTGCGCAAAATGGCAGCGAAAGGGCTTTTATAGACCCTATGACGCTGCGCAGCCAGCTAATCACAGTAATGCCACAACCAAGATGGCTGCAACATTACTGTGATTGGTTAAGAAGCACAGCACGTTTAGTAACTGAAAATCAGGAGCCAAATCGGCAAATACAAATATAGCGAGGCGAATACAGAAAAACCCGCAAATATAACGAGTAACCTGAATACTGTACAATTCGTGCGAGTAGCGAATAGTAACGATTACACTCGCTCATCACTAGTAACGAGTATAATAGAAGTCAATAGGGAATGGGTACGTATCTGTTGTTTTTGATGTAATGCATGGGACTGCTTTGTATATTTATACATGCTGTGGAGGTCCTAGTTAGGGAAACCTCTGACTCTTTGTATTTCCATTCACTGTTGTTTTTTATCAATTCCATATACTATATTATGACAGTGCCACTATTTGTAACTTTGAATTTCAATAAAAAATGTATATATATACTATAGTAGCACTCTCTATATCGTCTTATTATGTACGGCCTTATAAAACTCAGTTTTTTCTTTTTTCTATGTACGTATCTGTGTAGGAGGCATCAATCACAGACATGGAGGTAAATCCCCAGGGTACTCCAGCCCCCGTGCACCGATATCTGAATAACAACAAAAACTTAAAAAAGTGATTAAAGAAAAGTCACAAAATGGATTTTGGGCATCTAAGGCATCAATTCAATCTGTATTACAGCGCCATTACAGCCAGGTACTTACTTTACAAAATGGAGCTGACATTCTCTTTAAGCTTTCAGCCTAAATCTCTGAAATAATTTTTAAAAATGTTCCACCGACCCCTAACTTAGTAATTGGTGATGATATTCATCATAACTGCAGAGTCTTCACCTGCCCCTCTGCTCTGTACACATTGCCCACACACAACCCTGTTACCTACACTGGAGATCAAAATTAGAGAATATATCATCACTTGCTTTTTTCAGAAATAATGTAATCTACATTGATGAACATTTGAAGGTTTTGTGTAAGGGGTACACCATGCCACTAGAACAGTGTTTTACAAAAAGATCCAAAGTTTATCAACATAAAACCTTTATTTTGCCCAAAATGTCATGATCATAATTAGAGAACAGCAATGACTGTAGCACAGAGAAAGATTATAAGTAAATTTTCTGAAGGTAACAACAGTCACCAATCAGTAGGAAGTGTACAGGCCTTTGCATTGAATGACTTCAGCACATCTGTGGCCACAGGACATCACTAGTCTCTCACGCTGCTCCGGTGTGATTTAGGTCCCCTCTTCCTCCAGTCTCTTCCACAGTTCTTTGACTGTTGTGGGTTTTTTGGCCATAATTTTGTCACCAAAGATTTTCCAGACCTTTTTCCCATGGGTTTAGATCAGGACTATGGGCTGGCCATTTAATTGTTTCAATGTTTTCTGTTTCAAGGAACTGCTTTACCCATTTTACTGTATGACAGCTGCAATTGTCCAGCATGAAAATTGCTGGCTGATTGACTGATGAACACAAGTAAGGAACCACGTATTTTTGAAGAAGGTTCTGATACACACTTGCATTCACTCTGCCATGTAGCTGTATGAGAGGTCCAGCTCCTGCTGCAGAAAACATTCCCCAAACCATGACACTTTCTCCACCTTTCACTGACTTCTTAACACACTTTGGGTTCAATCTTTTCCCAGTTCGTCGACAAACATAATGTTTCCCATCAGACCCAAATATATTAAACTTGCTTTCATCACTAAAATGAACTGTGGCCCACTTCTTCTCTGTTCACACAACATGCTCCTCACCAAAGATGACTTTAACCTTTTGATTTTTTTCTGTTAATGAGAGTTTTGGTCACTGCAGTGTCGGCTTCAGTCCAAATGCTCTTAAACGTTGTGACACTGTATGACGAGACAGATCATTACACTGTTCAGTGCTGAACTGGAGAGCAATTCCAGCTGCAGTATTGAAAATTATTACCCATGGAGATTCTCCATATTATCCTGTCCTCTCTTGCATTTTTCTTGCAAGGATGACCAGCCTTCTTGGGGAACGTGAAAGAGTTTGTGATGTTGTAAAGATAAAGATGCAATATTATTGAAATCACAGACTTGGAACAACCAACTTCTCTTCTTATGGCTGAGAGGGTCACAACCTTTGGCCTTCATCTGGACAACCTGCTACCAGAGGGTTTCAGTTACTTTGGAACAGCACACCATTATTGCTAAAGCCTGCTTTACACGTCGCAATTTCGCATACGATATCGTATGCGATTTGCAACTCCCCCATTGTATGTGCAGCACATTCAATTTGTTGAACGTGCCGCACAAACGATTAACCCCCGTCACACATACTTACCTTCCATACGACCTCGATGTGGGCGGCGAAGTCCACTTCCTGGAGTGGGAGGGACGTTTGGCGTCACATCGACGTCACGCGGCAGCCGGCCAATAGAAGCGGAGGGCCGGAGCTGAGTGGGACGTAAACATCCCGCCCACCTCCTTCCTTCCGCATTGTGGGCGGGGAGCCGCAGGAGGCAGGTAAGATCTGTTCATCGGTCCCAGGGTGTCACACACTGCGATGTGCGCTACCCCGGGTACGATGAACAATCTGACGTTCAATTCGTCAGGAATGAACGATGTGCATGCGATGAACGGTTTTTCGTTCATTCGCAATTGCACGTCGCTGTCACACGCTACAACATACCTTACGATACCGGATGTGCGTCACTTACGACGTGACCCCGCCAACACATCGTAAGATATCTTGTAGCATGTAAAGCGGGCTTAAGTCAAAGCAAACTGGAGAATTAGGCTGCCAGTTACATAGCGTTTGTCAGATAATTAAGGAAATTAGCTCCAGGTGCCAGATTAACACCAATAATTTACAGGTATCTGAGAGTGTTCTCTAATTTTGATCAGTGTACTTTTTCATTTATCTCATTTACATGTTTTGTTTTACAGTAAATTCAATTTATGAAATAAGCTTAAAATACTGTGAGATTACTCATGTTAGGATATAATCACATAGAACGACACAATGACCGCAACATTTAGGAAATTGTGTGTTCTCTAATCTTGATCTCCAGTATATGTGCCACTCACGAGCACTAAAACAGCTCTGCTCAATACATATCAAACACATACGGCTCTGCTCTGCACGTCATGTACACGGCTACGTACCACACACCTCATACATACACGGCTCTGCTACATCCATACTGGACATCACTCCTGACCGCACACACACACTTCACCTCATCCAGCACAGCAGAGTCCTGCACTAGTGATGGGTAGCTCCTGAACGAGCCGGCTCTAAGAGCCGGCTCTTCATAGTGAATCATATGAGTCGGCTCCTGGCAGGGAGCCAATTGAAATGTAAACGGCTCTTTGCCAGTTCCCTTCCACAGTCAGTCCCCTCTTGCCCCGCCCCTCCCCTCTTGCCCCGCCCCTCTCGGCCCCTCCCTCCCGGCAGTAGTCACTCTGATCTTATCCAGGAGACTGAGAATGCATGCTCCTCCTGCTGCCGCACATAGCACTGACTCACAGCCCCGCCCCCTCCAATCTGTGACAAGCAGCAGTCAGGCACTTTATTAAAGGAACACTGACATCTGGATTTAGCCTGATTATAGTTATTTACCGCCAGCTTGTAAATCCTCACTGAGCGAGGGAGAAACAGCGGATGTAAATGTGCGTCCCTTGTTCTCTCCCATTCACTTGAATGGAAGAGAACAAATGATCCGCGATGCTGGATTGAGCATCACTGGATCGCAGGCTCGGGGGCTGCAGCGACTGTGTAATGCACCATTAGCTAGTGCAACTTGGAATGGTTCTGTTGTTTCTGGTGAATAACCTCCCAGCAGCCCCTGTTACATGATAGCAGTGCCAATCTGAGGGACCAACTTCATGCACAGAACTAGTCCTATACAAGGCAGTGCAGCCTCTCACATCACATCCCATTCTGCATACAATTGCCAGTAGTGTTGAGCTAATTGAATTGCACTTGTTTGATTTCTGCACTTTTTTTTTATCAAACATTGTGTTTGTTAAAGTTTTTACAGCAAATAATATAAAATCTGGTTATTCTGGAAACTATTCTGTTTTATGTCATAAATTGGCACATGTGTAGATTTTTACTAAAACGTATACAATCATGGGTTAAAACATACCAGAATTGGGCTTCAAATTTAAAGCCAAAGGTAATAGGAAATGAAGAGCCGTTTTCGGAGCCAAAAGAGCCGACTCACCAAAAAATCGCATTTTACCCATCACTATCCTGCACACACTGAGGAGCTGACCATGTGACCCCTGACTCCTCCCCTCCATGTGACATCATCACAGGTCCTGTAAGCACAGAACCGCCAGATAGCAGGGTTGCGTCTAGAATGGGGTTGATTTTTTGTGATCCTCACTGCAGCCACTCCATTCTAGACGGCTCACTAGTGAAGTGACTAGAATGAAGTTGATTTTTTGAGGCCCTCACTGTAGACACTTTTTTTTGAGGGTCTCATTTTAGCAACTCCACCCACTCACCAGATCTGTATGTCCCCCAGCCCCCCCCCACCAGATCTGTATGTCCCCCAGCCCCCCCACCAGATCTGTATGCCCCCCAGCCCCCCACCAGATATGTATAACTCCCAGCCACCCCCCCCACCAGATCTGTATGTCCCCCAGCCCACTCACCAGATCTGTATGCTCCCAGCCCCCCACCAGATCTGTATGCCCCCAGCCCCCCCACCAGATCTGTATGCCTCCCAGCCCCCCCACCAGATATGTATGCCCCCCAGCCCCCCACCAGATATGTATAACTCCCAGTCCACCCCCCACCAGATCTGTATGTCCACTAGCCCCCTCACCAGATCTGTATGCTCCCAGCCCCCCACCAGATCTGTATGCCCCCAGCCCCCCCACCAGATCTGTATGCCTCCCAGCCACCCCCTCACCAGATCTGTATGCCCCCAGCCCCCCCACCAGATCTGTATGCCCCCCAGCCCCCTCACCAGATCTGTATGCCCCCCAGCCCCCTCACCAGATCTGTATGTCCCCCAGCCCACTCACCAGATCTGTATGCCTCCCAGCCACCCCCCCACCAGATCTGTATGCCTCCCAGCCACCCCCCAACCAGATCTGTATACCCCCCAGCCCCTCCACCAGATATGTATGCCTCCCAGCCAACCCCCCACCAGATCTGTATGCCCCCCAGCCCCCCCACCAGATATGTATGCCTCCCAGCCAACCCCCCACCAGATCTGTATGCCCCCCAGCCCCCTCACCAGATCTGTATGCCCCCAGCCCCCTCACCAGATCTGTATGCCCCCAGCCCCCTCACCAGATCTGTATGCCCCCACCAGATCTGTATGCCCCCAGCCCCCCACCAGATCTGTATGCCCCAGCCCCCCCAACCAGATCTGTATGCCTCCCAGCCACCCCCCCACCAGATCTGTATGCCCCCAACCCCCCACCAGATCTGTATGCCTCCCAGCCACCCCCCCACCAGATCTGTATGCCCCCAGCCCCCCCCCACCAGATCTGTTTGCCCCCAGCCCCCCCACCAGATCTATATGCCCCCAGCCCCCCCACCAGATCTGTATGCCCCCCAGCCCCCTCACCAGATCTGTATGCCCCCCAGCCCCCTCACCAGATCTGTATGTCCCCCAGCCCACTCACCAGATCTGTATGCCTCCCAGCCACCCCCCCCCACCAGATCTGTATGCCTCCCAGCCACCCCCCAACCAGATCTGTATACCCCCCAGCCCCCCCACCAGATATGTATGCCTCCCAGCCAACCCCCCACCAGATCTGTATGCCCCCCAGCACCCTCACCAGATCTGTATGCCCCCAGCCCCCTCACCAGATCTGTATGCCCCCCAGCCCCCTCACCAGATCTGTATGCCCCCACCAGATCTGTATGCCCCCAGCCCCCCACCAGATCTGTATGCCCCCAGCCCCCCCAACCAGATCTGTATGCCTCCCAGCCACCCCCCCCCACCAGATCTGTATGCCCCCAGCCCCCCACCAGATCTGTATGCCTCCCAGCCACCCCCCCACCAGATCTGTATTCCCCCAGCCCCCCCCACCAGATCTGTTTGCCCCCAGCCCCCCCCCACCAGATCTGTATGCCCCCAGCCCCCCCCCACCAGATCTGTATGCCCCCAGCCCCCCCCCACCAGATCTGTATGCCCCCAGCCCCCCCACCAGATCTGTATGCCCCCCAGCCCCCTCACCAGATCTGTATGCCCCCCAGCCCCCCTCACCAGATCTGTATGCCCCCCAGATCTTTATGCCCCCCAGCCCCCTCACCAGGTCTTTATGCCCCCCCAGCCCCCTCACCAGATCTGTATGGCCCCCAGCTTCCTCACCAGATCTGTATGTCCCCCAGCCCCCTCACCAGATCTGTATCTCCCCCAGCCCACTCACCAGATCTGTATGTCCCCCAGCCCCCCCACCAGATATGTATGACCCCCAGCCCCCTCACCAGATCTGTATGCCCCCCAGCCCCCTCACCAGATCTGTATGCCCCCAGCCCCCTCACCAGATCTGTATGTCCCCCAGCCCACTCACCAGATCTGTATGTCCCCCCAGCCCACTCACCAGATCTGTATGCCTCCCAGCCACCCCCCCACCAGATCTGTATGCCCCAGCCACCCCCCCACCAGATCTGTATGCCTCCCAGCCACCCCCCCCACCAGATCTGTATGCTCCAGCCACCCCCCCACCAGATCTGTATGCCTCCCAGCCACCCCCCACCAGATCTGTATGCCTCCCAGCCACCCCCCCACCAGATCTGTATGACCCCCCAGCCGCCTCACCAGATCTGTATGCCCCCAGCCCCCCCACCAGATCTGTATGCCCCCAGCCCCCCACCAGATCTGTATGCCCCCAGCCCCCCACCAGATCTGTATGCCTCCCAGCCACCCCCCACCAGATCTGTATGCCCTCAGCCCCCCACCAGATCTGTATGCCCCCAGCCCCCCCACCAGATCTGTATGCCCCCAACCCCCCCACCAGATCTGTATGCCCCCCAGCCCCCTCGCCATAGTTGTATGCCCCCCAGATCTTTATGCCCCCCAGCCCCCTCACCAGATCTGTAAGCCCCCCAGCCCCCTCACCAGATCTGTATGCCCCCCAGCCCCCTCACCAGATCTGTATGCCCCCCCAGCCCCCCTCCAGATCTGTATGCCCCCAGCCCCCTCCCACCAGATCTGTATGCCCCCAGCCCCCTCCCACCAGATATGTATGCCCCCAGCCCCCTCCCACCAGATCTGTATGCCCCCAGCCCCCCCATCGGAGCTGAATGTGCCCCCAGAGCTATATAAGCCCCAACACCAGAGCTATATGCCCCTTAGTAATATCTATGCTACCAGTAATTTGTATGCCCCACAGTAAAGTGTATTTCCCCCAGTAATGTGTATACCCCTTAGTAACGTCTATGCCCCTCAGTGAAAAACACAGACGTTCTTCACTGACGTGTTAGGCTATGTGCCCACGTTGCATATTTGCATGCAGTTACACTGCATATTGCACTGCAGCGTAACAGCATGCATCCTGCGTCCCCTGCACAACCCATGCCCACGTGGCGTTTTAGAACGCAGCGATTTGCATGCTGCCAAATCGCTGCGTTCTAAAAAGCAACATGTCACTTCTTTCGTGCGCTTTGTATGCTGTCTCCATTCTGTCTATAAGGAAAGGCAGCATCCAGAGCGCACAAATTCTGCAGTCACCAAAGTTTCAGAACGGAGCTTTTCAGCTGCGCTCTAAAGCGGACATGCAGTGACTTTTATGCTGTGGCGCAGAGTGCACACACGTGGGCACATAGCCTTAAACACGCATATGTCCCTTCATACTCCGTGATTCACGGCACACAGTGGTTGTCCATGTGCAATCCGTGATACGTGATCCGTACTCCGTGATTGCACATGGACATATACTCACCTGCCCCCGCTCCTGCTCTCCGTGGTGCTGAAGAGTCCATTGATTCAGCATCCAGCCACCGCTGTCTCACCTCTGCAGCTACTTCCGGGTCGGCTCTGGCTGCATAAATGAATATGCATGCCATAATTAACCAGGCAGGAAGAAGCAGAGAGCAGCTGCCGAACTCAGCAGCGCTGGAGAAGGTGAGTTGAAAAAGCTTTTTATTTTCAATGTCCGTGTTTTTTTGGTACGTGTTTCACGGATCACACCATAGTGTGGTCCGTGGGACATCAGTGATGCCAGAAAAAAACGGACATGTTTCTGTGCGGCAATCACGGATACGCATGTACGCCGCACGGAAACACGGTCAGTGAAAAATCACTGATATGTGTGCAGACCCATTGATTATAATGGGTCTGCATAGGTCAGTGATTCTGGCACGTATAAAAACTAGCACATACATACCAGAATCACTGACATCTGAAACAGGCCTTATATGTATGCCCCCTCAAGTACTGTCTATGCCCCAAGACCCTCCTGTGATGTATATAGTATATCCCCAGCCCCTCCTGTGCTGTATATACTGTAGCCCGAGGCCCCTCCTCTGCTGTATATACTGTAGCCCCCAGCCCCTCCTGTGATGTATATACTGTAGCCCCCAGCCCCTCCTGTGATGTATATACTATAACCCCAGCCCCTCCTGTGATGAATAAACTGTAGCCCCCAGCCCCTCCTGTGATGTATATACTGTAGCCCCAGCCCCTCCTGTGATGTATATACTGTAGCCCCCAGCCCCTCATGTGATGTATATACTGTATATATATATACAGTGTGTGTGTGTGTGTGTGTGTGTGTGTGTGTGTGTGTGTGTGTATAAAACCCCCATCCTCCCTTGTGATACATACACAGTGGTGACAATGTGCACTGTGCATGGCTAGGTCTGTTAAAGTGGTGCCAAGTGATCACACGCTGAGGAGGAGCTGGACAGAGACAAGCGAGGTAGGTGAGTGCGGCTGCTGCCGGCTTTCCCAATTATTACCTCCAATGTGTGTATATGTATGATGTATATATCTATGTATGTCAGTGTAGATGACTGTGTATAGATTTGTCTGTTTATATGTATTTTAGGGAATTTGTCTTCAAATATGTACCGTATATGTGCGTATGCCTGTACCCATAATCAGGACTCACTGTGTCCTGGAGGGAGCGGGTCCTGACCTGCGGGGCTGCATGTCTCCTCCGCAGGAGAACGCAGGAGACCGCAGCTGCCTGTGCCCATGATCAGGACTCGCTGTGTCCTTGAGGCAACGGGTCCTGACCTGCGGGGCTGCACGTCTCCTCTGCAGGAGACCGCAGCTGCCTGTGCCCATGATCAGGACTCGCTGTGTCCTGGAGGCAGCGGGTCCTGACCTGCAGGGCTGCAAGTCTCCTCCGCAGGAGAACGCAGCTGCCTGTGCCCACGATCAGGGTTCAGTGCGCTGCGGTCTCCTGCTGTCTTCTCCCTACGGAGGGTGCATGCAAATCCGTAGCAAACAATTGACATGCTGCGGTCTGGAAAGCCGCACCGCAGGTCAGTGTTTGCTGTGGAAAAAACATGCACACTGGGCACAGGATTTCTAGAAATCCCTCCACTGTGCTTGTACTGTACAACGCAGCGTTTTGGACACAGCAAAAACACGCTACATCCAAAATGCTGCAAACACTGATCGTGGGCACACAGCCTTAAACAATGTGATCAGCAGTGCTGAAAAGGATTGGATGTGGGCGTGACAGATTGCAAAATGGGTGTGGTTAGGGAAGTGTCCCAAAACTGCCGCGGCGCGCGTAGCGCCACAGACTATCCCTCTTGCTCATCTTTAAATGTTGGGAGGTATGATTATATATACAGTCATATGGAAATGTTTGGGCACCCCTATTAACCTTTTTTCTTTATAACATTTTGGGTTTTTACAACAGCTATTTCAGTTTCATATCTAATAACTGATGGACTGAGTAATATTTCTGGATTGAAATGAGGTTTATTGTACTAACAGAAAATGTGCAATGTGCATTTAAACAAAATTTGACCAGTGCAAGAGTATGGGCACCCTTATCAATTTCTTGATTTGAACACTCCTAACTTCTTTTTACTGACTTACTAAAGCACTAAATTGGTTTTGTAACCTCACTGAGCTTTGACCTTCATAGGCAGGTGTATCCAATCATGAGAAAAGGTATTTAAGGTGGCCACTTGCAAGTTGTTCTCCTATTTGAATCTCCTATGAAGAGTGGCATCATGGGCTCCTCAAAACAACTCTTAAATGATCTGAAAACAAAGATTATTCAACATAGTTGTTCAGGGGAAGGATACAAAAAGTTTTCTCAGAGATTTAAACTGTCAGTTTCCACTGTGAGGAACATAGTAAGGAAATGGAAGAACACAGGTACAGTTCTTGTTAAGCCCAGAAGTGGCAGGCCAAGAAAAATATCAGAAAGGCAGAGAAGAATGGTGAGAACAGTCAAGGACAATCCACAGACCACCTCCAAAGACCTGCAGCATCATCTTGCTGCAGATGGTGTCAATGTGCATCGGTCAACAATACAGCGCACGTTGCACAAGGAGAAGCTGTATGGGAGAGTGATGCGAAAGAAGCCGTTTCTGCAAGCACGCCACAAACAGAGTCGCCTGAGGTATGCAAAAGCACATTTGGACAAGCCAGTTACATTTTGGAAGAAGGTCCTGTGGACTGATGAAACAAAGATTGAGTTATTTGGTCATACAAAAAGGCGTTATGCATGGAGGCAAAAAAACACGCCATTCCAAGAAAAGCACTTGCTACCCACAGTAAAATTTGGTGGAGGTTCCATCATGCTTTGGGGCGGTGTTGCCAATTCAACTCAGTATCAGCTGATTCTTGACAATAATGTGCAAGAATCAGTGACGAAGTTGAAGTTACGCAGGGGATGATTATTTCAGCAAGACAATGATCCAAAACACCGCTCCAAATCTACTCAGGCATTCATGCAAAGGAACAATTACAATGTTCTGGAATGGCCTTCCCAGTCCCCAGACCTGAATATCATTGAAAATCTGTGGGATGATTTGAAGTGTGCTGTCCATGCTCGGCGACCATCAAACTTAACTGAACTGGAATTGTTTTGCAAACAGGAATGGTCAAATATACCTTCATCCAGGATCCAGGAACTCATTAAAAGCTACATTAAGCGACTAGAGGCTGTTATTTTTGCAAAAGGAGGATCAACAAAATATTAATGTCACTTTTATGTTGAGGTGCCCATACTTTTACACCGGTCAAATTTTGCTTAAATGCGGATTGCACATTTTCTGTTAGTACAATAAACCTCATTTCAGTTCAGAAATATTACTCAGTCCATCAGTTATTAGATATATGAAACTGAAATAGCTGTTGCAAAAACCCAAATTGTTATAAAGAAAAAAGGTTAGCATTAATAGGGGTGCCCAAACTTTTTCATATGACTGTAATGTAATTATATATATACACATACATACACACACACACACACACACACACATACACATATATATGTATATACACATACATATATATACACACACACACACACGTATATATACAGTATGTACACACAAACACATAAATGCACACACACATATATATATATACACACACACACACATAAATACACACACACACAGTATATATACACACGCTGTATATATACACACATATATATATATAGATATATATATATACACACACACATTTTATATATATATATATATATGTATATATATATATATATATATATATATATATATATTGTGAGATGCCGAGGGGAGAAGTACTAGAGAACAGGTATGTTTCCCCTCGGTTCATTTCATGTGCCTCCATGTATTGATTGTGGAGCGGTCGGCCCATGCAAATGGGCTGGGAAAAGTTGGGAAAGTTATATCTGGCTCAGCAATAATGTAGTCACTGAAGCCTGTTTATTTCAGTGAAATTTTGGGTTCGGTTTTTCCTGAAGCAATTAGTAGGAATGGCAGTGGGACTGGTTGCTCCCTTCTCCACATTCAATCCAGGGTTTTGATTCCTTACTGGATCAGCTGAAATAATCAGGAGGCATTCAGAACAGAGAGGCTGCTGAGGAGAGGTACAGGCTCATGGCTGCTGGGGCTGAGACTCCATACCTCCACTGTCTGTGCTGAGGAACCCACACAGTAAGAGAATACTGTTTTGTTTGTTACATAGGTTTATTTTGTAGTTAGCATTTTGTTGTTAGTTAGTGGCCAGACGGCCTTAGACGTTTATTTTCCTGTTTTTGCATGTGTAACACTGAGGGATAAGTGTACACAATAAACACGGCAGTGGCCGTATCTGTTTGGAACCTGCCAGTCTGCCGCTGTCATCTGTGAATCCAGAGCCACTCGCTTGAACCAAAGCAAAGATCCCAGCTGAGCTATATCCCCTGTCTCACAATATATATATATATTATATATATATAAAAATACATACATACATATACATATATACTCACACACACACACACACACACATAAAAATATACACACACACATTAATATATACCAGGGCTGTGGAGTCGGTAAGCCACAGTTGCGACTCCGACTCCTGGATTTTATCAATCAGGTTCCGACTCCGACTTCTTCATAAATGACCAATTCGTAACAATAAATTTACTGTTGTAAAATATTAACATCGTGCTTATTCAGTTTCTCACCATCATATAAGTAATCAGACCACTTAGAGCAAAAACTACATTTATTAGAATACAGTTAAAATATAGCAAATAATTTTATAAACTTTTCTAAACTGTAAGTAAATATGCAATAAACACTTTTATGCAGTTAATAAGAAAAAATCTATAAATTTGTCCTCAGAAAAAGTATTGCCTCTGTCAGATCCTCCTTCATGGATGTCCTCAAATCTGATCTAATTATTTTGAGAGCAGAGAACAACCTCTCTACACTAACTTGTGTTAGTGGCAAAGCAGTAACCACTCGGGCAACATCTCTGACAATGTCAGGATACAGAGGAATCGCTTCTTGCACCGTTATTTTTGATGAATGGTCAAATTTCTCAATTTCTTTTAGTGCACATGAAAAATTCTGCTGAAATGTACTGGCTGTGTTCTTTGATGGGGATGACTCTTCTTCTATGCGGGAACGCTTTGCACGGTCCTTGTGATCCAAATATTTTTCGAAATTAAATTCTTCATCAGTTGATGATGAGGGTGAAGATGTGGCAGGACGACCAAATTCTTCTTGTTCCTCCTGACTGTTCTGGCAACCCTTTCATCCTTACTGCTATTTCAAACAGAGCTTCTTTTCCTTTACTTAGCTGTTGATCATCTAGAAGAATCCGATGCATTGGGGCTACATAAACAGCTGCCAAAAGAATGTTATTTTGTATTAGTAGCTCCTCTCTCCGTTTCATTGATGTAGCAATGCCACTTGCAATTAACCCTCCTCTTTGGGACAGGTGAAACATCAGTTTCTTCCACTCCTTTAAGAAAATACCTGGAGTTAAGTCCTCTGCTTGTAATTTTTTAGTCACTGTAAATGGGTGCTCTAGCAATTTTTCCAGCTCAGTCACCTGATTCCACTGACTTTCATTTAGCGTCAGTTGAGGGTTAGCCATGTCTACAAGAAAGGTTTTCAGTTCAACCAAGCGCTGAATCATTAAGTAAGTACTGCCCCATCGTGTGGCTTGATCAATAATTGCCCCTTTTCCAGCACGTCTCTTCATAATTGAGTCAACTTTAGGGGTTCTGGCAACAGTAGCCAATTTTCTCACCTATCCAATCAGTGCAGCAGCATGTCCTTCTTGCAGACTGTCTCTTATAGCCAGCTGTAGCGTATGCACAACACAGGGCATGTGATGAATGAAAGAACGTATTGACACAGTTTCAACAAAATCATCTAAACTATCATGTTGCTGTTCATCTGAAGCAACTTCAGTTTGCTCCTCAGTTACAATACTGTGTTCCTCTATTTCAAACATTTCTTTGTCTGTGGACCCAGAATGTTCTTCTAGGTGCTGGTCACCATAGTTTCATAGTTTTTAAGGTTGAAGGGAGACTAAAGCCTGCTTTACACGGTACGATCGATTGTGCGATTTCACAATCGATCGTACCCGCCCCCGTCCTTTTTGCGTCACGGGCAAATCGCTGCCCGTGTCGCTCAAAGTTACTAAACCCCGTCACACATACTTACCTCTCGTGCGACCTCGCTGTGGGCGGCGAACGTCCACTTCCTGGAGTGGGAGGGACGTTCGGCGTCACAGTGACGTCACACGGCCGCCGGCCAATCAGAGCGGAGGGGCGGAGATGAGCAGGATGTAAACATCCCGCCCACCTCCTTCCTTCCACATAGAGCCGGCGGCGGCCGCGGGAGGCAGGTGAGCTGCTCATCGTTCCCGTGGTGTCACACGGAGCGACGTGTGCTACCACGGAAACGATGGGCGACTAAAGTAACCGATATTATGGAACCTAACGAGCAGTACCCGACTCACGATTTGTGAGCGATACTGCGTCGCTAGGAGGTGTCACACAGGCCGGCATCGCCAGCGATGCCGGATGTGCGTCACAAAAACCGTGACCCCGACGATCTATCGCCCGATAGATTGCCTGGTGTAAAGCAGGCTTAAGTCCATCCAGTTCAACCCGTAGCCTAACATGTTGATCCAGAGGAAGGCAAAAAAAAACAAACAATGTTTCAAACAAGCTCCAATGGGGGAAAAAAATCCTTCCTGACTCCACATACGGCAATCAGACTAGTTCCCTGGATCAACACCCTGTCATAAAATCTAATATACATAACTGGTAATATTAGTTATCATTAGTAATATTACCATCATTACTCTCATTCATTAGCTTAATAGTACTTATATTTGAAGCATTGTCAGTTACGACAGAAAGAACTTGCTTTTTTAAGTTCATAGTCTTGCAGAACCTTTTCCACCAAGACCTGGAGAAACTCACTGGTGTGATGAGCTTTGGTGTCTTTTACTGCCAATGTCTTGGTAACAATTTCATTTTTGTCACAAACAAATCGGACATTGATGGCAAAATAGTTCACTCTGGGACGTGTGCAGGCATCCATTTTAAGAAACAGAAAGCGTCCCTTGAGAGTTTTTTTAAGTTTTCCCTTTTGTTTAAAAGCGTATTCGATTACTAACTTTCTAATACTCTCTCTCTTCAGAGAAACAACAAGCTTGCAGGCCATTTCCCCATTCAGACACATAAAAGCTGGTCGTGAAAATAATGAAATAGGCACACTATCCTTTACAACAAGCTCTATGATCTGTTTTTTAAATGTATCTACTGTCATTGTCACAGTAACTTTGTCACTGACAAAATATCTTGCAACTGATGGCTGCAAAGTTCTCTGCTCCTTTGTTTGGCTGGAAGAGCTGGGCACTGGTTCATTGGTTTGGATGCAGTCTTCCTCATCCACTGCTTTCAGTACTTCTGGATGAAAGCGCTGTAAATGTCTCTAGATTAGAAGCTCTGGTAGGAGCATTTTTATCTTTGCCTGAATATGCACTCATCTTGGCTTCAGAGCATTTGTTTTCATCTGGATCATTTGTCATACACTGACAGACCTAATGTTTTCTATCTTGAGCTGATTTAATGTGACGCTTCTTTGACATTCTCAGGTTTTTAATTCTGCATTCACAATCCAAATGACAATTGTTTTTCCTAAAAACAATTGTACAAAATTATTGCCAGGTCGTACAACTGATATAGTGGTCAGTAATACTGTTATTATTCCTCATGTACTCACAGTTAACTGATGCAAAGTTTGTTGAAAGGATAATACTTCTTACAGTCTTCCTCTTCTGAGTAGCAGGCAGCTGTGAGATGCTTGGAAGACACACACCTAGTATGATCTAGTCTAGAGGAGGAGCTTTACTACTAAGAATTCGCAACACATTTTCACTTTCAGTTTCATACATTATAAGTTAAGGCCCCGTCACACTAAGCAACATCGCTAGCAACATCGCTAGCAACATCGCTGCTAACGAACAACTTTTGTGACGTTGCTAGCGATGTTGCTGTGTGTGACATCCAGCAACAACCTGGCCCCTGCTGTGAGGTCGTTGGTTGTTGCTGAATGGCCTGGGCCATTTTTTAGTTGTTGCTGTCCCGCTGTGAAGCACAGATCGCTGTGTGTGACAGCGAGACAGCAACAACTAAATGTGCAGGCAGCAGGAGCCGGCTTCTGCGGAGGCTGGTAACCACAGTAAACATCGGGTAACCAAGAAGCCCTGTCCTTGGTTACCCGATATTTACCTTTGTTACCAGCCTCCGCCGCTCTCACTGTCAGTGCCGGCTCCTGCTCTGTGCACATGTAGTTGCAGGACACATCGGGTTAATTAACCCGATGTGTGCTGTAGCTAGGAGCAGGGAGCCAGCGCTAAGCATTGTGCGCTGCTCCCTGCTCTGTGCACATTTAGCTGCATTACACATCGGGTAATTAACCCGATGTGTGCTGTAACTAGGAGAGCAGGGAGCCAGCGCTCAGTGTGCGCTGCTCCCTGTTCTCTGCACGTGTAGCTGCGTGCGCTGGTAACAAAGGTAAATATCGGGTTGGTTACCCGATATTTACCTTAGTTACCAAGCGCAGCATCTTCCACGCGGCGCTGGGGGCTGGTCACTGGTTGCTGGTGAGCTCACCAGCAACTCGTGTAGCCACGCTCCAGCGATCCCTGCCAGGTCAGGTTGCTGGTGGGATCGCTGGAGCGTCGCAGTGTGACATCTCACCAGCAACCTCCTAGCAACTTACCAGCGATCCCTATCGTTGTTGGGATCGCTGGTAAGTTGCTTAGTGTGACTGGACCCTTAGGGCAGCATGAGGTTAACCAAGTATAAGATTAGATAAGGGCAGTGGAGAACAGTGACACACAAGAAGTAAAGGTGGTGTCACACACTACGTGGCTCCTACTCTCTGCACATATAGCTGCAGTACACATCGGGTAATTAACCCGATGTGTACTGTAGCTAGTAGAGCAGGGAGCCAGCGCTAAGCGGTATGCACGGCTCTGTGCACATGTAGCTGCAGTACACATCGGGTAATTAACCCGATGTGTACTGTAGCTAGGAGAGCAGGGAGCAAGCGCTAAGCAGTGTGCGTGGCTCCCTGCACATGTAGCTGCAGTACACATCGGGTAATTAACCCGATGTATACTCTAGCAAGGAGAGCAGGGAGCCAGCGCTAAGTGCGGCTCCCTGCTCTCTGCACATGTAGCACAGCGTCGTTATGATCGCTGCTGCTCCTGCTGTGTTTGACAGCTAAGCAGCGATCATAACAGCGACTTACAAGGTCGCTCTTACGTCACAGAAAATGGTAACGTAACAGCGACGTCGCTGTCGCTATGTGTGAACCCAGCTTAAGAAATGTCTATCTCCAGCAGAACTGCTTATCACTGTTGTTCATAGTTTGATAGAACATATGTATATTTGAGTAACATTTATAAAATTCATATGAAAGTTCAATTATGAAATATTAATACATTTTTCTACCGACTCCGACCAAAACTAACTCCGACTCCAGAGCCCTGATATATACATTTTATATATATATATATATATATATATATATATATATATTATATACACACACACACACACACACGGACGTACCCAGGATCAAAACTGGGGGTGGTGGGGGGGCAAGCCATAGTCGTTCAGGTTGAAAATATTAGAACGGAAAAGGTGAATGAAACGAAAATTTTAGGAGAATTAAATGTAATTATAGCAGTGCTTTATTAGTTATTACAATTATTTGCTTGCAAATAAATTTAGATTTTTATTCTGATTACATGTCTTATATAATTTTTCTTGGGTTTGAAGAAAACTTGTTCAAAACTTTTTTTTCAATCCAGTCCCGATTTTCCTTGAAGAATTTCCGATGGACACTCATCAAGCACAACCCAGTCAGTCTGTCCTCTCCCATTGTACTTCTGAGCCAGGTCTTTACCCTTCGAAGGGTACTAAAAGATCGTTCAACAGTAGCTGTCTCTCATATACATCTCATATACAGCAACCCCCTAGGGCTCCCATGTCATATACAGCCCCTCATAGGGCTCCCATATCATATACAGCCCCTCATAGGGCTCCCATATCATATACAGCCCCTCCATAGGGCTCACATGATAGGAGCCCTATGGGGGGCTGTATCTCATATAAGGCCCCCCATAGGGCTCCCATATTCAGCTCCCCACCATCATATACAACAGCTCCTCAGACCCCCAGACTGTCTGATTTAATATTTACATTTTTTTTTTACTTGTGGGAGCAGCTCAGCCTCCCAGCAGTCTCCCAGGCTTGTGACTGTGCTGGCCGCTCTGCACTGCAGGACTCGACACAACGGGGCGCAGAGTGATGATGTCAATGTCATCACTCCAGTCCCCGCTGTGCTGATTTGCAGTGCAGAGCGGCCGGCAGGGACTGAGGATGGGATTTTACAGCTCCTACTAGGAGCGGCTGTGGGAGCAGCATTCAGCCTGCCCTGCGGTACTAGTGGGTGGCGGGTGCCGATGCACTATGCGGCCCTGTCCTCTCCTCACCACCCGCGCTGCCTGACGCACCCGCTACCTGACAGAGACAGGTCATAATAGGTGCGTGCCCCTGCTTCTAGGCTGCCCCTCACTGGGTACGCCCATGTACACACACATAAATACACACACACACACACACACACACACACACACGTACCAGCTTTATAATCTTAATGATTTCATGACTAATGTTTTAATGCTATTTCAGGAATTGCTCAAGTTTTTAATGGAGCAAACGTCCACACTGTTATATTTTTTTTATGTATTTCTATTGGGTAAAATTCCTTTTTGAGTTTTACTTTACGCCCTCCAGTCCCAGTCTCGATAGCGGCATTTTTGAGAAGTGGGTGGAGCCTCACGGGGAGAAGCGTAAGCCTGCGTGCACACACTGCAAATTTTGTTGCAGATTTGGTGCAGTTTGAAGCACAAATCTGCATGGCTATCTTTATGGCAGTAAAGCCACTGTAAATACTGATGTGTTGTGCGCACGTTATTTTTTTTTGCAGATTTACTGCAATCTACAGCATGTGAATATTATTGTTTTTTTCTTGCACTTTTTAGCCCTTCAACCTATTGACTAGATTAAGAAAAATATATGGCACCAAAATGTACCAAAACGCATGTGTTTTTTGGTGCATTTTTCTGTCAGATGGTGCAGATTTCATGGAGAACATTTCTGCACCCAATCTGCAACATGCGAACAGAGCGCAGCCAACAGAGTCGTCATAATTTACTACATTGGATTGGAGATGATTTTTGGAGGACCTCATTTTCACAACTACATTCCGGACAGGTCGGTGCTGAGGTGACTATAATGGAATTTTTTTGAAGATTGGGCAGAGCCTCACAGGGAGAAGCGTAACAGAGCGGGGAAGAGTCGTAATAATTTACAATATTGGATCGTAGTTGATTTTTTGAGGACCTCATTTTACCAACTCCGTTCTAGATGATTCACTAGTGAGGTGTCTAGATTGGAGTGGAGTTTTTGATGAACTCCCTGTAGTCTCCACCAGTGGCATACCATCAATAGAGGTGGGCCACTTACCGCTATAAGGCCCATGAGTCACTGGGTCCCGATGCCAGCACTAGCATCGGCCCCCCTCCCGCGGGCCCCCTGCCGAGGATCGCACTTTCATTTATACCGGCATCAGAGATGCCAATACAATTGAAAGGAATGATGAGAGGAGCAGAACACTCCCTTTCTCATCATTCTCCTGCTGTGTGTCTGTGACACTCTGATGTGTCAGCACAGAGAGGTGCGTTGACGTCACTACTGTGCGCCGCTGGGCTAAAAATGTCAGAGTGGCAGAACAGTGGACACACGCTGGAGACTGGGGCAGTGGGGGAATGAGAAGTGAGCATAGTTGTATATTTAATCAGGATGGCCAGAGGACTATCGGGAAGCATACTACTATATTGGGGTTGCAAAATAGTATATGGGAACTGCATATAACTATATGTTGGCGCACAATATTATATTATATTGGGGCACACAATTTGGTGGTGCACTATAAGGCTGCACACTAGTATATGGCAGAATATAAGGGGTGCATACTATTATATGGAGGAATATAAGAGGTGTATACTACTATAGGGAGGAATATAAGGGGTGTATTATACTATATGGAGGAATAAGAGGTGCATTAAACTATATGGAGGAATATAAGGAATGCATAATAAGATATGAAGGATCCCTTTTACATGGAATATAGGGGTGCATTATACATGGAGGACTATGGAGCTGCATAATCCAATATGAAGGACTATGGGCTGCATTAAAATACATATAGCACTATGGGGGTTTCATTATATGGAGGACTAATTGGGTTACCTTATACATGGACTATAAGGGTGCATTATATATGGAGGACTATGGGGCTGCAGAATATAATATGAAGAACACCTTATACATGGAATGCAAGGGTGCATCATACATGGAGAACTATAAGGCTGCATAATACAATATGAAGGACTATGGGGCTGCGTTATAATACATATAGGACTATGGGGGCTGCATTATATGAGGACTAATGGCGTTACCTTATACATGGACTATAGGGCTGCATTAAAATACATGAAGGACTATGGGATGAATAATACAATATGAAGGACTATGGGGACTGCATTATAATATATATAGGACTATGGGGGTGCATTATAATATATGGAAACCTATGGGGTGCAGTATAATATACAGAGGACTATGGGGTGCAGTATAACACATCTCCATGTGTTATACTGCACACCATAGTCCTCTGTATATTATACTATTGCACTGGGGTGCAATATAATATAAGGAGTACTATGGGGTGAATTATATGACTATGGGGTGCAGTATATGCAGGACTATGGGGTTCAGTATAATATACAGAGTATTTTGGGGGCTGCATTATAATACATGAAGGACTATGGGGAGTGCATTATACAGTAATACATGGAGTGCTATGTGAGCTGCATTATAATATATGCAGGATTATGGGGGCTGCATTATTATATATGGAGGCCTATGGGGGTCTGCATTATAATACATGGTGAGCTGTGGGGTGGATTATAATACATGCAGGACTATGGGAGCTGCATTATAATATATGAAGGCCTATGAGGGCTACCATATACATGGACTATTGGGGTGCATTATAAAACATGGAGGACTATGGAGGTGCAATATAATACATGCAGGACTATAGTGGCTGCATTAGAATATGTGGAGGACTATGTGGTGCAGTATAATATATGGAGCACCATGGGGTGCAGTATAATATATGGAGGACTATGGGAGTTGTATTATAATAATTGGAGGGCTATGAGAGCTACCTTATACATGGAGGACTATGGAAAATGCATTATAATACAAGGAGGACTATGGGGTGAATTCTAATAAAATGAAGGGTTACATGGGATCCAATATACTACATGGAAGGCTATGTGGGGGCCATTATAGTATTTTGGGAACTATATATATGAGGGGGGACAAAGACACAAGCTTGGGATGGGGAAGTTTTGTGCTGATGGAAAGAGGCTTTCCCGCAGCACCCAGCTTTCCGATACTCTGATATGGAACAGCTGGATGCTGAGGGAAAGATGTATAGATAAGATAAGATTAAATAAGTGGGGAACATTGAATATATGTATTTATTCCCTGAGCTTCTTAGGCAGAGAATGAATATGAAATATATGTAGATAACAGGTAAATAAATATATATTCCATAGAAACAGGTGTATTTTATATTCTCTCTGCTTTTTAGGTGGAGAATCAACATGGAATATATGTAAATTACAGGAAATTGAACATATATTTCATATAAACAGGTGTATATTATATTCCATGTGCTTCTTATGTGGGGAATGAACAATGATTATATGTAGATAATAGTGAAATGAACACATATACCAAATAATCAGGTGTTTTTTATTCTCTGTTCTTCTTCGGTGGGCAGTGAACAAGGAATGTATGTAGATTACAGTGGAATGAACATTTATCCTATATAAACAGTTGTGTATTATATTCCTTGTATTTGTTATGTGGGGAATGAACTTGAAGTATGTGCAAAGTATTTGTAACCATTTTTACATTTACGTTATATTATGTACTTACGAATCTCACTTTGTGATAGTCTGTCTAGAGAGGTAGATGGCAAAAAGTAACGATTAGTCTGTAACACAGCGAAAAGAATAGATCTGGGGATTCTACACAGTAATCTGGCATCAAGGAAAATAAGACACAGGTCCTTAGAACCACTCTCCAAATACAGAAGAATGGCAAGACAACACAATACCATGTGGAAAAAGGTCCGCATTCTCCAGCAACCCAAGTAGTGGCAGATCTGAACGCTTCCAAGACACAGCAGCAACATCCCTCAAAAATGTGGACTTTCGTTTTCTTCCTGCTTCTAGGGGTCAGACACCCTTATTGGGTAGATGACATTACACTCCACCTCTTTAAAAAAAAAGTATATCATTCAATTCACAGTGTGGAGAACTCCAGGCTGTCTGTAGCATTGTGTAACATGTAGGCCTCTTGCAGAGACAGGAATGAAGGCCACACTCCCCCACTAGATAGGACAGGGAATGCTAATTATATTAATGGCTAGAGGCCTAATTATATTAGGTCCATAATAAAAGATCAAATCCTCAAAAAATGTTCATCTGCTATGTGCCATATGTCCTATACTAAATGGAGAACAGATTCCAAATCCAAAGTCAGAATTGTTGTAACACATCAGGAATAGTGATGGGCGAACCCCCCGATGTTCGCGTTCAGGAGCCCTGCCCGAATGTTTTGTAAAGATCAAGTTTGGGTTCTGAGATAACGCGAAGTTGCATCCGCACACCGAACTTGGACTTTACAGTTATGCGATGTGGTGGGGGGCTGTAAAATAAAGAATATAGTTAATAATAAAGATTGTCATTATACTTACTGCTCCCACTACACGTCCTGCAGACTCTGTCTCTCGGCCGCTTCTGCTTCCATGTCCGATCATTGCTGTGCCCCCGGGTTACATGACCTTCCATGACATCATAGCCATGTGACCAGTCTGGTGTGAATGTTGTCTAGACATTGGGTTACAGACTGGTCACATGGCTGTGACGTCACAGAAGGTCCTGTAACCCACGAGGTATCAACATTCCCACCAGACTGGTCACATGGCTTTGATGTTATGGAAGGTAGCAGAGCTGAAGATGCCTGCCCTCCTTTGGACCAAGTCAAAGGTTTTGTTTTTTTTTCTTTTTTTTAGAAATAAAGATGGAGGCCTAAATCTAACACAGGGAATAAAATATATACCTGTTTTTATGGGATATGTGTACATTTCCCTATTATCTACATATATTTCATGTTCTTTCCCCACTTAAAGGGGTTATCCGGCTTCTTTGACATTTTTTTTTTTTATTTCCCTATTGGGCTACATTGGGGCAGGTAAGTAGATAGAGACCACTTACCTGCCCTGCTGTCAGCCCCTCTCCCCCGGCTCAGAGCGGTCATGTGACCGCTCCTGCCGTGATTTTGCTGCTTCCGGTCATTTCATGTCAACATGGGCAGGGCCATGTTGACATGCAAATGTGGAACAGCATGTCGCCTCCCTGCTGGGTGTCTACAGTGTGATAAGCCCCGTCCCCCTTCCCTGCACCCTCCCACACATTCCCCCGCACCTCCAGTAACCTCCCCCTGGATCACTGAGGCCGTGTTCACACATAGCGTAAATGCGGCATTTTTTCTGCAGGTGTCCGCGCCACGAGTGCAATAACAATGTTCTCTGATTATTGCGTGTTTGCGGTATTTTTTATACATTGTCCCCCTTATTTGATACATGTTTGTTGCTGATGTGAATCCTGAAGCTTATAAAGAAAGAAACACCAAATCCGCACAGTTCAGCGGCGTCTTTCCACGCACCAGGAGCGGAGATTTCAGGACGTCTCTTCCACTTTGCTTGGACAATTAGTCCATATTCAGATGTAGTGTAAAGGCTGCATTTTTTTCTGCTGTTTCCTTGCACATTTATTCTGCTGTGTTTAATTGTCCAAGTAAAGTGGAAAAGTGGATGTGATTCCATGAAAAAACGCTGCTGAATTCTGCGGTTTTCGGGGGGGGGGGGGGGGGTTCTATGGAGGTTTCTATGTGGAGCTTAAAAAAATGCAGGAAAAAGCTTCTCTGTACAATAAAAACACTTAAAAACGCAGATTCACATCTGAACCAAAAACGCATTAAATAATGGAGAAAAGGCAGAAAAAATGCAGCAAAAATGGAAAAAACAGAGAAGATTGTTATTGTGTAGTTTCGTGCAGATAGAAACAAAAAGAAACAGAATTTATGCAACGTGTGAACACGGATTGATAGGCACAAATAAGCAACATGTCATATAGTGACACAGAAATATAAAAAAATTCTGACTGCTATAAATATGAATGAACAGTCCGGGACATCTGCTGAATGACCCTTACTTCCAAATGGGTGTGGCTAGGGATGTGGTCAAAACTTGGCGCGGCGCGCGCAGCGCGCCGCATACTTTGGCCCTTTCTTTCTTTTCTTGAAACGTTGGGAGGTATGCATATGTGTGCGTGTGCGGTACAGAGCCATATGTGTGAGTGTACGGTGCAGAGCCCTATGTGGGGCTGTTATTTGCAATGCTGTAGTGATACCAGGTCAGGTGCTGGGGAAGAATACTGACAGGGAATGTGTGTGCAGGGGGCGGGCAGAGGGTGGGGCTGGACACTGGGGTGGGGCTGGACACTGGGGTGGGTGGTGACAGCTCTGACTGAGGTTTTGCACAGGAAGTGGTCATGTTTGCTGGATCTGAATGTAAATAAGAGCTGCAGAGAATAAAGGGATAATTCAAGAGGAACAAAAGTTAGAAAACAAAAAATAACAATGTAGGTGTGATTTATATGACAATACAGCACAGTTAAACTCAAAAATTTTTGTTAAGCTAATGTCGGACAACTCCTTTAAGCTCAGGGAATAAAATATACACTTGTTTGTGTGGTATATGTCAACATTTCCCTGTTCTCTACATATATTCCATGTTCATTCCCCACCTAAGAAGCTCAGGGAATAAAATATATACCTGCTTTTATGGGATATGTGTACATTTCCCTATTATCTACAAACTTTTACTTTACAAACTCTATTAAACTTACCCCCAACTGTGTTTCTCCAAAAATGACACCTCCTCCAAAAATAAACCCTAGTGCTTTTTTTTGGGGGGGTGTAAAAGACTGTCTTATTTTTGGAAAAACACGGTATTTCATGTTCATTCCCCACCTGAGAGGCTCAGGGAATAAAATATACACTCGTTTGTGTATTATATATCAATATTTCCCTGTTATCTACATATATTCCATATTCATTCCCCACCTAAGAATCTCAGGGAATAAAATATACTATTGTTTGTGTGGTACATGTCAACATTTCCCTATTATCTATAGGGTCATTCCATGGTAACTTACGTTATATTCACAAGCCAAAAACTGAGTTAATAATGATTACAGACTGTTCTTTGAAGGCAGGCACAAAAAATGAGTGAATGTATATTGTACATTGAACTATTCTCAATAGATTTTAACACAGTGTGATTTTTCAACATTACAAATTAAATTCAAAATACAATGTTATTACTTGGTAACTTACATTACACAAACAGGAAAGGCAATTGTCCACTTCATGAAACTGCCAAATTTTCTGTTCTGGTAAAAAAGGGGAGAAGCACTATTTTCATTGTATTAAAACATCATAGTCCAAGCAACTTTAACAAGTTTATTGTAACCTCTCAAGTTAAATGAAACAGTTTTTATTACAAGAAATGTAGGTAACTTACATTACAATATAGTAACCTACGTTACAAAACAAAGAATGTGTTGAACTTTGTCAGTGTTCATATTTGAGAAGGCAAACTGACTTTATTTAGGCAAAACATAGGCCTACATATGTGGTCCAGTCCAATGAATTCAGACACAGCTAATGAGGAACTTCAACAAGGACGTAAATTTGTGCTCACTGCTCATTTAACTTGCTCGCTAATCAAAAAAGTTCCAAATGTCCCTAGAACCCATTTTCAGGGGAGGATCAACCTGTCTTAAAATTTGACAGACATCATAACAAATTTCATCATCTTTAGTTAGCCATTTCCAGGTATTTTTATTCTTGCCATAGAGATCCATGGTTTTCACTTTCATCTCATTGTGTGCAACCTCAGTAACCACTCCACAATACTTTATGCCATCATACATTATGATCATCCCAGTCATCAACTTTATATTCAATATCAGGGTACTTCCAGTTATTAGCATTGTAATAGACCATGTTTTTAATGGTTCTAAGGCCAATAAATTTCCCTGCAAAATACCCTATGGCAGTGATGGCGAACCTAGGGCACGCAGATCCCTTTGTGCTGGCACGTGCGCTGTCGCCACACAGACACTTTGTACTGTCGGTGTGATCGCGCCGACAGTACAAAGTGGTGTTTAGCAGAGGAGACATTTCTCCTCCCTCTCACTCCTCCTCTCCTGGGCTGCAGGCCTGTTGCCTAGGAGACGGAGGAGCGTCAGAAAGTAGCGCCGGCGTCTTGTGGCCGCGCGGGAACCTGTGCTGGAAGGTGAGGTTTTTTTATTTTATTTTTAGGCTGTGTGCAGCCAAGGTGTGGGGGGACAGAGCCAGCACGGGGCAAACATGTAGCACGGGGGACAGAGCCAGCACGGGGCAAACATGGGAGCACGGGGGACAGAGCCAGCACGGGGCAAACATGGGAGCACGGGGGACAGAGCCAGCACGGTGCAAACATGGGAGCACAGGGGACAGAGCCAGCACGGGGGCAAACATCAAGAGCATGGGGGCAAACATCGAGAGCACGGGGGCAAACATCGAGAGCACGGGGGCAAACATCGAGAGCACGGGGGCAAACATGGCTGCAAAGATGGGGGAAATGTGCAAAGATGGGGGAAAGGAGCAAAGATGGGGAGAAACATGCAAGGATGGGTGGGAACATGGCTGCAAGGATGGGGGAAAACATGGCTGCAAGGATGGGGAAAACATGGCTGCAAGGATGGGGGGGGGAACATGCCAGGATGGGGTACATTTAGCAGGAAGGGGTACATTTACCAGGATGGGGTGGAAACATGCCAGGATGGGGTACATGAACATGCCAGGATGAGGAAAAATGCCAGGATGGGGAACATTTAGCAGGAAGGGTGACATTTACCAGGATGGGGTACATTTACCAGGATAAGGGAACATGCCTGGATGAGGTACATTTACCAGGATGAGGTCATTTAACAGCATGGAGGAACATGCCAGGATGGGGTACGTTTACCAGGATGGGGGATACATTTACCAGGATGGGGGCAAACATGCCAGGATGGGGTACATGAACATGCCAGGATGAGGAAAAATGCCAGGATGGGGAACATTTAGCAGGAAGGGTGACATTTATCAGGATGGGGTACATTTACAAGGATGGGGTACGTTTACCAGGAAAGGGGACATTTACCAGGATAAGGGAACATGCCTGGATGAGGTACATTTACCAGGATGGGGTACATTTAAAAGGATGGGGTACATTTACCAGGATGGGGTACATTTACCAGGATGGGGAATATGCCGGGATGGGGTACATTTACCAGGATGGGGCCATGATGGGGACAAATATACCAGAATGTAGGAAATATATATCAGAATGGGGGACATGTTTACCAAAAAGTGGCCAGGAAGGGGGACAGAACTACACAATGAAGGGGGGGGGGAAGGGGGAAGGGGGAGAGCAACTCGTACATCTTTATGGGATTTCAGGATGTTCAGACCCATTTTCAGGGGAGGATCAACCTGTCTTAAAATTTGACAGACATCATAACAAATTTCATCATCTTTAGTTAGCCATTTCCAGGTATTTTTATTCTTGCCATAGAGATCCATGGTTTTCACTTTCATCTCATTGTGTGCAACCTCAGTAACCACTCCACAATACTTTATGCCATCATACATTATGATCATCCCAGTCATCAACTTTATATTCAATATCAGGGTACTTCCAGTTATTAGCATTGTAATAGACCATGTTTTTAATGGTTCTAAAGCCAATAAATTTCCCTGCAAAATACCCTATGGCAGTGATGGCGAACCTAGGGCACGCAGATCCCTTTGTGCTGGCACGTGCGCTGTCGCCACACAGACACTTTGTACTGTCGGTGTGATCGCGCCGACAGTACAAAGTGGTGTTTAGCAGAGGAGACATTTCTCCTCCCTCTCACTCCTCCTCTCCTGGGCTGCAGGCCTGTTGCCTAGGAGACGGAGGAGCGTCAGAAAGTAGCGCCGGCGTCTTGTGGCCGCGCGGGAACCTGTGCTGGAAGGTGAGGTTTTTTTATTTTATTTTTAGGCTGTGTGCAGCCAAGGTGTGGGGGGACAGAGCCAGCACGGGGCAAACATGTAGCACGGGGGACAGAGCCAGCACGGGGCAAACATGGGAGCACGGGGGACAGAGCCAGCACGGGGCAAACATGGGAGCACAGGGACAGAGCCAGCACGGGGGCAAACATCAAGAGCATGGGGGCAAACATCGAGAGCACGGGGGCAAACATCGAGAGCACGGGGGCAAACATCGAGAGCACGGGGGCAAACATGGCTGCAAAGATGGGGGAAATGTGCAAAGATGGGGGAAAGGAGCAAAGATGGGGAGAAACATGCAAGGATGGGTGGGAACATGGCTGCAAGGATGGGGGAAAACATGGCTGCAAGGATGGGGAAAACATGGCTGCAAGGATGGGGGGGGGAACATGCCAGGATGGGATACATTTAGCAGGAAGGGGTACATTTACCAGGATGGGGTGGAAACATGCCAGGATGGGGTACATGAACATGCCAGGATGAGGAAAAATGCCAGGATGGGGAACATTTAGCAGGAAGGGTGACATTTACCAGGATGGGGTACATTTACCAGGATAAGGGAACATGCCTGGATGAGGTACATTTACCAGGATGAGGTCATTTAACAGCATGGAGGAACATGCCAGGATGGGGTACGTTTACCAGGATGGGGATACATTTACCAGGATGGGGGCAAACATGCCAGGATGGGGTACATGAACATGCCAGGATGAGGAAAAATGCCAGGATGGGGAACATTTAGCAGGAAGGGTGACATTTATCAGGATGGGGTACATTTACAAGGATGGGGTACGTTTACCAGGAAAGGGGACATTTACCAGGATAAGGGAACATGCCTGGATGAGGTACATTTACCAGGATGGGGTACATTTAAAAGGATGGGGTACATTTACCAGGATGGGGTACATTTACCAGGATGGGGAATATGCCGGGATGGGGTACATTTACCAGGATGGGGCCATGATGGGGACAAATATACCAGAATGTAGGAAATATATATCAGAATGGGGGACATGTTTACCAAAAAGTGGCCAGGAAGGGGGACAGAACTACACAATGAAGGGGGGGGGGGGGGGGGGGAGGGGGGAGAGCAACTCGTACATCTTTATGGGATTTCAGGATGTTCAGACTTTGAAATGTAGATGTGGATTACAGGGTGACATCTGATTGCATTCCATGCTAAAATCTCTGTCTAATATGCTGCAATTTTTTCCAGAAACATCAATCCAACTGCTGTGTCTGGAAAGGGCTCCGCTTCAATGTGTGGTAAGCGTGTATGAGCGTGATGCCCCCTGCTGAAGAGAAGACGGCAAAGGTAAGGTTAAAATCAACTATTTACATAATAGGATTGGTTGGCACTTCAGAAAAAAAAAATGGGTTTAGGGCTACAGTTTGGGCACTCGGCCTGTGAGAGGTTTGCCATGACTGCCCTATGGCATGAAATTTGGAAATTCCTTCAACAGGCTTTGCATTGCTTACCAACTGCTTTAAATCCAGAGCCAAATTTCTGTAATCAATCTCAGTGTTACTTATGTCTAGGACCTCTACATTCTTCAGTTCTTTTGCAGCTTTGACAAACTGAGTTGCATTTTGGACAATTTCCTTCCTGGTCATGATGGATTCTCATACAAGCCATTTCACAACAGCTCCTATTCCAGCTACAGGACCTTTGCCATGAGACGTTGCGAAGTAATTCCAAATTATGTTAATTTTATATTTCTCATTAAACCGTTGAATAGCAGCAACAATAAATTTGTTTTTGAATTGCTATGAAGGTCCATCAGACCAAAATTGAACAGCTTTGATTGTTGGAGGCAACTTTTCTAGAAGAATATCGATGTATGCAATAATTGTGTCCTTTGTGTGAGTTAAGATATCTGAGCATAGAGACTTGGAAAACTGCTTGTAAAGCCTAAAACACACGGCATGAAAATCGGACCGAATGGAATGTGATAAAACATTGCATTCCACTCGGACCAATATTAGCCTATGTAACAGCACCCATGAGTGATTATTTTCTCGGCCCCAATCGGACCGAGAAAACAATCGCAGCATGCTGTCATTGTAATGCGAGACTCTCTCGCACCTATTCAAGTCTATGGGGCGAGAGAAAGATCGCACTGTACACCGGTGCACCGCGAGTGCAGGGTGAGAATCGCCATAGCCGGCTACGGACGAGAAAGGGAGATAAATCCCTCTCCTCCTCCGTGCCGGCCCGCCGCTCCTCAGTGCTGGCCCGCCCCTCCGCAGTGCTGGACTACCCCATCAGCTGAGGTCCGATCGCATGATCGGACCTCAGTCGCAGTGACACTCGCATGATACTCGGCTCCTGCTGTGCTGCTAGAGGGAGCCGAGTGTCATGCGAGGATTGCATTAGTCCCCGTGTGGCCCCAGCCTTAGAATGCCACTGTGATACTGTAAAAATGCTGACCTGGGATTGCTGCCAGTGAGCACCCTGAATCTCGTCCTGGTAGAAACATGTAAAGTTCTCTGCAAAGTCAACATTGATAATACAAAGAGTTATCAAAACTTTCTGATAAAGCTGACTGTGTACTCAGTGTATGAATCTGCTTGTTCTCTCTTTATGTTAATATGTTCAAGGAACTGAGGGTACATAGATTCAATATGATCGAACAAATTTTGAATAGTCCCTTCGCTGTGTATTTTCATTAGAGTTCCATTAACATCTCTCCATTCTTGCCATGAAACTTCAGCAGGAATATCATGGACATCTAACTCTGAAGTTTAATTTAAACATAAGGTTTCCTTTACATCTTTCACACTTTGAAAACCAACAACTCATTTGGTATTTCACAAAGAAAAGAGTCAATAAATTTATGGCCATAAGGTGGAAACGTGTTGCATATTTTATGGAAGGCCTCTATAGCAAGTTTAAAATTCTCATGGTATTTGCACAGACACACATTGTGTGGAATCTTACTACTTAGCAGCACATGTTGTGGACGAAGAGCACAAATATTTGCTTTTGCCAATTTCAATATCAGGATGTTCTTCAACAAAAACTGCATATGTTTCCAACAGTGATAGGTACATATGCGAGTCTGCACTTTTTTCTTTAAACCATCAGAGGAGCGCACTGTCACAACATTTTTTTACACCTGGGGAAGCTCTCCTTATATCATCTCTTTCGTAAAATAATGTGATTGTATCTGCAGTACTGGGCTTCAATGCTGTTGCTCCTATTCTCTCGGTTGAAGAACTTGTACTTTCAATAGGTCCACAAACTGATTCAAATAGTTTCTTTTACTACACATTTCTCACTTTTCTTTAGTTCTCTGCATTTCCTAACCCTTGCACGAACCTTCATCCTTTCTTCTTCTTTAATTTTTTCCTGCTTTTGTTTCGACATAGCACTAACATCAATCTTTTTCTTCTCTCTGGATTTTTTAACTGCTTCGCTAACTTTGATCTTGTACTGTTCATATCCTCCTGTTTGTTTCAACTTTTCACGTCGTCTCTTCATCTTTTCAGCTGGCGTTAATGGCATTGTGACTCTAAAAATACAAACAATAACCTGATAATATAACTAGATGTGAAGAAATATGAACATCAAAATTATGAGAGTATTTAATTATTTCAAAAAGCTAAGTGTTGTCCAAATATTGAAAGGCAGGTAACTTACATTGAAAAGCTGAAGTAACTTGCGGTACAAAGTTGATGGTAACTTACGTTACAATAAGTTTAGTTCATACAGAAACTGTGAAACTTTTAGCAGCAACATGAAACTTAAGGTGGTGTCACACACAGCGACGACGACAACGACGTCGCTGCTACGTCACCATTTTCTGTGACGTTGCAGAGACGTCCCGTCGCTGTCGCTGTGTGTGACATCCAGCAACGAGCTGGCCCCTGCTGTGGGGTTGTTGCTCGTTGCTGAATGTCCTGCTTCATTTTTTCGTCGTCGCTCTCCCGCTGTGAAGCACACATCGCTGTGTGTGATAGCGAGAGAGTGACGAAATGAAGCCGGCGTCTGGCAGCTGCAGTAAGCTGTAACCAGGGTAAACATCGGGTAACCAAGGGAAGACCTTTCCCTGGTTACCCGATATTTACCTTCGTTACCAGCCTCCGCCGCTCTTGCTGCTAGTGCCGGCTCCTGCACTGTGACATGTAGCTGCAGTACGCATCGGGTAATTACCCTATGTGTACTGTAGCTAGGAGAGCAAGGAGCCAGCGCTAAACAGTGTGCGCGGCTCCCTGCTCTCTGCACTGTGACATGTAGCTGCAGTACACATCGGGTTAATTAACTCGATGTGTACTGTAGCTAGGAGAGCAAGGAGCCAGCGCTAAGCAGTGTGCGCGGCTCCCTGCTCTCTGCAAATGTAGCATCGTTATGATTGCTGCTGCGTCGCTGTGTTTGACAGCTAAGCAGCGATCATAACAGCGACTTACAAGGTCGCTGTTACGTCACAGAAAATGGTGACGTAACAGCGATGTCGCTGTCGCTATGTGTGAACCCAGCTTTAGTGAATAGTTAATACATTACCATGGGTCCCCAACTCCAGTCCTCGAGGGCCGTCAACAGTGCATGTTTTCAGGGTTTCCTTAGTATTGCACATGTGATAATTTAATCACCTGCACAGTTGATGATTCCAACACCCCTGCAATGCTAAGGAAATCCTGAAAACATGCACTGTTGGCGGCCCTCGAGGACTGGAGTTGGGGAACCCTGCATTATGCAATATAAGAACTCTGCAAGTTACAACTTAATTTAAGCTTAGTTCTCAATACTACAAAAACTTTTTATCTGTGTGGACTCGTGGAAGCGTCATTGTTAGACGCGAAACGGCGGTCGTCCGACATACTCTGTGTACCACCTCCCTCACTCTTTTCCCCCCTGACCTAATGGTCGAATAAACGGCTTCCTTTTTAGAGCAACCCGGTGAGTGCCTTTCGCCCCTTCTCTTCGGTTATACTTTTTATCTTTTTGGTAACTTACGTTACTGAGAAAATGTCTACAATGGATATGTGCAAGATTTCTGGTAATCAATAATCTTACAGTTTTCCTAACAGTACTTCTTTTATATTTACTGAACTTAAGTTATGCATGTTGCTAGGTAATAGTATTACACTTACCAATATAGCCTGTTACTGTATGATTCGGGGCGGCAAGGTGGCTCAGTGGTTAGCACTGCAGTGTTGCAGCGCTGGGGTCCTGGGTTCAATTCCCACCAAGGACACCATCTGCAAGGAGTTTGTATGTTCTCCCTGTGTTTGTGTGGGTTTCCTCCCACATTACAAAAACATACAGATTGGGACCTTAGATTGTGAGCCCCAATGGGGACAGTGTTGCCAATGTATGTAAAGTATATGTAAATATTATTCCAGTAAGAACAGGTGTTCACATGCAACCCTCTGCCATGTTGAAAACATATGGAATTTGAAAGAAACAGCGTTGCCACCTTATGCCATGTGTAATGAAGTACCAACTTACAAAAAAAAGTAATTCCAAAATATTAGACAAATTTGAAAATATTCCTTCTCAGCATGGATCGGTGCTACACATATTCCATGTTCATTCTCTACCTAAGAAGCTTAGGGATAAAATATACACTTGTTTGTGTGGTATATGTGTACATTCCCCTATTATCTACATATATTCCATGTTCATTCCCCACCTAAGAAGCTCAGGGAATAAAATATACAGCTTTTATTAATGGGATACGTGGACATTTCCCTATTATCTAGATATGTTCTATGTTCAGTCCATGTCTAAGAAACCTATTATTTATCTGTATATTTTGGAACCAATAAGTTATGTTCATTCTTTTTGTTCAATCCTTTTCTTCATTCTTTTTAGCATGTCCCACGCACCAATGCCCCCCTGTCCAGTGCGTGCCCCCACAATGCGCACCAATGCCCACCCTGTCCAGTGCGAGCCCCCACAACGCACACCAATTCCCCTCTGTCCAGTGCGAGCCCCCACAACGCACACCAATGCCCCTCTGTCTAGTGTGAGCCGCCACAACGCACACCAATGCCCCCCCTGTCCAGAGTGAGCCCCCACAATGCACACCAATGCCCCCCCTGTCCAGTGGGAGCCCCCACAACGCACACCAATGCCCCCCTGTCCAGTGCGAGCCGCCCCACAACGCGCACCAATGCCCCTCTGTCTAGTGTGAGCCGCCACAACTGTCGCGGGCGGGGAGGGGACGCTGCGCTCACCACGCTCGGGTCCGGCGCTGCTGCTGATTGGTGGCTCGAGCGGTGGGCCGGATCCGGGGACTCGAGCGGCGCTCCTCGCCCGTGAGTGAAAAGGGGGATGGTTTTGGGGATTTATTGGCCATGACGCCACCCACGATTGTGGTGAGGTTGTGACACCACCGCTGCTCTGGACGGGGATCCCGGGAGCGATGACAGGGAGAAGCTTGGATGTTGTTTTTCCCCTCCGTGGGTAGGGGGGTTGGTTGTCCCGGGGCCCGGTGAGGGAGGAATGGCAGGCGGGTTACAGGGCCTGGTGAGGTGCAGGGTCGCGGGGGCAGCGCGGTGCCGCACGGCACGGTGGTACTCACTCAGCCAATGATGAATGCAAAGTCTCCGGTAAAACAAACGGCTGGATGGACGGGTCCCACAGACGGCTGCGGTGGTTCTTCTCCCGGTAGGTTGGCGGTGACTGCCTTTCCCTGCACCTCTGTTATGTTCTCGGTTCTGGTAGCTTCCCACTGGTAACCCGCTCCCCAGCTTGGATGGAGGCTGAGGGAGCCCCTTTTGCCCGCAGGCTCTGGCCCTGGGAACTGTAGCCTTGGCGGTGACTGTATTTCCCTTCACGGTTTGAGCGGTTGCCTTCTATCGGGTCTTGACTGCTGGGAAACCCCGGAGATTCCCTTCGCTAACGGATTTGACCGGTTTTATGGCGACTCCTAGCCTGGTCGGGGTCCGTAGGCCCTGCCGAATGGTGCTGGCTTATCTTCGCTCCCCGATCCGGTATCGGCGGGCCACCGCCCGTCCCTGGTCCTTACGGTTCACGTCAATCAGCCTCTCCTACAGTCACCACCGTCTGCCAACCTTGCTGTATGTGCCCGGGCCACACACCCGGACACCGTCAGTCTGCTCCGCTACCACTTCACTCCTCAAACTGAACTCCCTTCTCTCCTCTCCACTACTCCTCTCACTTCCTTTTCCTGCCTCCAGGATTGTGAACTCCTCGGTGGGTGGGGCCAACCGCCTGGCTCCACGCCCTGGTGTGGACATCAGCCCCTGGAGGGAGGCAACAAGGATTTTTGTTTGACCTTGGTGTGCCTAGCCAGGGTGTGGGGTGTGTTGTTGCAGTACCTGTGACGTCCTGGCTTGTCCAATGCCCCCTAAATGTGCAGCCCCCCGTCCAGTGTGAGTCCCCATCAATCGTACAGCCAACTGGGCAGATTGAGCCCTTCCAAACGTGCAGCCACCTGTCGAGTGAGAGTCCCCCCCAAATGTGCAGCATCACCCCATCCAGTGTGAGCCCCATCAAACGTGCAGAGTCGACCCCTGTCCAGTGCAAGCCCCCAAAAGCTCCCTTTCCTTATGGAAGCCTCCACAGCACCGTGCTGCAGCTTCAGTACATTCCCTGTGAGATATACACGAGCTGCAGACCCCAGCACTGACAGGAGACACTGTTCTGTGCCCCCAAAATCCAGTCTGAGACCCCAGAGCTATAACTAATGAGGAAAAGCTGAATATTCTCCACCTCAGGGTTAGGATCCATCCGATCTCCACAGGAGCCTGAGCACTGCTGCTTCCCGCCCACAGATCAGCACTGAGGAGGCCCCGCCCCTTCCGGTGAGTCATTCCCTCAATAAACCAACTACTCCAGTTTACGCTGTCAGATATACCCAGTGTGCGGCTCTGCAGGAAGAGGTATGTGGAGATTCCCCATTACATTAACCCCCTCAGTGCTGCGCTCACACTCCAGGAGACAGAACGTGTTCCCGTCTGTGCGGCTCTATCAGGAGATCTGTCTGTATGGGATTAGATTGGTCACTTCCCTCTTGACGCCGCTCGCTGCTCTGTTACTGTCCAGTCTCCATTATGGCCGTCGCCCGCTCCATGTTGTCACTATCAGGAGATATTAATGTTCTATCATTATCTGTTACTGACGGCCCGGGTCTATGTTCTGTGATAAATCTCTGTGTGTGACTATAATTGTATTGTGTGTTATACCGGGGGCAGGACGGGGCCAGGACTGGATGTAGTGATCATGTGAAGTCGGTAACAGCTCCGGAGATTCCTTACATGGGATCTTTCTGATGTTACATCGTCATCTTCTCCCCATTCAGGTCCCTACAATATCGGATCCTCTCAGATCTTCTATATAAGAGCATTTTCCCTATTGACCCGTCAAGGATGGATAGGGACAGGGACAAGATGGCGGAGAGGATATTACACCTCACCCTAGAGATCCTCTTCCAGCTTACTGGAGAGGTAAGAGATTCTGATGACGTCACATTACATCATTCTTATCTATGGGAATAGCAGATGGACAGAACTGGAGAGGTGAGGACTCTGGAAATGTCTGTAGTGAGGTTTATTACTGTGTCTCTCCATATCCAGGATTACACAGTAGTGAAGAAGACCTCTAGTGAGCCCTGTCAGGACCCTGTGTCTGAGGGATGGGGAAGACCCCTGAGCCCAATCACGGGGCCTCCACCTCACCCCCTGATACATGAGGGCATCAATGACCAGAAGATCCTAGAACTCACCTACAAGATGATTGAGCTGCTGACTGGAGAGGTGACACTGCTGGGAATGCTGGGACATTATACAGTAACGCTATGAAGGGATTGGAGGTAATGACGGTATCATTGTATGTGTCAGGTTTCTATAAGGAGTCAGGATGTCACCATCTATTTTTCCATGGAGGAGTGGGAGTATTTGGAAGGACACAAAGATCAGTACAAGGACATCATGATGGAGGTTCCCCAGCCCCTCACATCACCAGGTAATAGACAGGACTAAATACACACGGCCTATAATTATCTGTATGTAAAGAATGAATTCAGTCCCTGTATGTGTTTCCTCCAGTTCTATCCAGTGAGAGGACAACACCAGAGAGATGTCCCCGTCCTCTTCTTCCACAGGACTGGAAACAAGCAAATCTCGATGTTACTCAGGATCATCAGGTAAATGAAGAGCAGGTGTCATGAAATCTACCTACCAGTGGCCAGTATAGAGATTAACTATATTGGGCATGGAGTGAAGCCAGAGTCGGATAGATTTAGCAGAAGGGAAAGATAATAACAAAGCTGATGCTAAGAGAATTCTCAGCCACAATGGAAAGGGTCCTTAACTCCATCAGCATTGAAGGGAAAGTACATCAGCATGATAATAGTCGGAAGGCCTATGATTGATTAAGCGCTGAGATCTCCAAAGCTATTACATTTGTCTGTATTAATGTGGCCATTCAGTGTATGGTTTATACTTGGTGGAGATGACAGGACAAAGCTGATCATAGACATTACATGTTGTCTGGATCTTCTCACATTTTTATGTTGGTTGAAATAACTGCAGGTCTTCTATCTGATAACGATAACTGCTGTCTTGTCAGTGTTGGTAGTTAATGTTAATTTATGATCTTTTGTCTTCTTTCAAATTTCTTTACTTGACTTCTCCAACTGTTTGTGTCTTCTGAAATATTTTTTAGGACAATATTAATACTTCAGAGACATACTTGAGGGGTGGTGAGCCGTGTAAAGAGGAGATTGCTACAGGTAAGTAGTAACCACAAAATTTAAAGTCGTAGGGGCAGATTTATTAAGACTTGTATATGCCAGTCCTAATGAAGGGGCATGGTGGAGCAGGATGTATAGGTTTTCACCATCCATGAGATAAAATTGTTTTCCTTTGGAGCTCAATATTTAGAATCTTTTTGTTTTATGAAATAATTGAGAATCCATCATTTTGGTGAAATGCGTAGCAAGCAACATACCACATTGACCTGCTTGCTATGTCTTGTGTAGAATTAGCCCTGAACTGTCTGACACATTCAAATTTGCCTTTAAACTGAAGGGGACAAGTTGAAGCTCTAACTTGACCTGAGAGTAGCCACATAGAACATGCCAAAATTTTGTTGCAATCTGTGCACCTCTGTCAGAGACAGCATGCAATAGTCATTGATGCTACAAGAGATGTTCTTAAAGGCGTTGTCGACTACTAGGACACCACCTTCTAATTCTACGTTTTCCGTATCAGCAGTGCCGCAGTTCACTTTTCCGGGGATCTCGTGACGTGACGTCACGCGAGCTCCACGTCCAATAAGCGTCGGTTTTTGTCTCGGAGCAAACAAGTTAATCAACAGGATGTAAGTTTTGGGAGTGAGCTGGAAAGGCGCCAGTACGGTAGGTGAGTATAGGCTTTATTATTTTACCTGGGTGAGACCTGTGAAACCAGAAGGAGTTGTCAGAGTAGTGGACAACACCTTTAAATAACTGAGGACAGACTAGTGGCTATAGAAAAGTCAAGACAAAAGAACAAAATACACAATATTGAATAATCAGTCTACGCTTACCCACAACTACAGTCAGATAACCTGGCTCAATCTGTTACAGAGTCCAAAGTGATGTGGGTCCATGAAAAATCGAGAACAAGCTAAGGCAGTAAGCCAGCAGGTTTTTATCCTGTGCAACAAGAGCATGCCACTGCAAAGTTGGAAATGTCCCCAGGATACTATCTGCTTAATTCTAATATGTTCAATGGTGATCTTTTCAGGAGAAATTTCTAAGATGCAGACTGGAAGCATTGGTGGAATACACATGATGATGATGAACTGTGTTTCAGTAGTGGTCAATAGGATCAAATGAATAAGATAATAAACCTGTTTTAACTGTTCTGGATTCATACGTTGAAGCTAGGTGATGGTGGACAACACAGCAAGTGATGGGGCAGAGGAAAGGACTTGCGGGTTGGCATGTAGAACAGCGAGGAGCAAGATAGTAGGCAGAGAGGTGGAGCAGGGAATACAGTCCCTGACAAAAGTTCTGTCGCTTGGAAGCGACAGAACTTTTGTCAGGGACTGTACGGAGCAGGGAATACTAACAGACACAGATCCAGTTTTTCTTATTTGGTATTGAATCACATGATACAATAAAGGGTGTTATTCAAAGTACAACTTGTCCCACAAAAAAAAGCCATCATACAGTTGATGCATACATATGCAAATCCATACATGGAGTCATAAAACTAAAAAAGTTGTGGCTCTTGGAATAATGGGAAGAGAAAATGAAAGCGCAAGAATGCAAAATTGCAAGGTAGTGAAAGGGTTATAACAGATGTTTTTAGTAGGACGCCAAACCTTATCTTTAGGAGAAATGTTGGGAATGTTTCTTCGCTATCAGTATTGGCATTCTATTACGCTTTAGCTGTGGCTGCAGCCAAATTTGCAGAGAGAAGGTGGGATAAAGTGAAAAAGATATCTGTATACTGTGTAAAAAGATATTTTGTTTCCACCACCCTAACTCAAAAAATAAATATGGGCATACTGGTTCATGCAAAATAATCAAACAAATTTACAAGAAAAAGAAGCAGGAGCCAAAATAAAAAGAGTAAACTTTATTGTAAATTCATTAAAACCAAGGGTGTAATAACAAAAAGGTACACTAGATGGCAGCACAGAACAGCAGGAGGAGAAGGAAAGAGACCCCCATATAATGTGTAATGAAAGTCACATAAACAAGTCCATATCCCAGTACAGAAGTAAGTGGCTGTAATAAGAGGGAATGGAAATGCTGACAACATATATCAATATAAACCTCAGTAAGATAGGTGAAACTGACCTGTAGGCATCTCCTCCTGTTGGAATAACGCCAATCCCTTCCCAATGTATGTTTCAGCAAAGCCTTCATCAGGAGGCCCCTGACGAAGCCCCCTCACGAAGATGGAGGGGTCTATAGAGTTGATCTCAAGGCAAGACCTCCTTTTCTGCTTAGTGTCTTGACTTTTCCCTGCTTGGTCTTGCGTTTCGCACGGTTTATATGAGAATATAGAAGACACTCTGGAATATATAGTAGACGTATATATAGTATACAGGTTTCAAGAAAAAATAAATAAAGAAAAGTGTCAGCATTAGTTCTGAGAACATGTGGAGCCCAGTTATGCCCTGCAGCTGAATACTGCGCTAGAGATCAACTAATGTGTCCAAATGCAGTCACCATGTCTTACACAGATGGGATATAGCAGCAGACGACCAGTTCCAGTGTCATTACTGATCAGTGGAAACAGAAAGGAAAATCTTTATTTTTGCAAAAGAGAGTAAAAATGATATCGGTGTGTAGTGGAAAACATCATTTGCTCAGATGAATCCAGATTGATTATGGGAGGCTCTCAATTTGGCAACTGTTTAATCTATGATACATGGATAATGTCATGTAGCTATGGATTACTTCCAATGTAAGGGTCGATTGGGCCGAGGTGTCTTATTACAACCCCAGTCAACAGTGAAAACGTTTCCTCAGGGTTAGTGATGTGTGAGCACTGCCATGCTCAGGTGCTCTGTGCTCGTTAAGAGCAGTTGGATGCTCAGATGGGCACGACTCGAGTACCAGAGTATAATACAAGTAAATTATTGACTCTAGCATTTTTCTGGGAAATCTGGAAAAATGCTTGAGTCCCCTGTTGACTTCTATTATACTCAGGTACTCGAGTCGCGCTCATCTGAGCATCCAACTGCTCTTAACGAGTACCGAGCATGGTAGACTTCGATGATCACTACTCAAGATCTGTGTTGATAACTAATGTAGATGACTTCCTTTATGGCTGGATACTATAAAATGACACAGACACCACAAATGCATAGACAAAGAAGATTTAAGTCCATATTAATTTTACTGAATGATACAATATGTCCAAAGGTAAAATAAGTATTGATCACGTCACCAATTTTCTAAGTACTGTATATTTTTAATGGTGCTATTGTCAGATGTCGGTAACAACACATCCAAACCTGACCTTGTGGCACCTTGGAAATGAGACACTTTTTTATAGGCCATCAGTTGAACTAGCGAATATTATTTTTAACTAAGTGACAGTATTGTTTTCTAGTTACTGATAGATTTCAGCTGGTGTCATGACTTTCCATGGCTTTTTGCACCTCTTTATATGTTCATGTGTACAAGACTTTTTCCCTGTCTCATTTCTCATTATTACACATCACTACATTTATGGACGTCTGTGGTTTGAATTCTTTGCTTGCGTGGATTGGATGGGTTGTTACCGTCATGTGGTGAAAAATATCAATAGCACCTTTTGAAATATATTTACTTAAAAAATTGGTGACATGTTTAAATAGTATATGGGCTTTCTTTCTTGCCCTTTCTCCAATTGGGTGGCGACAGAAATTAGACCCTTAAGGGACGATGGCAAATCACTACTGGCAAGTTCATCTTTGATCTAGTTAGGTGGACCGACATAGAAGATAGCCAGGGTAGTATCATTGTTCCATGCCAATTTAGTAGACCGTGTACAAAACTTGATGGCATAACATCCCACAGAATTTGTCTTTTGTCGAAGTCCGATTATGGAATTAGCAGCTGAATGAACACAACCTGGTTCATCACCCTGTGGAAGACATACATTAAGGCTGAGTTTAGGAGATTCAACCTTCATCATATTAATAACCATAAACTCCTTTCTGATGCTTTGTTTTGTGACTCTTACATTTCTGTATGGTCATGCCAAATAGTTAAATGATCAGATACAGCAGCAATGTTGAGACTATCAACCTCTAAGGATTGTGTAGGTGACGAAAGCTCAGAGCTGCAGACTTAAGCTATAAGACATGAGCACTTATTGATATACTCAGGGGCTGACATATCATTGGTGCAGCTTATGCAGCCGCAAAGGGGCAAAAGAGGTAAGTGGGCCCATTTCTGCCTCCAAAGTAGATGGAATTGTGCATTTTTCGATGAGCTCTTGGTTTGCTACCTGCCCATATATTGTTCTTGCATAGGGGTCTTTTTCTGTTTGTGTCTGCCAATGTATACACTACTCATAAAAAGTTAGGAATATTTGGTTTTCAGGTGAAATTTATGAAACATGTAAAAAGTTCACGCTAAAGTTATATTTTAGCATGAAAGTAGGGCATTTAAGTAGAAGCATACAATAGTGATTTCCTCCTCTCAAACAATTTATTGAAACAAAAGCCAACAACAGTGGTGGGTTACCCCCCATCACCAAAATGTCAATGTCTCAATAACTTATCATGTGGTCTTGAGCATCATTTCCAGCTTGACAGCTATGTCTCATAGTGTTCACAATTCGATTTATTGTCTGCTGAAGCATGGCTTCCCACTTTTCATATAGGGCAGCCTTCATGTCATTGAGGTTCTGGGGGTGTAGAGTTATGTACCTCTACACGGCTACTTAGCTGATCCCATAGGTTTTCTATGGATTCAGGTCTGTAGAAAGTGCAGGCCACTCCATTTGAGGTATCCCAGTCTCTAGAGCTGCTCCCTAATGATGCGACCTCAATGAGCTGAAGTATTTACATCCATGATGATGAAATTAGGCCTGAGGTGGTCATGCAAAGGCTCAATGACTGGATTAATGATGTTATTCAAGTTGTAGAGGTTTGTCATTGTACTGTTCACAAAATGTAGAGAAGTTCTGTATTGACTAGACATACCTGCCCACACTGTAACACCACCATCACCAAAGGCTCATCTGGTCATAACAGTGGCTGATGCATAGCACTCTCCTTGATGTCTCCAACGTCGTTTGTACCCATCATTTCTGCTCAGCATGAATTGACTTTCATGAGTGCTAAGCACTGAGGCCCTCTGGTCCCCCGTCCAGCATAGATGATGCTTGTAGCTGGTGATGTGGTCAGGTACCCTTGCAGGTCGTTTACCACGCAGACCACACTGATGTAAACTGTTATGAAGGAAGTAAAAAAACTCTTGAGCTCACCTATGTAGTGAAAAAACTCCCTGACTTCAGGTTGTAGGACAGTGCAAGGTAAACAGTTCCAGGTTCAAGAAAGTATGGCAATCAAGATTAAGTTAAACCCTATTAACTTTATCTAAACTGTTTTGAATGGTCTGACATAACACTTGGGTGCTTCTCACCTCCCCTAAATGTGCCTGGTGTTGTGTGACATTTATAATTCGGTTCCAAAGGACATTGTTCACAATAAAGCGGTCATCAGTGTTTGCCTTTCTGTGACTCTTCCAGTCTTTCTGTATCTCTGTTGCAACCTGCTGATGACACTTTTTGACACTCTAAGCTCAGTGGCCACTTCCGTCTGAGAACATCCTGCTTGAAGCCTCGCAATAACCTCGAGGTAATGCTGATCAATTGTTAGGTGTCGTCTCAGTCTAATGATGTAAAAATGGGAACAGCATAATGACAACTGTTTAAATACCTGAACTCACCTTGGCTCATGAGAAGGCTGGCGAGAGCACTATTCTCACCACTGCAATAATCCAACACAAGAGTAGGAAGATAGACGGGGAGAAATAGACACAAAAGGAAAACTCTCCAAGCAACTTCATTGCAGCTAACTCCACATCTGCAATTGTTATGAATCTTCAGCTTCTTCCAGAGACTGGCTCCTTCCAAAGTGGACAGCTTAGATATGAAAATCTATAACCGACATCGGATGTTAGGATGGACCAGCGCTATTATTGCAGACCGTGTGCAATAATAGCACTTGTCCGTCCTGAAGATTGATAAGATAAAGCACAGCACACACTAAGGAAGTCTAAAAGACTCAAAAGTTTGTACCTTTTTATCTTTGGATTTTGAAATAAATGTCATTAATCTGCATATGAGTGCCAAGTTCACTTCATACACAGAACTCGGGCAGATGGTTATCTAAGTAGAATATAGGCAGATTAGAGGTCAGAAACAAGCCAAGGTCAATTTCTAGCACCAGTACATGGTCTAGTTGTACTACTCTCGTATTAACCAGTGGAAAACTTAATCTCATTAAATTTTTAGAGACATTTTCATAAAGAAATGTTATAAATATGCAAGTAATGTTAATTGTTATCATTTCAAGGAACTGAAACATTATTCAATTTATTTGGGTTTTTTTGCAGATTACTGTAACAAGTATTCAGATCATTACATCAAACCTGATATCGATGAAGATCGTGCCCTTATACCATATATACCTTCTGTGCTTCTCAGTAAAGACCTGCCATCTGATCCTTTTGAACAAGATCTATCTACTGAATCATCACAGAATGTTCAGGAAAATAAAAATAATAGAAGGGATAGTGAACATCAAAGAGCTCAGACCCAAGAGAACTCATATCCATCTTCAAATTGTGGAAAAATTTGTAACTATAAATCTGTACAAGTTACTTATCAGAGAATTCACAAAGGAGAGAAGCCATTTTCATGTTCAGAATGTGGGAGACGTTGCTCCAAGAAATCTGATCTTGTTAAACATCAGAGAATTCACACAGGGGAAAAACCATTTTCATGTTCTCAATGTGGGAAATGCTTTACAGAGAAATCAAATCTTGTTGCTCATCAGAGAATTCACACAGGGTATAAGCCATTTTCATGTTCAGAATGTGGAAAACATTGTTCTAAAAAATCTGAGCTTACTAGACATCAAAGAATTCACACAGGGGAGAAGCCATTTTCATGTTTAGAATGTGGGAAATATTTTACCATGAAATCAAGTCTTGTTCAACATCAGCTAATTCATACAGGGGAGTGGACATGTTCATGTTCAGAATGTGGAAAATGTTTCTTTAGGAAATTTGATCTTTCTAGACATCAGAAAAGTCACACAGGAGAGAAGACATTTTCATGTTCACAATGTGGGAAATATTTTACAACTAAATCAAATCTTATTGCACACCATAAAATTCACACAAAAGAGAAGTTATTTTCATGTTCAGAATGTGGAAAATGTTGCTTTAAAAAATCAGATCTTACTAAACATCAGAGAATTCACACAGGGGAAAAACCATTTTCATGTTCAGAATGTGGAAAATGTTTTACAGACAAATCAAATCTTATTGCACATGAGAGAATTCATATAGGGAAGAAACCATTTTCGTGTTCAGAATGTGGGAAATGTTTTACAGAGAAATCAAATCTCGTTAAACATCATAAAATTCATACAGAGAAGTTATTTTCATGTTTGGAATGTGGGAAATGTTTTTCAGAGAAATCAAATCTTGTTGCACATCAAAGATTTCACACTGGGGAAAAAACATTTTCGTGTTTGGAATGTGGGAAATGTTTTGCAGATAAATCAAATCTTGTTACACATCAGAGAATTCACACAGGGGTAAAGCCTTTTTCATGTTCAGAATGTGGGAAATGTTTTAACCAGAAATCAATTCTTGTTGCACATCAGAGAATTCATATAGGTAAGAAGCCATTTTCATGTTCAGAATGTGGGAAATGTTTTACAATGAAAACAAATCTTGTTGTTCATCAGAAAATACACACAGGAGAAAATAAATTTTCATGCTCAGAATGTGAGAAATATTTTACAACAAAATCATGTCTTGTTAAACATCAGTCAATTCACACAGGGGAGAAGCCATTTTCATGTTCACAGTGTGGGAAATGTTTTACAGCTAAATCAAATCTCGTTAAACATAATAAAATTCACACAGAGGAGAAGTTATTTTCATGTTTGGAATGTGGGAAATGTTTTTCAGAGAAATCAAATCTTGTTGCACATCAGAGATTTCACACTGGGGAAAAACCATTTTCGTGTTTGGAATGTGGGAAATGTTTTGCAGATAAATCAAATCTTGTTACACATCAGAGAATTCACACAGGGGTAAAGCCTTTTTCATGTTCAGAATGTGGGAAATGTTTTAACCAGAAATCAATTCTTGTTGCACATCAAAGAACTCACACAGGGGAGAAGCCATTTTTATGTTCTACATGTGGAATGTGTTTTAGACAGAAATCAAATCTAATTACACATTTGAGAGTTCACACAGGGGAGAAACCGTTTTCATGTTCAGAATGTGGGAAATGTTTTACATCAAAATCAGGTGTTATTAAACATCAAAAACTTCACGAAGGGGAGCAGTTATGTTAATGCTCAGAATGTGGGAAATGTTACATTAAAAATCTGATCTTGCTACTTCAGGCTCTGTTTTTTCCTGCACAATCAAATAGAATGGATTCAGTGATCATAAATCCGGTGTTACTAGCTCAGAAAAAGACCGATAAAAAAGGGTTTACAAACTTTCCTGTTAGGATTCATTCACACGTCAGTCATTTTTCGATTATACTGAAAATGGTCCTAGTTTCATCAGTGCATTTGATGAAACTTTGAACAAGAGTCTGATAAGACTCTTATCAGTCTTTCTTAGATGGAGAAAAAAAATGAGGTTTCTCAGGTTTTTTCCCTCTCCCAATCCATGAAAAACAGACAACACATGCCATTCAAGTGTTTTCAATTTTTTTTTTACATACTTATAGACTTAAAGAAGTTGTCCAGTACCAAAACTGTTTTTTTTTAATCCTAATCTTGCTAATCTGTGCCTCTCCACACATCTATTATGTTATTTTAGCAATATTACCTTTCATCATGCTCTAGCAACACATAACTCATTGCTGGCTCCAACTCTGATGGGATTAATCTCTCTCCTGACTTCCTTTGTTCAATTATTACAACTTCCATGATCATTTGCGGTGGCCAGCAGTCTGTATCTCACAACCATGCAGAACTCCACCCAGACTCCTCCCTGCCATCTTTCCTGTGGCTGCACCTGCTGCTCTGCTCAACCCCGCACTGTGCTCTGCCTCCCCCTCGCACTATGCTCTGCCTCCCCGCTGCACTGCGCTCTGCTCAACCCTGCACTGTGCTCTGCCTCCCGCTGCACTGCACTCTGCTCACACCTTTACTGTGTTCTGCCTTCCCCCCACACTGTGCTCTGCCTCCCCCTCACACTGCGCTCTGCTGCCCCCCGCTCTGCTTCCCACCCCACACTGCTTCCGCCCACACTGCGCTCTGCTTCCCCCGCACTGCGCTCTGCTTCTCCCCCGCACTGATCTTTGCTCAACCCCGCACTGCACTCTGCTTACACCCGCACTGAGCTCTGCTCCTCCCCCACAGTGAGATAAGATACTCACCCGACATGACTCCTTTCCCTCTCCTTTCAATCCTGGTGCCGACCAGCACCGCACACAGCTGCAAGATGGGTAAGTAAACTCTCCTCTTGATGCTGTGCTGTGATGTGCGGTGAAACATAGCACACAGCCCAGTCACTCAGGATTAGTGGCCACTTTATCTGTTGAGGCAATGTCGACTTTTAGAGCCAGAAAGTTGACATAACATCAGCAGATGCCAGCGGTCACCGCACCTAGGGTCATGTGATCGGCACTGAGCGAACTAAAAACACAAGGTAATTTAGAAGAGAATTGAAATAGCAAGTTAAAGTGATAGGGAGAATTTAAAAACTGGGTGAACCACCCCTTTAAATTGCCGATTTTTATCTGACCATCAGATTTATATGGACATGACTGCTATTTTTTGCAGTCTACTCAGTCTGCAAAAACTCACAGACATGTGAGCAGCCCTATAGACTACCATACAATATATCACAAAAGTGAGTCCAGCCCTCACATTTTCATAAATATCTCTTTTCATGGCACAACACTGAAGATTTGACACTTTGATGCAATGTAAAGTAGTCAGTGTAAAGCTTATATAACAGTGTAAATATGGTGGAGTGCACCCATAAGGGAAAATGGTCAAATTGTGCCAATATTTTGTGTGGCCACCATTATTTTCAAGCACTGTTTTAACTCTCTTGTGAATGGAGTTCACTACAGCTTCACAGGAGCCACTGGAATCCGTTTCCACTCTTCTATGATGCCATCACAAGGCTGGTGGATATTAGAGACCTTGTGCTCCTCCACCTTCCATCTGAGGAGGCTCCACAGATACTCAATAGGACTTATGCCTGGAGACATGCTTGGCCAGGCCAGAACCTTTGCCCTCAGTTTCTTTAGCAAAGTAATGGTCTAGTAGGTGTGTTTGGGTTGTTGTGTTGGAATACAAAGAGAGTGGATCATGCTCTGCTTCTGTATGTCACAGTACATGTTGGCATTTATGGTTTTCTCAATGAATTATAGCTCCCAACAGCTGGCAGCACTCATGCAGCCCCAAACCATGATACTCACCACCATGCTTGACTGTAGGGAAGACAAACTTATCTTTGTATTGTTCAACTAGTTGCTGCCACACACACTTGACACCATCGGAACCAAATAAGTTTAGCATATTCTCATCCAATCAAAGGACATGGTTCCAGTAATCCATGTCCTTCTCTGCTTGCCTTCAGTAAAGTGTTTGGAGGCTTTCTTGTGCATCATCTTTAGAAGAGGCTTCCTTCTGGCACGACAGCCATGCAGACCGATTTGATGCAGTGTGCGGCATATGGTCTGAGCACTGACAGGCTGACCCCCACCCCTGTAACCTCTGCAGCTATGCTGGCAGCACTCATACATCTATTTTGAAAAGAAAACCTCTGGATATGACACTGAGCAAGTGCACTCAATTTCTTTGCATGACCATGGCGAGGCCTCTGCTGAGTGGAACCTGTCTTGTTAAATCACTGCATGGTCTTGGCCACCATGCTGCAGCTCAGTTTCGGGGTGCTGGCAATCTTCTAGCCTCGGCCATCTTTATGTAAAGAAATAATTCTTTTTTTTTTCCAGATCCTCAGAGATTTTTTTGCCATGAGGAGCCATGTTGAACTTTCAGTGACTACTATGAAAGAGTGAGCGATAACACCAAATATAACACTCCTGCTCCCCATTCACACCTGAAACCTTGTAACACTAATAAGTCATACGACACCGGTGAGGGAAAATGGCTAATTGGACACAATTTGGCTATTTTCACTTAAGAGTATACTCACTTTTGTTGCCAGCGGTTTAGACATTAATGGCTGTGTGTTGACAGGGCCAGATTAAGGTTGGTGGGGGCCCCTGGGCAGAAAAATCTGGTGGGGGCCCAATAACATTAACATTTTTAGCCATAACAGTAGAGTGCGAACTGTAGCATTTAGATATAAATCCAATGAGCATGTATCTTACCCTGTTCTGCCACATTCAGATTGACAGTACTACAATACAGATACCGTCCAGGATAACTCAGAACAGTCACTTATACATAGAAAGTAGAGTTACTCACATTTCTTTATTGATCTCAATGTGAAGACAGACAAAGAATAATAAACATGCAGAAAGGGAAAGTTTTCACTGGCAGCAATGGTTGCTAAAAATAACAATGTGCTCTCTATTGTATTATCTCCGGAGTAGTACATAACAGCTGATATTTGTACACAGTATACCATATACAGTATCAGAGGTGGATCTAGGTTTTCCTATCCACGGGGTAAGAGCTCTGTTTGGCGCCCCCTCCTATACACGGCTTATGCGGTTTGAGTAGTTGCCGTGTGACCGCTCATATGCCATTTTCACAATTAGCCTTGTGCCAATGAGCTGCTCTTCCTAATTCCCCCAATGTTCAGTGAAATACTACAGCCCATAAAGAGAAGCAGGAAGAGAAGCTAATTGTGACGGAAAGTATGAAAATGAGCTGCAAGTGGTTATGTGACGACTTCTGGAGTTGGCAAGCAGAGCTGAATCCTTACATTGAGTATATTACAGGTTGTTAGGATTGGGCATGCTACGGGGCTTAATTTTATTATTAAAGGGGTTGTCCAGGACCACAATGAAAATTTGTAGTTATTCTACATGACTGCACACTTCTGAATTCTCTCAGCTTGCGGACTGCAAGCTATCATAATTTTCCCATGCCATGAGCAAGTAGTCACGGGACTGCAAGTATGCGATTTGCCTACTTCCGGCCACATTCAAATTAGACGTGTGCAGCCTCACTGAATATAAGTGAATTGTGAATATACTTGTGGATACGTGCCCTCAAGCTCTCACTGCTGGCATCGGAGAGTCCTGACAGTGTGCACTGTGCACAATGAAGATTCAAAAGTCTGCAGTAACGTAGAGACTTTCATCACAAACCTGGACAACCCCATTAATGCTACTAACATAAATACTAATGTAGAAACCCTTGTGGTCATGTAATTTTACAAATTATGGATTGCTACAGGTGTACAGGATCAGAACCAGTAAAAGGTATATAAATACATTACCAGAACCACCAGCAGTACTGAAATAAATCACTAGCTGATGACGATGATGCATAGATATAAAGTCTTAGACACCTCTCAATATCTACTGTGCACAGGAGACTTTGAGAAAAAAGCCTTAATGGGCGAATTGCTACAAAGAAGCCACTACTGAAGATCACAACGAAAAAGAGACGTGTTTGGGCCGAGCAACACAAAAAATGGATATCACAACAGTGCAAATATGTACTGTGATCTAATGAGTCAAAATTTATGATTTTTTTTGGTACAAACATGCATGTTTTTTGTGAAAAACAAAAAGGTGAACAGATGGTTTCTACATGTGTGCTACTGACTGTGAATCATGGAGCGAGAGATTTGATGCTATGCAGGTGCTTTGCTTGTGATAGTGTGCGCAATTTATTCCAAATTCAAGACACAAGTATCCAGCAGGGCTACTGCAGCTTTTTGTAATGATGACATGTCACCTGGTTTGCAATTCAGTAGGACCATCATTTGCAATAAGACGATGGGTCAAGACACACCTCCAGGCTGTGTAAGGTCTATGTGACCAAGAACAAGATGGATTTCTGCATCAAAGGACAAGGCCTCCACAATCACCCGACTGCAACCCAATTGAGATAGCTTGGGATCAGTTGGAACGCAGAGTAAAAGCAAAGCAGTTAAAAAGTTTTCAGGCTCAGCTCCTCTAAGAACTCTTAAGACTGCTGTAAAGCCATTCCAAATGATTACTTAAGAAGGATGCTTAAGAGATTGCCAAGGGTGTGCACAACTGTCATCAAATTAAAAAGAAGCACTTTGATGGCTATGTAAGGGGTGGACGGACCCCTGGTAACAAAGAAGCAGTTTTCCCCCCTGAAGATGCCCCATGCTGGGGTAGCCAGAGATGCTGATGTGATGTTATTTGTGTTTATAGCAGTAACTGGTTTCCCCACTAGGTGTCAGGGTTGAACAGTGGTCCCCATGGGAACAGTGACAGAAAAGAAAGGGGCAGGACAGCCTAGGGGGAGGGATAGAGGACTCTGTAGCAGAGTGAGTGTAGTTTGTGCAGAAGTGTGTGTAGAGACAGAGAGAAGCAACGGGGCAGAGTGTGGGAGCGACACGTGGCAGATAGCCAAAGGAAGAGAAAGTGCCTCGAACACACAGACAGAAATACTCGGGTAAGACCCGTATGTGCCTAGACAGAGAGAAACAGAAGTGTGTGGGTAAAGCCCATAGTAGTGGAGTACGTGTATAGCTGAAGAGACAGAAGTAGACGGGTAACGCCCGCAGAAGAGAAAAGGAAAGTAGTCCCCCGGCAAGAATTGTACTTTGAACCTGAAGGGTCTGTGTGCCGAAACTGTACAGCAAGATGTTCAATAAAGTGTCTTTTGGTTTACCAACTGAATGTCTGCGGCATTTTACTGAGCCTGAAGAAGAGCCCCTGCCATCCACACTCTGCCCCACAAACGAAACCCATGCTTTAATAGTGACGGCCGGGCCGGGGGTCAGCCTGATGCACAAAGCGGCCATGACAGCACCCCCCAAGGCACCCCCTGCCCCCGTTACAAAGTGTGGCTGCGAGCAGGGTGAAGCCTGTCTGCAAGGAACCCCGACCCAAAAATGTAAGGAAGACCAAGTGGTGCCTAAGGCGTTAGACCGGTCGCAAGATGGCGGTAAGATGGCCGCCGTCTTCATAGACACAATGAAGGCGCGGAAAATTGGCGCCAAACGAAAAACACTGAGCTGGCCGGTGAAGAAGAAGTGCAGAGTGTGCCGCCCAAAGAGAGGAGGTACTTGCCCCAAGATGCTGCAGAGGACTAGAGACGTGGGCGGTGTTGCAAGAAAGAAGAGGCGTCGCCTACGCTGGGTCGACTTGGTGGGCGAGGCCAGGGGAGGAGTGCATGCAAGAGCGGGAAAAGAAGGACCGCCTCCACCTTCCCTGGCGCCATTACCGTTAGAGCAACAGGAGACGCCGACTCAGTGGACTGCACAGAGCAAAATGGAAGCACAGACAGACAAAAGAGCCGAAGCAGGCGTGCTGGTGACAGCAGGTCGGGGGAGAGGACGCCCGAGGGGAAGCTTAGTGGAAGAGGCACCTACCATCCAGTTGCCGGCTGTGCCCGGAGGACCGGAGAGGCCCGCAAAGGTCACATGGGTCACCTCGTGGGATGCCGTTACCGGGGAGACGACCACAGAAGTCCGGGCCACCTACACGACCCAACTGACGCTGGGAAGCGGGACACTCGGAGCCTCCCTCCAGAGTCCGGAGGCGGCTGCGTCGGTCAAGGTAGAGCCTCCGCCCCACCAGAAGTCCAGGCCCCGGGTTGGCAAAACATCCCAGCGTTTGAGGAAGATGAGTGGGGGTTCATCTGGGAGCCAGTGAAGCCGGCGCCCCTAACCCGGCGACAGTCCCTACCACCCGAAATAGATCCAGTGCAGGAAAGGCTCCTGGCCGAGACCGTGGCAAGGGAAATGATGGCCGGGTCCCGCAGTGAAGCATTTGACCGGCAGTGTAGTATTGGCACCGTGGTCAAGTTTAATCAGGCCGAGGGATACGGGTTTATAGAAGATGATGAGACCGGAGAACACTTCTTCTTTAATCGAGTCAATTTGGACACCGAGGGGTTACCGCAGCGTCTCCATACCCTGTATCCGGGTGAGAAGGTAAAATTCAGAAGAGAAGTGGGTTGCCGGGGACTGTTTGCAGTGGGAGTGACCCGGATGCCCACTGTCCAGGAGGCCGCGTAGTGGCAGCAGGAGATAGAGTGGGAAGATTGCCAGTACAGGAGGCGTACGCAGCAGAGACCGGTGACCGCTGAAGTTTGTCGGCCAAGAAGCACTCCGGCGGCATCGCCAGAAGCAGTTGCTGGACCGGTAGCCGAGCCGGCAGAAGGGGATCAGGTGAAGGAAGCACCGGCGATCTTGGCGATGCGCCAGAGCATGGTGTTGCATCCGGTGGTTGTTGTTGGCAGCCCACAGCCGTCCCGTCCAGCTACCCCATCACCCCCGCCGGGGGCTGAGGGGCCAAAACCGGAGGCCGGAGAAACAGAGCTGCAGCCAAATTATGAACCGTTTCAAAGGCTGCGCCGCTTACCAGGCCAATCCCTCTCCGAGTATGTGAGGGCCCAGCGGGCTGAATGGCTGCGCGCCTACCACCCCGCGTGAGATAACAGTAATCAGAGGTGACGGACATGGATGTTCTTGAGAACCGGTACTGTTGAAAGCCGGTGAATGTTTTCAGTTGCAGCAATGTTTAAGGTACTGAGCCCGGGAGGAGCCTGATGCTGGACTGTGCAGGGACTCTCTCCGTGACTGTTAAGAAAATCTTATTGCTTGTTTTTTCCTGCCCACGTAAGACCGGGAGCGCTGGGATAGCCTCCGGGCAAAGATGCTACTAAGACCGGGAGCTCCCTTGGAGGGACTCCGGGCACTGTACTCAAGTGCCTTGTGATGTGTTGTGAAGATTGTGCTCTATAGTTTGGTTATAAAAGTTTTATGAGATAAAGTGAGAAGATTGCTTTACACCCGTGTGTATGTGTTTTTTGGTCAGGTTTTGTCTTGCAGGTCCGAACCTTGCCGGGAGGCTAAGGTAAAAGAGGGGAGGAATGTAAGGGGTGGACGGACCCCTGGTAACGAAGAAGCAGTTTTCCCCCCTGAAGATGCCCCACGCTGGGGTAGCCAGAGATGCTGATGTGATGTTATTTGTGTTTATAGCAGTAACTGGTTTCCCCACTAGGTGTCAGGGTTGAACAGTGGTCCCCATGGGAACAGTGACAGGAAAGAAAGGGGCAGGACAGCCTAGGGGGAGGGATAGAGGACTCTGTAGCAAAGTGAGTGTAGTTTGTGCAGAAGTGTGTGTAGAGACAGAGAGAAGCAACGGGGCAGAGTGTGGGAGCGACACGTGGCAGATAGCCAAAGGAAGAGAAAGTGCCTCGAACACGCAGACAGAAATACTCGGGTAAGACCCGTATGTGCCTAGACAGAGAGAAACAGAAGTGTGTGGGTAAAGCCCATAGTAGTGGAGTACGTGTATAGCTGAAGAGACAGAAGTAGACGGGTAACGCCCGCAGAAGAGAAAAGGAAAGTAGTCCCCCGGCAAGAATTGTACTTTGAACCTGAAGGGTTTGTGTGCCGAAACTGTACAGCAAGATGTTCAATAAAGTGTCTTTTGGTTTACCAACTGAATGTCTGCGGCATTTTACTGAGCCTGAAGAAGAGTCCCTGCCATCCACACTCTGCCCCACAAACGAAACCCATGCTTTAATAGTGATGACCGGGCCGGGGGTCAGCCTGATGCACAAAGCGGCCATGACAGCACCCCCCAAGGCACCCCCTGCCCCGGTTACAGCTATAAGATGTAACACATGGTTTTTATTTCACTTGAGTGTCTTTACTCCTTGTTTCCATATGTGGACCTTTAGGATTTTGCTGCGTTTAGTCTGAATCTACAATATACACATTTCAATATGAACAAGAAAATCAGTACATGAACATGTGTGTCTAAAATTTTGACTGGTACTCTATGTTGAATATTGAAAGTTGATATTGCCAATATATTACCATCTAAAAAATAAAGAAATATAGATCCACACACAAGATTTAAAAGTCAATGTTTAATAATGATATGTAACAAGTTTGAAAGAATGTGTCCCACCTGACCCATTTACCTTACATCCAGCGTATAGAGGCTTTATTATATTTGAATAGGCCAGTTACCGAGACAGCTATTTGCTTTTCAAGAGGTCTTAACCAGTGGTGGCAGACCACGTAACCACTATGGAGCCTGTGAGCTGGTGAGGGGGCGTGGTGTCGAGCGGAGCTGTCTGGTGTCTACATTTCAACTGTATCTGTATCCGTACAAGAAGACATAGCACTTTTCTCCTCCACTCAGTCTGTGCTTCTGTGTACATCAGATTCAATGATGTTAGTAGAACCCATCTGATGTGCAGAGCTTAAATAAAGACACAGCACATACTGGAGAAGTGCATTGTGGGAACAGGGGTAGGTGAGGTTTTTTATTATGTTATTGCATTTTTAATGTGAGATGAAGACATACTTTACTGGGGAACATTGTGGTGGAATCATACAATAACGCAGGGAACAGTGGGTATGTGCCGCCACTGCAGTGGTCTAACCGCTCATATCCGGGGTTGCTGTGGTTTGAGGGTCTCCGGACCTGGGGGCTTGTAAAAAATGTAAAAGGAACTATTTACAGGTGATAAGAGTTTGTGACGCCACCCTTGGTTCGCGGTAAGGGTAGTACCGCCGCTGCCAATGGGAGCACCCGGGGGAGATGGAGCGGGGCAGCCAGATGACGTTCCCTCCACGGGTACGGGAGGCCACGGGACTCTGGATGGTGGGATGCTGGTTGAAGGGGAGCGCAGCACTGGTTGGAAGCAGGGAAGGGCCATATACTCACTCAGGCAGTATTGGTGATGATGCGACCACAAAGCAGATTCGGACAACAAGGTAAACCAAGTCTCTGGGCGCCGCTGCCCTCTTGGGGGAGCCCGTCTGGGTATCCGTCCCCTATAGTACTGCCAGTGGTCCGAAGCCTGCCTCCGTGCACAAATTAGAAGTGTTCTGGTGGCCCGTTGGCATGAAGATGTCCGGGCCCCTCTCCCTACTTGTTGGTAGTAAAGCTGTGCTCTCAAGGGCTCACGCTTGGGATTTCTGTGGGCTGCATGGGTTGGAAAGCCCTATCCCTCTTGTTGCGCTAGTGCCCCTGATCTCTGAGCTTCTTGGGGACAGTCCATAAAGTCACTATCCTCCACAGGTTAATTGCCGTGTTGCCTGAAGCTACTCCCTGACCTAGGGTCCTGTACCCCGCCGTGCTTTCGGTCCCGGACCAGTTATTAGACTCGAGCTGCTGACCGTCCTCCAAGACCAGGTCTAGGCACCCAGCCTCAATACCCTGCGACCGGGTCTCTGACTCCTCCGGGCCCAGACCACCGTCTGCGACCCAACCTCTAACACCCAGGGAGCCACACACTCCCCAGGTCCTCACTACTCGAGAGCTACCACTGTTTTGTTCTTCTTCCCTCCCACCAGTCTGCCTGACCCCTAGGTGGGCGGCCCTATTCCACCTCAGAAGCCCACTGGTGTGTCTAGCAGGGTGTGGTGTGAGATGTGGTTGGGATTTGGATGCGGATGGAATCAGTACCATAGGTTGGGAACCCAGAACCATGGGGGGTTGAGCCCTGCACTAAACAGCAGCAAGTGCAGTACCCTGTGACGCCCTGACTAGTCTAGGGGCGTCACAGGTACATTATGGGACATTGGGCACATCACAGTGTACTGTGGGGAGCACACTGGTGAGCTCATTTACTGTATTATTATTAGTTATTATTATAGCGCCATTAATTCTATGGCACTTTACATATGAAAAGGTGTATATATAATAGCGACAAGTACAATAATCATAAACAATACAAGGAAAAGACTGGTATAGGAGGAGAGAGGACTTTGCCCGCCAGGGCTCACAGTCTACAAGGGATGGGTGAGGATATAGTAGGTGAGGGTAGAAATGGTTGTACGGCGCTGAAGTGGACTGAGGATTACTGCAGGTTGTATGCTTGACGGAATAGGAGGGTCTTCAGGTTCCTTTTGAAGTATTGTGAGTACTATGAAGCTGTCATACTACATTTGTGGCACTAATGGGGATACATTAAGCACTAATGGGGATATCAGTGACCTCAGACTCTATTGAAAGCACAGTGGGGTCCTGATATTGTGTCAAAAGGCACTCTGGAAGCATAATAGGGATGTATCATACTGTGTTAGCCTTTGTCAAGTGGCTTTACTATGTGAACTGAGTCCTCTTTATACCCATACATGCAAAAGTCCTCCAAACAAACAGGTGTAGATTCTTGCTGAGATCCTCAGAATTAACTCTTGATCCACTGGCTTCGAATATATCACAGCACATTGCAGGTACATGGATTAAAATACAATGCGAAGAAAACAAACGATATGCACATTATATGACATTACTTCCATATCAAAACACATTGCTTGTAAATTACATGATAATATTCATACAATAAAAATTACATGAAAAGTACATGAATGTATGACTAACATAGTGATATGAATCTTTGCCCAGAGGAGTGTATCACCGTACAGATGCATTGTTATAATTGCCCTATTTCTTAGGAGTGATGCAATAGCTTATGTAGCAATTACCCAACGATCAGTGCACAAATACAATTTAATCCAGAGAAAGAGGAGAAAAAAAAAAAAAAAAAAAAAAAAAGGTTTTGGTGGGTTTATATACCTTATCTGTATCACCAGAGCAGGAACTATAATTGCATAAAATTTATTTCGTATCAACAAACACTACTTGAGTGCTACATTATAATGCTCCCATGATGGAAGTGACCTAGAAAATACATATGCAAATGCATAACAATCAGAGTGATGTGAACTGTTACCAAAGGGAGTATGCCACAATAAGCATAAGTTGTATTTAATTGCCCTGTCAACAGATATGATTGGATGACATATATAGTAAATATCTCATACCCCACATTCAATGCACTAGTGAGGAAAAAAAAAAAAAAAAAAAAAAAAAAGGGGGGGGGGGAGAGGTTCTGGTGGGTATATATACCTTCTCTGTATCTCCAAAGCAAGAACTACAATTGCATAACAATTCTCTCGTATCAAAAAACACTACTTGAATGCTATATCATAAAGCTCCCATAATGGAAGTGACCTAAAAAATATATGCAAATGCATAACAATCAGAGTAATGTGAACTATTATCAAAGAGAGTGTATCACAAAATGCATACGTTATGTTGATTGCCCTGTTAACAGATATGACATGATAACATATATAGTGAATATCTCACACCCAACAGTCAATGCAGGAAAAAAACAAAACAAAAAAAAAAAAAAAAACAAAAAAAAAAACACAATTCTAGATGTCAATCAGTTGTATTGCAAAATCAGATCTTTGCGTATATTCAAACCATTTGGCTGCCTAGTTCCTAATTTAAAAATCCAAAAAGACTCACGATTTAAGATTTTACGTCTATAGCATCCCCCTCTGATAGGTTTCTGAACCCTTTCTATGCCACAAAAGCTAAAACTACTGTTATCACCTCCGTGTACTTCAGAAAAGTGTTTCGATACCATTGACGTACCAATTTTATTCGTTCCCGAGGCATCAGATAAGTGTCTCCTTATTCGTTTCTTGAGGGGACCAATGGTGCACCCAACATATTGAATTCGACATAGGGTGCATGTTATTAAATAAATTACTCCAGTGGTATTACAGTTGATGAATCTATTAATGTCATAAGTATGACCATTAGCTATAGATGTAAATGTATTCGTCCTATCAGCATGGGAACAAGAAATACAAATATTGTGATGACATTTAAAAAAACCCTTAAGGTCCAACCACGTAGAGCCCTTTTGCGGGGGAGATTTTAAAAAACTAGGGGATACTATATTACCAATTGTGGGAGCTCTTTTTGGAATGAATCTAATATCACATTTGGTCAGTATTTCTCTGGTTGTCAAATCACTATTCAGAATGGGAATATATTTTCTCACAATTCTAACAATGTCATTAAAATCCTCACTATAAGTAGTGACAAAGTTTATAACATTGCTATCATTACTACTTGATGTTTTTACCCTATCTATTAGCAGTGACTCACGTTTCATCTGAGAGACCTCCTCATATGTCCTAGCTAACAGGTTTTTGGGGTAGCCCCTATCTCTTAGATCCTTACACTTGTCTCTTAACGCTTCTTCCACATATCTACTATCTGAGCAATTACGTTTAATTCGGATTAACTCCCCTTTAGGAATGTTAGAAGTCACATGTCTAGGATGACATGAGCCATATCTCAAGATGGTATTTTCGCTTATCTCCTTACGATAAGGAGTAATAAGCACATCAGGCATACCTCCGCCGGCTTGCAGGGTGATGTCCAGGAAGTTTATTTGGCTCTGATGATAGTTTGAAGTAAAACGCAGATTAAAATCATTGCAGTTGATATACTCTATGAACAAACCAATTTCTTCCTGGGTACCACTCCACACCAACAGGAGGTCATCTATATACCTTCCGTACCACATTATTTGCCGTTGCCATGGGTTACCATCATTCATCAAGAAAATCTCTTCCCAGAGACCCATAACGAGGTTAGCAAGGGAGGGTGAATATTTCCCTCCCATGCTAACACCCTGCTTCTGGATGTAAAAAGTTCCATTGAAGAGAAAGTAGTTTTTATTCAAAAGATATTTGGTGACGTCAAGTATAAAAGACTGCATGTGACTGTCATAATCGCTATATTTACATAAAAAATGTCTAAGTGATGTCATGATGACCCCATAGGAGATAGAGGGATAAAGAGCTACTACGTCAGCTGTTAACCATGTAAATTGATCCTCCCATTGAAAGTTTTCAAAGGCACAAAGGACACTTTTAGTGTCCCTTATGTACCCAGGTAAAGACTTGACTAACGGCTGCAGGGCATGGTCTAGCCAGGCCCCTATTCTTTCTGATAGAGACCCTATAGCAGACACGATGGGTCTAAATTTAGGGGGGAATCCACCCTTATGCACCTTGGGGAGGGAGTGGTAGATGGGGATAACAGGATTATCCACATATAAAAAATCCATTAATTTTTGCGTGATAATACCCATCTCCACTCCATCCCGTAGTACTGACAGTAGTTCCTTTTGAAAAAGTGAGGTGGGGTCTCCTGCCAAAATCCCATAGGTGTCTCTATTGCTGAGAAGTTCTACATTGCATTTAATATACAGATCTGTGTCCATAATCGTGATTGCGCCCCCTTTGTCTGCCCTTTTCACTGTGATATGCCAATCATTTTTTATTTCTTGTAAAGCTGCTTTTTCTAATTTAGTAAGATTAGATCTAATATTCCTATGTGAGGAGTGCAATTTTACTAAATCTTCCTCAATGAGGTCTTGGAATCTATCAAAAATCAAGGGTCTGGAATTAATGGGGTAGTAATCCCTATTGTGTGTATGAAAGGAATTCATGTTTGCTTTGATAAAACCACCACTTTCTGCTTCCAATTGTCTCAAAGAGGTAATACCACACAGTTCAGAAAAACTGGGAATTGAAGTAGTAGTAGCAAAAACTACTTTCTCTTCAATGGAACTTTTTACATCCAGAAGCAGGGTGTTAGCATGGGAGGGAAATATTCACCCTCCCTTGCTAACCTCGTTATGGGTCTCTGGGAAGAGATTTTCTTGATGAATGATGGTAACCCATGGCAACGGCAAATAATGTGGTACGGAAGGTATATAGATGACCTCCTGTTGGTGTGGAGTGGTACCCAGGAAGAAATTGGTTTGTTCATAGAGTATATCAACTGCAATGATTTTAATCTGCGTTTTACTTCAAACTATCATCAGAGCCAAATAAACTTCCTGGACATCACCCTGCAAGCCGGCGGAGGTATGCCTGATGTGCTTATTACTCCTTATCGTAAGGAGATAAGCGAAAATACCATCTTGAGATATGGCTCATGTCATCCTAGACATGTGACTTCTAACATTCCTAAAGGGGAGTTAATCCGAATTAAACGTAATTGCTCAGATAGTAGATATGTGGAAGAAGCGTTAAGAGACAAGTGTAAGGATCTAAGAGATAGGGGCTACCCCAAAAACCTGTTAGCTAGGACATATGAGGAGGTCTCTCAGATGAAACGTGAGTCACTGCTAATAGATAGGGTAAAAACATCAAGTAGTAATGATAGCAATGTTATAAACTTTGTCACTACTTATAGTGAGGATTTTAATGACATTGTTAGAATTGTGAGAAAATATATTCCCATTCTGAATAGTGATTTGACAACCAGAGAAATACTGACCAAATGTGATATTAGATTCATTCCAAAAAGAGCTCCCACAATTGGTAATATAGTATCCCCTAGTTTTTTAAAATCTCCCCCGCAAAAGGGCTCTACGTGGTTGGACCTTAAGGGTTTTTTTAAATGTCATCACAATATTTGTATTTCTTGTTCCCATGCTGATAGGACGAATACATTTACATCTATAGCTAATGGTCATACTTATGACATTAATAGATTCATCAACTGTAATACCACTGGAGTAATTTATTTAATAACATGCACCCTATGTCGAATTCAATATGTTGGGTGCACCATTGGTCCCCTCAAGAAACGAATAAGGAGACACTTATCTGATGCCTCGGGAACGAATAAAATTGGTACGTCAATGGTATCGAAACACTTTTCTGAAGTACACGGAGGTGATAACAGTAGTTTTAGCTTTTGTGGCATAGAAAGGGTTCAGAAACCTATCAGAGGGGGATGCTATAGACGTAAAATCTTAAATCGTGAGTCTTTTTGGATTTTTAAATTAGGAACTAGGCAGCCAAATGGTTTGAATATACGCAAAGATCTGATTTTGCAATACAACTGATTGACATCTAGAATTGTGTTTTTTTTTTTGTTTTTTTTTTTTTTTTTGTTTTGTTTTTTTCCTGCATTGACTGTTGGGTGTGAGATATTCACTATATATGTTATCATGTCATATCTGTTAACAGGGCAATCAACATAACGTATGCATTTTGTGATACACTCTCTTTGATAATAGTTCACATTACTCTGATTGTTATGCATTTGCATATATTTTTTAGGTCACTTCCATTATGGGAGCTTTATGATATAGCATTCAAGTAGTGTTTTTTGATACGAGAGAATTGTTATGCAATTGTAGTTCTTGCTTTGGAGATACAGAAAAGGTATATATACCCACCAGAACCTCTCCCCCCCCCCTTTTTTTTTTTTTTTTTTTTTTTTCCTCACTAGTGCATTGAATGTGGGGTATGAGATATTTACTATATATGTCATCCAATCATATCTGTTGACAGGGCAATTAAATACAACTTATGCTTATTGTGGCATACTCCCTTTGGTAACAGTTCACATCACTCTGATTGTTATGCATTTGCATATGTATTTTCTAGGTCACCTCCATCATGGGAGCATTATAATGTAGCACTCAAGTAGTGTTTGTTGATACGAAATAAATTTTATGCAATTATAGTTCCTGCTCTGGTGATACAGATAAGGTATATAAACCCACCAAAACCTTTTTTTTTTTTTTTTTTTTTTTTTTTTTTCTCCTCTTTCTCTGGATTAAATTGTATTTGTGCACTGATCGTTGGGTAATTGCTACATAAGCTATTGCATCACTCCTAAGAAATAGGGCAATTATAACAATGCATCTGTACGGTGATACACTCCTCTGGGCAAAGATTCATATCACTATGTTAGTCATACATTCATGTACTTTTCATGTAATTTTTATTGTATGAATATTATCATGTAATTTACAAGCAATGTGTTTTGATATGGAAGTAATGTCATATAATGTGCATATCGTTTGTTTTCTTCGCATTGTATTTTAATCCATGTACCTGCAATGTGCTGTGATATATTCGAAGCCAGTGGATCAAGAGTTAATTCTGAGGATCTCAGCAAGAATCTACACCTGTTTGTTTGGAGGACTTTTGCATGTATGGGTATAAAGAGGACTCAGTTCACATAGTAAAGCCACTTGACAAAGGCTACACTCCTGTAGCCGAAACGCGTCGCTGTTGTGTCACTATCCATGGAGGACATTGTCTTAACTGTTCATATGTTTATATGATCGTTTTTACTGGAAACCAAGCAGAATAAAGCATCTGGAAATTTACTGGCATATCTCTCCTTCTTGCGCTGGGCAGAACTCTTCTCTCTTCATTACACACAGGTAGCAGCACCTGCAGCCCGAGCAGCAGAAGGAAATTCGAGCACATGGAATGGGTGAGCTGAAAGTTTTTCTCTTTATCATACTGTGTTGTTGGCACTATGGGGAAATCCACTGCGAGTACATCTTACACTGTGCATGTGGGAGCATCTCTGGGACACCATACTGTGAAAGGGGTACTTGCTTTTCAATAACAAATATTTACTGGTAATTGAATACATTTTCTAATAGTCAGTGTTCCAAATAGTTTCACTTTCTCTTACCATAACTTACAGTATATTTTTTACACATATCAATAAAATTATTGAAAAAGAAAATGGCTACCTCCATGAGTGTATTCTTAGATGTTTAACAAGACTTGATTTTTCTGTAAAACATTTCCCACACTCTGAACATGAAAATGGCTTCTCACCTGTGTGACTTTTCTGATGTCTTACAAGATTTGTTTTTTTGTTAAAACATTTCCCACATGTTGAACATGAGAATGGCTTCTCCCCTTTGTGAATTCTCTGATGTGTAACAAGGTTTGCCTTTTCTGTAAAAGATTTACCACATTCTGAACATGAAAATGGCCTCTCCCCCGTGTGACATCTCTGATGTCTAACAACATCTGATTTCTTGATAAAACATTTCCCACATACTGAACATGAAAATGGCTTCTCCCCTGTATGAGTTCTCTGGTGTGTAACAAGATTTGATTTTCCTGTAAAACATTTCTCACATTCTGAACATGAATATGGCTTCTCCCCTGTGTGAACTCTCTGATGCACAGCTAAAAGTGATTTTTGTTTAAAAAATTTCCCACACTCAGAACAAGAAAATGGCTTCTCTCCGGTGTGACGTCTCTGATGTGTAGTGAGTCTTGAATTAATACTAGAACTTTTCCCATATTCTGAATATAAAAATGGATTCTCCCCAGTGTGAGATATTTCATATTCAACAGATCTGTGAATTTTTTCTTGCACAGTGGTCTTCCACGAAGCAGAAGATAGGGCCTGATAAAAAGGATCAGATGATACATCTTTGCTGTGAAGAACGTCAGATGTCTCTGGAATAATGACATTATCATCGCATGTATTTGGTGTGATAAAATGATCATCTGCTGCAAAATCTGAAAATATCAGACATCCCTCTGAGCTCCTGGTACAGTGATCTGTCAAGAATAAGGTTGATTTAATTATTTTTCTGCAACAATGCAATGAAATGATATGTTGCATTAATATTTAAAATTATACTATTGGTTTATAATATTTCCATACAAATTACAATGTAATTTAATTAAAGACGAAGACAATTAACCAAAAAGCAGGGACTGATAGATTATGATGTTAGTCTACCAGGTTGTGCTCTTAAGCGGGCTTTACAAGCTACGAGATCGCTACGGCGATCTCGTTGGGGTCACGGATTTTGTGATGCACATCCGGCTGCTGTAGCGATGCCGTTGCGTGTGACACCTATGAGCGATTTTGCATCGTCGCAAAAACGTGCAAAATCGCTCATCGGCGACATGGGGGTCCATTCTCAAATATCGTTATTGCAGCAGTAACGAAGTTGTTCCTCGTTTCTGCGGCAGCACACATCGCTCCGTGTGACACCGCAGGAGCGAGGAACCTCTCCTTACCTGCCTCCCAGCCACAATGCGGAAGGAAGGAGGTGGGCGGGATGTTCGTCCCGCTCATCTCCGCCCCTCCGGTTCTATTGGGCGGTGGTTCAGTGACGCTGCTGTGACGTTGCTGTGACGCTGAACGAACCGCCCCCTTAGAAAGGAGGCGGTTCACCGGTCATAGCGACGTCGCAGGGAAGGTAAGTAGTGTGACGGGTCCGGGCGATGTTGTGCGAAACGGGCAGAGATATGCCCGTGTCGCACAACCGATGGGGGCGGGTACGCACGATGGCGATATCGGTACCGATATCGCAGTGTGTAAAGCGGCCTTTACAATGTTTTACTTCTCTGTTGAAGTTGTCTTCTCCATAGGTTTATGTTTTACTGTGTCCATCAACAATCGTTTCCAGTTACATGATTAGTGAAAAAGGCATAAATGGGGGTGTAAGTCAGGTGGTGTCCATTTTGTAACCTTCAACTACATCCAGTCTAGCACAAAGCAAGACACCTAGGAAGAGCAGAGATGTACATGTACATCAAAAGTAGGGTTCCTGTCTTTGATGCAGGCTCGTATGTCAAGCCCGCATTATTCCCCACAATATGAGAGTACTGGGGAATTTAAAAACTCTTTGCAGCAGAGTCCTCCATAAGCCATGCTTCCCTGTCCCTGGTTCTTTTGTAGATGACGTAGCTTAAAGCCTATGGACATCTTTGTGAACAAAAAAAGGAATTACATGTGTGCCAAAGTTTCTATAGTTATTAAAATTGTACTTATCTATTTTTTTGTATTTAACGTTCCATCTCATGCTTTCAGAAACTCTCATAACTTTATTTCACCTCTTCCACGTTCAAACTTTTTCCTCTGAGAGCATTTTTACCAGCTCTGATCACATGTGTACATATTGATTTCTCATGATACAGCACAGCACAACCTCAACTCCCTCCTCCAGTTTCCACTTTGTAAGGTGGATTACGATAACCACACACACACACTGCCAGACCTCCAGTCACCACTTTGTAAGGTGGTTTATGATAACCACACGCACATACTACCAGAAATCCAGTCACCTCTTTGTAAGGTCGTTTATGATAACCACACCCACACACTGCCAGACCTCCAGTCACCACTTTGTAAGATGGTTTATGATAACCACACGCACACACTACCAGACCTCCCGTCTCCTATTTGTAAGGTGGATTACAATAACCACACCCACACACTGCCAGACCTCCAGTCTCCACTTTGTAAGGTAGTTTACGATAACCACACCACACACTGCAAGACCTCTAGTCTCCACTTTGGAAGGTGGTTTCCAATAACCAAACACACACACTGCCAGATCTGTCTGTTATCCTCCCTCAACCATCCGTGATCAGCTGTGCACATAGTTATATAGGTTGAAAAAAGACATAGGTCCATCAAGTTAAACGTTCCTCCTCAGTTATATGTTCATTTTCGTTACATTATTTATAACCCACAATGCCATTTGTTGAGAAAAAAGCATCCAGACCTTTTTTAAATGCTGATATAGTATCTAGTTGGGCATTCCACAGTCTAATTATTATAAAGAACCCTTTCCTACTTCTCCTTTCCTCCACATGTAATGAGTGCCCCCTGGTTCTTGCTACAGTGTTTAAGGAAAAGTCAAGTGGCAGTCCTTTGTACTGACCACACACATATAAATGAGACCTTGTTAAATACTATTAAGTCAAATCAAATGTCACAACGGGGCAAAGGAACGCCCAGTGTGTGGAACAAGAGGAGGGGTACACCAGAGAAGATGCAAAGGAAAGACCTGGCGATAGGGAGAGGTGTCTACACCTCACACTTACCTAGGTCTGATGACGGGTCCTTCCCCCTGTGCACAATCACATGCCTATGCCCTGGCTGACCCTGGACTTGCCTAAGCAGGCCAGCAACATACCAGTCTTACTATTAATATAAAGATAACATGAGGGAGGGGAAACAAAGAAATGAGACAGATACAACAAAAAACTCCAATTATTCTTCAGAGAAGGGACTTCCCCGCATCTGCTGGAAAGAATAACCACAGCTTTCTCCAGAGAATGAACTATAGTAGGCATATGAAAGAGTAAGGAGTGGATTTATATAGTGGAAGAAAGTGGCTGCAGCTGGCATTAAAAACTGCATATCAATCACAGCCGGATAGAAAAGGAACCTTAACCCCTTCAGCACTGAATGAAATGAACTAAGCTCCTACTCAGGATAAATGAAAAGAGGATCTGCGATCAACTAAATGCTGCGACCTTCTGATCCCGGATACTGCAGCACTAAAGAACAGGAGAAGGACTTAAGTATTCCTATTACAAATAAGCTCAGCAGCAGTACTCAATGTCAAGCAGCAGTTGCAAAAGCAAACAAGATTTTAGGGTGTATAAAAAGAGAGATTAGATCTAGTGTTCCCAAAGTATTGTTACCCCTCTATAAATCACTTATAAGGCCACATCTGTAATATGGGATCCAGTTTTTGGTCCACATTTTAAAAAGGATATTAAGAAGGTAGAATCAGTACAAAGGCGGGCAACTAGATTATTGCAAGGAATGGAAGGTCTTCCATATGATGAGAGGTTGAAAAAGTTGGATTGGTTTACTTAGAAAAAAGACGTATCAGACAAGATATCATGTATATGTATAAATACATGTGTGATCAATATATAGGAATGGCACATGGCTTATAACTTCCAAAGACAATACTAAGGACCAGGGGGCACTCACTGCGATTGAAAGAAAGGCGATTTCGTCAGCTAAATACAAAAGGGTTCTTCAAAGTTAAGGGCCATTTACACGCTGCAACATCGCTAACAATTTATTGTTGGGGTCACGGTGTTTGTGACGCACATCCAGCGTCGTTAGCGACATCGCAGCGTGTGACACGTACGAGCGACCTTCAACGATCGCAAAAGAGGTAAAAATCGTTGATGTTGGAGAGGTCGTTCATTTACAAAAAATCGTTTTATGTGCAGTAACAATGTTGTTCGTCGTTCCTGCGGCAGCACACATCGCTATGTGTGACACCGCAGGAACGAGGAACATCTCCTTACCTGTGACCGCCGGCAATGAGGAAGGAAGAAGGTGGGCGGGATGTTCGGCCCGCTCATCTCCGCCCCTCCGCTTCCATTGGCGGGCCACTTAGTGATGACGCTATGATGCCGAACGAACCGCCCCCTTAGAAAAGAGGCAGTTCGCCGGTCACAGCGATGTCGCTAGGCAGGTAAGTATGTGTGACTGTTCCTAGCGATGTTGTGCACCACGACAGCGATGTGCCCGTGACACACAACCGACGGGGGCGGGTACGCTCGCTAGCGATATCGGTACCGATATCGCAGCTTGTAAAGTATTCTTTAGAGTAGTCATATTGTGGAATGCCCTACAGTAAGAGGTAGTAAAGGCAGACACTATAACAAGTTTAAAAATAAGGGCTGGATGATTTCCTCAGTACACACAACATTGTCAGTTATAAATGATTCAGTGATGAAATGGATAATTGGTGGAGGAAGGTTGAACTAGATGGACCTAGGTATTGTGAATGTCGTCTATGTGGGTGCTGTTTTGAAGCTCCCTCTGGTGGCTAGGAATGGTAGTGGAGCTGAATCTGAGCTTGTGACTCAGACAGGTGTCGGCGTTAATTGGGAAATAGAGAAGTCCTATTTCAGACAAGTCGGTCTATATAGGAGAGCACTTTTTGGCTTGCTGGCGCCGGTTATAATTGTATATTCCTTAGTCTCTGTTCCTGGCTTGGAGTTCTGTCCGTCCCTGTTTCATTGAGCAAGACTTCTATAGATAAGTTCTCAGTTTTTTCCTTGCTTCCTGGTTTACACCTTAGGGTGGTTGTTTTCCTTGTTTTGCTTTGTATCTGTTTTCTTGCAGGTGAAGTTTGGATTCTTTTTTGTTGTGAGCAATCAGGTTCCCCCTTTGCAAGCTCTACTGCAGGATAAGGGATTTTCTTCATGTCTAACTTGATTATTTGCTTTTCTGTATTTTTGTGGTTTTTTTGTATTTTGTTCTTCCACTATTTACAGGAGTACCTGATATAGTGGGGGTGAGGTCGTTCGACCTCTAGGGCCATTTTTTACTATCAGGAGTTTGGTATTTTTCTATAGGGATTGTGCACTGACCAAAATCAGTTTCCTTTCCTTTTCTTTGTATCAAGTTAGTTGGGCCTCGCCTTCGCTGAATCTATTTTTCTTATCTGTGTATTGTGTTTTCATACATCACCGTAATCTTTATATGTGTGGGGCTATCTACTCCTTTGGGGACTACTCTGAGGCAAGGTAGATTTCCTCATTTCTTTCTGTGAGGCGTAACTAGCTTCCCAGGCTGTGTCGAGGCGTCTAGGTTTTTTTTGCCTGCCTTTTTTTGGAGGTTTGTGAAGATGAACTGTTAGGTAAAGATTTGTGGTTTCAACTGCACTGGTAGTCTCCTTGTGGAAGTTGTCATCTGGTCCAGGCCAGTCGGTGCCAACCACAACACGTGACCTGCAGAGGTGTAAAGTCCACACGACACAAGTCCAGACACCCAGCCAGGACCATGTTTTTTATATAGCGTGTCAAGACATCCAAAGTCAGTCCCTTGCCCAAGGATTACCACCTTGCGACACCCTACACATACAGTTGAAACCAGAAGTTTACATACACTATCTATAAAGACACATCTGCATGTTTTTCTTACTATCTGACATGATATCAGAATAAACCTTTCCCATTTTAGGTCAGTTAGGAACCAAAATTATTTATATTTGCCAATTGCCAGAATGAGAGAGAGAGAATGTTTTAAGGCATTTTATTACTTTCATGCAAAGTCAACAGTTTACATACATTTCATTAGTATTTGGTTGCACTGCCCTTAAACTGTATGACTTGGGTCAAACATTTTGGATATCATTCCACAAGCTTCTCACAATAGTTGCTAGCAAATTTGGCCCATTCCTCCTGACAGAACTGGTGTAACTGAGCCATGTTTGTGGGTCACCTTGCTCTCACCTGCCTTTTCAACTTTGTCCATAAATTTTCAATAGGACTGAGATCGGGGCTTTGTGATGGCAGCTCCAACATTGACTTTGTTATCCTTAAGCCACTTTGTAATCAGTTTGGCAGTATGCTTCGGGTCATTATCCACTTGGATGACACATTTCTGCCCAAGCTTTAAGTTCCTGGCTGATGTTTTCAGATGTTGCTTCAGTATTGCCACATAATCTTCTTTCCTCATGATGCCATCTATTTTGTGAAGTGCACCAGTGCCTCCTCCAGCAAAGCAACCCCACAACATGATGCTGCCACCCAAGTGTTTCACTCTTGGGATGGTGTTCTTAGGTTTGAAAGCTTCTCCCTTTTTCCTCCAAACGTAACTATTGTCATTATGGCCAAAAAGTTCAATTTTAGTTTTGTCAGACCACAGGGCATGTCTCCAGAAATTAAGGTATTTGTTCCTGTGTGCATTTGCAAACATAATCTGACTTTTTTATGTTTCTTTTGGAGTAACGGCTTCTTACTGCCAGAGTGGCTTTTCAGACCATACATAGATACATACAGTACTCGTTTCCACTGTGGATAATGACACAATCTTACCAGCTTCCACTAGTATCGTCACAAGGTTTTTTGTATTTGCTCTTGGGTTGATATGCACATGTCTGACAAAGCACATTCATCTCTGGTACACAGAATCCGTCTCCTTCCTGGGCGGTATGATGGCCTGACATTCCCATCTTGTTTGTACTTGTGTATCATTGTTTGTACAGATGAACGAGGCACCTTCAGGTATCTGGAAATTGCATCCAAGGATGAACAAGACTTGTGCAAGTCCAAAATTCTCTTCCTGAAATCTTGGTTGATTTCTTTTGACTTTCCCATGATGCTCCACAAAGAAGTAGTCTGTTTCAGGTGTGCATTAAAATACATCCACAGGTGTGTCTCTAATTAAGTCAGATGTTGCCAATAAACGTATCAGAAGCTTCCAAAGATATGACATCATCATATGGGCTGTCTCATGTTGCTTAAAGACACAGTACTCTTATGCCGGTGTCACACGGTACGATATATCGGCGATATGCCATCGAGGTCACGTCATTAGTGACGCACATCCGGCATCATTTGATATATCGTACCGTGTGACACCTCCGAATGACTGTGAACGAGCAAAAATACTCACCTTATCGTTGCTCGTGGACACGTCGTTCATTTTCAAAATGTCGGTCCTCCTTCTGTTCTCCGGTTGTTCATCGTTCCCGTGGCAGCCCACATCGCTTCGTGTGACACCCCGGGAACGACGAACACAGCTTACCTGTGTCCTGCCGGCAATGCAGAAGGAAGGTGGTGGGCGGGATGTTTATGTCCCGCTCATCTCCGCCCCTCCGCTTCTATTGGGCGGCCGCTGTGTGATGTCTCCCCCTTCAGGAAGAGGATGTTCGCCGCCCACAGCGACGTCGTCCGGGAGTTAAGTGAGTGTGACAGGGATTAACGACTTTGTGCGCCACAGGCAACTAATTGCCCGTGACGCACAAACGATGGGGGGCGGGAGCAATCGCTCGTGCGATCGCACGATAGATCGTCCCGTGTGACGTCGGCATTAGTGTATGTAAACTTTTGACTTTGCAGAAAGTAATAAAAATGCCTTAAAACATTCTCTCTCTCTTTCATTATTCTGGCATTTGGCAAATATAAATAATTTTGGTTCCTAATTGACCTAAAACGGGAAACGTTTATTCTGATTTCTTGTCAGATAGTGAGAAGCATGTAGATGTGTCTTTTTAGATAGTGGATGGAAACTTCTGGTTTCAACTGTACGTTAATTATTTTTATTCTTCAATGTGTTGTATCCATTTTTGTCTGTGTTACTGTAAGCCAAGAAGTATGTCTTCTGAACTGGAGAGACAACCATACAAAATAATGTAAAAGTGTTTTTTTGTTTAAGCACTAAATCTTCAGGTCTAAAATCCATATAAAAAAGTCTGTGTAACATACCCTAAAGAAATTCAACACATAATTGTAAGATCCAGTGGCGGAGTAGAATCTGTAACTGCTCAGCATTTAGTGGTCACTACTCACCTGGATAGCTGTCTGTAAGCATCTCCTCTTTACACCACTCATCACCAATCACATAAGTCTCTGAAGTAATAATATGGGTCAGAACTTCACCCTGAAACAAAGTTTGTAAACGTCACAGACCAGTTGTAAGAAATTACTTCTAAGAAGAATAAAGGTCATTAACATGACCACCGAACATGACATGACATGACAGCAGTAGTTTCACATAGCTTCAGATTTCAGACATAGTGTTAACAACTGCCATAAAGGGATGAGCTTGGTCAGCCAGAATGGTTAGGTAAGATTTAGGGTCAAAACATTAATTCATAGGTAACAAAAGATCCAGACAAAGAAATGAAAATATTCTCCACATCATTACTCCACCTCCACCAGCCTGAAATGTTGACACCTGACAGGACGGGTACATGGATTCATGCTGCTTGCACCAACTTCTGACCCTCCGATCAGCATTGTGTAACAGAAATCTTGATTCATCTGAGCAGACAATGTTTTCTACTACTTCATGGTATAATTTATGCTCTTTTTTGACAAATTTTCTTTCTCCTTCCCTTAGATGTCAATGGTGCTATTCATCTGCTACTATAGCTCCTCTATTCTGAGGATCAACAAGTGGATTTGTAGGAGGTGCTCGACCCCCACAGGAGCGTACATAATGATGGTTTTCCTGTATTTTACTTATACTGTATGTGGTAATTCTGTTGTCATGAGTGGCTGGGAAACACAGGGTAACCTATACTGGCCCTAAGGCTGGGGCCACTGTGCTCACCCTCACACCCAGAGCTACCCTTGAAGTTAGGGAAGTCTGGGCCCCCAACCTGGCGCTATCGCCTGTCCTTGTCCCTGATTTATTTAATCGTATGAACGTATATCTTACCATCATATAAAAATAAACACCAGACAATAGACAGTGATTGAAAAATATCAAAAGGATAAAAATCAAATTTGAATATCAAGATTTTCTATATATGCAATTGCGTTATCATTTACAATATAGAAATCCTTCTTGTCACCATGGTAGGATCTCAGGGGGCACTCCTCAACAATGTGCTGGATAGTTTGACGATCTGCTCCACAGTCACAGGTCGGAGAGTCATATTTTCCCCACTTATACATAAAATCTGCACAGACGCCAAAGTTTGTTCTGATACGATTTAGAGTAACCCATGTTTTCCTTGGTAGATTGAAGCCTGGTGGAGGGTTTTGTAAATTAGGGAACATTTGGGGATCACCTTCTACTACATTGACCCAAAGTTCTCGCCATTTCTCCTCTAAATTGAAGTTTTGTTCATGCAAGGTGATTGCAGTTCGGATGGGTGGATGTCTTGATTTCATTTCTTGTATTGTAACATCTCTGATATTTTGGTGTATTGGAAGTTTTTCATTATTCACCACTTTAGTGTACTCTTTAAGTAGGAGCTTTTGTCTTCTTAGATTTGCGGGTGCAATATGACCCAGCACAGGTAACCAGTGAACAGGTGTAGGTCTAATAGCACCAGATATTATACGCAAAGAGTTGTTCAGCTGAGTGTCAATTAAGTTTACATGACAGCTATTTAACCATGCTGGAGCACAGTATTCTGCAGCAGAGTACACCAGGGCAAGAGTAGATGTTCTCAAAACAGATGTTGCCGAGCCCCATGAGGATCCACAAAGTTTCTGAATAATATTATTACGTGCTTTCAGTTTCTGTGCCAATTTATCCAGATGGGATTTAAAAGTTAGACTTCTATCAAGGGTTACACCTAAGTACTTAGGATTGAAATTGTGATTAACAGATTGGCCTTCAAATTGTACTTTAAAGAAGTTGTCCAGTTACCAAAACTGATTTTTTTTTTTTCTGATAAATTTTGCTAATATGTGCCCCTCAACACATCTATTATGTTTTTTCAGCAAAATTACCTTTTATTGTGCACTAGCAGCACATGCTCATTGCTGGCTCCAGCTCTGATGGGGTTAATCTCTCCTCTAACTTCCTGTGTTCAGTTCCTACAAGTCCCAGAATTCTTTGTGGCTCTAGGGCGGTGTCTAGCTTATCTAACACACCCATTGTGTCTAATACACCCACTCTGCTTCCACCCAAACCCTCCTCCCTGCCTCTTCCCAGTGGATGCACTGAGATCAATCATATAGAGACAGCAGCAGCTCTACACAGCCAGGGGAAGAAAGTGTGTGTGCGTATATACAGTATGTGTGTGTATATACAGTGTGTGTGTGTATATACAGTGTATGTGTATGTGTGCGCGTATATACAGTGTGTGTGTGTATATACAGTGTGTGTGTGAGTGTGTATGTGTGTGTGTATGTCATACTCGCCTGTCTGCAGGGTCCCGGTGCCATGCCCGCTTCCAGCCCCTGTCTCGGTCCCGCCGCTTCGGCTGTGTGCAGTCTCCCCGGGGCACGCACGAAGCTTGCAGGACCTGGCGGTGGATCACCTGATGCAGTCACCTGACGCATCAGCTGATCGATTCTCGTGGTGTCGCCGGCTTTTTCGAGCCCGGCCGGCTATCAGCTGATCCTGCCGTCAGGAGACTTCATCAGCTGATTACCGGCAGCTCCTGCAGTGATGGGCCAGGATCAGACTCCGCTCCAGGAGCTGCCGGTAATCAGCACAGACGTGAGTATTTATTTATTTTATTTTTTTTCTACTGATGCTTCAGCTGATTGTATAATCGGCTTTTATACAATCAGCTGATGTGTCATGTGATTCACGTAGTTTAACCTCACACATCATCTGATCGCTTTGCCTTCCAGCAAACCGATCAGATGATATTGGATCCTGATTGGACGGCACGGGACCCTAACCCAGGATTACTGCGGAGGGGGGTTCTTTATTTCAATAAAGATGGAGTCACTAATTGTGTTGTGTTTTATTTCTAATAAAAATATTTTTCTGTGTGTTGTGTTTTTTTTTTTATCATTACTAGAAATTCATGGTGGCCATGTCTAATATTGGCGTGACACCATGAATTTCGGGCTTAGGGCTAGCTGATAATATACAGCTAGCCCTAACTCCATTATTACCTAGCTAGCCACCCGGCATCAGGGCAGCTGGAAGAGTTGGATACAGCGCCAGAAGATGGCGCTTCTATGAAAGCGCCATTTTCCGGGGTGGCTGCGGACTGCAATTCGCAGTGGGGGTGCCCAGAAAGCTTGGGCACCCTTCACTGTAGATTCCAATCCCCAGCTTCCTAGTTGTACCCGGCTGGACACTAAAATTAGGCGAAGCTTACGTCATTTTTTTTTTTAATTATTTCATGAAATTCATGAAATAATTAAAAAAAAAAAGTGCTTCTCTATATTTTTGGTTCCCAGCCGGGTACAAATAGGCAGCTGGGGGTTGGGGGCAGCCCGTACCTGCCTGCTGTACCCGGCTAGCATACAAAAATATGGCGAAGCCCATGTCATTTTTTTTTTCTTTTTGGGTATAAAACTGCATACAGTCCTGGATGGAGGATGCTGAGCCTTGTAGTTCTGCAGCTGCTGTCTGCTCTCCTGCATACAATGAACATTTTGAATAAGGAAATGACATCAGACCTTTTTTATTTTTTTCATCAACAATCTTTAATGGCATTGTGCACTGATTAAAAACGCAGTGAGCAAAAACGCAGCAAAAAAGGCACCAAATCGCGGCAAAAACGTGACATGCAGCACCGCAGGTGACAGAGCAGAGCAAGTTGGTGACATGCTCTGCTCTGACACATAGTGTGCTGCATGTCACTGTATCCACTCTGGGACTTGTTGTGCAGGTGACCGGGTGATACATGTCACTAACTTGCTCCACTCTGTGACTTCTGCTGCATTGTTCCAACTGTATACACTCTCACCTGAACAAGTCTCAGAGTGGGGCAGTTAGTGACATGTATCATCCGGTTACCTGCACAACAAGTCCCAGAGTGGTGAAAGATAGTGACATGCAGCACACTACGTGTCAGAGCAGAGCATGTCACTTTCTCCACTCCGCTGACCTCACAGCCCGTACACGCTGCGATGGATGCAGGGGGACACAGAACAAGTAATCGGCCGACACTGGAGTCATCTGATTACTTGGGATGAATTGAGCAGTAAAATGCTCTGGCGCTCGATGGGCGAAGCCCATGCCGATTTTTTTAAAAAAAAAAATTCATTAAAAATAAAAAAACAAAAAAATCACATTGTTTGTGGGCTCCCGCTGCATTTTCTATTGCTAAGGGTAACCAAAGCAGCTACTGGCTGCTAACCCCCGCTGCTTGGTGTTACTTTCACTGGCAATAGAAATGCAGGGAAGCATTTTTTTTTTTATAAAGGTTTTTCCCTGAAAACGTTTTTAAGAAAATGACGTGGGCTTCGCCATATTTTTGTATGCTAGCCAGGTACAGCAGGCAGCTACGGGCTGCCCCCAACCCCCAGCTGCCTAGTTGTACCCGGCTGGGAACCAAAAATATAGAGAAGCCCTTTTTTTTTTTTTTTTTATTTCATGAATTTCATGAAATAATTAAAAAAAAAAATGACATGGGCTTCGCCGAATTTTTGAGTCCAGCCAGGTACAACTAGGCAGCTGGGGATTGGAATCCGCAGTGAAGGGTGCCCAAACTTTCTGGGCCCCCCACTGCGAATTGCAGTCCACAGCCGCCCCAGAAAATGGCGCTTTCATAGAAGCGCCATCTTCTGGCGCTGTATCCAACTCTTCCAGTGGCCCTGGTGGCAGGTGGCACGCTGGGTAATAAGGGGTTAATACCAGCTATGTTTTACCCGCTGGTATAAAGCCCGAGATTCTTAATGTCAGGCCAAGGTTGACCTGGCCATTAAGAATCTCCAATAAAGGGTTTAAAAAAAAAAAACACACAGAGAAAAATACTTTATTAGAAATAAATACACAGACACAGTAGAGACTCCATGTTTATTACTCCCTCTCACCCCTCCACGATGGAGAGATTTCTGTACTGACCATGCCAGGAGAGAGCGAGGGAAAAGAGAGAGAGCGAGGGGGGGAGGAAAAGAAAGCGAGGGGGGAAGGAAAAGAGAGCGAGGGGGGGAGGAAAAGAGAGCGAGGGGGGAGGAAAAGAAAGCGAGGGGGGGAGGAAAAGAAAGCGAGGGGGGGAGGAAAAGAAAGCGAGGGGGGAGGAAAAGAAAGCGAGGGGGGAGGAAAAGAAAGCGAGGGGGGAGGAAAAGAAAGCGAGGGGGGGAGGAAAAGAGAGTGAGGGGGGAGGAAAAGAGAGCGAGGGAAAAGAGAGAGAGCGAGGGGGGGAGGAAAAGAAAGCGAGGGGGGGAGGAAAAGAGAGCGCGGGGGGAGGAAAAGAGAGCGCAGGGGGGACGAAAAGAGAGCGCAGGGGGGAGGAAAAGAGAGCGCAGGGGGGAGGAAAAGAGAGCGCAGGGGGGAGGAAAAGAGAGCGCAGGGGGGAGGAAAAGAGAGCGCAGGGGGGAGGAAAAGAGAGCGCAGGGGGGAGGAAAAGAGAGCGCAGGGGGGAGGAAAAGAGAGCGCGGGGGGAGGAAAAGAGAGCGCGGGGGGAGGAAAAGAGAGCGAGGGGGGAGGAAAAGAGAGCGAGGGGGGGAGGAAAAGAGAGCGAGGGGGGGAGGAAAAGAGAGCGAGGGGGGTATGAGAGCGAGGGGGGAAGAGAGCGAGGGAAAAGAAAGGGGAGAGGAGAGAGGGATAAGAGGGGGGCAGAGAAGAGGGGGAAGAGGGGAGGGGAGGAGAAGAGTGGGGGGAGAGAAGAGAGTGGGGAAAGAACGGGGGGGGGCAGAGGTGCTCTGTCACCAACTGTCTCCACTCTGTGACTTGTGGTGCAGGTGACAGAGTGCAGACAGTTGGTCCCATGCAGCAGGACAGATGGCAGAGCACAGCGGTGACATGCCTGTCAGTGTCTTGCTGCTGGGAGGAGCAGATGATCACACTGCCCGACACCGGCCGCTCTCCTCACATCGCAGCAGAGCGGGCGGGTGGACAGTGTGATCACATACTTACGTGCAGGGGGGGATTCAGCTGAAGAACCCCCCGTACTGCACACTGGCGCCCCGTGCCTCACACCATCTGCAGGACGCTTAGCCGGCTCCACACAAACGTCCTCCGGATCCTCCCCTCGATGCTGAGCTGTGACGTGCGGTAGTCACCGCCCACAGCCCTGTCACTCAATCTGAGTGGCGCCGGCATCCTGTGACGTACCCGTCTTGTTTGAGAGCCCGGAAATGCCGGGACGTCAGAGGATGCCGGCGGCCACAGCTCCAGGGGGTCATGTGACCGGCACTGAGCGTGCAGGATAGCGCCGCTCAGTGCCAGAACTGGAAACAGAAGCCAAAGGAGAAAACGCCTAGAAAGGTAAGTAGAGCTCATACAGAAAATAAAAAAAATGGGTGAACCACCCCTTTAAGTTCAGTCTTGGCACTTGCATTGTGTAAATGAAAGCAACAAACTTCCATTTTTGATGGGTTAGGTTTTAATCTCCATTGTCGGAAGTACTTTCCCATTACACTAAGATCTTTTGTAAGAACGTCCTCTGCTTCCTCCATTGTTTTGCTTACCATAGCAAGTGCCCAGTCATCGGCATATCCAAATTTCCGTGACACTGTTTTAGGAATATCAGCTAGGTACAGGGCAAACAGGAGAGGTGCCAGCATTGTCCCTGATGGTAAGACCCCTCTCCACAAAACACCACCCGGAGGGAAAGGGGCAAGAAAAGAAGTCAACACCAACACCGACAAATAAAGACTAACAGGGGTAACAACGACAACTCGTACACAGAGCAACTACACATAAAGGAGCCAATAAAAGTGCACAAGGGAAAACAACATAAAAGGGGAGAGGTAAGCAGACTACTGAGTAATTTCCATACTGTAACAAGCACACCACGAACTACTGCAGCCTGCACCAATGCAGCAGCCAAAAAGTAGAACAGAGAGAGCATCTCTCCAGCTCCTTACACCTCCTGGCCAAGCTTCTAAATGATTGAAAATATCCAGCCGCCTCTGCTGGAAGTAGAGGTTATATATAGGACCTGGGCGTGGTCCCAACCAGAAACACTTGACCAAGAGTTAGAAGTTGCTGAAAGGTAAACTGACATTAACCCTCTCCTCTCCAAAGGAAAGGGATTCCATATAGTCAGCAGAGTCTCACAAGGTAAAGTAAGACTCTGACCCAGAACATGTCACTAAACTCTGCAACAAATAGCAGACCGTGACAGATGTAAAGTTATAAACTATAGGAATTAGTTGGATAGGCTTTAGTATCAAGTTTGAAATGTTGCCATCTAGTGGCTATTTTAGGTAATACAAACGCAGGACACAACGTAGTAAGGTTGTACGAGTAGAGTTGAGCGATGTTCGAGTTGAACGGTTCGCCAATTTCATGTTCGAGTGATTTTGGGGGGGGGGGGGTGTTCGAGTCGTTCGACGAACTCGAACGATTTGCTTAAAGTTCGGCAGTTCGAGTTACGTTCGAGAACGGTTTGATCACCAAAAGCGTGGCTTTTCACAGTAAGTATGTGCGCACGTTGCGTATCTGCATACGTCCTGCATCCCCAGCACAATCCCTCTCTGTTTCCTACTCACCGATCACGGGCCTGGCTCTGCACGGCTGTCACAAATCTCCGGCGGCTTTTCCTCTTTTGAAAATGGCTGCCGCTTCATTATTCAATCAAGTATTCCGTGCTTTCCCCGCCCACCGGCGCCCATGATTGGTTGCAGTCAGACACACCCCCACGATGAGTGACAGCTGTCTCACTGCAACCAATCACAGCCACTGGTGGGCGAGTCTATATCGTGCAGTAAAATAAATAAATAAATAATTTAAAAAAAAAAAATGCGGTTCCCCCCAATTTTGATACCAGCCAGGATAAAGCCACACAGCTGGAGGCTTGTCAGGATTGGAGAGCGCCACATTATAGGGAGCCCACCACCCTAACAATATCACCCAGCAGCCAGCCCGGAATTGCCGCATCCATTAGATGCGGCAGTTCCGGGACTCTACCCAGCTCCTCCCGAATTGCCCTGGTGTGGTGGCAATCGAGGTAATAACTGGGTTAATCATGACAAGCGTCTCCCCGAGACACCTTCCAGGATTAACCTGTAAGTGAAAATAAATAAACACACACAGCGAAAAATCCTTTATTTGGAATAAAAGACAAAAAAACACCTCATTTACCTCTTTGTTAATCCCCAAACAACAATCCAGGTCCGAAGTAATCCACATGACACTGTCAGCTCTGCTACATGAAGATGACAGGAAGCCCCGTAGAACACGAGCGATCTGTGTCCTCTCCACGCAGCACCTGAAGTGAGCCGCGCTGTGACCGGGGACTTCACTCTGCAATGCAGAGGTCAAGATAACCAAATCTTCCTATGTTTCTCATTAGAGGCAGTGGCTCAATGCGGCAGGCAAGGAATGGGAGACTGCTTCACTCCTTGCAACAGGAGAACCACTAGGTGTCACCCTTCTGCTGCCTCTCTGAGCAGGCATCTCCTGCGCAGTCTGCCAGACCTTTGGCGCTGCTGAGCAGGAGGGCTTGTGGCAGGCAAGGAATGGGAGACTGCCTCATTCCTTGCAACAGGAGAGCTATGAGGTGTAACAAGTATTAAGCCAGAGATTCTTAATGTCAAGCAAGTTTGAGCTGGCCATTAAGAATCTCCAATAAAGGGTTAAAAAAAAAACACAGAGAAAAAATACTTTAATAGAAATAAATACACAGAAACACTTAGAGACTCCATGTTTATTACTCTCTCTCATCCCTCCATGATCCTGGTCTTCTGTCTTCTTACTCCTTCAACTCATGCAGCTCTGCTACATCAGACAGCACTGCATGGGAGGAAGACTCTGCTGCTCCCGTGCAGTCTAATTACTCAGTGAGTGAGCAGAGGCTGCGGGTTGTAAGCGGTGTCGTCACCGTTGCTAAAGTAATCTGACAGGCGGTTACTATAGCAACGGTGCTCCGATCACGTGATTCCCGGTGCCGCAATTCACCGGCTGTGGCAGCCAGTCCTTGCATGTGGGCTGACTCTGTAAAGAGCGCCCACATGCAGGAACGGTGAAGCCGACCATGTGCCAGAGCATCTCGGCGGTACACGGGGATGCACAAACGAGCACCGCGTACCGGAGAGATGCACTGACAGGACCTAGCATGACGTCTAGCCATGTGACCAGTCTGTAGCCAATGAGATAATACACACGTGACTGGTCACATGCTATTTTGACGTCAAGGAAGGTCCTATCATCAGTGCTGGTTACCGGGAGGACGCAGTGATTATCGGAAGGAAAAGCGGCGGGAGACAGAGTGCAGGACGTGTCGTGGGGACCTGTAAAGTGTAATGGCAATGTTTATTAACTGTATGTGTACATGTATAATGTGTTTTTATGTGTTTGCCTGCCATTGTTTTCAATGGGGTTCGAAAGGGTGGTTCGACGAACCGAACCGAACTCGAACTCTAGGGGGGTGACTCATCTCTAGCTACGAGTTTAGATAAGATAGGCTTCATGATAGTTAGAGGAAGGGAAAGAATAATAAAAGTGGCCATCTTAGGGTCAAGAGGCAGAGTGGGTTCGAACAGGAACAAGAGAGAATGTGGACCTACGTGCGAGGGCTGGTAGCAAAACCCGAGGTAGAAGTGGTCACCCCAGCAGGCTCGGTTAAGTGGGAGTGGGAAGAGGGACAAAGAGAAGTTCTCGGAGTACTAAATCCTATGTCAGAACAATAGGGAAACTGATGGAGAATACCAGGCGGTGGCCGCTATACCCATATTGGGAGACTTAGGTAAGGAGAGAAAGAGTATTCCCCCAGGTAAGGTGAAAAGATGTTGGTTACCATGTCTGCCATTAAGAACAAGTAAAATGAGTATGGTAAAAAACCTTAGTGTGCTGTGGTTTCCTCACAGCAGTCTGCATCTGAGAGAAGGAAGGTAAATGGACCCCCAAGAAAGCAAGTGAGTGCTAAGCACCCCACACTGTGTTGTACCCAAACAGAGGGATCCCTAAGAATAGCAGCGCAGTGACTGAGCAGTTCGGCGATGCCTTCCTACATAATCACACACATTAGTTGGACACCAGTGCGGCACTCATCTGCAATATACATGACTGTGCTGTACTTGTTCCTTAAACTGATTCTTGATGTCTTCCTTAGAGTTATTTAAATCCACACTATCTCCTTTTATTGGAGATTTTTCCCCAAAATTCTCTTGACAACAAAGCATTTAAAAAACATGAAGGTCTAAGAAATTTATATAATGACCCTGGCTAATCTAGCACTGATGACCCTGTCACATTCAACGTCAAAATCACTCAGATTACTCAATTTTACCATTAAAAAGTGGATTCACACTGAAATTCATCAATTCATTTTCTGCTGCATTTCAGGATAACGGGTAGAATTTTCATACAGGAAAGTTTTAGTCAGGAATAGGCCGGTGTCTTTATTTAATTGGCCATTCAGTGTATAATATTGGTGATAACTCAAGACTGAGCACAAGACCTTCACAGCCGTCTACACATCATAGGGAGATTTTATGACACCTTCTCTCCATCTACCTGATCATCCTGAGGAACATCGGGATCTTCTTGTTTACAGTCCTGTGGAAGAAGAGGACGGGGACATCTCTCTGGTGTTGTCCTCTCACTGGATAGATCTGGAGGAAACACATACAGGGACTGAATTAATTCTTTACATACAGATAATTATAGGCCGTGTGTATTTAGTCCTGTCTATTACCTGGTGATGTGAGGGGCTGGGGAACCGCCATCATGACGTCCTGGTACAGATCTTTGTGTCCTTCTAAATACTCCCACTCCTCCATGGAGAAATAGACGGTGACATCCTGACACCTTATAGGAACCTGACACATACAATGATACCGTCATCCCCCGATCCCTTCATAGCGTTACTGTATAATGTCCCAGCATTCCCAGCAGTGTCACCTCGCCAGTTAGCAGCTCAATCATCTTGTATGTGAGTTCTAGGATCTTCTGGTCATTGATGTCCTCATGTATCAGGGGGTGAGGTGGAGGCCCAGTGATTGGGCTCAGGGGTCTTCCCCATCCCTCAGACACAGGATCCTGACAGCGCTCACTAGAGGTCTTCTTCACTACTGTGTAATCCTGGTTATGGAGAGACACATTAATAAATCTCACTACAGACATTTCCAGAGTCCTCACCTCTCCAGTTCTGTCCATCTGTTATTCCCATAGATAAGAATGATGTAATGTGACGTCATCAGAATCTCTCACCTCTCCAGTAAGCCGGAAGAGGATCTCTAGGGTGAGGTGTAATATCCTCTCCGCCATTTTGTCCCTGTCCTTATCCATCCTTGACGGGTCAATAAGGAAAATTCTCTTATATAGAAGATCTGAGAGGATCTGATATTGTAGGGACCTGAATGGGGAGAAGATGACGATGTAATATCATACAAATTTGATGTAAGAAATTTCCAGAGATGTTACCGGCTTCACATGATCACTACATCCAGTCCTGGCCCCATCCTACCCCCGGTATAACACACAATCCAATGATACGATAAATGATAGAGGTACAGACATACAAAACCGGTAACGCTGTGTTCTTTTCGTACAAAAAAGGATAAAGGTAACACAGTAAAAAACTGCAACTGACCCTGCTGGTTCCTGCACAGACTAGAGATCCCTGCAGTCTATAGTGGTACCTGCAGGAGTTGGAATAGCCCTGAACACACACTAAATGATGGCAACTCTGGTCTGCTCTGCAAGATCATCCGTTGAGCACTTCACATTCCTCCTAAGGAACCGAAGGGCAGAATAAGGTGCAAATTACCTACAGAAGGGAAGGTGTGCTTAAAGTAGAATGTAATTCTACAGTTAGCAAGACAAATAAAATACAAATAACAAAAAAGGGTGTATATTGCAAGAGAATATGCCGCCTACTTACTAACAACAAACATAAGATAGATGCAGAGTGGAGAACATAAAGAGCAGAGAGACATATCCTAACTCCTAGCGCCTAGCTGGTCTTTCACTGACGGCAGAAACTATATGGCTGGAGTTCAAAAGGAGACTGTCACCAGCAGGAAATACCAGCAGGAGGAAAGTATTTAAAGCAGTACCTGAAAGGAGATTGGGCAGACAAATGAGTAAATTAATACACCTGTTACCCTAATAGAACTAAAGCAAGGATAACAGAAATTAAACCCCCCTAAGAAAAGGAGTATCTGCTATGATCCAGCGGACAGCGAAGCTGACCAGATAGCACAGATTGAAAGAAAGAGTTTGAATCCAGACGCATGACAGTACCTCCCTCTTCTATGAGGGGCCACTGGACCCACAAAGATTCCGAACCACTGAGATAACTCTCTCACTAGGCGATTCGCATGCAAATCTCTTGCATCAACCAAGAATTATCCTGCTGACCAAAACTCTTCCATTTAACGAGATACTGCAGGCAATGTCTGACACGTCTGCAACCCAATACTTGTTCCATTTCATACTCCTTGTTCTCCTTCATGTAAACCACAATGATGTCCTGTGAACCTGGCATCCCTTCAGTCTTTTACGAAGAGAGAAATAGAAAGAATTATTAATCCTCCACGTAACCGGGAGTTGAAACTTGACCATCACAGGTATATTGATTTTAATTACCTTATAAGGCCAAATTTAGAAGCAAATTTCCGTGATGGAAATTTTATACAGAGATTTTTTTAGGACAGTCACAAAATCTCCTACCATAAAGACAAGAGCCTTCTTACATCTGCGGTTTGCAGTTCTCTCGGTCTGATCGTAAGTTATCAAAAGACCTTTTTCAACTACTCTCCACAACATAACCAAAGAAGAAGAATATCTTTCCTTACTCTGGGACTGCAGACTGCAAACCTGAAAAATTACCAAAAAGTGGATGAAAGCCACCACACTAAAAAAGGAGAGGTACTGGTAGCAGTAGAGATGCAGGCATTGAGAGAGAACTAAGCCAGATTAAGAAAATTCACTCTGTCCTTTTTAGTGTAGTTGCTGTACCTGAAATCTATAATAGTCACAACTAGAACAAAAGCCGAAAAACAATGGTTAACCATTTCTGCTGACGGTCGCCAACCCTGAATGTTTACAAATAATACCAGTCTACAATCATTACTATACTAAGACCAGTTAGAGGTCTGAGGACTGCAGTTAATTGGTCAATGTCAAGAGGGAGGAGTTCGACATTTCCCACACCTTAGTAAATTTCTCCGGGCACCCTCTATTCTGGTACACAGTCCGCTCGTAGGGGAGCATTGCTTTCACCAATTCCATCCACGCCTGCACCGTAGAGGGAGAGCTGCTCATCCACCGTAATGCTATGAGTTTAATGGTCATGCATAGGGATTCATGTAAAAAAAAATTTTGGTGATGTGACCATGTCCCCTCATCCATGACACCAAACAAGCAGAGAAGTGGGCCATGAGGCATAGGAAAGAGGACCAGGGAGGATAGGACTGAGGTGACCTCCCTCCAAAAGGTGGCGATTTCCAGACAGCCCCAAATCATGTGAATAAAGTCAGTGTCCTCCCCATGGCACCGCAAACACTTTGGCGTCGCCCGATACCACATTTTAAATAACCTCAGCGGGGTTAAATACACCTGATGCACTATATAGAGATGGATCATCTTATTGTTGACAGATGACGAGAAATTAGTTGGGGACTCCAGAATGTCCTCCCAGTCAGCGGCTGGGACTCATTTCCTTCCTATAGTAAGGAGGTGAACAAGGATTAGATCAGTCCTTTAGGGCCATGAGAAAGCAAAATCCCTATCAGAGGGAAAGAGGATATTAAAGTGGCCCTTGACATATTCTGCATATGGTGTTGAATCACTGTTCTAAGCTGTAGATATCTAAAAAAGTGACATCTAGCAACATTAAATCAGGACTGGAGTTGGTCGAAAGATATTAGAATATTTTGTTAATATATATCACTGAGAGCGGTTGAGCCATGTGAACCGCAGAATGTGGAGGATGGGTGATTTAGTAACGTATGGAAGTACGCATTCTGCCATAAGGGCATTTCAGCAATAGTCTCTGATATGCGCACAACTCTCCTGGTTTGTCTCCAGACCTGCCTTGCCAATCTAAGAAGCGGTAACATTTTAGATGAGCCTAACTTATCTGTTTCCAGGAATCCGAGCAAGCACCTCGTCCCTTTTGCTTGCGCAAGATGAATTTCTGAGTTTGGAAGATGGGAGCCGGGCATCCACGAGGCTAGTGCTTTCAATTGGCCTGACCGATAATACAAGTAAAAATCTGGTAATGCCGCCCCTCCCTGTTGTTTAGATCTGTATAGCGTAGTCAGCCTCAGCTTAAGTCATTCGTTACTCCATATAAACATGGACAATAACGAGTTCAGAGATGCGAAAAAGGATTTAGGGACTGCAACTGCACTATGTTGAAGGGAATCACTGAATTTAGGGAGTAAAATAATTTTCACTAAATTGATACGTCCTGGGACCAAACGGGGTAACTTACCCCATAGCAGAAATTTAGATTTGGCCAACGTCAATAGGGATAAATATTGGACTGCAAATCCTGTCTGCTATTTCGATTTATTATAATTACCAGATACTTGAAGCTAGAAACTAATGCAAGTGGGTATAACGCTTCTAGTTCAGCTGCTGGGTAGTGGGACAGGGACATCAAGTGAGATTTGTCCCAATTTATGCCGAGTCCTGTGAATTTACCAAACTCATCTATGACGTCGACGACCTGAGGCAGAGACCACTGCACATTATCCATGAATATGATCATATCGTCTGCATACAGTCCAATGGTATCCAATTGATCTGCAATTTGTGTGCCCCGTATCAGTTTATTTGACTGAATTTGAATTGCCAGGGCTTCAATGCCCAGGGCAAAGTGAGCAGGGGACAAAGGGCGTCCCTGTCGAGTGCCACTCCCTAAGTGGCAGATGCTCGAGGAGATGCCATTAACCACCATCTTGGTTCAGGGAGCATGATACAGCATTTGAATCCAGTTACAAAATTTAGGACCAAATCTATACTTTTTGGAGGCAGGCCAGTAGGAAATTCCACTCCACAGACTCAAATGCCTTTGCTGCGTCCAGCGAGGCCAGGGCCCACTTTTTATCCTTCACCAGAGTGCTTGATTGTACAACAGCCTGAACTATTCTAATGTTGATAGAAGTTCTCTTCCCAGGCATAAATTCTGTCTCATCAGGGTTAACTATGTCCAATATGACCGAGTTCAGTCTAGTGGCCAGTATTTTAGTGAAGATTTTATAATCTACGTTTACTAGAGAAATGGGATGATATGACCCACACTCCAAGGGGTCCTTCCCCTCCTTTACTATAATATTAGCATCATAGAAGGAGTCTGGGAGGGAGGTTTCCCGCGTGCCCTGGACAAACACCTCCAGTATAGGCGGTAGCACAAATTCTTGATACTTTCCATATAGTTCCACTGGAAAACCATCAGGTCCCGGGGCCTTGCCCATAGCCAGGTCCGCCACCACGAATTTCAACTTGTCAAAAGTAATCTTATCTTGGCCTCTAAGAATGCCTGCTGAGCGGCGGTCAGTTTTGGGAAGTCCAAATCTGCTAAGTATGCCAGACAGTCTGCTATAATAGCCTCACTTCTGGACCTGTACAATGAGCTGCAAAAGTCACAGAATCAGTGGAGAAGTCAGTTGAGGAAGTAGTTCTACTTCCATCTGGTATGCGAATTTTAAGAACATTATTAGAGGAATTATGCTGTCTGACCACGAAGGCGAGGAATTTGCTGGACTGATTCCCCATCTCAAGGTACTGCTGTCATGTAAAGAATAGTTTACGCTTGGACATAGTGTCCAAGTGTTGTGTATATCTCCTATGTGAGTTGAGCCCTTTCTGTCTGTTATCAATAGATGGATTGGTGATGTAAGACTTCTACGAATTTCTTACCTAGCGTTCCGCCATATGTGAGGTTGCTCGTTTAATGTACGAGATTGATGAGATGAGGCAGCCCCATAAGTGAGTTTTAAGGGTATACTAAAAGAGATTAGCATGCTGGGGTCCCACATGTGCTGTAATAAAGCTATCCAATTAATCAGGGATTCTGACACAATTAATTTTAACCAGAATGTATTTAGCTTCCATACGGGGCGCTGCAGTGAGTGGCTAAATCTGAGCGACAAAATCACTCAGCTATGGTCCCAAATGCCTCTGTTGCCATGCTCTACCCCCTCCGCCAAATAGATACAAGACAATCTCAAGGGTTAGATTTCATATAATTTATTCCAAAGTAGTTTTTGAACATGCGACGTTTCAGCCACTTAGTGGCCTTCATGAGACAACTGAAATAAACAATAATTTACAAAAATTACTGAAATGAGCTAAATAAACAAAATTAGAAGCAATCAGTTTAAATGTACAAAAACAAAGGAAAACCATATTGTCGCGGGCGGGGAGGAGGGTGTCAGCACACTACGCTCACCCCTTCTGCTCGGGTCCGGCGGTTGCTGCTCAGTGGTGGCTCGAGCGGTGAGCCGGATCCCGGAGGTTTCTCGAGCGGCACTCCTCGCCCGTGAGTGAAAGGGGTTGGTTGGGTGTGGGGATTGTTTATTGTCCGTGACGCCACCCACGGTTGTGGTGATTTCACCACCGCTGCTCAATATGGGGATCCCGGGGATGGTGATGCGGAGCAGCCAGGTGTTGTGTTGCCCCCCCCGTGGGTAGGGGTTGGTGATCCCGGGGCCCGGTGATGGCTTGAGAGGTGCAGGGCCTGGTGGGCGCAGGGACGCGGGGGGCAGCGCTGTGCCTTGCGGCACTGTGGTACTCACTCAGCCTGAGACGTTGACACAGTTTTTACGGTAAACCAAACGGCTGGTAAGACGGTCCCACGGACGGCTGCACTTGCTCTCCCAGTAGGTGACGGTGATGTCCCTCTTCCTTGCACCTTTGTTTACTTGTTGGTTGCGATGGGTCCCCACCGGTAACCCGCTACCCGGCTTCAAGCTGGACCGGGGGAGCTCTACTCTTTGCCCGCAGGCACTGGCCCTGAGAAACTGGTGCCTTGGCGGTGGCGGTGTCTCTCCTACTCTGGTTGGGCTGTTGCCTTCAATCGGGACTTGGTTGTTGGGGGATCTACGTCCCCTTCACTGACGGATTTGGAAAATTCTGGCGACTCCTAGCCTTGCCGGGGTCCGAGAGGCCCCTGCCCTGGTGCTGACTGTCCTTCGGAACACTGCTCCAGACCGCCGGGCCACTACCCGTCCGCGGTCCTTCCAGGAACTTCCAAACGGTCCCCCTCCAGACAGTCACCGCCGTTGCTGACCTTGCTGACCTGTCGTGCACACAGCTGGACCACCTCAGGCTTTCTCTCTGTTACCACTCTTGCTTTCCTCCTTTACCACTTTACTTTCTTCTACTTTCACTTCCTTAGCTCATCTTAGCTCTTTACTCCTTCACTCCCCTAGCTTATCTCTTACACTGGGGCTGTGGTTTGTCTGGCTGCACCGGTGTGAGATCAGATTACCAAGGAGGATTAACTCTTTCTGTGACAACCTGGCTGTGCCAGGGCGTCACAATATCAAAAGAAAGGAAATTGTATAGTGCATGAATGATATGAACAGCACAAACTGATTACGTCAATCACAAATGAGAGAGACACCAATACATGGGAGCCCCGCCATATGCAAATTGTATTATGTCAGATTTCGAGGAAACAGTAATATACCGACATCCTTTATTCATTTTACATTGCCCTCTATGGCATCGTTTTATTGACAACATTTTTTGCATATGGACGGTGCCTTTCGAGTCCTTGCAGGAATTTACTATTGACATCAACAATGCCTGGCCTTCACTTCATTTCACCATGCAAATTGATAAAGAGAGAATCAATTTTTTCGATACCTATATTCTGAAAGATTCATGCGGTCTTTTAACATCAGATTTATATATAAAACCCACAGACCGCAACACTCTACTACATTATACCAGTCACCATCCCACAGCTACAAAAAAATCCATACAAATCTCACAATTCGGACGGGTTAGGAGGATCGTATCTGATCCGGATACACTAAAGAAAAGACTTGATGAGATGCAAGATAAATTTGCTGAACGCGGATATCCGCAGAGTGTATTAGAGAGCGCCCGACAGACAATACCTAACATTCACGATAATTCTGGCCGTATCCCATTTGTACATACGTATCACCCATTCATGTACAAACTGCACGGGGCAATTCGTAAACACTGGCATCTCTTAAGCGATGGATATCCTAATAATGAATTTCAGAATAAATTTCTTCCCTGTTTCAGGAGAGCAAATAATCTAAAGGATCACTTAGTTAGAGCGGATGTTGGCTCAGCTAAATCCATCCCGATACAGAGATTCCACTTCCATACCACTTCAATACTGAAGGACATAATATCTCTCAATTAAAATTCTTGATAATTGAACTGGTCTCTACCCTGCGTAGGGGTGGCAATATTAAATTGATACTCCAAAAACGTGAGGCATTTTGGATCCACGAGCTTAAAACTTTATCACCAAAGGGACTTAACAGAGATTATGATCTGCAGGCATTTATATAATATTAATGTAATTTATTGACTTTAATCCCTGTGCATTGTAAAAGATCTCTGTACATTTGATTTATTGATTTACTAATAGTGATGTTCTTTTCCAGCAGAGTCGCTCATGATTCCACTTGATTAACGATGTGCGCCCCTTCATCTGCTTCTGCGGATCCTGCTATTGTGCTTTTCATTATATATCTTTTGCTATACTCTAAATTATCCAACATAATGTTTAGGGTATCCTCCCTTTTTTTCTCTTTTTCTTTTTATACATAATCATGCCTATATGCTATTCCTTAATACATTTATCTCCCTATTGTTCATGCTCCAGGTTTCCCTGAACGCCGCGCACATAGTGTTAATCACCTCTCTTTATTTCCGCTAGCCCTTAAGGGGGCTTTACACGCTACGACATCACTAATGCGAACTCGTTGGGGTCACGGAATTGGTGACGCACATCCGGCCGCATTAGCGATGCCGTTGCGTGTGACACCGATGAGCGATTTTGCATCGTTGCAAAAACGTGCAAAATCGCTCATCGGTGACATGGGGGTCCATTCTCAAAAATCGTTACTGCAGCAGTAACGATGTTGTACGTCATTCCTGCGGCAGCACACATCGCTCCGTGTGACACCGCAGGAACGAGGAAGCTCTCCTTACCTGCCTCCCGGCCGCTATGCGGAAGGAAGGAGGTGGGCGGGATGTTACGTCCCGCTCAGCTCCGCCCCTCCGCTGCTATTGGGCGGCCACTCAGTGACGTAGCTGTGACGCCGCACGGACTGCCCCCTTAGAAAGGAGGCGGTTCGCCGGTCACATCGATGTCGCCGGGCAGGTAAGTATGTGTGACGGGTCTGGGCGATGTTGTGCGGCACGGGCAGCGATTTGCCCGTGTCGCACAACAGATGGGGGCGGGAACCCACGCTGGCGATATAGGGACCGATATCGCAGCGTGTAAAGCCCGCTTTAGGCTATGTGTCCACGTTGCTTCTTACCTGCTTTTTTGCTGCTTTTTCAACTGCAGCATTTAATGCCAAAATGGATGTGTTCTGCTTTTCAAGCAAAGTCTATGGGAATTTGGGTTTCTTGTGCCCACTATGCAGTTCAAACTGCAGCCTTTTTGTGGCAGAAATTTGGGCAAAAACTCTGCTTTGCAGTTCAAAACGCAAATGGCAAAAACAATGTCAATTGTTTTTGCCATTTGCGTTTTGAACTGCAAAGCAGAGTTTTTGCCCAAATTTCTGCCACAAAAAGGCAGCATTTTGAACTGCATAGTGGGCACAAGAAACCCAAATTCCCATAGACTTTGCTTGAAAAGCAGAACACATCCATTTTGGCATTAAATGCTGCAGTTGGAAAAGCAGCAAAAAAGCAGGTAAAAAGCAACGTGGACACATAGCCTTACAGCGTTTTTTTCCGCTTTGAGCTCTAAGTTCCCTTCTTCTATTAGTGCTCATGCTCTAGGTCCCCTTGGTTACTAGTGACGCTAGTGACACTGCACAGCACACACCCCCTCTCTTGATTGGCCCCTACAGTGGTGACGACGCTTGTTCTAGAAGACACACCTCTTACCTCTCATTGGCTTCTCTCTTTGTCAGTAACGCTGCCAGCCTCGCGCATGCGCAATGCAGTCCTGGCTAGTTCTGCCCCCTTCGCGGCATAGCGGTGGATACCGCTGCCTTTACATTCCACTCTGGCCATCTAATGATACTAGGTGAGGTCTATTAACTTTCATTGAATGTTTTAATCTTATTTTTCTATGTTGATACTGGCTTAATAATCTTATCTGACATGGAGTATGTCTGTCCTTTTAACTCTGTATTACCATATGCTCTCTTTCTGAAACTCCCCTCTCTCCCATGTATTGGTGTCTCTCTCATTTATGGTTGACATAATCAGTTTGTGCTATTCATATCATTCATACACTATACCATTTCCTTTTTTTTTATATATGTTTTTCCTTTGTTTTTGTACATTTAAGATGATTGCTTCAAATTTTGTTTATTTACCTCATTTGAGTAAGTTTTGTAAATTATTGTTTATTTCAGTTGTCTGATGAAGGCCACTAAGTGGCCGAAACGTCGCATGTTCAAAAACTACTTTGGAATAAATTATATGAAATCTAACCCTTGAGAATGCCTTGTATCTATTTGATTGACATATGGTTTGGAAACCAACAAGTGCACCTCGATATCCTCCACCATTTTGGCTCTGCCTTATCCTGTTACAACTACCAACTACCCCCCAAACTACTAGACCCAAAGATATAATGTAATCGGGAGAGTGTGCACCTAATGGAGGAATGGCAGGTGTATTCCCACAGCCCCGGATACCAGAGACTCCACAAATCCAACTAACCATTACCTTGCATGTAAATGCTAGTGTATACAGGGACAGTTAGGCATGGATTAGCAATATACACACGGAACTGCTCGTGGTTCTAGGTGCATATTGCACCTGACAGGTTCACTTTAAAGCCACACCCGAAAGGTGACTGGGCAGACAATCGGGTAAATGAATACAACTGTTACCCTAATATGGATAACAAAAACTAAACACTGGAAAAAAAGGTGAATTTACCGTGGTCCAATACACAGAGAAGCCGACCACAGACTCAAGGGTTTGAATGCAGACGTATGACATGCTGCTGTACAAGAAGAATGGTTCCACACTCTTGGAGACGTTCAGGGAGTTTTCCTATTGATGCGTTTTAGGTTCAGATTGAACCTTTTTTCAAGACAAACTACTGTTCTTTGTTTTTAATAAGGGTCTGGTCCGAACCTGAAACGCGTCAATAAAAAACTGCCCGAACGTTTTCAATAGTGGGAACTACTCATCGTGAATAGTTTTATACATTTGTACATCTATCATTTATCGTCCTACATACAGAAGAAGAAGCTCTTCTTTCTGTTGGCGTGACTGCAGCATCTAATTATAAGACAGCACTTTTTAGGTTGTTGCAGCCACGACCCCATCAGAGGAACACACCCTCCCCATACCCATTTACCTCAGAGTTATCCTGAATGCGCTGCTCTCTTTTTGGTTTTATTTCGTGAAACAATCCAATTATAGTCACAGACAGATATTTACCACATAATATGGCTGTTCTGTGCTTCAGGACCTGAGATGATGTCACCTGGAGGGGAGGAGTCAGGGGTCACATGATCAGCTCCTCAGTGTGTGCAGGATTCTGCTGTGCTGGATGAGGTGAAGTTTATGTGTGGGGTCAGGAGGGATTTACAGTGTGAATGTAGCGGAGCCGTGTGTGTACGATGTGTTCAGAGAGGAGCCGTGTGTACGAGGTTTACGGAGCGGAGCCGTGTGTGTACGATGTGTACGGAGGGGAGCGTGTACGAGGTGTATGGAGCGGAGCCGTGTGTGTAAGAGGTGTACTGAGGGGAGCCGTGTGTGTACGAGGTGTACGGAGCAGAACCGTGTGTGTACGAGGTGTACGGAGCAGAGCCGTGTGTGTACGAGGTGTACGGAGAGGAGCCGTGAGTGTACGAGATGTACGGAGCGGAGCCGTGTGTGTATGAGGTGTACGGAGAGGAGCCGTGTGTGTACGAGGTGTACGGAGAGGAGCCGCGTGTGTACGAGGTGTACGGAGAAAAGCCGTGTGTGTTCAACAAGTACTGAGTAGAGCAGTGTGCGCATGAGGTGTATGGAGCGATGCTGTGTGTGTACGATGTCTGCGGAGCGGAGATGCATGTGCGAGGTGTACGGAACAAAGCTGTGTGCATACAATGTGTACGCAGCAGAGCTGTGTGTGTACAATGTGTGTGTAGTGGAGGCGCGTGTGTACGAGATGTATGGAGCCAAGGCACATGTGTACGATGTGTGCGGAGCCGTGTGTGTAACGTGTGCAGAAGAGAGGCGTGTGTGTACAAGTGCAGAGTGGAGCAGTGTGTGTACGACGTGTACAGAGCGTAGACGTGTGTGAACTATGTGTACGGAGCCTAGCAGTGTGTGTACAATTTGGATGGAGCGGAGACGTGTGTGTATGAGGTGTACGGAGCGGAGACGTGTATGTACAAAGTGTACAGATTGGAAATGTGTGTGTACGATGTGTATTGTGTCGCCAGGGGTTAAGGGGGTACCCAGGACTGGGCCAAGGGGTCGCTTCTGGAAAGGGGATCACGGTGTCGTGACCCGGTCTGTGCTCCCTGGTTCCACAATAAAAAGGGGGGTTATGTTCGTGACGCCACCCGTGGAATGTGATCAGAGATGACCACCGCTGCTGCAGAACCTCCGGGGGTGATGGAAGGCAGCTTGAGATTGGACGGCTCCCCACGGGTAGAGCCTTTTCCCCGGGGCAGTGTGATAGTCTATGGGGGGAGTGCAGGACACGAGCACAATAAACAGGCAGACTCACGGTTTTGCAGTTTCTTTGTCCTTTACTGATGATGATATGCAGCAGAGTACTGTCCACGGAGTCTGTGAGGGGTTCAGGGTTTCTCCCACCCAGCCGGGCCGTTTTGGCTTCCTTGCCTGCATTGTGTGTCTGTGGCCCTGCTGCTGTGTGAACTATGCAGCCGGCTCTGCTCTGCTTCTAGGTACCGACCTGACAGGCAACTCGAGTCCTAACTTGTATGTTCCTGAACTCTGCGTTTGTTGCTGTGTCTGTGGTACAGATAGAGAATGTGGAATCCTCACTTCTCTGGTGTTAACTGTACAGTATGTAACCTGCAGTCTCGGATCCAGCATCCATTCTGTGTGCTCCACTGGGGTGAGCTCTGCAATGCTCTGCCTCCCAGGAATGTTCCTCTGTGTAATCTGTCTCCTTTCCTCAGACCCTCATCTAGGCCTGGAATTGGTCAGTGGATCCTGAGGTGAGCTAAAGCCAGCTTCCAATCTGCAGATCCTTTCTCCTCAGTTCTCTGCACTGAACTGCACTCTCTGCACAAACAAACAAACTGAAACTACTGACCATTTCCCCTCCCCACCAGAATATACAGGGAAGCAGCTTGGTCTCCCCCTTCTGGCCAGGAGGTCTTGGTGTTGTGTGTGGGGAGTTAACCCTTTGTGTTGTCACTGTGACAACCCTGGGGTGCCACATTCCCCCTTAGTGAAGAACAGTACTCCGGGACTGTGAAAGAAACAAACAAGTTATCAACAACAAGTGTATATATAAATACAGAGTCTCAAAAGGAAAAAAATACAAAAACCTTAAAGTTCAAAAAGAGTCCAAAATGTTCAAGAATATGTAAGTGTTCATACAGGATAGTCTCTGTAGGTACTGGGCTAATGGGTCTTAACGTTGCAATTATATAAACATTTAAACAACCAAACGCTTCTTACAGGTGTCTCTACTCTGGTCGTAAGTGCAGTAGGCCTCACGGCCCTCGGGCCACCAACAATGTGATCAAGTTGTAACTCTCCCTGCTGCCACCTTACACCACTCTTCTCTCACCTTTTCTGTACACTAAACTGTTACGGTTTCTCATATAAACATTATAACATATGTACATTTTATATGCAATTCCACATTAGTCTTTATATCTTGCTGGTATCTGGCCCTGAGTACTACGCTGTGACTTGCGTACTGCTGGTGTACTGGGTGTACTTAGCATAATGGTGTGGGTGGAAGTGTACCTATTTGGTGTTTCTGGTACTTGTGAGAATGGGGGGCTGACTGTAAGACTGGCAAGCTCACTGGGACCAGGAATCTGTTCTTCCTCTACGGTTTCGACTTCCAGTTCTTCTTGTTTTGAGACTTCTTGTGGTACGAGTTCTGATGGTGGTTCCACCACTTGAGGGAAGGCGATCATTGGGACTACTACTGCTCCATAGTAATTTGCCCATGTTTTTGGGAAATCTCCTAAGACTGTATGGAATACATCTTCTTCTTCTTTGACAGGTTGCACCTGTATGGGTAAGGTGACTTTTGGTGTCTTCAGGGTTTCAGGACACGGTTTGAGTTGATCTCTTGACACGACAGCTGATGTCCTTCCTTCATCCTTACTGATTAGACACACTTTGGGATTATCCATACTTGATGGTAAGACTGTATATGGGGTGGCTTCCCACTGATTATCCAATTTGTTCGTCCGTCGCTTCCTCTTGAGAACTTGGTCACCAGGTTGCAGTGGGGTTGCTAGAGCATGCTGGTTAAAGGTTCTCTCCTGTCTTCCCCTAGCTTGTTGGAGACTTTTCTCTACGCACTCTTGTACTTGGCGATACTGTTGCTGACGTAGGGTATCCCAATTGGATTCTTGAACTTCTGCATCTGGCTTCAGAATTCCCATATCTAAATCAATTGGCAGTTTACCGGGCCTTGCACGCATGAGGTAAGCGGGGGTGTAGTTTGTAGAACTCACCGGGACATGATTGTACAAGTCCACCAAGTCTGGCAATTTCTCTGGCCATTGATTTCTTTCTGACTCTGGTAAGGTCTTCAACAGGTCAATCACAATATGGTTCATCTTCTCGCATAAGCCATATGTTTGGGGATGGTATGCTGTTGTGTGGATCTTTTTACAGCCATACATGTTGCAGAATTCTTGGAAGATCTGTGATTGAAAATCTGGACCTTGATCTGCAAGGACTTGTTCTGGGTAACCATGGGGTCTGCAAAAGTAAGTCTGGAATGCTTTAGCTGCTTTAGCTGCTGTTTTAGCTGTAAGGTCTTTCACGGGTACCACCACTAAGAAGCGTGAGTAATGGTCCACGATGGTTAAGGCATAGACATAGGGTTTCTTTCTGTAGGCCGGAGCTTCCTGCTTGCAAAGGCAATAACTTTCTCTTTGCCTTCCTGCTTTTGAGACAATACTGCTCCCAGTCCTATGTTGCTGGCATCCGTGTACAAAATGAAGGGTTGATGGTAATCTGGATATGCCAGGTTCTCTTCTCCTGTCAGCACCCACTTCAACTTCTTAAAGGACTCTTCCCTCTCATCACTCCACTGGAAAGGAGGATTCCGGGCTGCAGACTTCTTTGACTGTCCTACTAGGATGTCTTGTAGGGGTGCTGCTACCTTTGTGAACCCTTTTATGAATCTTCTATAGTAGCCCACCAGTCCCAGGAATTGCCTCACCTCTTTCACGCTGGTGGGTCTCGGCCAATCTCTGATCACGGTAACTTTTTCAGGATCTGGTGCTACCCCTTCTGAGCTCACGACATGTCCCAGGTATTGTACCCTTGGCTTTAGAAGGTGACACTTGGATGGCTTGATTTTCATGCCGTATCCGGATAAGGCTTCAAACACTTCTGCCAGGTTTTGTAGATGCTGTTCATAGGTCTTGGAGTAGACTATGATGTCATCCAGGTACAGGAGGACAGTTTCGAAGTTCTTATGTCCTAGGCAGCACTTCATCAGTCACTGGAAGGTACCAGGCGCGTTGCAGAGTCCAAACGGCATACAATTCAACTCACAGAGGCCCATCGGCGTGCTGAACGCTATCTTCTCCTTGTCAGCCTCTGCCACAGGAACTTCCCAATACCCACTAGTCAGATCTAGGGTGGAAAAGTAAGTAGCGGATTTTAATGCAGCCAATGACTCTTCTATCCTAGGTAATGGGTATGCATCCTTGTGTGTAATGCGGTTGATCTTTCGGTAGTCTACACACATCCTCATGGTCCCATCTTTTTTCTTAACTAGCACTAGTGGGGCTGCCCAGGGGCTACAACTGTCTCTTATTACCCCTGCTTCTTTCATTTCTTTGAGCATGTCTTTGGCGCATTGATAGTGAGCCGGTGGTACTGGTCTATACCTCTCCTTTATGGGTGGATGGTTACCTGTGGGTATAGTGTGCTCTACCCCTTTGATCTGCCCAAAGTCTAATGGGTGTTTGCTGAATATTTGTTCATATTCTTTCACTACCCTGTATACTCCATGCTTTTGATGGGAGGGTGTAGAATCGGTACCAACATGTAGCTTTTGGCACCAATCCTCCAGCTTTCCCTCTGAGCCATTGTCTTCCGCCTGACTTGACGGCTTCAAGGGCTCAACGGTGGTGATGGCGTTGTTATCAACCGTATATAGCTTAGCCATGGTAGCATACTTTGGTAGGGTGACCTAATCTTCCCCGCAATTTAGAAGGCGTATTGGCACTCTTCCCCGATGTACCTCAACTATTCCTCTGGCCATCAGTACAGTGGGCCTACTGTCTGAGTATACGGGTTCTACCAGGGCCTGATAGTCTCGCCCTCTGATGCCTATTGCAGCTCTACACCAGACCAACATTTCCGTTTTGGGAGGAATTACAATGGGTATTGGGTCACTTACCCTTGCACTGCCAATTTCACCTCCTGACATTTCTACCTGCTGCTTCAGCATCAAGGCTTTAATTTCCTTCTGCAGGAGTCTCTGTTGCCCAGGTTTGGCAGTCTCGGCGATCTGCTGCAAGACAGTAATTACCTCTGCAAAACAATTTTCAATTACATTCATTCCTAGCAGCATAGTTGGTTCATGTTCTCGCCGGTCAACATCAACAATGACAATACCCTGATTCTGCAATTCTACTCTCCCAATCTTAATGGTCATTTCTCTGAAACCAACCTGTGGTACTAATTCACCATTGCTAGTCCATATATTCAATGCAACATTAGATGGACCACTGCTAACGTCTGAATCAGCCCAGTACCTCTTATAAAGGACATGCGGAATTGTTGTTATTTGGGAACCAGTGTCCAGCAAGGCGTTGAGCGGAATGTCATCCAGCACGATGGGGATGACTGGACGTCCTCCCACATACTTGTCGTGCCAGGGTGAGGGACCTTGAGAGTTCATTCCTGAGGAGCGGCCCGCCTCCCCAGGGGATCCCCATTTAAAGCACATTCACGGGCAAAGTGACCTGGTTCCTTGCAATGGCGGCAAATGGGCTGTCCATCCGGCTGGTAGTGGTCGCTGGGTCGTCCTCTCGTCGCTTGGTATCTCCTAGGCCTCATCCACGGGACATCCTCCTTGCTGGTCGCCAGCTCAATCTTGGGTGCAGACTTGGATCCACGCAGCTCCTGGACGATTCTAGCCATGGAAGCAACTGTGTCTGTCAGGGCATCAAGCCTTTGATGGAGAGCCTCATTAGTGATCGGCTCCAGGTGGTTAGCAGCAGCCGCTGACATGGCCAATGTCACCGGCACTACTGGCTGCTGGGGTGCCACTGTAAGGTGTTGAACATAGTCTATATCCTGCGGCTCCTCCACCTGCTGGAGGCGGATGGCTCTATCCTTTAGCTGGGCAAATGTTAGTCCTGGATCCTGGATCACCATCATGCTCAGTTGTCCCCGGTGGGAAGGGGATGAGAGTCCATCCAGGAATTGGTCTATCAGCAGCTTATCTGCTCCAGGGGCTAAGGCAGGTTCTGCTAATTTAAGTGCTCTGAGCGCCTCCTGCAAGTTTAAGGCAAAGTCTCTTGCGCTCTCTCTAGGTTTTTGCTTGCATCCAAAGAACCTCATTTTAGCCCGACTGCCAGCAGTGGATTCAAAAGCTGCTTTTAGTCCAGCTATTATATGCTCTACAGTGTCCTTTGCATCGTCCGGCCAGGATGTAGCCTCCCGCTGGGCATTGCCAGTTAACTGTCCCATAAGCATACCAACACGCTGGGCTTCTGTCAGGGGGTACATGCTGTAGTAGATTTTTAGCTTTCCAATAAAGTCATTAAGTGTGTTGGGCTCACCTGAGTACTGCGGCAGCCACACTGCACCCGGGGTGTACAGCATCAGGAACGGCATGATAGGTGCCGCTGCACCGCCGGGTACAACAGGGTCTCCTTGCTGCGACATCTTTGCGCCCCCTTAGTTACTTTAACCAGTCTTCTTGACAGCAAACCTGGGACACTTTTCTGCGTTTTCGTTCGGGTCGCAGCACCGAGCGCACCTCCTCTGCAAGCGGTGGGCGGAGTCTTAGTTTAGGCGCGATGTTTTCCCGCGCGTAGCAGCTAATGGCGCGATTAAAGATGGCGCCTGGAAAATTTTACCAATGATGTTTTTGGATTTTTCCAGGTATCTTTGCAAAGTTTAAAGTCCGTTCTTTGTTGCAACAATTCACAGTGCAAGTCTTTTATGCGATGCAATAAGTCTTTACAGGCACACGTCACCTGGGTTGCAGCCGGGTCCAGTCCGTATCCTGTTCGTGACGCCAAAGTTGTGTCGCCAGGGGTTAAGGGGGTACCCAGAACTGGGCCAAGGGGTCGCTTCTGGAAAGGGGATCACGGTGTCGTGACCCCTGTCTGTGCTCCCTGGTTCCACAATAAAAAGGGGGGTTATGTTCGTGACGCCACCCATGGAATGTGATCAGAGATGACTACCGCTGCTGCAGAACCTCCGGGGGTGATGGAAGGCAGCTTGAGATGGGACGGCTCCCCACGGGTAGAGCCTTTTCCCCGGGGCAGTATGATAGTCTATGGGGGGAGTGCAGGACACGAGCACAATAAACAGGCAGACTCACGGTTTTGCAGTTTCTTTGTCCTTTACTGATTATAATATTCAGCAGAGTACTGTCCACGGAGTCTGTGAGGGGTTCAGGGTTTCTCCCACCCAGCCGGGCCGTTTTGGCTTCCTTGCCTGCACTGTGTGTCTGTGGCCCTGCTGCTGTGTGAACTATGCAGCCGGCTCTGCTCTGCTTCTAGGTACCGACCTGACAGGCAACTCGAGTCCTTCCTAGTATGTTCCTGAACTCTCCTATGTTGCTTGTGTCTGTGGTACAGATAGAGAATGTGGAATCCTCACTTCTCTGGTGTTAACTGTACAGTATGTAACCTGCAGTCTCGGATCCAGCATCCGTTCTGTGTGCTCCACTGGGGTGAGCTCTGCAATGCTCTGCCTCCCAGGAATGTTCCTCTGTGTAATCTGTCTCCTTTCCTCAGACCCTCATCTAGGCCTGGAATTGGTCAGTGGATCCTGAGGTGAGCTAAAGCCAGCTTCCAATCTGCAGATCCTTTCTCCTCAGTTCTCTGCACTGAACTGCACTCTCTGCACAAACAAACAAACTGAAACTACTGACCATTTCCCCTCCCCACCAGAATATACAGGGAAGCAGCTTGGTCTCCCCCTTCTGGCCAGGAGGTCTTGGTGTTGTGTGTGGGGAGTTAACCCTTTGTGTAATCACTGTGGCAACCCTGGGGTGCCACATTATGGAGTGAAGCTGCGTGTGTATTACGTGTGTGGAGCCAAGATGCCTGTGAACTATGTATACAAAACGGGCACTTGTGTACGATGTGTGCGGAGCAGAGACACTTGTGTACGAGAAGTACAGAGTAGTGGTGTGTGTGTACGAGGTGTACGGAGTGGGGCTGTGTGTGTGTATGGGGTGTGCAGAGTGGAGCTGTGTGTGTATGATGTGTTTTGAGCGTAGTTGTTTTTTGTGTCTATGGCCTCACTCCCACTTGCGTATGGCATCGGATGCGATATGCTAATGACCCTCGGCACAGCCTCTGCTGCGAGTGTGAGTGTCATGCAACTGTAATCCGATCCTGTGATCAAATCACAGGTGCGGAGAAGAGGGAGAGAGTAATCTCTCCATCTTCTCTCCTGCCTGTTTGCATATATCGCACTGCACTCAGATGACATCAGTGCAGTCTGATGTTTCACATGAACCCAATAGACTTCTCTGGGTGCCTGGGATGCGAGACTTGCTGCGAAACAGCATGATTCTTCTAAGTGAACATCTTTTGGCCCTTCAACGTGTGACAGAACGACTGGTGGTTACGAGCTCACTAATTGCATCACTACTAGACTCTGGAAGAAACGTGTTCTGTGCAGTGACAGATCGCACTCTTTTTTCTGGTATTTGATGGATGAGTTTGGGTTTGGTGATTCCAGGAGAATGTAACTCACCTGACTGCATTATGCCCACTGTATAGTTCGGTGTAGGAGGGATAACGCTTTGGGCTCATTTTTAAGGAGTAGACCTCGGCCTCTTCATTCCAGTGAAGGGAAATCATAATGCTTCAGCATACAAGACATTTCAGATTATTGCATGCTTTCAGTTTAGTAATGGATGCAAAGAAGTCTTGCAAGTCTACAGGATCAAAGTCGACTTTACTGTGTCTAATAGAGGATCCGATGGTACGATATCTTAGAAAGATATGTATTGGCTAGTTCATTAACTCATTGTAGTAAAAATCAGTTAGATGGATTCACAACTGGCTTAATGATCAGGCACAATCCTAAATGACTACACATTGAACTAGAGGAAAGTCAAAAGCTTGGGCCACAAGGCTCTGTCCTAGACCCAGTACTGTTTATATCTTTAGAAACCAGAGGAGAAAGGAGTAGTTTTCAAAAAAGGTAAAAACAGCTTTATTTATCATACTATTAAAATCAATGACAAAACAGTATACAAATATCCGACATGCAATAAAAGCTGCAAACATGAAATGACATGTGAGGAGAGGTGGAAAAGGCCTGTGCCAGTGCTGGCAATATACCAAGTGAAATGCACCCAAAATAACCTCCTGACAGTGGGGTCAGCCCAAAGGTGGACAATAAATCCCAGCAGGAAGAAGGGAGACAGACCAGGGGTCTGTGGTTACCAACTCCCCAAAGTGACCTCCTAAAAATCAGATCAGCCCAATGGCGAACAGTAAGTTCCAGCAGGAGGGAGGGAGAGAAACCAAGAGGTCTATAATTACCAGTCAGGGGTGGCACTGGAACAGGCAGGCGGTAGGCAAGGGAAACCCCCTAAGGCATCCGACGTACGTTTCGCTATCGTTATACTATATGCTTAATCATGGATGATCAAGCATATAGGAGGTTATTTTGGGTGCATTTCACTTGGTATATTGCCAGCACTGGCACAGGCCTTTTCCACCTCTCCTCACATGTCATTTCATGTTTGCAGCTTTTATTGCATGTCGGATATTTGTATACTGTTTTGTCATTGATTTTAATAGTATGATAAATAAAGCTGTTTTTACCTTTTTTGAAAACTACTCCTTTCTCCTCTGGTTTCTCAATTCAATGGAGTAAACAGTGAGCCTTTGCTCTCATGGTATTGCAGGGCCACTGTCACTTTGCATTATGTGCCATAAGTTTTTCGTTCTATTAACTGTTTATATCTTTATACATGATCTGGACAATGGCATTATTGGGGAAATAAAATTTGCAGATGATACTAAGATAGAAGTAGCCAACACTAGAGAGGAAAGAGAGCGTATTCAAAAGGATCTAGACACACTCGAACAATGGGCCTACATCTGGGTAAAAGAAATTTAAAAAGCATATATAGTATGGGAGGAATAGAACTAGATGATAGCACTTGGGAAAAAGACTTGGGCATAATAGTAGATCCCAGATTCAAGATGAGTCAACAGTGTGATGCTGCAGCTAAAAAGGCCAACACAATTCTGGGATGTATCAAGACAAGTGTCGCGGGGGGCGGAGGAGGGGACGCCGCGCTCTCCCTCTGCTCGGGTCCGGCTGCCGCTGCTGCTGCGGCCTGCTGATGCTCGGTGGCTCGAGCGATGGGCCGGATCCCGGGGACTCGAGCGGTGCTCCTCGCCCGTGAGTGAAAGGGGATTGGGATTTGGGATAGTTTATTGTCCGTGACGCCACCCACGGTTGTGGTGATTTGTTGACACCACCGCTGCTCTGTATGGGCATCCCGGGGACTGATGACAGGGAGCAGCAAAGTTGTTGGTTCTCCCCTCCGTGGGTAGGGGGTGGTTGTCCCGGGGCCCAGTGATGAGGTGGGTGATGCAGGGCTTGGTGGGGTGCAGGGACGCGGGGGCAGCGCTGTGCCTTGCGGCACTGTGGTACTCACTCAGCCTGAGACGATGACACCGTTCTCGGTAAAACACACGGCTGGAAAGACGGTTCCCACGGACGGCTGCACTTGCTTTCCCCAGTAGGTGACGGTGACGGTCCCTCTGTCCTGCACCTATGATGATAATGGTTACGATGGGTTCCCACTGGTAACCCGCTCCCCGGCTTGGATATGGGCCAGAGGAGCCCTACTTTGCCCGCAGGCGCTGGCCCTGAGAAACTGGTGCCCTGGCGGTGGCGGTGTCTCTCCGTTACGGTTGGACTGTTGCCTTCAATCGGGACTTGGTTGTTAGGAGACAGACGTCCCCTTCACTGACGGATTTGGCAAATTGTGGCGACTCCTAGCCTTGCCGGGATCCGAAAGGCCCCTGCCCTGGTGCTGACTGTTCTTCGTATACTGCTCCAGACCGCCGGGCCACTACCCGTCCGCGGTCCTTCCAGCAACCTCCGAGCAGTCCCCCTGCAGACTATCACCGCCGTCTGCTGACCTTGCTGTCACTGTCCGGGCACACAGCCGGACTCACTTCAGGCTTTACTACTCTCACTTTTCTGTTCCTTCAGCTTTTCTCTTGAGCTCCACTACCACTTCCTTCTACTTTCACCTCCTTAACTCATCTCTACTCCTCCACTCACTGCCTGGTTCTCCCGCCTCCAGGGCTGTGTACTCCTCGGTGGGCGGAGCCAACCACCTGGCCCACCCCCTGGTGTGAACATCAGCCCCTGGAGGAAGGCAACAAGGATTTTGGTAGCCTTGGTGTTCCTAACTGGGGTGTAGGGTGTGGTGGTGGTGTGACCTGTGACCCCTGGCTTGCCCAGGGCGGCACACAAGCACTGAATCTAGATCAAGAGAGGTACTTGTTCCCCTATACTCAGCCCTGGTCACACCCCACCTGGAATTCTGTGTACAGTTCTGGGCGCCTCAATTCAAGAAAGACATCGATATATTGGAGCAAGTGCAGAGAAAAGGTTTAGAATCTTAGAGACTTAATAGCCATCTACAAATATCTGAAAGGTAGTCACAGTGCAGAGGGAACCACACTATTCTCATTAGCACAAGGAACTACAAGAAGCAATGGGATGAAAACTAAAAGGAAGGAGATATAGATTAGACATTAGGTAAAACTTTCTGACAGTGAGGGCAATCAGAGTGGAACAGGCTACCACGGGAGATAGTGAGCTCTCCATCAATGGGAATCTTCAAGTGGAAACTGGATGAACATAGCTGGGATGATTTAGGATAACCTGCACTCGCAGGGGCTTGGACCCGATGGCACTTGAGGGTCGTTCCAACTCTACCATTCTAGGATTCTGAGATGATTCCAGTGGTTTCTGTGAAGCTCTAATGAACTCCATGCCCAAGAGAGTTAAGGCAGTGCTTGAAAATAATGGTGGCCACACAAAATATTGACACTTTGGGCACTATTTTACCATTTTTACTTAGGGGTGTGCTCACTTTTTGCCAGCAGTTTTGACGCTAGTAGCTTGATTTATTTAGAGGGAACACCAAATTTACACTGTTATACAACCTGTATACTGTCTACTTTATATTGCATCAAAATGTCTTATCTTCAGTGTTGTCCTATGAAAAAATATAATAAAATACTTACAAAAATGTGAGGGGTGTACTAACTTTTGTGATATACTGTAGCCATAAATATCCCATCTTCATACTGTGTTGCTTTATTAGTGCTCTCCACTTTGGCTTTTAGCACATTTTATTTAGCACATCCTTTCTGTTCCAACATTACTGTTCCCCAGTGCACAATGCAAGGTCTCTAACCCCTTCACGACCTTGGACGTACACGTACATCCAAGGTCGTGTCCCTCCCTTTGATGCGGATTGGCACGCTGAGCCCGAATCCTTCCTTGCACATGTCGGCTAATCTAATGATGTACCTGACACACCCGCACCAGGGCGTTAGGGTGCTCGGAACCGGGCCGGACTAGTCCGGGGATGTCAACGGTGGCGGAGGTCATGCTCCGTGACCCTGGCGGTGTCTTTATAATAAAGGGGGATGATAATTGGAGTTGTAGTTTTTATTAAATAAAGTACGTGACGCCACTTGCAGTGTGCGGCTATGAGAGGGAGCCGCCGCTGCGTAGTATCTAACGGCTGGGGCTGTTCGTATTGAGCAGCTCGAATGTTATGGCCCTCCGCAAGTAGAGCTAAGCCCCAGGGAAGAATGATGATGGTTGTAGTATAGTAAAAGTTAGTGATGCAGAGGTGCAGGAAGAATTCAGATGACGCAAGGGCTGTGGCTCAAGATGTCTTTACTCACAAATTGTTCTTTATGCCCTTGGGGTGCCGGTCTCCACCAAGATGGGCTCCAGACGATCCCAAACTCCTCGGATACCAGTGCCGGTGTTGTGACCTGGTGGCTTTTCCTCCATGAACCTTGATGTAATTGGTGGGTCCCCATAGCCTGAAGTGTCTTGGGGTCCCCTCCTGATCGCACAGTCCTGGCCTGTATGGCAGGAGCTTGAACCTCTTAATGGGTTGGACCTCTGTCCCAATTCCCAGGTTCCCTCTTTGCTGCTGTGCCCCGGACTCTAACTTGGTGAGGAACCTTGATGATCCCCTCATTTAGCAGATTTAACAGGGGAGCCTAAAGCGTCTTCCTGTACTAAAGCGGGCTTTACACGCTACGACATCGCTCAAGCGATCTCGTTGGGGGTCACGGAATTTGTGACGCACATCTGGTCGCTTTAGCGATGCCGTTGTGTGTGACACATATGAGCGATTTTGCATCGTCGCAAAAATTTGCAAAATCGCTCATCGGTGACATGGGGGTCCATTCTCAAATATTGTTACTGCAGCAGTAACGAAGTTGTTCCTCGTTCCTGCGGCAGCACACATCGCTCCGTGTGACACCGCAGGCACGAGGAAGCTCTCCTTACCTGCCTCCCGGCCACAATGCGGAAGGAAGGAGGTGGGCGGGATGTTCGTCCCACTCATCTCCGCCCCTCCGCTTCTATTGGTCGGCGGTTAAGTGAAGCTGCTGTGACGTCGCTGTGACGCTGAACGAACCGCCCCGTTAGAAAGGAGGCGGTTCGCCAGTCACAGCGACGTCGCAGGGCAGTTAAGTAGTGTGATGGGTCTGGGCGATGTTGTGCGACACGGGCAGCGATTTGCCCGTGTCGCACAACCGATGGGGGCGGGTACGCACGCTGGCGATATCAGTCATAATATCACAGCGTGTAAAGTGGCCTTAAGTCTCTTGGAGATGTGAATACCCCTTTAAGAAAACTGACATGAATAATGAATAGTTTAAAAACAAACAGCAACTTCTCCCTAAGATCCAGGGGCAATTTGACTATGGACAATGCTTTTCCAACGTAATGGAGACGATTTCCCAAGGCAAAAGAGATAACTACCGTAAATGATAACTAAATGGCTTAGTGAACAAAACACTGAAATTTTGGGTCCATTGCAAAGAAACTCCCTAGATCTCAAGCCCATTCAGAATCTGTGGTCAGTTCAAAATACAGAAATTGTGATAAATTCCAAGCACTGATTAGGCAAGAATAGGTTGCCATCAGTCAGCATTTCCCTCGGAAGCTGAAATCTAGCATTACAGTATGAATTCAGAAGTCTTTTTAAACTAAGGGACAACATTGTAAATATTGAGTCTTTGCATAAACTTGAAATATTAGTAAATTAAAGTTTAAAATTTGCCCAATACAATATGGTCCACAAATTATAGTTTTAACAAGACCCCTTCTCTTCATTCATATCTTCTGATTCCTTATGTGAAATTAAAACTATTGCAAATATGTAGCCACGTAATTCTTCACTATGTACAGTACTGTGCCAAGGTTTTAGGCAAATGTGATGAAAATCATATAAACTAAGAAGGTTTTCAAAAACAGCAGTGTCACCCCTTCACGACAGAGGACATACCCATACGTCCTAAATCATGAAGGGATAAGCACCGCCGTGAGCCTGTGGCGATCCCCGCATATGTCTGCTGATTTGTACAGCTGACATCTGTGCCTCGCAAGTGCAGATGATCCGCGAACCACCCGAGCCTGTTAAACCCTTAAATTGAGCTGTCAAAATGTGACAGTGCGATTTAAATGCCTGGAGCAGGTAACATGCACTTACCCGCTGCCATTGGAAGCCCCGTGAGCTGATGGTTGCCATGTTAGCACAGGGTTATGTGGTGACTCCTATGCTACTATGACTCCTTTCCTGTTACAGCTGGCAGAGAGCTGGCTGTTACAGGAGACGAGCATTTCTCCTGGTCTGAGCTGTGCAGCTCTGATCAAGAGAAATGAATAAGCAATCAGACTGCTGATTCTTATAATCCCCTAGGGGGACTAGTAAACTAAAAAAAAAAAAAAACTAAAAAAAAAGTAAAGAAAAAAAGTTCAGAAACACCCGATCTATCAAAATATAAAACATAGCATCTGTGCAAAAATGGTATCATTAAAAAAGTCCGCTCGATTAGCAAAAAAGCCATCACTGAGCCCCAGATCCCAAAAAATGAGAATGGTACAGGTCGCGGAAAATGTCGCAAAAAGTGCGCCACTTTTTTTTGGACAAACTTCTGAATTTGTTTTTAACTCCCTTAGATAAAAGCAAACCTATACGTTTGGTGTCTATGAACTCATACCGACCTGAGACATCACACCGACACATGAGTTGTACTATATAGTGAACACGGGGAATGAAATATCCCAAAAACAATCATGCAATCGCACTTTTTTGCAATTTTTCAACCAACAACAGATCTGCAGATTAATAGGATTTTTTCATATGACAGGTTCCCTTAGACTGCTTGTATTTCCCAGCACTGAAGACACTGCTAATCATGAATAAATCCCACAAAATCCAATTGATGAAATGCAGTCCCAAACTTATAAGGAACCTCCACCGCGTTTCATTGGTGCCTGCAAGCACTAATTATTTCACCATTCCACAAATCTTTGTCAACAAACTGCCTCCTGTTTCAGATGTTGCTTCATCAGTCCAAAATGCCTGCTGCTATTTTTCTTTACCCTAATTTCTGTTTCCGTTGATTCACTTGGTCTTTGCTTTTGGTCACAATTCTTCCATGGTGACCACTTCCAGCACATTTACTCCAAATAGTAGATGGGTGGAGCAGGGTCACTCTGTATGTGGTCAGCTCTTAGTTGATGGTGCAGAGCGCTGCCACACCCCAGGCCCTTGGGATACTCAGTTCCGGGTGGTGGATAATTGGGATCACCATCACAGGTGGCCGTGCCCGGTTCCGTTACCTGGGGGCGCTCGGTAACAGGGTTATTTTGTATGTCACTTGTGACGCCACTGGCGGGTTGCGGTAATAAGATGTGCCGCCGCTGCTGTGGTTTTAGGGACAGATGGTATAGCAGCAAGTGTGTTTGCACCCTCCGCCAGTAGGGGCTTAAGTCCCATGTAGGTGTGCTGCGCCTTGTGGTGCGCCAGTAATAAACACGACACAGTTCTTGCAGATTAACTGGTATTTACTCACTGATGTTGCAAGTGCAGTTTGGTACGGCTGGTCAACCGACTTTCCTTTGTCCCGCTGCTGACGTGAGTCCCAGTTGAGCCCTCCGTGCACATGCAGAGCTGATGGTCCCCTTGCCTGAAGCTGTCGGTGACCTGCGGTGCTCCACTCCTTTTCTTTCCGGGCCCAGTATGACAGGCCTCTCGGTCCCTTGTGGGGTAGGCTACTTCTCTGTGCCCTCTCCCGGGTCCTATATATGAGGCTGTGTCCCTGAGCCTATGGGTGGGTGGTGTGGTACCCTGGAAGTCACCACACACGGCTGGATCAGCAGACCGCTTGGAGCTGTTGTCTACTCTGAGGTCCAGTACCCCCTCGTGCGTAGTGCCTGGGATCTATCTACCCTCAGGCTACTACCTCCTAGTCGCCTTTTGGGGGGTCTCCTCACAATCCTCACACCCCTCTCACTCACTTGCTCCTTTCAACTGTCACTCCTTCAACTGTCGTTTTTCATCTCTGCCAACTCTGCCTAGCAGCACCTGTTGCTTCCCCCAAGCCACACCCCTTTCCCAGGCTAACAGCTAAGGGATTGGTTCTCACATATGACCACTGTTAACCCTCTACATGCTGCACCCAGGTCTCAGGGAATGTGCCCCTACCTGTGTGTGAGGTGTGGGTTGTCAGCATAGGGTGTTCCAGAAAGCCTTAGAATCCTGCAGATCACTGGGGTAGCATATCCCAGGGTGCTGCATTCCCCCTTGGTTAAGACCAGCAAGTCCGCGGGCTGCAAAACAAGAAAATCTGCAAAATATATATTATTTTTAAAACAGCAATGAATAACAAATATACATTTGTAACAGGTTAGTACTCTGTACACTTTTCTTCCCACCACCCACAGTCTCTGAGGCCACTATCCGGTGGACCTCTCCCAACGTCCTGGTGACTGTTCCCTGTGGGGACTGTCCTTGGGAGCACATCACCGGTTATGATGGTGATGGGGGTCTCACCCTGCTCCGCTGCAGACCCTCCCTACGACTTCCAGCTCTCCTTTTAGGGTGTTGGGAACAAAAGTTCAGTTCCTGGGTAATCCCAATGAAAAACACCACGTGTGCAACTATATACAAATATTTTTATGCCACGCCAGTCCTGTGGCTTAGGTCCATAAAAACAAAGGATGGGGAAAAACCTGGATTCTTTCCAAAGGGAGGCACAGTTTTTAAACAAACATTACGAACAGTTGTTAGTGACCCAAAAGTCCATACAGGTCAGTCTCTGTAGGGTCAACATGCTTAATATACATTATTTACATTTTACATACAGTTAATATGTATTTAATGACCATCTTTAGTAGTATTCCCACTCGCCTAGTCTGGATGGGGGATGACCAATGTTGCTTCTGTTTGACCTACGCAACTCTGGTGTGTCAATGTTGTCTGTGTTTTGTACTACTCTTGGTACGGTAGGTTGACTTGGTAAGTATCTACGTGTTCTTACCCTTACTGTAGGATTGACAAGGTCAATGTTTGCAGAACGTTCTGGTTCAACTTCCCCTGAGATTTCTTCTGGGTCTTGTACAGGTACAAGTTCTTCTTGTCGTGGTACAGGTTCTTCTGGTACTTCTGGAAAGGTGATACAAGGTATTACTATGGCTCCATTGTATTGCAGCCAATCTTTTGGGAAATCTCCTAATACAGTATGGATCATTTTCTTCTTTGGCTCAGGTTGAGGTAGATTTACAATTCTTTCTGTACTTTCTTTTGGTGCTAACTGTTCTGGGCATTTCTTTAAATGGTCTCTAGAAACAGCTGTTGATGTTTTTCCTTCATCTTTGCTAATAATACAGACTTTTTTGTTGTCAAAGTTAGATGTTTGGACAATGTAAGGTTCTTCTTCCCATTGATCAAGTTTGTGGAGTCTTCTTTTTCTTTTTAGTACCTTTTCTCCAGGTGTCAATGGTACAGCTTTTGCGTTTTTGTTGTAATCTCTTTCTTGTTTTTCCCTACTTTGATCTAAATTCCTTTCAACACATTCTTGAACCTTCTTGTATTGAGCTTGACGAGCTGTATTCCAATCACTTTGTGGATGGTCTTCAGGGTTTAGGACTCCCAGGTCTAAGTCGACAGGTAATCTTCCTGGTCTTGCTCGCATAAGATAAGCTGTGGTGAAGTTTGTAGACCCTACGGGGATGTTGTTATACATATCCACTAGGTCAGGCAATTTTTCTGGCCATTTGTTCCTATCTTCCAGTGGTAGGGTCTTTAACATATCAATGACGATCTGATTCATTTTCTCACACATTCCATTTCCTTGAGGGTGATAGGATGTTGTACGAATCTTTTTACAACCATACATATTACAGAACTCTTGAAAAACTTCTGCTTCAAACGCTGGTCCTTGATCTGCAATTACTTGCTCTGGATAACCATGAGGTCTGCAAAAGTAGGCTTGAAACGCTTTTGCTGCTGCTTGTGCTGTTAGGTCCTTGACTGGTACTACTACAAGGAATCTTGAATAGTGGTCTACAATGGTAAGGGCATAAGTATAACCTTTGGTACTCGGTGTTAACTTCACATGGTCTAAGGCGACTAGTTCTAGAGGTTGTTTGGTAACAATAGGTTGCAGTGGTGCTCTTTGACTATCTCTGTCTTTTCTTCTTAAAGCACATGGACCACAATTTCTACACCAGTTTTCGATAGAAGATCTCATTCCAACCCAGTAGAATCTTTCACGGAGTAATATCTCAAGTTTCTTCCAACCGAAGTGTCCGGCGTCATTGTGGTACGCTTCTAACACTATTGGGATGTCTCTTTTTGGTATTATCACTTGCCACCTTATCTCGTGAGTTTTTGGATTGATGAATCGTCTACAGAGTGTTCCCCGGTGGATAAACAACTTACTTCTGTTCTTCCACAGATGTTGGGCTTCTTGTGGAGCCTCTGGTGCAAGACGAGAATCTGTTTGGCTTACCAGTCTCTTGATTAAGCTGACAGCGGGATCACTGTCCTGTGTCTCTTTCCAACTAAAATGTGATAAGGGTTTCAAGGTTGCCTCTTTTGGTCTAGAACCAGTTTGTTGACATTGGCATGTTCTCTTGCGATGGAAGGCAGGTAACTCTATTTCTTCTAGCTCATCTATGTCTTCTCCCTCTTCTTGCAAATGGGGCATTCTTGACAGCGCATCTACATTTGCGTTCTTACGTCCAGCTCTGTATTTGATGGTAAAGTCATAGTTGGATAACCGAGCTGCCCAGCGTTGTTCTAATGCGCCCAACTTTGCTGTGTCTAGATGGGTAAGAGGATTATTGTCAGTGAAGACTGTAAACTTAGTGGCTGCTAGATAGTGCTTGAACCTCTCAGTGATAGCCCAGACCATGGCCAGCAACTCCAACTTGAAGGAGCTGTAATTTTCCGGATTTCTCTCAGTAGGCCGAAGCTTCCTGGTAGCGTAGGAAATTACTCGTTCTCTCCCATTCTGGACCTGTGACAACACTGCTCCTAATCCCACGTTGCTGGCATCTGTGTACAGCACAAAGGGTAAGTTGTAGTCTGGATAAGCAAGAATTTCTTCCCCCGTCAGAGCCCACTTCATTTGTTTGAAGGAACTTTCTTCTTTTTCACCCCATTCGAATGGAGGATCAGACTTCTTGCCTTTCTTGGGTTGACCAACCAGGAGGTCTTGCAAGGGGGCAGCCATCTTGGTGTAACCTTTGATGAATCTTCGGTAGTATCATATCAGGCCCAGGAACTGACGTACCTCTTTGATAGTAGTTGGTCTTGGCCAGCTCTTGATTACTGTTATCTTGTCTGGATCTGGTGCGACTCCCTCAGCACTGACTACGTGTCCCAGATACTGAACCTTGGGTTTAAGGAGATGGCACTTGGATGGTTTCAGCTTCATGCCGTACTTGGATAGTGCTTCAAACACCGCTGACAGATGTTCCAGATGGTCTTCGTAGGACTTGGAGAACACAATGACGTCATCTAAATAGAGTAGTACAGTTTCAAAGTTCAGATGCCCCAGACAACAGTCCATCAGGCGCTGGAAGGTTCCAGGTGCGTTACAGAGTCCAAACGGCATTCTATTGAACTCGCACAGACCCATCGGGGTGGCAAACGCAGTCTTCTCCCGGTCTTCCTCTGCTACAGAGACCTGCCAATACCCACTAGTAAGGTCTAAGGTGGAAAAGTAGTTAGCAGTCTTGAGTGCAGCTAGTGACTCTTCTATTTGGGGTAATGGGTAAGCATCCTTATGTGTAATGCGATTTATCTGCCTGTAATCTACACACATCCGCATGGTGCCATCTTTTTTTATCACTAAGACTAGTGGAGCTGCCCAAGGGCTACAACTATCTCGGATAACCCCAGCCTCCTTCATGTCATGTAGCATTTCTTTGGCCCTCTGATAGTGTTTTGGTGGTACAGGTCTGTATCGCTCTCTGATGGGAGGATGGTTCCCAGTGGGGATATGGTGTTGTACCCCTTTAATTCTCCCAAAATCCAATGGATGCTTACTGAAGACTGGTTCATATTCCTGCACAACCTGGTATACTCCTTGCTTCTGGTAAGAAGGCGTGGAGTCGGTACCAACATGGAGTTCCTGGCACCAGTTTGCTAATTGCTCATCTCCCAGGTCTGTTGGGGCAAGTGGTTCTGCTGCTTGAATGGCATTTTCAGTGACGGTAAACAATTTACCAATGGTAGCGTACCTGGGCAATTTGGCTTCCTCATCCCCACAATTTAATATACGTACAGGAACTCTCCCTTTGTGTACATTGACTACCCCCCTGGCTGTCAGGATTGTGGACCAGTCCCCTGAGTACACGGGCTCTACCACTGCCTGGTAATCTCGCCCTCTAGGACCTATGGATGCCCGACACCACACCATCATTTCACTTCTTGGAGGTAACACAATGGGGTTAGAATCCATTACCCGCACACTACCCAGTTCTCCACCTGACTGGTTTACCTGTTGTTTTAGCAAGAGGGCTTTAATCTCCTTCTGCAGAACCCTCTGCTGCCTGGCATCGGCAGTCTTGGCGATCTGTTGGAGCAAGAACAATACTTCTCCCAAACAATTTTCAATGACATTGGTACCTAGGATCACATGGGGATTTCTATCATTTGCATCACTTTTAACAACAATCAATCCCTGACCCCTAAGCTCCACCCTCCCCACCTTTATGGTTACTTCTTTAAATCCTATCTGCTCTACCGGTAACCCGTTTACAGCATATATAGTGAGGCTTGGATCAGGTCGGGTGAGTTCTTCATCACACCAGAATCGGCAGTACAGCTCATAGGGAATGGTGGTTACCTGTGAACCGGTGTCCAACAATGCAGAAGTGGGGATCCCGTCCAAGGTAATGGACAGAATCGGACGTCCTCCCACATACCGGGCACGCCATTCCATTGGGCCTTGTCGACTTACACCTGGGGATTGGCCCTTATCCCCAGGGGTTGCATATTTAAAGGACACCTTCTTGCAAGATGGCCTGTTTTACTGCAATGCCGGCAGATGGGTTGTCCTGAAGAACAATAGCGATCGGTGGGTCTTCCTCGCAGTGGGGGACTCCTCCGGTTCCTCATCCACGGGACGTCCTCAGGGCAGTCAGCAAGCAGGATACGGTCTGGTGGCTTGGGCTCTGGACCAAGCTGCATGGCTTTGAGGATCTTTGCTACGTCCTCGCTGAGTCGCTGCACTTGGTAACGCAGGTCCTCTGGTGCACTAGGGGTCGCAACCTGCCCATTGGCCTTTGCTAGAGTAGAGGAGGCAGGTTCCACTTCCAAGAAAGGGACACTGGCAGGTAGCACCGTCAGGGTAGAGTCTGAGGTTGCCAGGGGCTGCAACGCCTTGATAGCCCGATCTTTTAGAGTTGCAAAGTCCGCATCAGCATGTTCAAGGGACAACAGGCGCAGTTACTTGCGGTCCTCTGATGACAACAGGCCCTGTATGAACTGCTCCGTTAGCATCCGGTTTTCCTCTCTGGCACTGAGAGGATCGACATGTTTTAATGTCCTTATTGCTGCTTGGAGTCTCAGGGCATAGTCCCTGATGTTATCCTGCGGTTTCTGCCTGCAGTTGTAGAACTCCATCCGCAGTTCCACCTCAGTGCGGGTCTCAAATGCAAGTTTCATTTGTCAAAGATGGTGGTTACTGACTCGCGTTCAGCATCTGACCAAGTTTCTGCTTCTAGCTCCGCTGCCCCTTTAAGCTGACCCAGTATAATGGACGCCCTTTGCTTGCCGGTTAAGGGATATGTCCATTGAAGTAGTTATTTTCTTTTTGAATCCGGCTAAGGTATCCGATTTGCCATTGTACTGGGGCATCCAGGTCGCGCCTGGGAGGTAGGGTAGCATGAGCGGCATGATCGGTGCCACCGCCACAGCGTCTGCGCTCTGACTCGGTCCGGCAGCGTCTCCGTTCTCTTGTGCCTCCATTTTAGTCCCCCTTGGTTAATTTCAGCAACCTTCTCTATGGGGATCCCGAGCGGCTCAGGAGCTCCTGAAGTCAGGCTACTGCTCGGTGTTTGGCTTCACTGCAGATTCCCTGTGGGGGGGCGGAGCCAGGTTTTCCTGCGCACTTTTTCAAACTTTGCGCTCTTTTACAGCCAGAGTGATGGCGCAGTAGTTTTTACTGAGACAAAATGACGACAAAAGTCTATATACAATTTTAAACGGTTTAAGGCACACTGCACCCAGGGATGCTGGGCCTAGTTTGTATCCTGTTCGTGACGCCAATTTGCAGAGCGCTGCCACACCCCAGGCCCTTGGGATACTCGGTTCCGGGTGGTGGATAATGGGGATCACCGTCACAGGTGGCCGTGCCCGGTTCCGTTACCTGGGGGCGCTCGGTAACAGGGTTATTTTGTATGTTTCTTGTGACGCCACTGGCGGGTTGCGGTAATAAGATGTGCCACCGCTGCTGTGGTTTTAGGAACAGATGGTATAGCAGCAAGTGTGTTCGCACCCTCCCCCAGTAGGGGCTTAAGTCCCATGTAGGTGTGCTGCGCCTTGTGGTGCGCCAGTAATAAACATGACACAGTTCTTGCAGATTAACTGGTATTTACTCACTGATGTTGCAAGTGCAGTTTGGTACGGCTGGTCAACCGACTTTCCTTTGTCCCGCTGCTGACGTGAGTCCCAGTTGAGCCCTCCGTGCACATGCAGAGCTGATGGTCCCCTTGCCTGAAGCTGTCGGTGACCTGCGGTGCTCCGCTCCTTTTCTTTCCGGGCCCAGTATGACAGGCCTCGCGGTCCCTTGTGGGGTAGGCTACTTCTCTGTGCCCTCTCCCGGGTCCTATATATGAGGCTGTGTCCCTGAGCCTATGGGTGGTGTGGTACCCTGGAAGTCACCACACACGGCTGGATCAGCAGACCGCTTGGAGCTGTTGTCTACTCTGGGGTCCAGTACCCCCTCGTGCGTAGTGCCTGGGATCTATCTACCCTCAGGCTACTACCTCCTAGTCGCCTTTTGGGGGTCTCCTCACAATCCTCACACCCCTCTCACTCACTTGCTCCTTTCAACTGCAACTCCTTCAACTGTCGTTTTTCCTCTCTGCCAACTCTGCCTAGCAACACCTGTTGCTTCCCACAAGCCACACCCCTTTCCCAGGCTAACAGCTAAGGGATTGGTTCTCACATATGACCACTGTTAACCCTCTACATGCTGCGCCCAGGTCTCAGGGAATGTGCCTCTACCTGTGTGTGAAGTGTGGGTTGTCAGCATAGGGTGTTCCAGAAAGCCTTAGGATCCTGCAGATCACTGGGGTAGCATATCCCAGGGTGCTGCAATGGCACTACTGGACATCTTCCAATTTAAAAGGAAATATGCAAGATGTGTGTTTCATCTGCCGCACTAAATTTCCTTGACAAACCACTGTATCTACAGTCTTCAACATTGCCCATTTCTAGATGTCCTCACTGCTGAGAAATACAGGTGGATACTCAATCATGCAATAACATCCTGTAAGTGACATGGCCCCACAGAGCCCTGATCTCAACATCATCGAGTCTGTCAGGGATCACATGGACAAAAGGATTTGCCCAACCCTACATCCACGGGAGCTCTGCAGTTAGTTCTCCAACATGTCTGGAACAACTTCCTTTCTGAGTTTCTTTACAAATTGTGAGCAAATTTACCTTTGATGCCGTTTTGAAGACAAAGAAAAGTCACACCAAATATTGATATGATTTAGATTTCTGTTTTAATAATTCACTTTATTTTTATCAATTAACAAACTGCAAATGATTAACAATTCTAATTTTTAAAGCATTTCTTACTTTGCAGCAATTTTTTCATACCTGCCTAAAAAATGTTTGCACAGTACTATAAATACAAAAGTCCAGTTCTTCCCGAGCCTCTGAGGAAATGTCTTAGGGTACCGTCACACTTTAGCGACGCAGCAGCGATCCCACCAGCGATCTGACCTGGTCAGGATCGCTGCTGCGTCGCTGCATGGTCGCTGGTGAGCTGTCAAACAGGCAGATCTCACCAGCGACCAGCCCCCAGCCAGCAGTGACGTGCAAGCGATGCTGCGCTTGTACGGAGCCGGCGTATGGAAGCTGCGGACACTGGTAACTAAGGTAAACATCGGGTATGGTTACCCGATGTTTACCTTAGTTACCAGTGCACACCGCTTAACTTAGCGTGTGCAGGGAGCAGGAGCCGGCACTGGCAGCGTGAGAGCTGCGGAGGCTGGTAACGAAGGTAAATATCGGGTAACCACCTTGGTTACCCGATGTTTACCTTGGTTACAGCTTACCGCAGGCTGTCAGACGCCGGCTCCTGCTCCCTGCACATTCAGGATTGTTGCTCTCTCGCTGTCACACACAGCGATGTGTGCTTATCAGCGGGAGAGCAACAATAAAAAAACGAACCAGGGCTGTGTGTAACGAGCAGCGATCTCACAGCAGGGGCCAGATCGCTGCTCAGTGTCACACACAGCGAGATCGCTAATGAGGTCACTGCTGCGTCACAAAAAACGTGACTCAGCAGCGATCTCAGTAGCGATCTCGCTGTGTGTGCAGTACCCCTTAAAGAAATACAGACTAAACACAAGAGTAAACGTTTTAACAGCAAATAGTTTAACAATGACTGGTAACAAGTGTTAATGACATTGTCAGACCACCACTCCTGTTTGATCTGATATAAAGAGTGGATAAACAATGAAGTATGTGAGCAGGACACTTGCCGAAATGACCATCCGAGTTCCATGTGGTCTCATATAATTAATAGGATATCCTAATCATAAGATTAGACAAACTGGCCATTGGATGGTTGACTGGGCAACTGTTCTAATCAAGTATAGCCATGACAGATGTCTATGACAGATGTAATACTGAGTGGAAGAGAGCAGCAACGGACAATGCTTTTAAGACAGTTAAACTCCATAGAAAATGTAAAATATGTAGAGCTGAGCGGATCTGTTGAAGTTTGGTTTGGCAGGTTCAGCCAAACTTTAGATAAAGTTCTGTTCTGGACCCGAACTTGACCTGAATCTCATTGAAAGTCGATGATTGTGCAGGTCGGGTCTCTGTCAACATACAGTCAGTCATAAACAGAGCACTTCCGGAGGAGGGAAGTGAGATTTTTAATTTTTGTGGAACACACTACATCCGATAACGCTGATTTTACCTCCAGTGCAAGCCATTAAAACACTGCAAGTGGCTCGTACTGGGCTGAGCACTGCGATGCTCACTTGAATGGTTTGTATATGTAAAGCACCGAAACTACGACACTGATTTCTTTGAACATTCTGTGTTCGGTATGAATCCCCGAACTTTAAAGTTCAGGTTTGCTCATCTCTAAAAATATGTTAACATATGACTAATGTATGCGAGTTATTTAGATTGTTTGCTTTCCAATAACATATCTATTGGTAATTGCATAAGTTTCTAAACAATGAGTTGATGCTCTAAATTGAATTCCCTTTCTATTGTATACTATAAGTGCTGTATTTTTTTTTTCTTGTAGAACGTCAATAGCATGATTTAAAAAATAAAATAACTTCACCGCTGTATAATATGATCGTATTTTTATGCGACATGTAATTTTTAACAGGAGTATGGGTTTTCCAGTATGAGTTCTGTGTTGATTTTCAAAATGTGATTTATCTGTAAAAAATTTCCCACAATTTGAACATGAAAATGTTTTCTCCTATGTGTGACTTCTCTGATGTGTAACAAGACTTGATTCCTCTGTCAAACATTTTCCACATTCGGAACATGAAAATTGCTTTTCCTTTTTGTGCGTTCTCTGATGTGCTACAAGATATGCTTTTGCTGTAAAACATTTCCCACATTCTGGACATGAAAATGGCTTTTCTCCTGTGTGAGTTCTCTGATGTGTTGCAAGATGGAATTTCTCTGAAAAACGTTTCCCACACTCTGAACATGTAAATTTCTCCCCTGTGTGAGTCCTTTGATGTTTTGCAAGATTTGATTTCTTATTAAAAGATTTCCCACATTCTGAACATAAAAATGGCCTTTCCCCTGAGTGACTTTGTTGATGCATTACAAGACCTGATTTCCCTGCAAAACATTTTCCACAATCTAAGCACGAAAACGGCTTCTCCTTTGTGTGAGTTCTCTGATGTACAGCAAGGTTTGATTTATCTGTAAAACATTTTTCACATTTGGAACATGAAAACGGCTTCTCCCCTGTGTGAATTCTCATGTGTGTGACAAGATGGTATTTCTGTGTAAAACATTTCTCACATTCTGAACATGAAAATGGCTTTTCCCCTGTGTGGCTTCTCATGTGTGTAACAAGAGTTAATTTCCTTGAAAAGCATTTCCCACATTCTGAACATGAATATGGTTTCTTCACTGTGTGTGCTTTTGGATGTTTACTATCTTTTCTGTTATTTTTCCTTTGCTTAACGGTCTGAGATGAATCAGAAGATATGAGCTCTTGCAAAGAATCAGATGGTAGTTCTTCACTGTGAAGAGCTTGAAGTTTATCTGGAAAAATGTCATGGTCTTCATATGTATCTGGTGTGATACCATGATCATCTGTCAAATCGAAAGATATCAGATGTCCCTCTAAGCTCCTGCTACAGTCATCTGCCAAGAATAAAATTAAATATATAATTTTTCATCAACAAGGCCTTGTAATTATATCTATACAGATTATAACATTTCTATATAAGCATCTTTATGCAGATTGTAGTAAAAGTCAATTATCAACTGATAAAGACAGTAGTGGCAGCAGTAAACGTCAAAGAAGAGACTAATTGAAAATTATGTTAGGCCACTAGGTTCTGCTTTCTTTATTTTTACTTCACCATTGAAGACATGTCCTATCTAACCAAGATTCCTGCTGGTAGAGGCAGATGCCAACTGTATAACAAAGCAAGAAATTGCCATTTGTGGAACAGGCTCTGTTCCTGAGCAGCTTCACACACTCAATCTTCTCCATTATGCAGTTGCAGACACAGACAGAAGAGGGTCCCTGTGGAAGAACAGTATATGGGCCCTTTGCAGTGGAATAAAGACCCCCTTACCTCTTGCCGCCGCACAAGATGCACCAATGATATATCTGCCCTTGTCATAATGTATACATCCATCATGGAGCATGAAGTGGTTAAGGTCAAACAACAGTAGAGATGCATACAATGAAGGTGCAGAAATACAAATACTATGACTATACATAACACTCACAATAAATAACCAGGATATTAGCTGACGTAGATATGTACATATTAAATAGAGCAATCACATATAAAACTACATATAGGCTACACTGTCAAAATATAAAAATGGCGTGAAGATATATTGGATAGGGTAATTGTATGTACACATACACTGGGACATCAGCAGCCAGCTAAAAATGGGATATTGAAATATCCTTAAAAGCTCTATGATATAGTAGAACTTAGCAAAGAGACAAACATAATAGCAATTTGACAAGGATATGTTAGTACTATAGATATCTGGACTGTATTTTAATGCTAAGTCTCAGTAGTCTAGGTATTTAAACATACAGCCTTCATATCTTACACCAAAACATAGCTATAGAGAAGAGTAACAACATTCTCTACTTGAACTTCCCTGGCCCTGCAACTTCATCATTGTTTTATAGTGTGTGGGTATATTATCTCATGTTGGTTTAGCGCAGGGGTCTTCAACCAGTTGCTCGGGAGTCACATGTGGCTCGCAGGCCTGTGATGTGTGGCTCATGGCTGTCTGGCAGCTTGGTGCATAAGCACCTGGTCTGACAAACCAATGAAGATAGGCATAAATAAATCCAGTTTTTCATTTTCATGCAATATTATGCTAACTCCATTATACACCTTAGACTAAGAAATTGTGAGTACTTACACATATGTGGTACAAAAACACTTTATTGTTACAAAAATTTCACACAAAATCACAGATTATTGATTAAAAACACATAAAAGACGAAGTTCTACAGTGTACGATGCTCATAAAGGGAGTGAAGACACTATAAGTTATACATTTGCTATGGCTTGAATGTCATGGAATAGTTGCAGTAATTTTATATACTATCTCTATTCAAATGATTTTTATTAGGTTTTGTAGTTAACAAATCTTGAAATCATGCGTTACAAAATTTAAGGACATATAGATAATAAAGCAAGGTTAAGAAAATGCACATATTTTGACCCTCCAGTTTGTTAGTGTTGATACAGTAAGCAGTATATTTTGTTGGTCAAATCGATTGCTTATGAATTAACTTTTTGCAAAACATAACTAAACAACAAATAAAATTAACAACTTCCTGACACGGATTCCGTAGACAGTCCAGCAAATTTGCGAGATCAGAAACATATAATTCTAGTGAGTTTTGGATCAGGGACATTCAGGCTGACATTCAGGCTGACATATTAGGGTTTGTTCACATGGTATGCTATGACTGAACTTTGAGTAGCTGATCCATTTCCTTTGATTAAACCCAGCTCACTCAGGCTTTAAACTTATGCACGTAATATAAAATAGTTTTGTATGAGTGATAATTAAACGTGCTTATTTAATGTTTTTGCCCTGAGCTAGTTAGGGAATTTAAATACCTAGTGACAGATTTTTATGGCGCTGAATGTGAGCTTCTCCTGAATGATTACACAGAGTAGACATGTTTCAACTTTAGCATTCAGCAATTTTTGACAATTTGTGAGCATGTCGATATATACAAATAAAAAATCTTTTTTCCTTTGGAGGCATTGCTAATGTGGAATCCTTGATTATAGATCGATCTTTTTTCACATAAAGAGATAGTATGTAAAATTACTGCAACTATTCCATGACATTCAAGCCATAGCAAATGTATAACTTATAGTGTCTTCACTCCCTTTATGAGCATCGTACACTGTAGAACTTCGTCTTTTATGTGTTTTTAATCAATAATCTGTAATTTTGTGTGAAATTTTTTTAACAATAAAGTGTTTTTGTACCACATATGTGTAAGTACTCCCAATTTCTTAGTCTAAGGCAAACCAATGAAGAGCAGGTCTCCAGATGGTGACTTTTGTGAGAAGCTCCAAACAGAAGAGTAGATTTGGATGGGAGTAGGTTAGGATCTCCTGGAACTTGGTATATTACCTTAATGTGATTTCTGTGGAGAAGTTTTGGCTGTTATTTTAAAGGTAATGGGGGCTCTGGGTGTCACTAATGTGAGGGGGGTGGGAGCTGGATGTCGCTCGTAATCCTCTCTCAAAGCTGAATGTAGCTCACAAACCTCTCTCAGAGCGGAATTTGGCTCTCAAGGTCATAAAGGTTGGGGACCACTGGTCTAAGGAGAAGTGCTCAGTGCACTTGTCTGATGATGCTTCCCCTTCCTACAAACACAGCAGAGTTATTCTGGAAACATACAAACAAGTAGAGTGCCCTCCAAAAGCCAATTCATCAGGGAGTCAGTCCAACATCTCTATTAAGCTTCCTCCTTTTAAAATATTATAAAGTCAATACAAAATATATAGACTACTCAAAAAATAAAGGAAGACTCACATCAAAGTATGACCCCAATTCAGACAAGCTTCAGGGATATTAATAATTACAGTTAGGAAGCTGAGACGATTGTGAATCAATGTCACCAGCCAAAACGACAATAGGAGCACTGGAGAGGCAAAAGCAAGACAACTCGAAAAATGGAATGGTTTTGCAGGTGGCTGCTACAGACAATTAATCTTGCCTTATCCTTCCCTCCTTATACTTCTATAAAATTGCATTTTGCTATAGTTCTTGTTACCATGATTACCTGAGAATAAAACCTACCCTGAAAATAAGCCCTAGCAGAATTTTTTGGCCTTTTTGGAGTATGCTTCAAATATATGCCCTACTCCAAAAATATGCCCTAATTGCAGTTCATCGTACTAATAGTATCCTGAAATAGAGCTTGTGCAGCCCTTTTAGGATATGGATCTTTTATTGCTGTACGTTGCCCTGTTGTTTTACTGTAAGTCCCAGAAAATGTATAGTCAAGCACCCGCTGTTAATACAAAATTAATATTCACCCCTTCCTCCACCCACCCCTGCATCAGTGATTGGTGCAGTAAGACTGCTGTATTCACCTGCTGCTAATACAAAATTAATACTCACCCCTTCCTCTTCCCATCCTTCCATACCGGCATCAGTGAGTCAGTCAAACTGTTGTATTTCTTGCCTGATGATCAAATCACAATTTTCGGACTAGCCAGCGGCTCTTTTGACCTGAGAGTAACAGCATGTATTTCTATGCAGCTGTCACACTAAGATCAGGAGAGCCACTTGCTTGGCCGAGGATTGCGATGTGATTGTCTAGCAAGGAATACAATATTCTGACTGTCACAGGGTGGCAGGGGATAACAGGGGACTGGGGCTCCTAAACTAGCCCTCAGGCCACATCACATTTGAAGTCACTTTGAGAGGTCTAAGTGACAGAAAATGACCAAAAGTGACATTCTAAAAACTGCACCCCTCAAATTGCTGAAAATCACAATGTCGAAAGGAAAAAATGAAAATGTTACTTTTTCCTATAAAAATCTTACTTTAGCCCTAAATTTTGCATTTTCACAACGGTAACAAGAGAAAATGCACCATAAAATATCTTGTGCAATTTTTCCTGAGTATGCCAATACTCCATATGTGAGGGAAAACTACTATTTGGTTGCACGGCAAGGCTCAGAAGGGAAGGGAAGGGAGCGCTATTTGACCTTTGGAATGTAAAAATGGCTGGAATCTTTAGTGGATGCCATGTTGCGTTTTGAACTCCTTAGGTGCTGAAACAGTGGAGCTCCGCCATAAGTGACCGCATCTTGGAAACTAGACTTCTCAAGGGATTTATCTAGATGTGTGGTGAGCACCTTGAACCTCCAGGTGATTAACACAATTTTATAACATTGAGTCAAGTAAATGAAAAGTCATATTCTTCCGACAAAAAATTTGTTTAGCATTTTCACAATGGTAACAGGAGACAAAGCACCATATAATTTGTTGCACAATTTCTCCTGAGTATGAGTATGCCGATATCCCATATGTGGTGTAAAACTTTGGGCGCAAGGCAGAGTTTAGAAGGGAAGGAGCACTATTGGGATATTATAATTTTTCCCACTAAAATGTTGCTTTGGCTTAATGTTCAAAAAGGGTAAAGGCGTAAATGGAACATACAATTTGTTGCACTATTTTTTCCTGGTTCGCCAATACCCCATATATAATCTAAAACTACTTTTCATTGGAATGGTTTGGGGGTGCCATTTCATACTGGCAGAGCCCCTGATGTGCCAGAAAAGCAGAACCCCATAAGTGAGGTAATTTAACAAAAACAACCACAGTTACCTTGCAGAATTTCATACAATTGGGCAGTGAAGAATAATTACATCTTTTTCCCAAAAGTGTTGTTTTGGCCCCAAGTTTTTAATTATAATAAGGGCTAATAAAAGACTATGTACCATACAGTTTGTTGTGTAATTTTTAGTGAGTATGCCAATATCATAATTGCAAAGCCCATGAGGGTCCAGAACTGCAGAGATCCCCCACAAGTGACCCCGTTTTGCAAACTGCATCCCTCAGTGAATTCACCCAGAGGTGCAGTGAGCATATTGACTCTACAGGTGTGTCCCAAAATGTTCTACTATTGGGTGGTGAAGAAAACATAATTAAATGTTTACCACTAAAATGTTGTTTTAACCCGAGATTTCCAATTTTGAGAAGGGAATACATAAAGAAAAGGCCCCATAATGTGTCACACAGTTTCTCCTGAATGTGGCAATACCCGCAGGGCTCGGAAAGGAAGGAGCATCATTCCACTTTTGGAGCACAGATGTTTGCAGAATAGTTTGCAGAAACCCCCTCAAGTGACTACATTTTAGAAATTACACCCCATTTTGACTTATCTTGATGAAATTAATGCAAACTGATTCCACAAGTGAGACAAATTGGAATCCAGCTCTCAATTGGCTGAGGATTATAATTTCTATTCATCGTTGAAAAGTCATTTTGTTCTCAACTAATTAGTGAAATTATGTCAGTAAAGACTTGAATCTTCAATCCCCCTAATTTTTTTTTTCCCTTAGCTTTTCTGAGCAGTATCAATCCCAATCCTTATTATTATTATAGCATCCAATAAAACTCTGCAGAAATTGTAACACCAATTATCATCACTGTCACTATAGTTGAGGTTGTTAGGCCTCTATGTAGGATCAGACGATGAGAACTATACGAGTATAAACGCTACTAAAAGGACTTGTAAATGGCTTGTTTTTTGTACAAAAAAATGATAATTAAGAATCTCACATTTTTTCATATGTAGCATCAGTGGAGCTTATGTATTCATTAAATTCTATAAGTGCTGGCATTGTCCATATTTTGGGGAAAAGACAATGTAAAGTAATCCAAACATGTAATGACAAAGGAGAAAGAATAATAACACACACATTAAAACTTAATGACTTGGAAATTTTCTATAAATGGATTTTTAAAGGATTTTTTTTTCCTTCCCTGGCATGGTTTTCCGTGCTATTCCCCCTACTTTAATTTTCACTTAAGGGCACTTTACACACTGCGACATCGCTAGCGATCTCATTAGCTATGTGAAATTCTAGATCGCAAGTGCGATCGTTCGAGATCGCACATGCGTAAAATGACCTATGTGCGATCACGAAAGATCGCACTTGCGATCTAGAATTTCACATAGCTAATGAGATCGCTAGCGATGTCACAGCGTGTAAAGTACCCTTTACACTCTTATCTTGCAGACAAGAATGTTAAAACACATGCTGTATCCCTTTCTTTTGACTCTATCGACCAGGCTACGGACCCTCAGCTTGTCACCATCCCCAATCATATTTTATCATTGTCACATGGCCATTGGGATGTGAACCCTGTGACGTGACAAGCAGGGTGTAGTTTCATTAATGATGTTGTATATTCTCCCAGTCACATGACCTTTCGGTATGGATTTTAATTGGTAGGAAACTTTCACGGTGTAGGTGGAAAGCAGGAGACAGGGGCTCCTAGAATGGCTCTCAGGCTAGGGGAAGCCTGTCTGTGTAACCCAGAAGCACCAAATGAGGCATAGTGTGGTGTGTCAGATTGTGCAGTGTGGGCAGCATCAGATGCCGCCATGACACGTGTCGAGTTTATAAACACCATGTGACAGAGACTTGGATTTATATGGATCCATGCTGGGATGATGCCACCCACAGAAGAAGGCGTTGTGTTGAAATATACGTCGGGGATGCCATCATGCCAACAGGAGAGGACTAATGGATATATGTATACTAACACATTTGTTCATTACTACTGATTAGAATTTTCTTTGTTAACCCCATCACTGCCCTTGTAAATTACTTTATGATCAGTTTATGCTTCACTAAATGTCATCTCTGATTGCGTTGGATGCCTTTTATATTGCTGTATTCATATTTTTACCTAATAAAGTTTCATTTGTCATACCTTTTACTGTTATGTGTTCATACTATCTTTTCTTTCCATTTTATTGTTTGCCTTTTGGTTTGCCCTATATTTAGCCCCAAACTACTATACCCATAACTTATTAATTCCTGATTATCTCTCATACAGTCTACATAATTCTCCTCAGAATATTTTCTCCAGTGATTTTGATTGTTCAATCATATTTTACCAGAGGCTTTGCATATCTGTAAAATCCCTCCTAGAAAGGTCTTCATTTAACATAGCGAAAGAAGATTATATATTGAGGACATTTCTGCAAGTTGGCAATACAGAAGTGTGAGTTCTTCCCAAAATCCCACCTACTGTAAGGGGGGAATGTACTGATGGGCTAGGGGTTCCTAAACTGGCCCTAAAACCCAGGACCCTGTCCCTCTTCTCGGAGGTAAGCTTGATGATAGCCAGGTCCGAGTTCCCAACGTGACCCTGTCTCCTGTCCGAGCCATGATCTTACTCCCCCACCCAGGTAGCGGGCTGGAAACCCAGAAACAAAACCCCACAGAAAAGACACAGACAAGGAAGAATGAAACCTCGTACACAAAGAACCCAAACACAAAGGAGAGAAAATATGTGAAATAAAGAAAATGGTAGTAAGAAACTCACAACAGGGAATCATTTACATGGCGCAGGAAAGCAACTGTTGTTCACCATGAACTGACAACCACTGAGACTGGGATCGCTGATGTTATATTCGGCAGTGTTCCACTACAATCACCAGCCTTAAATAGGAATGGAGCAGCTGTGAATCATAATCAGCAACCTGGCTCTCAGAAGAGGTGCCCACTGCTCCAAAAAAGGATTAACTCCTGAATGGCTGGGAACAGTGAAACAACTCAGCCGACACCCAGGAGAGCTGAGCACTAAAGAGAGACCAGGTTGCCTATCGGACTCTGTAATGTGAACAGAGTTCGATGCAGTAGTAGTAATCCGTGTGTACAGATCTGGAAAGCGCACGACACTGACCTATTGATTCTTTTACCTTTTCCTAGTTTGCAATGGACCCATATAATTATATAATTGAGGACAAGTGATGGTCGGACTCTCAGATAACCAGATTCAGCTGGTGTAACCGGATTAAAACAAAAACCCAGCTATCTGGCGTACGCTGATCACCATACAAGTCTATGGGGGCCAGAATCCGGACCTTAAAAATGGTGATAGGAGGGATAGAGGCATTGAAGCAAGCGCATTATACTTACCAAGTCTCTTGCGTGGCTGTATGCTGCTTCCGGGGCCACTCATTATCGCTCATCCATATGCCCTGCTCTCTCCACATGAGGTTCCTTTTATTTTGATTCACAGCCAAGATAAGTGCATGGCTGGGGGCTGCACCCTGTAGCTGTATGCTTTATCTGTGCTGGGTGTTATAATATGAGGGGACCCTATGAATATTTTTATTACTTATTTAGTTTTACACCACGATAGGGACTCACAGACAGGGTCTGTGATTGCAAGGAGTCAGACATGCTGTCACACAGCGTGGGGGCGTGTCTGACTGCAACCAATCACAGACGCCAGGACTGCCTGTGAGTGGGGAAAGCAATGCATATGGATGCACAATAATGAGCAGCACCGGAAGTAGAGTGAGCGGCCCCGGAAGCAGTGAACAGCCACTCAGGAAATTCAGTAAGTATAACGAGCTTGCTTTATTCTTATTATCTTTATTTGTCCTTTATTTTTTTTTAATTTCCCAAGTTTCCAGATCATTACCCGGAGTTCCCTGAGAATTACAGGCCCAGGTGTGGCATTCGGGTACGTTTGAAACCACGGGGATCCGGACTTTTACTGTCTGGATCAACCCATCACTATTGAGGACTATACAACAGATTTACCCAGCTCATTTGACTGTACAGTTCCTTGGTGATTGTGAAGCAATTCCCCAAAATTATACACGTTTTTTTACGAGGTCTTCCTATATTTGCTTACTTTTCCTCGATCCCCATATGCTCTTATTTCAATGCTGCTCAACTCCTACACCAAATGACTTACATCCTCTTCTTATCAGATACATTTGTGACCTCTGCAGCCAGTCACTGATCTCAGAGTTTACCAATTAGTTTTTGCTGTGGCAAGTAGTTGGCTGCAGTAATCGTGTTTTTTACATTCTTCTGTGTAAAAAGTTCAATTTCAGCTTAATTCCAGTTTCGCTAATTAAAATTTTTCCATTTACACATCAAAATTTCCTGCCAGAAAAATTCACATAAAACTCCTCTCAAAAAAGTCACCATGAAACTTTAGCAGTTAGCAACTGAGTAGAATATATGACTTCTCTGCATTTAGTAGTTACTACTCACCTGTATAGTTATCTGTAGGAATCTCCTCTTTACACCAATCCTCATCCCTCACATATCTCCCTGTAGCATTAATATAGATCAGATCTTCACCCTGAAACGAATATTGGAAAAGTCACAGGGAGATGGAGAAGTCGTAATAAATTATTTTGAAAAACACAAAAGATGATAAATTAAAATGATGACAAAGTAAAAACCATGACAGCAGTAGATATCACAGAGCTGCTGGTCTAATCCAACCTTTCGGCTCCTAAATGTAATCAGCAGTCTCCATAACCAGAATATTATGAAGATTCAGACATCTAATGTCGATGATCAGCTTTATCCTGTCATCTCCACCAAGTATAAACTATACACTGAATGGCCACAGTATTAGAGACACCCATCTAGTAGCATGAAGAATATCCTTTAACCTTCAGAACATCAGAAATTTCTCGCGTCATACATTTCACAAAGATTTGAAGTAGTTTTGCAGGAATATTGGCCCATGCCAACATCTAATTTATGGCAACTTCTTCTTGCAGTTGCCAAAAATTAGATGTTCTGAACATGTCATTCTACCATTACACTATGCAATGAAATCGTTCCACAGAATGGGACAATTAGGTGAAGCATAAAAAACTCATTGTCACGTTTCAGGAATTAGTCCATGACAATAAGGCCCTTGAGCTGCCATGAGGTGATGGTCTTGTTTGCCTCCAATGCTTAGGTAAGCCCTTATGTCTAAACATCCATACACAGGTATAAAAGGACCCAGGATGTGCCAATAAAACATTCTTCACACCATTAGGCTATGTGCGCACGTTGACGTTTTTGCAATTCACAAAAACGCACCAGCGGTAAAAACGCACCGTGTTTTACCGCGTTTTGTGCGGTTTTGGCTGCGTTTTTGTTTACTGCGTTTTGCTGTGTTTTTCCAATGCATTGCATGGGTGGAAAAACGCAGAAAAATGGAGAAAAGAATTGACATGAGCATTTTTTTTTCCACCAGCCTGACATGTTGACACCTACAGGAAAGATATATGGATTCATGCTGCTTGTGCCGAATTCTGACCATCCCATCAGAATGGGTCAACAGAAATCTGGACTTATGTGACTGGACAATGTTTTTCCAGTGATCATTAATATAATTCTATAGTCTTTTGCCCAATAAAGTTTTTCCTTTTTGTTTCTCTTAGACATCAATGTTGCTAGAACTGGTTATTTGCTGTTATAGCCCATCTGTGCTAAGGAACGGCAAGTGTATTTGGACATGTTCGTTGGACACTAAGTTGCATGACTGCACCAAACATTCTTCAAAACAATTCTTGATATCTTCCTAGACAAGTTGTTTATGTCCACAGCATTCATTGTGTTTCATATAAAGACCTCATGAGTTAGGCAGATTCTAAAATATTGGCCCTAGCTAATCTACCACTGATGACCTTGTCACATTTGAAGTTATTAAAAGCACTACATTTTCCCATTTTAATGTGGCTTCACACTATAGCTGATCCATGGAAAACTGATCATGCTGATTACATGCTGCACTCTGCAGTCACAATTCCAATTTTCCATATGATGAAGCTCCAATCATAAAAGAGCTTATGTCTCCAATAATTTTGATAAAACAAGACTAAATATAAGACAGCCGTCTACACATCATAAAGGAGATCTCATGATACCTCATCTCCATTTACTGGATGATCCTGAGGAACATCGGGATTTTCTTCTGAACTGTCATGTGGAAGAAGAGGACGGGGACATCTCTCTGGTGTTGTCTTCTTACTGGATGGAACTGAAGTAAACACATACAGGGACTGAATTCATTCTTTACATACAGATAATTATCGGCCATGTGTATTTAGTCCTGTCTATTACCTGGTGATGTGAGGGGCTGGGGATCCTCCATCATGACTTCCTTGTACAAATCTTTGTGTCCTTCTAAATACTCCCACTCCTCCATGGACAAATAGACTGTGACGTCCTGACACCTTATAGGAACCTGACACATACAATGATACCATCATCCCCCGATCCCTTCATAGCGTTACTGTATAATGTCCCAGCATTACCAGCAGTGTCACCTCTCCAGTCAGCAGCTCAATCATCTTGTAGGTGAGTTCTAAGATCTTCTGGTCATTGATGTCCTCATGTATCGGGGGGTGAGGTGGAGGCCCCGTGATTGGGCTCAGGGGTCTTCCCCATTCCTCAGACACAGGGTCCTGACAGCGCTCACTAGAGGTCTTCTTCACTACTGTGTAATCCTGGTTATGGAGAGACACATTAATAAATCTCACTACAGACATTTCCAGAGTCCTCACCTCTCCAGTTCTGTCCATCTGTTATTCCCATAGATAAGAATGATGTAATGTGACGTCATCAGAATCTCTCACCTCTCCAGTAAGCCGGAAGAGGATCTCTAGGGTGAGGTGTAATATCCTCTCCGCAATCTTGTCCCGGTCCTTATCCATCCTTGAAGGGTCAATCAGGAAAATTCTCTTATATAGAAGATCTGAGAGGATCCGATATTTTAGGGACCTGAATGGGGAGAAGATGAGCCAATTTAACAGCTTAAGGATCCCATGTAAACATTACTGGTGATAATAAAGAAAAACATATGAAAAGATATAATGTATAAATGTCGCATCCTCCCTTCTCTGGAACTGCGTAGGCCATGTGCTTATGTCGCGGGCGGAGGAGGGGACGCTGCGCTCTCCCACTGCTCGGGTCCGGCTGCCGCTGCTGCTGCGGCCTGCTGCTGCTCGGTGGCTTGAGCGATGGGCCGGATCCCGGGGACTCGAGCGGCGCTCCTCGCCCGTGAGTGAAAGGGGTTTGGTTTTTGGGATAGTTTATTGTCCGTGACGCCACCCACGGTTGTGGTGATTGTATGGACACCACCGCTGCTCTGTATGGGGATCCCGGGAGCGGTGACAGGGAGCAGCAAAGTTGTTAGTTCTCCCCTCCGTGGGTAGGGGGTGGTTGTCCCGGGGCCCAGTGATGAGGTGGGGGATGCTGAATGGCAGGGCCGGTGCAGGGCTTGGTGGGGTGCAGGGACGCGGGGGCAGCGCTGTGCCTCACGGCACTGTGGTACTCACTCAGCCTGAGACGGTGACACAGTTCTCGGTAAAACACACGGCTGGAAAGACGGTTCCCACGGACGGCTGCTGTTGCTTTTCCCCAGTAGTTGACGGTGACGGTCTCTGTCCCTGCACCTAATGAAATGTTGGTAGCGATGGGTTCCCACCGGTAACCCGCTCCCCGGCTTGGATATGTGCCAGAGGAGCCCCTCTTTGTCCGCAGGCGCTGGCCCTGAGAAACTGGTGCCTTGGCGGTGGCGGTGTCTCTCTCTAACGGTTGGACTGTTGCCTTCAATCGGGACTTGGTTGTTGGGAGACCCAGAGGTCCCCTTCACTGACGGATTTGGCAAATTCACGGCGACTCCTAGCCTTGCCGGGATCCGAAAGGCCCCTGCCAATGGTGCTGGCTTCTCTTCGTATACCGCTCCGGTACCGCCGGGCCACCACCCGTCCACGGTCCTTACGGCAACCTCCGAGCAGCCTCTCCTGCAGACGGTCACCGCCGTCTGCTAACCTTGCTGTTCTCAGTCCGGGGCACACACCCGGACCAACTTCAGGCTTTCTCAACTGTCACTTTCTCTTCCACTTTTACTCCTCTCTCTTGCTCCTCTACCACTTCACTCTTTACTCTCACTCTCCCTAGACTGATCTGCCTGGTTTTCCCGCCTCCAGGGCTGTGAACTCCTCGGTGGGCGGAGCCAACCGCCTGGCCCACCCCCTGGTGTGGACATCAGCCCCTGGAGGAAGGCAACAAGGATTTTTGTGTAGCTTTGGTGTACCTATCCGGGGTGTAGGGTGTGATGGTGTTATGACTTGTGACCCCTGGCTTGCCCAGGGCGTCACATTCCCCCTTAGCAAAATGCAGACCGTCCGCGGGCTGCCCGTCCAACACCGGTTTTATTTTTCTGAAAAGATATAAAAATATGACATACAAGTAAAATAACTTCATCCCACATCGGGAGGTGCTTTGCTTAAACGTTACAAACGGTTTTAAACGGTTGCGGCTGCCGCTCTCTCCCACCCAAGTAACCTGGCCCTGATGCTGCCCCTAAAACCCAGGCAGCACCCCTTGACCCCAGTCCTGCACCAAGTTACCCGAGCGGGATCTGTCCTTCCCCTCCAGAGGGTAGCCACCAGTTCCTGTGGTGGCTGGGCCCCAGCCTGCTCCACTGCGGGCCCTCCCTCCAACCTGCCTCTCCGGAGGCGGTAACGGTGGCTGCAACAACAACATTTTTATTTACAAGCCACTAATGTTTGTGGTTGCCCTGCAAGTTCTCGGGCCTGTTCATAGAGAGTTCCCTATGCAACTTTTGAAGGGTCCCTACGGGGACAACAATGCCGGCAACGGCCGGTTCCAATCACGGTTGACAATCAGCTGAGGCTTCGGTTGCTTACTTTCATTTTATCTCAAAACTTTTCAAAACTTTCAACACACACAGACTTCCTCCCCCCTTTTAAAGGACGGTTTCCCTGTACCTAAGTGGGGGTCTACCTAGGTTGGGACGGGTGGACCTCCGGTGTCCAGTGTAAGTAGGGCTAGGCAGTGGGGCAGAGGGAACAATCAGTTCCTCCTCCCTGCTCTCGTGTGGGGCAGGCGGAGGCATAGGGGAGCTGGGTACAGGTTCATCCCTGGGCACTGGCACTGACTCACGGTTGACCGCCTCCATCACTTCTTCATCCATGGGTTGTGGGAACAGTATCACTGGAAGAATTACCGCGCCGTTCTGTGTAGGCCAGTCCGCTGGGAAGTCTCTCATCGCAGTGTGGATCACCTCTTTTGCCTTCCCTGCTGGTGGGGGAACCGGTACTTCAGCCGCCGCTCTTAAGGCTGGTGGGCACCTTTTCAGATGGTCCCGGGAAACCGTGGCCAAAGTGCCCCCTTGGTCACGACTGATTTGGTAGGCCTTCCCATCTTCCCATCCTGTGGGCTGTATGACGTACGGGGTTTGTTCCCATTGATCATCCAGCTTGTGGGTTCTCCTCTTCCGCTTCAGTACGACATCTCCGGGCTGAAAAGGGCCAGCAGACGCCTTTTGATTGAAGCGCTGCTCCTGCAGTTCCCGACTCCGACTCAAGTTCTTCTCAACATATTCTTGAATCTGCCGGTATAGTACCCTCCGCCGAGTTTCCCATTCAGCTGTCGAAGGGAGTGCTTCCGGGGCCTCCAATCCCATTTCCAGGTCCACCGGCAGTCGGCCGGGGCGAGCCCTCATCAGATATGCTGGGGTGCACTTCGTTGAGCTGGACGGGATGTTGTTGTACATATCGACCAAGTCGGGTAGCTTCTCTGGCCACAGGTTCCGCTCTTCCAGCGGTAACGTCTTGAGGAGTCCCAGTACCAAGTGGTTCATTTTCTCACACATGCCGTTGGTCTGGGCATGGTAAGGGGTGGTCCGGATCTTCTTGCAGCCGTACAACTGGCAGAACTCATGGAACACCTCTGCTTCAAAAGCCGGGCCTTGGTCAGTAAGCACTTTGTCTGGGTATCCATGTGGCCGGCAGAAATAAGCCTGGAACGCTCTAGCGGCAGTACGACCAGTTAGGTCCTTGACTGGGACAACCACCATGAACCTCGAATAGTGGTCTACTATGGTCAACGCGTATGCGTACCCACTTCGGCTGGGGGTGAGCTTGACATCGTCCAGGGCGACCAGCTCCAGCGGCTGATGTGTAATGATCGGGTGTAGGGGCGCCTTCTGGCTGGCCTCGTCCTTCCTCCTCAGTGTGCAAGGACCGCACTCTCGGCACCAGGCCTCTACAGACTCCCGCATTCCACTCCAATAGAACCGCTCTCTCAACAGCATCTCCAGCTTCTTCCATCCGAAGTGTCCGGCACCATCATGGTATGCCTGCAAAACAGTGGGCACATCAGCTTGGGGAATAACCAACTGGCGGATTTTCTCATGAGTCATCGGGTTGATCAGCTCACGGTACAGCTTCCCTTGATGTAGATACAGCCGGTTCCGTTCCTTCCACAAGCGTTGGGCTTCAGCTGGGGCGGCAGGGTCCATCCCAACAGCGCCTCGTTCCACTAGGGTCTTGACTAGGCGGACAGCGGGCGCCTGGTCTTGAGCTTCCTGCCACTCCTGACTGGGCAGTGGATCCAGGTTCACCCGTTGTTGGTGGACATGTACCTTCTCAGTTGGTGGCTGGTGAAATGCAGGCAACTCGATCTCTTCGAGGTCGTCATCCTCGCACCCTTCTTCTGACAAGTGGGGCATCCGAGAGAGTGCATCAGCATTAATGTTGACACGACCAGCCCTGTATTTGATTGTGAAGTCATAGTTGGCTAGCCTGGCCACCCACCGCTGCTCCAACGCGCCCAACTTGGCCGTGTCCAGGTCAGTCAACGGATTGTTATCCATGAAAGCGGTGAATTTTGCTGCGGCCAAGTAGTGGCGGAACCGCTCGGTGATAGCCCATACCAGTGCCAGGAGCTCGAGCTTGAAGGAGCTGTAGTTCTCAGGGTTCCTTTCCGTTGGCCGGGAGCTTTCGGCTAGCATAAGCAATCACTTTTTCCTTCCCGTCCTGGACCTGGGACAGGACTGCCCCCAATCCCACATTGCTGGCATCTGTGTAGAGGATGAATGGGCAGCCGTAGTCAGGGTACGCTAGGACCTCTTCTCCGGTCAAGGCCGCTTTCAGCTGGCGGAAGGATTCCTCATGCCTTTCTTCCCACACCAGTGGGGCTCCGATGGGTCTACCACCTTTGGTCTGCCCCACGAGATGTTGCATGGGGGCAGCCATCTTCGTGTACCCCTTGATAAAGCGTCGGTAGTACCCCACCAGACCCAGAAACTGCCTTACTTCCCTCATTGTGGTTGGTCTTGGCCAGCCTTGGATGGCAGTGATCTTCTCAGGGTCGGGGGCGACACCTTCTGCACTCACTACATGCCCCAGGTACTGCACTCTGGGTTTCAGCAGGTGACACTTAGAGGGCTTCAACTTCATCCCGTATTTGGCAAGGGACGTGAACACCTCGGCCAGGTGCTCCAGATGGGCTTCATACGTCTGAGAGTACACAATCACATCATCCAAGTATAACAGGACGGTCTCGAAGTTTAGATGTCCCAGACAGCACTCCATCAGCCGTTGGAAGGTTCCAGGGGCGTTGCACAGCCCGAACGGCATACTATTGAATTCACAGAGCCCCATTGGGGTGGTGAAGGCGGTTTTCTCCCGGTCCTCCGGTGCCACTGCCACTTGCCAGTATCCACTGGTGAGGTCAAGGGTAGAGAAGTAATTTGCAGTTCTCAGTGCGGCCAAAGACTCTTCGATACAGGGCAGTGGATAAGCATCTTTATGCGTTATCTGGTTAATCTTCCACGCACATCCGCATGGTGCCATCCTTCTTTGACCAGCACCAACGGGGCGGCCCAGGGACTACAGCTGTCCCGAATAACCCCTGCCTCTTTCCTGTTCCTCAACATATCTTTGGCGCATTGGTAATGCGCAGGGGGAATAGGCCTGTACCTCTCTTTGATAGGGGGGTGCTCACAGGTGGGGATGTGGTGTTGGACCCCTTTGATCTGCCCAACGTCTAATGGATGTTTGCTGAAGACTTGCTCATACTCCCGCACCACCCTGTACACCCCTTCTTTGTGATGTGTAGGGGTATCGTCAGTGCCCACGTGTAACTGTTGGTGCCACTCATTTAACTCCCCTTGGGGCGGGTGAGTGCTGGTAGTAGGTGGGGAGACTGGGGGAGCTGCCTCGTGGATAGTGTGGGGATCCAGGGTGAGCAGCTTGGCAAGGGTGGCATACCGGGAAAGCCTGACTTCTTCCTCCCCACAGTTCAGCACCCTCACGGGCACTCTCCCCTTCTTTACATCTACCACCCCTCGGGCGGCCATTACGGTGGGCCAGTGTTCGGAGGGCATGGGCTCTATCATGGCAGGGTAGTCACGCCCCTGAGGCCCTACTGCCGCTCTACACCAAATCATCATCTCGCTCCTAGGGGGTACAATCAACGGAGCAGCATCCATCACTCTCACTCCACCAATCTCTCCCCCTGTTGAGTTTACATGCTGGCAGTACATCAAGGCTCGGATCTCACGCTGCACAGCTCTCTGTCGGCTCCCCGCCGCCGTGGCGGCCAGCTGCTGCAGTAGGGCCAACACATCACCCATACAGTGCTCCATCACATTGGTTCCTAGCACTATCTTCGGGTTATGGTCACTGGGTTCATTCATGATCACAATCATACCCTGGTGTTGCAGTTCAGCTCGCCCCACTGTCATAGCCACTTGTTTATACCCCACTTGGGTCAATGGGAGTCCATCAGCAGCAATCAGTGTTATACTAGTATCTGGGGGTGCCAGCTCGTCTGTCCCCCAATACCGCTGGTATAATGTGTATGGTATGGTGGTTACCTGTGATCCAGTGTCCAAGAGAGCCATCACCGGTATGCCGTCCACAGCCACGGGGATGATGGGCCGGGCCCCGATATACCGGTCCCGCCAGTCTGGGGGGCCACGGGGTTCTACTCCTGAGGATTGGCCTGTGGCCCCAGGGGTTGCTCGTTTAACGGGCACTGTCGGAAGTAATGGCCAGGCTTGCTGCACTTGTAGCAGGTTGGAGGTCTGTTCCGTGAGTTGTTAGCACTTCTCCGCTGCATCCAGGGAACATCCTCAGGGCTGTCGGCGAGCTGTATTCTGGTCGGAGGCTGGGATCTGGTCAAAGGTTGGAGTGCAGCGAGAATCTTGGCGAGGTCTCCGTCCATGCGGCGGACCTGGGCTGCCAGATCTTCCATTGTGCTGCTGGGAGCTGTAGGCATTGGAGAGGCTGGCGGGGCAGGGGCCACCACGACGGGGGCCGTCTCAATTGGCCACGGGGCTGGCTCCGAGATTTCTGAAGCTGGGGGTTGCAGTGCTTTAATGGCCCGTTCCTTTAACACAGCAAAGTCCACATCAGGGTGTTCCAGGGCCCACAGCCGGAGCTGTTTGCGATCCTCAGAGGACCTCATCCCCTGCACAAATTGCTCTACTAACATCTTGTTGCTGTCCGCCTCATTGATAGTGTCTACCCGCTTTAGGGTGCGAAGGGCGGTTTGCAGACGTAAAGCGTAGTCCCGAATGCTATCCACAGACCGTTGCCGGCACTGGTAAAACTGCATCCTCAGCTCAGCTTCGGTACGGGTCTCAAAGGCAGTCTGTAGCTTCTCAAAGATGGTGGCTACAGAGAACCGGTCCCCCTCGGCCCAGGTCTCCGCTTCCTGCTCAGCCGCGCCGGTTAGCTGGCCCAGCACTACCGCTGCACGTTGCTTATCAGTTAGGGGGTACAATTCCAAAAGCGGATTAAGCTTTTGCCGGAAAACCTGTAAAGCATCAGGTTTCCCGTCATACTGCGGTAGCCAGGTAGCTCCGGGCACATAGGGCAAGGAAAACGGCATCACCTGAGCGAGAGTGGGGGCCGCGGCACCTCCCGCCAGCACGGCCGGGACCTGGGCAGGCCCATTCCCATCCACGGGTGCCACTGCGGCTGCGACCACCGCTCCTCCAGCGGCTCCGTCGGGCGCAGACATCTTGTTTCCGTCTCCCCTTGCCTCTTTCCGGCCCCTCCTCTGTCGGGGCGGGGTTTTGGTCTTTGCGCCTCTGCTACTCGAGAAGACGCTCGAGCGGGAACTCTTCGCGCCAAAGATGGCGGCTTCTGAAATTTTCCGGCCGGACACCTCCGGCGGTCACAAGGCGCACCTCTACCCAACGGCAGAGCGGTAAGATCCTGTTCGTGACGCCAAGTTGTCGCGGGCGGAGGAGGGGACGCTGCGCTCTCCCACTGCTCGGGTCCGGCTGCCGCTGCTGCTGCGGCCTGCTGCTGCTCGGTGGCTCGAGCGATGGGCCGGATCCCGGGGACTCGAGCGGCGCTCCTCGCCCGTGAGTGAAAGGGGTTTGGTTTTTGGGATAGTTTATTGTCCGTGACGCCACCCACGGTTGTGGTAATTGTATGGACACCACCGCTGCTCTGTATGGGGATCCCGGGAGCGGTGACAGGGAGCAGCAAAGTTGTTAGTTCTCCCCTCCGTGGTTAGGGGGTGGTTGTCCCGGGGCCCAGTGATGAGGTGGGGGATGCTGGATGGCAGGGCCGGTGCAGGGCTTGGTGGGGTGCAGGGACGCGGGGGCAGCGCTGTGCCTCACGGCACTGTGGTACTCACTCAGCCTGAGATGGTGACACAGTTCTCGGTAAAACACACGGCTGGAAAGACGGTTCCCACGGACGGCTGCTGTTGCTTTTCCCCGGTAGTTGACGGTGACGGTCTCTGTCCCTGCACCTAATGAAATGTTGGTAGCGATGGGTTCCCACCGGTAACCCGCTCCCCGGCTTGGATATGTGCCAGAGGAGCCCCTCTTTGCCCGCAGGCGCTGGCCCTGAGAAACTGGTGCCTTGGCGGTGGCGGTGTCTCTCTCTAACAGTTGGACTGTTGCCTTCAATCGGGACTTGGTTGTTGGGAGACCCAGAGGTCCCCTTCACTGACGGATTTGGCAAATTCACGGCGACTTCTAGCCTTGCCGGGATCCGAAAGGCCCCTGCCAATGGTGCTGGCTTCTCTTCGTATACCGCTCCGGTACCGCCGGGCCACCACCCGTCCACGGTCCTTTCGGCAACCTCCGAGCAGCCTCTCCTGCAGACGGTCACCGCCGTCTGCTAACCTTGCTGTTCTCAGTCCGGGGCACACACCCAGACCAACTTCAGGCTTTCTCAACTGTCACTTTCTCTTCCACTTTTACTCCTCTCTCTTGCTCCTCTACCACTTCACTCTTTACTCTCACTCTCCCTAGACTGATCTGCCTGGTTTTCCCGCCTCCAGGGCTGTGAACTCCTCGGTGGGCGGAGCCAACCGCCTGGCCCACCCCCTGGTGTGGACATCAGCCCCTGGAGGAAGGCAACAAGGATTTTTGTGTAGCTTTGGTGTACCTATCCGGGGTGTAGGGTGTGATGGTGTTATGACCTGTGACCCCTGGCTTGCCTAGGGCATCACACTTACATGTTCAAACAAGCCCAGGATCCAGAATCTGCAGCTAAATACATTTCTTATAGATTAATCTTTAAAAAAAAACAAAAACATTTACCAGTATGTCACTTACACTGAAGTGTCCATAAGAACCCATAATATTAAATGATCTTGTTATATATACTGCATAGTTAATGACATAAAAAAGTGAAATAATATATAAATTGACTTGTTTGTTCATTGTTCTTTAAAGGGGTATTCCTATCTCCATAATAATAATAAATATATTATAGAGCTCCTGTTATAGCCATGTCTCTTACCTCATGTGCAGGGCATTGCAGCGTAGGTATCCATGGTTATGATCACAACCAACTAACTAACTCACTCTATGACTGGATGTAACCATGGATACCTAAGCTGCAATGCTCTGCACATGAGGTAAGAGACATGGCTATATTAGGAGAACTGGATTACATTTCTAATATGAGGTATTTGTTAATATTAGTATTATTATTAAACCTACTACATATTGGGATAGGATCTTGGAGATGGGAATAACCCTTTAAGTCTCACTGTTGAGCTGCCAGAATATAGGAGACTGAACAGACAGGCTGAAAATTACATTCTCCAGCACAGAGCCTGGTTACCAGCAGACCGTATGTGACTGCTATCCTGTCAGAAACATTTAATGCAGGGAAAGATTCTTATATCTATACTGTAGGGGTGGGCAATTTATTTTTCCGAGGGGCAACCTAAGAGACTGTGACTGGTATGCAGGGCCGAAACAATAGACTGAAATTAATTCTACTCAATATTATTATTAACACCTTCCCGTCGTGGCCATTTTCTGTTTCTGTGCTTTCGTTTTTGCGCCCCCCCCTTCTTCCAAGAGCGTTAACTTTTTTGTCTTTTGGCAGCACGAGTTGTACTTTTGAATGACACCATTCATTCTGCCACATAGTAAATTAATAAACAGGGAAAAATTTCCAAGTAAAGTGAGATTGAGAAAAAGAAGTTCAATTTCACAATGTTTGTTTTTATTTATTAAAGGGAACCTGTCAGGTCAAAAAAGCATTCTGACCTACAAGCAGGAGCCTGTGTGAGTTGCTCACGCCTTCCTACCCATCCATGTGTTGTTATATTGTGTAATATGAAAGTAATAAAATAACATTTTATTACTTTCATATGTCCTATGTAAATGACAGGGTCTCTAGCCCCATGGGCGTCTATTGCCCCGTGGGCGTCTAAATGCTTTCCATGGTATCACGCCCCTGTGACCGTCGCTAATTCAGAATCTTGCGCATGCGCGCTTACAATTCTCGCCGCATCATCCTGATCTTTGTGTGTTGGAGTCTGACGCGCACTGCGCATGCTCAGAAGAAGCCTGCGGTTCTGGTCATGCGCAGTGCGCGTCAGAAGCCGAGAAGCAAGCGAAAGGATGAGAACGGGCCGATAATGGTAAGCGCTCGCACGCGAGATTCTGAAGCTGCAGAAATGACGTCGCTCATGTAAATCCATGGAATTACGCCCCTGTGGGCGTGATACAATGGATTTACATCAGCGACGTGACCGTCGCTAATTCAGAATCTTGAACGTGCGCACGCCTACCATTCTCGCCGCCTCATCCTGGTCTTTGCGTCTTGGTTTCCGACGCGCACTGCGCATGCTCAGAAGACGCCAGCGGTTCTGGTCATGCACAGTGCGCGTCAAAAGCCGAGAAGCAACCGCCAGGATGAGAACTGGACGAGAATAGTAAGTGCATGCACGCGAGATTCTGAAGCAGAAGAAGTGACGTTGCTCATGTAAATCCATGGTATCACATCCACAGGGGCAGGATACCATGGAAAGCATGTGGACGCCCACAGGGCGATGAGACGTCCATGGGGCTAGAGACCTATGCTATTTACATAGGACATATGAAAGTAATAAAACGTATTTTATTACTTTCATATTATACAATAGAACAACACAGGGATGGGTAGCAGCTCACGCAGGCTCCTGCTTGTGGGGGGAGAACGCTTTTTTGACCTGACAGGTTCCCTTTAATAGTAATTGTATCACTTAATAATGAGCAGACTTAAGTATGCTGATATATTCCCCTGTATACAGTATGAGCACAACCACAGTATTCCCTATGTAAAGTATAAGCCTCAACATAACCGTCTATATACAGTCTGAGCCCGCACACAGCACTTCTGTATACATTATGAGCCTCCACGTAGCCTTGTATATAAGCTATGAGCCCCCATAGCCTAAATACAGTATGAACCCCACATAGTCTCCTATATACAATATGAGACCTCACACAGCCTCCAACATACATGGAAAACTTCCCATAAACATGCAAAAAAAACCTCCACATACTTCCCCTACCGCTCTGCTCATGTCTCTGATGCACTGACCTACTGCAGATCACACGCGATGATGTGACGTCCACCAATGTGTTCATTGCTGTCTGCATCCTGAGGATGCAAATAACGGTGAAGAGGGCGGGGGCGGAGGAAACGGTTTGGCCTGTGGGCCAGTAATGTCAGCCCTTTGGCTTTCTTGGTCCGTGGGTCAGACTGGAACAGCCAGAGGGCTGGATGTGGCCTACGGGTGGCATGTTGCCAAAACCTGCCCTATTGTATATAATCCTGCATGAGGAAAGATCGACATCTCTCATCATTACCTGGGAGAGAGACAGGAACTGTGAGGAGCAAGAGAAGTGAGAAAAGAGAAAGCTGTATCCATGTCAGAAAGATAGACTCCTCTATACTATTCTGATGCAATGTCCTCTGTTTATCTGAGGAAGAGAGCAAGAACATACACCTTTTTTTCTGAGGCACAGTGACAGCCTCCTCCATTATATCTGAGGTAACTGACAGAGACAGAACATCCTCCATTATATCTGAGGTCACTGACAGAGACAGAGCCTCCTGCATTATATCTGAGGTCACTGACAGAACCTCCTCCATTATATCTGAGGTAACTGACAAAAACTGAGCCTCCTCCATTATATCTGAGGTAACTGACAGAGATAGAGCCTCCTGCAGTATATCTGAGGTCACTGACAGAGACAGAGCCTCCTCCATTATATCTGAGGTAACTGACAGAGACGGAGCCTCCTCCATTATACATGAGGTCACTGACAGAGACGGAGCCTCCTCCATTATATCTGAGGTCAGTGACAAAGACGCAGCCTCCTCCATTATATCTGAGGTAACTGACAGAGACAGAGCCTCCTCCATTATATCTGAGGTCAGTGACAAAGACGTAGCCTCCTCCATTATAACTGAGGTAACTGACAGAGACAGAGCCTCCTCCATTATATCTGAGGTAACTGACAGAGAAGGCGCCTCCTCCATTATATCTGAGGTCACTGACAGAGACAGAGCCTCATTCATTATATCTGATGTAACTAACAGAGGCAGAGCTGCTCCATCTACCGATAGCGGCCGTAGCCGGATACTGCCCATCCGCCTCCTATTGAATTGAATGGGAAGCGGATGTGCAGTTTTCACCTATGGCCGCTATTAGTTGACGAAGCATCTCTGGAACTGAGCATTTCTGGTTGCATGCTCCCGGAACTGAGAACAGCTAAACGGTAGGGGAGCGGGGTGTTGGACTACGGCCGATCAGACGTTGATGACCTATCCTAAGGATAGGCCATCAATGTTAAAGTAGTGGACAACCCCTTTAAGAGCTTACTCATTGTCTAGACGGTGAGTGCGTCAGTCTTAGAGGGCGGGCAGTTGTTTATATAAGACCATAGTCCGTGCCGCAGTGTGTGGCTCATAGTGTGGCGTGGCCATCATTGTCCCCATCAGAAACTGGTACCAGTTTTATTAATAACTACACTGTCTCCTTATGTGCACACCCATCACAGGGTGAGTGAAATGTGTAGGGACAATTGATAGGCAAAGGCTTTCCTTCATCACATTATTCCTATTGTGAACTAGTAGTTACATCAGAATATCCCACAGTTATGTTACTTGTCGCGGGCGGAGGAGGGGACGCTGTGCTCTCCCACTGCTCGGGTCCGGCTACTGCTGCTCAGTGGTGGCTCGAGCGGTGGGCCGGATCCCGGGGACTCGAGCGGTGTTCCTCGCCCGTGAGTGAAAAGGGGTTTGGTTTTGGGGATTTATTGTCCGTGACGCCACCCACGGTTGTGGTGAGATTGGTGACACCACCGCTGCTCTGGACGGGGATCCCGGGAGCGATGACAGGGAGCAGCTTGGATGTTGGTTCTCCCCTCCGTGGGTAGGGGGTTGGTTGTCCCGGGGCCCGGTGATGGGGTAGGGATGGATGGCAGGCGGGTTACGGGGCCTGGTGAGGTGCAGGGTCGCGGGGGCAGCGCTGTGCCGCACGGCACGGTGGTACTCACTCAGCCAATCATGAACACAAAGTCTCCGGTAAAACAAACGGCTGGATGGACGGGTCCTACAGACGGCTGCGGTGTTTCTCCTCCCGGCAGGTTGATGGTGACTGCCTTTCCCTGCACCTGTGTAGTGTAGACGGCTCCAATGGGTTCCCACCGGTAACCCGCTCCCCAGCTTGGATATGTGCTGAAGGAGCCCCTTTTGCCCACAGGCTCTGGCCCTGGGAACTGTAGCCTTGGCGGTGACTGTGTTTCCCTCTAACAGTTGGACTGTTGCCTTCTATCGGGACTTGGCTGCTGGGAAACCCCGGAGGTTCCCTTTGCTAACGGATTTGACAATATCAGCGGCGACTCCTAGCCTTGTCGGGGTCCGTAAGCCCTGCCGGTTGGTGCTGGCTTCTCTTTGCGCACCGGTCCGGTACCGCCGGGCCACCACCCGTCCACGGTCCTTACGGCTAGCTCCAATAGGCCTCTCCTGCAGACGGTCACCACCGTCTGCCAACCTTGCTGTTCCGTCCGGGCCACACACCCGGACCAACTTCAGACTGCTCTTTTACCACCTCACTTCTCCGCTTCCAAACTAATCTGCTCTGCTTTTCCCGCCTCCAGGACTGTGACCTCCTCGGTGGGCGGGACCAACCGCCTGGCCCACCCCCTGGTGTGAACATCAGCCCCTGGAGGGAGGCAACAAGGATTTTTGTTTGACTTAGGTGTGCCTGACCGGGGTGTGGGGTGTGTTGGTGTAGTACCTGTGACGTCCTGGCTTGTCCAGGGCGCCACATTACATTACAAGGAAATTCCCTTTATTATTTAAAATGAGACAGAGTGACAGGCAGGACAAGCATGTGATCAGTGTGGTGAAATCATTGGTTCATGAGCATATATCCGGAAATTGGGCAATGGTTGTACCCCAAAGAAATCCCTTTGACAATGGGAAATGAATCAATTATAATTAAGAAAGTGTCATGATGTGACTGCAGGATAGCGAGGGACAGGGGACTCTTATAATGTCACTCACACTAGGGGACCCTTGGCTATTTCTAACCTCAGGGATACCCCTAATGGTGCAGATGCCTAATTCCTGTGCCTGGCTTTTCTCCTGACCAGATCTAATCTGTTACTCCCCCCTCCCACCCCCCCAGGGAAGGAAGGGGCAGGTGCGTGATGGTAACACAGATTATGACGGACAGGGAAAAACCAAAACACAGACACACCGCAAACTCACAGGAACAAACAGTAAGAGACTAAGAAGAAAAACAAGAGCAGGAAGGTAGCAACAAAAAGAAAACAAGGGTTAACACCCCAACCTGCCCAAAGCAATAATGCACAACAACCAACAGTAAGGGATACTTTGCTTGTTGCAACATTGCTACTGCGATCTCGTCAGTGTCAAATCGAAAGTGACGCACATCCGGCGCCGGTAACGACGTAGCAACGTGTAAAGCCTAAAAGCACCGATAAACGATCGCAAAAGCGTAGAAAATCGGTGATCTGTGTAGTGTCGGTCATTTCCATAATTTCGCTGCAGCAACAGGTACGATGTTCTTCCTCCTTCCTGCGGCAGAACACATCGCTGTGTATGAAACCGCAGGAGCGAGGAATGTGGCGCCCTGGCCTAGCCAGGTCATCACAGATAACACTCACACACCCTACCCCCACTAGACAGGGACACCAGCCAAACACAAAACCCTTGTTGCCTCCCTCCAGTGTCTGATGTCCACACCAGGTGGGGCGGGGCTAAGCGGTTGGCTCCACCCACCGAGGAGTTCACAGGCTTGGAGGCGGGAAAAGTGACAGAACAGTTGAGGAGTTTGAAGGGAGTAAACACTTGGGTGTCTGGGTTTGTGGCCCAGGCACTGACAGCAAGGTTGGCAGACGGTGGTGGCCGTCTACAGGAGTGGTGGAGTGACGCGGAACCGTAGGACCGGGGTCGGGCGACGGCCCGCCGGTACCGACCGGGGAGCGAAGTGAAGCCAACACACACAGGCAGGGCCATCGGACACAGACCAGGCTTGGAGCCGCCGACAATAGTCAGATCCAAATGTGACTGGAACCCCAGGGGTTTCACAACAGCAAAAGTCCTGATTGAAGGCAACCGCCCACACCGTGAGGGTATACAGCTACCGCCTAAGGCTAGGGACCCAAGGGCCAGCGCCTGCGGGCAAACGGGCTCCTCCGGTACCCATTCACCGGAAAGCGGACTACCGTTGGGAATCCATAGTAGTCAGAAGAACATCAAGGTGCAGGGAAAGACAGCCGCCATCACCTGTCCGGGGAGAGACACTGCAGCCGGCTGCGGGACCCGTCCATCCAGCCGTTTGGTTTACCGAGGACTTTGTACCTTTCTTGCTGAGTGAGTACACCCGTGCCATCCGGCACCGCGCCGTGCTGTCCCTACAACCCTGCACCTTACCGACCCTGCCTCCCCGTCTCACCATCGGGCCCCGGGACCACCGACCCCTACCCACGGAGGGGGAAAACAACATCGCAGCTGCTCCCCACCATCACTCCCGGGATCCCCGTAACCAGCAGCGTTGGTGCCCATCTTCACCACAACCCGTGGGTGGCAACACGGACTAAAACCCCCAAACCAATCACCCCTTTCACTCACGGGCGAGGAGCGCCGCTCGAATTCCCGGATCTGGCCCACCTCTCGAGCCACCGAGCAGCCGCAGCAGCGCAGGACCCGAGCGAGAGCGCAGCAGCGACGGCGTCCTCCCCGCCCGCGACAAGGAACATCTCCTTACCTGCGTCCCGCCTGCAATGCGGAAGGAAGGAGGTGGGCGGGATGTTTACGTCCCGCTCATCTCCGCCCCTCCGCTTCTATTGACCGCCTGCCGTGTGACGTCACTGTGAAGAGCATTACCCGCCCCCTTACGAAGGGGCGGGTCGCCGGCCAGAGCAACGTCGCAGGGCAGGTAAGGGCGTGTGAAGCTGCCGTAGCGATAATGTTCGCTGCGGCAGCTATCACAAGAGATCGCATCTACGACGGGGGCGGGGACTATCGCGCTCGGCGTCGCTACAATCGGCTAGCGATGTCGCAGCGTGCAAAGTACCCCTAAGTCTGGATCACAACACCTCTCCAGCCCAGTATAGATAAACTATAGCTGGCATTAATAAAATAGTCCATCCAGCAAAAAAATAGGAGGAAAGTAAATGTGATTTGCTCCCCCATAGCACGTCATCAAGGAGACTAACAAGCAGCCCAACAGAGATTAACTCTTGCTAGCGTGCCTAAACCTGTGGATTGACACCCGAGCCTCCCTGCGCTGATCACAGACCTTAGAGAAGTTATCAGACTGAGTGCCAGAATCTATAGTTTCCACAGATCCTGACGCCGCCGTGACAGTTGGCGATGCCTGCAAAAATCTCCTTGTGACAGCAAGGAAATCAAGTATTTGATTACAAGGTCGTGTTATATTATATGATAGCAGATGTATGATATATATGATATGATGTATTCCATTGTTTATTTTAGAGAAGAGCCACAAGTTCATCTCTTTGTTTAAATTGAAAATAAGAGAAGCTCAGAAATGTTACGTGTTAAAGCTGGGTGCAAAGGATACTAAAGGCCCCGTTACACGCAACGACATCGTTAACGAGATGTCTTTGGCGTCACGGAATTAGTGACGCACATCCGTCCTCGTTAGCGACTTCGTTGCGTGTGGCACGTACGAACGACAGCTAACAATCAAAAATACTCACCTTATCGTTGATCGTTGACACGTCGTTCAAATCCCAAATATCGTTGATGGTGCTGGACGCAGGTTGTTGTTCGTTCCTGAGGCAGCACACATTGCTACATGTGACATCCCAGGAACGATGGACAACACAGTAGCTGCGTCCTCCGGCAACGAGGTGGGCGTCACTTTCCTGCGGCTGCTCTCCACCCCTCCGCTTCAATTGGACGGGTGCCGTGCAACGTCGCTGTGATGCCCCACAAACCGCCCCCTTAGAAAAGAGGCAGTTCGCCGGCCACAACAACGTCGTTAGGCAGGTAAGTACGTGTGATGGGGCCTAGAGATATTGTGCGCCACGGGCAGCAATTTGCCCGTGACGCACAAACGACGGGGGCGGGTGCTTTCACGAGCGTATAAAGCCCCCTTAACACTCAACCAATGGTATATATATATATATATATATATATATATAAATATATATTCTACTATTCATATGTGAGGCCGTATGGCACATTTTATAAAAATATTTTAGTGTAGGACTGCCTCAAATGAGATTTGCCGTGACGTGGCGAGGTAGCTCAAGAAATTGCAATTTTTTGCCAAAAATCTCAAAATTTTTATAATAAGTACAGTTTGGAATTTTTAGTGCTGAAGTGCACATTTAGTGCTGGCTTTTTGTTTTTTCTTCATTGAATTGGTCGGTGGCTGACCCCCACCTTGCTATGCACCCCAATTTGGGATGTATTCCATCTGTCTGGATTTTGGCGGTTGGTGACTGTTCACATTGAGTCATCAGGCCTTGTCCACAGGCTATTTACTTCATGCAGCATTTGCTTGGACCTGTCCCGCCCACAGCCATGACTCAGTCATGGGTACGGGATTGAAATAGACCAGGTGAATGCTGCTAAGAGCAGTTCTACTATTCATATGTGAGGCCGTATGGCACCTTTTATAAAAATATTTTAGTGTAGGACTGCCTCAAATGAGATTTGCCGTGACGTGGCGAGGTAGCTCAAGAAATTGCAATTTTTTGCCAAAAATCTCAAAATTTTCATAAGTACAGTTTGGAATTTTTAGTGCTGAAGTGCACATTTAGTGCTGGCTTTTTGTTTTTTCTTCATATATATATATATATATATATATATATATATTGTGAGGTAGCGTGGTCGGCTGCGCGGCAGAAGACACGGGATCCAGGCACCAATGGTCACAGCACACGGTTTATTGCACAAACCAAAAGTCCAAAACAGCACACATGTCTTTCTCTGGCAGAAACTCAGGGAGTTGTGTTCACTCCCTCACACTAGGGACCCACGCCCATGTTCCTGTTTCCTTTTAACCCTCCTTTCAGCCTGCAGGGAAACAGCATTAACCCTGGAGTGGAGTTGCTTTCTATACATGGAGGGAGCACAACCGGGGCGAGACGTACCGGCCGTCATAGACCACCCCGGTCACAGTCTCACAATATATATATATATATATATATATATATATATATATATATATATATATATATATATATATATATATATATATATATATATATATGTGTGTGTGTGTCAATACCAGCACTATGTAAGAGATAAGCTGAGCCAATTAGGATGCCACAATGTCTAAGAAATGCCTATATAACTGTGACGATGGGGTAATAAAAGCACTTGATGCATTACTGTTTCAGTGTGGCTTTCCAAGAGCTTTGGCATGCAAGTCTATTTGTCTGTTTGTAATTAGTGATGGGCGATCCCGATAAAGATTGGGGATCCCACATAGTGGGAAGCTCATGTTACAGATCGGGTCCAGGGGCTGTATAATAACCAGCACATTATTAAAAAACATTGTCATTATACTTACAGGTCCCGCAACACGTCCTGCAGACTCTGTCTCCCGGCCGCTTCTGCTTGATCATTGCTGTGCCCCCAGGTTAATGGACCTTCCGTGACATCATGAACTTGTGACCAGTCAGGTGTGAATGTTGTATTATATCATTGGTTACAGACTGGTCACATAACTATGACGTCATCAAAGGTCCTGCTGTTAACTGGAGTGTCGCATTGCTAGTTTTACCTGACTGGCGATCAAAATACAGCGAGAGCCCATGCATTTTTTTAAATAATTAAAAAAAAACAAAAAAAAAATTAAAGTCTTCCCTATATTTTGATTGCCCGCCAAGGTAATGCAAGGCAGATGGGGGTGGTAGCCCCCAGCCATCTGCTTTATCTGCGCTGAGAATCAAAAATACTGCGGAGCGATATGCCATTTTTTTTAATGATTTGTTTATTTTTACAGTACTGTGATGTCAAGCAATCACAGACCCGGCACAGAGAATGGGCGTCTGTGATTGTCTGTTGGAGTAACCTGAAAAGAGAAAACTTAAGAATAATAAAGACAAAAATCAGAAAACTAAAAATTTTGCACAATATATAGTTGTATAAAAATAAATAATTAAAAAAAATGATGTAATGCTCCGCTGTATTTTTGATTCTCAGCGCAGAAAAAGCGGATGGCTGCGGGTTGTCACCCTCATCTGCCTGGCTTTACCTTGGCTGGCAATCAAAATACAGGGAAGTCCATTAATTATTTATTTTTTAATTATTTAAAAAAATAATTAAAAAAAAATGTGTGGGCTCCCGCTGTATTTTGATCGCTTGTCAGGTAAAACTAGGCAGCTGGGGGCTGGAATTCTCGTCAGCCCGCAGCATCCCCTGGAAACGGCACATTGTGCTTTACTCGTCCGACTCGTCCAGTGACCCTGGTGGCAGTGGCATGCTGGGTAATAAAGGGGTTAATACCAGCTTTGTATTCTCAGGTGGTACTAAGCCCGAAATTCATGGTGTCACACTAAATTAGACATAGACACCATGAATTTCTAGTAAACAATAAAAAAAAACAGAGATTTTTTTTATTAATAATAAAACAAAAAATATTTAGAGACTCCATATTTATTATAAAAAAAATCCTTAGTCTGTCCACAGGGACACTCAGCTGTGCTTCATCACTGTGTACAGACAGTCTATACAAAGTGAGAAGCAGAGAGAGCCTTCTCAGCTCTGCTACATCGCTCTGTACAGAACGAGAAGCAGGCTGCAGGGTATGCACTGCATCACCCCGAAAAGCCTGATGCTGTCAGGACAGGAGTGCCTCAACTGCATGGAAATACATGCAGCTGACCCGCTCCTGTTGGGAGAGTGTGCGCTGTGATGCAATGTGACACTCCACAGTGATAACCAAAGTTCAATTAACAGCAGGACCTTTGATGACATCATAAGTCACATGACTACAGTCATGGCCAAAAGTTTTGAGAATGCTACAAATATTAATTTTTACAAAGTCTACTGATTAAGTTTTTCTAATGGCAATTTGCATATACTCCAGAATGTCATAAAGAGTGATCAGCTTAACAGCAATTACTTGCAAAGTCAATATTGGCTAAGAAAATGAACTTTAACCCCCAAGACACATTTCAACAGCATTGCATTCCTGCCTTAAAAGGAGCAGCTAACATTGTTTTAGTGATTTTTCCATTAACACAGGTGTGGGTGTTGATGAGGACTGGGCTGGCGATCAATCAGTCATGATTAAGTAAGAATTACACCACTGGAAACTTTAAAAGGAGGCTGGTGCTTGGTATCATTGTTTCTCGTCAGTTAACCATGGTTATCTCTAAAGAAACACGTGCAGCCATCATTGCTCTGCACAAAAATGGCCTAACAGGGAAGAGTATCGCAGCTACAAAAGATTGCACCTCAGTCAACAATCTATCGCATCATCAAGAACTTCAAGGAGAGAGCTTCCATTGTTGCCAAAAAGGCTCCAGGGCGCCCAAGAAGGACCAGCAAATGCCAGGACCGTATCTTAAAACTGTTTCAGCTGTGGGATTGGACTACCAGCAGTGCCGAGCTAGCTCAGCAATGGCAGCAGGCTGGTGTGAGTGCTTCTGCACGCACTGTGAGGCGGAGACTCTTTGAGCAAGGCCTGGTTTCAAGGAGGGCAGCAAAGAAGCCACTTCTCTCCAGAAAAAACATCAGGGACCGACTGATATTCTGCAAAAGGTACAGGGAGTGGACTGCTGAAGACTGGGGTAAAGTCATTTTCTCAGATGAATCCCCTTTTCGATTGTTTGGGACATCTGGAAAACAGCTTATTAGGAGAAGAAGAGGTGAGCGCTACCACCAGTCTTGTCTCATGCCAACTGTTAAGCATCCTGAAACGATTCATTTGTGGGGTTGCTTCTCAGCCAAGGGAATCGGCTCACTCACAGTCTTGCCTAAAAACACAGCCATGAATAAAGAATGGTACCAGAATGTCCTCCAAGAGCAACTTCTCCCAACTGTCCAAGAGCAGTTTGGCGCCCAACAATGCCTTTCCAGCATGATGGAGCACCTTGCCATAAAGCAAAGGTGATCACTAAATGGCTCATGGAACAAAACATAGAGATTTTGGGTCCATGGCCTGGAAACTCCCCAGATCTTAATCCCATTGAGAACTTGTGGGCAATCATCAAGAGACGGGTGGACAAACAAAAACCAACAAATTCTGGCAAAATGCAAGCATTGCTTATGCAAGAATGGACAGCTATCAGTCAGGATTTGGTCCAGAAGTTGATTGAGAGCATGCCAGGTGAGAATTGCAGAGGTCCTGAAGAAGAAGGGTCAACACTGCAAATATTGACTTGCTGCATTAACTCATTCTGTCAATATAACCTTTTGGAACTCATAATATGATTGCAATTATATTTCTGTATGTGATGTAAACATCAGACAAACACAATTAAAAACCAGAGGGCAACAGATCATGTGAAAAAATAATTTTGGTGTCATTCTCAAAACTTTTGGCCATGACTGTAGTCTGTAACCAATGAGGTAATACAACATTCACACCTGACTGGTCACATGGCCATGATGTCACGGAAGGTCCTTTAACCTGGGGGCACAGCAATGATCAAGCAGAAGCGGTCGGGAGACAGATAGAGTAAGGGGCACTTTGCACACTGCGACATCGCAGACCAATGCTGCGATGCCGAGTGCGATAGTCCCCGCCCCCGTCACAGCAGCGATATGTGGTGATAGCTGCCGTAGCGAAAATTATCGCTACGCCAGCTTCACACACACACTGACCTGCCGTGCGACGTCCCTGTGGCCGGCGACCCGCCTCCTTGTTAAGGGGGCGGGTCATGCGGCGTCATAGCGACGTCACACGGCAGGCGGCCAATCGGAGCGGAGGGGCAGAGATGAGCAGGATGTAAACATCCTGCCCACCTCCTTCCTTCCGCATATCCTACGGAAGCCGCAGTGACGCCGGTAGGAGATGTTCCTCGCTCCTGCGGCTTCACACACAGCGATGTGTGCTGCCGCAGGAGCGAGGAACAACATCGGACCGTCGCGTCAGCGTAATTATGAATTACGCCGACGCTGCACCGATGATACGATTACGACGCTTTTGCGCTCGTTAATCGTATCATCTAGGCTTTACACACTACGACGTCGCATGCGATGCCGGATGTGCGTCATTTTCAATTTGACCCCACCGACATCGCACCTGCGATGTCGTAGTGTGCAAAGCCCGCCTAAGTATAATGACAATGTTTATTATTAACTATATTCTTTATTTTACAGCTCCCCCCGCCCCATCCCATAACTGTAAAGCCCGGATGCAAGATGGTGCTATCCTGATCTTTACAAAACGATCGGGAGAGGCTCACGATCCCGACCATCGGGGGGATTACCCATCACTATTTGTAATGTATATGTATTATGTCCATTTCACTGACCATGCTTCCAAAACCTTCCCTCCCCCATCAGCCACAGGTGTTTTTATCCTTTAATAGCGAGTTTCTTTTTGCCCATATACTGTATGTAGGTTTTAAAACACAGAGAGAAGCAGCAGTACCCAGTAGAGTAAAGGTACCTTCACACATAACGACTTACCTGCGATCCCGAAAACGATGCGACCTGATAGGGATCGCAGGTAAGTCGCTGGGAGGTCGCAGGTGAGATGTCACACAGTGAGATCTTACCAGCGATGCCGGAACAATACAGGTCGCAGTAGCGACCTGTATAACGATCTCAGCAGTCACTGTGACCCTGTCCCACAGTGTCACACACAGCGATGTGTCCTGCCCAGCAGGACATCGCCTTTGAAGAAAATGGCCTGGACCATTCTGCAACGACTAGAGATCTCACAGCAGGGGCCTGATCGCTGGTGTCACACATAACGAGATCGCTAACGGGATCGCTACTGCGTCACCAAAACTGTGACTCAGCTGCGATCTCGCTAGCGATCTCGTTATGTGTGACGGTACCTTAAGACCTAGTATAATGAGATTGCTGTGATGTGACTACTGGGCAGGCATGAAAATGGTCATTTTGATATGCAAAACATTTTTTTTTCTTTCCTAGTAGTTGCAAGCTTTGGCATGTACCGTATTTTTCGCTTTATAAGACGCACTTTTGTACCCCCAAATTTTGGGGGACAGTAGGGGGTGCGTCTTATAAGCCGAATATACGGGGGGGGTATATATATATATATATATATATGTACACTGCAGGGTCCAGGGGAGGTGGGGGCAGCAGCTCTGGAGCGCAGGGGAACGCTGTGGGCTGCAGCCTTTGATCTCCTGCTCCCGCTCATATAATATGCACAGCCGCTGTCCATCTCCAATGGTGCTGAAATCGTACGCAGTGAGGGGCTGGGGCAGCGGTGCATATTATATGAGCCTGCGCCCCCCTGTGATGGCACATGCCGCCCCCCCCCCCCCTGTGTTAGATTTGGCCCCCAGGCTGCTGCTCATTCTAAAATAAAAAAGCTTTACTTAGGCTACTTTCACACATCCGGTTTGAGCACTGCAAAAACACCGCATCCTTTGCATAAGTTTTTACATGCGGCCCGTCCATTTTTTTCCGGTTGCGGCACGCTACTGAGCATGCGCAGTGAAAAAAACTGCATGCGGCGACCAGATGCGTTTTTTCCCGCATCGCGCCGCATCCGGCGTCCATAGGCATGCATTGAAAAATGCGCCGCGGCGCGATGCGGTTTTTTTTTGCCAGAGCAAAAAACGTTGCAGCGAACGTTCTATCCGGCCGCGGCATCGGCTACATCTGCCGCATGCGGCAAAAACCGGACCGAACGCAAGCCCCTGCGGCACAATACGCCACTAATGTAAGTCTATGCAAAAAAACCCGCAACCGGCGTCAAAAAAACCGGTTGCGTTTTTTCTGCAGAACGCCGTATTGTGCCGCAGAGCAAAAACCGGATGTGTGAAAGTAGCCTTACCCCCTCCAGCGTTTCTCCCCGGTGTCCCTGCTTCCACTGTGATCAGGCAGGCAAAGATCTCAGTCTGCTGTGCCGATCACATGACCGCACTGAGAACCAGGAAGTAAGAAAGAAAGAAAGAGAAGCACGGAGGGAGACAGGAGAGAGATAAACGCTGGAGGAGGTAAGGAAAGAGTGTTTTATTTTACTATGGGCAGCAGCCTGGGGGCGATATCTAACACAGGGGGACTTGTGCGATCTATATAGGGGCCATGGGCAGCAGCCTGGGGGCGATATCTAACACAGGGGGACTTGTGCGATCTATATAGGGGCCATGGGCAGCACTATGGGGGCGATATCTAACACAGGGGGACTTGTGCGATCTATATAGGGGCCATGGGCAGCACTATGGGGGCGATATCTAACACAGGGGGACTTGTGCGATCTATAGGGGCCATGGGCAGCAGCATGGGGGCGTTATCTAACACAGGGGAACGTGTGCAATCCATAGGGGACCATAGGCAGCACAGGGGAATGTATGCAATCCATAGGGGGCCATAGGCAGCACAGGGGAACGTGTGCAATCCATAGGGGACCATAGGCAGCACAGGGGAATGTATGCAATCCATAGGGGGCCATAGGCAGCACAGGGGAACGTGTGCCATCACAAGGGGGCTATATTCAATATAAGGGGGCCATATCCAGATTAAGGGGGCTAATTTTAGAATAGGGGGCTATGAGGGACATATACCCTATATGATTTGTTAGAGGGACACTGGTATTATAAGATGGACCCCATTTAACATTAAAAAAAAAATTCTCTTTTCCTTCACCAAATTTGGGGGTGCGTCTTATAATCAGGTGCGTCTTATAAAGCGAAAAATACGGTAAGTCTTTTTGTCCGTTTCTAATAACGTACGTAGTTCCTGTGATTCAATCAGGAGCAGAGACAAAGTCTTAGGCTGTGTTCACACACTGCGTTTTTTACCTGCGTTTTTGGTCCGTTTTTGGTCCGTTTTTGCTGCAGAAATTTCTTGAGAAATTCTTGTAACCTTTCTGCAGACATTCCCCAGCAAAACCTATGGCAAAAAAAATTAGCTGTGCACACACTGCGTTTTTTTCTTAAGAAAATTCTTTCAGTAGATTTTCTTAAGAAAAAGAATGAGCATGTCACTTCTTTTCTGCAGCTAACTGCGTTTTTTGCCATAGATAATTGGCACAATAACGCAGGGAGCAACCAGCGGTAAAAACGCACCAAAAACGGACCTAAAACGGACCTAAAACGGACCTAAAACGCACCGAAAACGCGGCAAAAACGCAGGTGCGTTTTTGGTGCGTTTTTTAACACAGGTGCACTCTTAAGAAATTTCTTAAGAAATTTCTTAAGAAAAATCATTTTTCTAGTGTGAACATAGCCTTATACGTCCCATGCTATACGTGCCCAAATCCTGTTCATGGGTACGTACCCTTAGGCTATGTTCACACTAGAAAAATGATTTTTCTTAAGAAATTTCTTAAGAAATTTCTTAAGAGTGCACCTGTGTTAAAAAACGCACCAAAAACGCACCTGCGTTTTAGGTCCGTTTTAGGTCCGTTTTAGGTCCGTTTTAGGTCCGTTTTAGGTCCGTTTTTACCGCTGGTTGCTCCCTGCGTTATTGTGCCAATTATCTATGGCAAAAAACGCAGTTAGCTGCAGAAAAGAAGTGACATGCTCATTCTTTTTCTTAAGAAAATCTACTGAAAGAATTTTCTTAAGAAAAAAACGCAGTGTGTGCACAGCTAATTTTTTTTGCCATAGGTTTTGCTGGGGAATGTCTGCAGAAAGGTTACAAGAATTTCTCAAGAAATTTCTGCAGCAAAAACGGACCCAAAACGGACCCAAAACGCAGGTAAAAAACGCAGTGTGTGAACATAGCCTTAGCGTCCTACAATGTGTTTTAATGGTTTGCCATGATATCCAGGGGCCTAATAAAATACTACAGAATTGCTCCATTAAAACATGACTCAAAGCAACAACAAAAAAACAAGCTAAATGCATAGACATCAACAACAAATATATACAGTTCTATCTTCTGGAATTAGAAGAATCCAAAATGCCGCCATCATTAGAACAGAGGCTGGTCCCTCATACATCCACCATGCATCCAGGGGGACTTTTTTTTTTTTAGACGTGTTAACTGTCAGGAGGTCGGAGCTACGCCCTGATATCATCTGTATCTGCTTCTTCCACCTGTTCTCCCTGCATCATCTGAGGTTGGGGTAGTGACGTCACCATATCACCCCAGGTGCCCGATCCATACAGAGCGGAACCACCTGTAGATCTGCTGAATAGTCAGTGACTATATGTTACGTCACCACCGGAGTCCGCTCTAGCGACTTCTGCTCCGATCGCCAGGCGACGCTGTGGATGGTGCTGGTGATGGGAGAGGAGTCGATGCCAGCGGCACCGGTGGGCGCAGGCTCCGATCATCCACTGGGCTGGGTTATCTTGGGATCTGCAGTACCACTGGCTGACTGTGGGTGGCGTGTGTCTTCCAGCTGAAGTTGCCAGCGTTCAGCTACAGCCAATGGGAAGACACCACACCTTTCTTAGTTCCCCTCCTGTCTGCTGACCTCTGCCAGAGATAGTTCTGATTTCCTGGCTCCTGATCCGTCCTATTCTGTTTTGTGATTCCTGTGTGCTGACTTCTGCGTGTTTTCTGACTACCCTTCTGCCTGCTGTTTTTGTACCTCGCTGCCCGATCCGGATTTGACCTCTGCTACATTTTCTGATTACGTCATTGCCTGCCGATTCTGTCCCTGTTCTGCTATTCCTGGTTTGACCCTGCCTGACGACTACTCTCATCGGACTGCGGCCTTCCACAGGCAGTGATCTCCAGGGCCCTGTGTAATTCCAAATCCTGTATAGGGGTTAAAAGGGTTTCAGGGTTCTGTGGGTCCTGCTTGGTGAGTGGCTTCCCTCTAGCCTGTCCATTACATACCATCTGAGTCTGTTGATCCAGGCAGGTGTTACACTATAGTGGGGGGCCTGGCACTGCACTGTGTATGGTGGGGGGTATTCTGTGGGGGGAGGGGCACTGCAGTGTGTTGGGGGAGGAGTACTGTGCTGTGTATAGGGGGTGCTCTGTGTGGTCAGAGGCACGGCAATGTGTGGGGGCATTGCACTGTGTATGGAGGAGTGCTCTGTGGGGGGAGGGGCACTGTACTGTGTATGGGGGAGGGGCACTACATTGTGTATGGGGTAGGGCTACTGCACTATGTATGGAGGGGTGCTCTGTGGGGGAGGAGCAATGCACTGTGTATGGTAGTGATGGGCAGTCCGACTCTTTTTGGTGATCCGGTTCCCATGACCGCTCACCAAAAAGCGCCGGCTCATTCGGATCGTTCTTGGCTCCCTATTAAATATGTGTTCACCGCAGTGGCGAAAAGAGCCGTTTAGAAAATTTACTGGCTCTCACTGGGAATCCGGCTCCTGTCAGTCACAGCAGGGAGCCGGATCTTTGTGTCGGATCACTGGCGACTGAAACATCACTAGTGTATGGGGGAGGGGCATTTCACTGTGCAGGGCCGGCGTCAGCACCCGGCAAACCCGGGCAAATGCCGGGGCCCTGGAGAGCCGGGGGGGCCCACTCGGCCTCGTCAGTTCTCCTGTCCCTTGGCCGGGGCCCACTCGCCTTTACAGTTCTGCGGTCCCCGGCCGAGTTCCGGGGACCGCAGTCCTCGGCAGCAATCTGCGGCGCCGTCACTTTAAGGCGCGCAGACATCCTCGTTTGAATTTCATCTGTGGGCGGAGCTACCGCCTTCTCAGTCCCACAGATGAAGGAGGCGAGCTTCTGTCCGGCGCTGTGTGGGCCCCCTCTCCACCGTGACCTAATCGGGTAAGTGCCCTCCCCGCCTCCCCATTATAGGCCCCGGTGAGCTGCTTCTACCCCCTGGATGTATGCCCTGGCCCCTGCCAATGCCCCCACCCGCCGATTCCGCGGGTGTGGGCCCCGCCGAGCCGCGGGTGCTGCCAGTGCCGCTGGTGCTGTCCCCGCCAAGCCGCGGGTGTGGGCCCCACAGAGCAGCAGAGTTGTGTGCATTTGTCTGAATGTAGCAGAGTTGTATGTGTTTGTCTGAATGTAGCAGAGTTGTATGTGTTTGTATGTAGCAGAGTTGTATGTGTTTGTCTGTATGTAGCAGAGTTGTATGTGTTTGTATGTAGCAGAGTTGTATGTGTTTGTCTGTATGTAGCAGAGTTGTGTTTGTCTGAATGTAGCAGAGTTGTGTGCATTTGTCTGAATGTAGCAGAGTTGTATGTGTTTGTATGTAGCAGAGTTGTATGTGTTTGTCTGTATGTAGCAGAGTTGTATGTGTTTGTCTGTATGTAGCAGAGTTGTATGTGTTTGTCTGTATGTAGCAGAGTTGTATGTGTTTGTCTGTATGTAGCAGAGTTGTATGTGTTTGTCTGTATGTAGCAGAGTTGTATGTGTTTGTTTGTATGTAGCAGAGTTGTATGTGTTTGTCTGTATGTAGCAGACTTGTATGTGTTTGTCTGTATGTAGCAGACTTGTATGTGTTTGTCTGTATGTAGCAGAGTTGTATGTGTTTGTCTGTATGTAGCAGAGTTGTATGTGTTTGTCTGTATGTAGCAGAGTTTGTGTGTGTGTTTGTCTGTATGTAGCAGAGCTGTATGTGTTTGTATGTAGCAGAGTTGTATGTGTTTGTCTGTATGTAGCAGAGTTGTGTGTGTGTGTGTCTGTCTGTATGCAGCAGACTTGTGTGTGTGTGTCTGTAAGTGTATATGACTGTATATATTTGTCTGTTTATATGTATTTTTGTGAGTTTGTCTTTAAATATGTATATGTTCGTATCGGTGTCTGTGTGTGGATGGGGCCCACTGGGACTCTTCCGCCCGGGGCCCACAAAAACCTGGAGCCGGCCCTGTCACTGTGTATGGGGGGTGTTCTGTTGGGCATCTTACTATGTGAGGGCAATATGTGTCCTGTGTTACATTGTTGGGAGGAAATGAAAAATAAAAAAGTTATAGATAATAGAATGAAGCAATGAAAATATACCTAATGGGATCAGCACTGAGGGAGTTAGTGCCACCTGCGCCAAGTAATGGGGAATCTCCACATACCTCCTCCTCCAAAGCCGCACACTGGATATGTGGCTGCTCTGTGCTGACAGGACCTGTGTGATGTCACATGGAGGGGAGGAGTCAGGGGTCACATGATCAGATTCTCAGTGTCTGCAGGACTCTGCACCCTCACAGACCCCAGACACCACAGAACAGTCATATATGCTGTGTGCTGCTCTGCAGGTGGAGTCATTTTTACCCGTCTGTATTGTTTTGTCATAGGTGACAGTTTAGGGAATTAGCTGAAAGGATCGACGTCCCCTGGAACAAATGGCGCTTCTGGCTCTCTATGGATATAGTCCGCACCATTAACGTCTGCAGTAATGGGGACATTTCTATTGTTCTCTTAGGATGGATGGAAGTTAGAGTAGAGGAAGTGAGACAGAAGGGGTAAATGAGGATTGGGGGGGCTGGGACTTGCAAGAAAAGTAGGGAGGTGAAGATAGTATTAAATGTCTACTGGCAAATGGAAGAAGTCTTGTAAACAAAATGACTCCTGTCAATCATGGATTATGATGTGGTGGGCATTACGGAAACCTGGCTGGATGAAAGCAATGGCTGGGTGACAAACGTTGAGGGATACACCACATTCAGAAAGGACAGGAAAGACAAAGAGAGGTGGAGGGGTGTGTATATTTATCAAATCTAACTGAAGACCTGTCCTCATTGATGACATTAGGGGATGCTGTAACAATGTAGAGTCAGTATGGGTAAATGTACACGGGGAGAGGAATAATGGAAAGCTGCTAATTGGAGCTTGCTACAGTACTGGCCAAAAGTATTGGCACCCCTGCAATTCTGTCAGAGAATACTCAGTTTATTCTTGAAACTGATTGCAATCACAAATTCTTTGGTATTATTAATTCATTTTTTTTATTTCAATGAAAAAACACAAAAGAGAATGAAACAAAAATCAAATCATTGATCATTTCACACAAAACTCCAAAAATGGGCCAGACAAAAGTATTGGCACCCTTAGCCTAATACTTGGTTGCACAACCTTTAGCCAAAATAACTGTGAACAACCGCTTCCGGTAACCATCAATGAGTTTCTTACAATGCTCTGCTGGAATTTTAGATCATTCTACTTTTGCAAACTGCTCCAGGTCCCTGAGATTTGAAGGGTGCCTTCTCCAAACTGGCATTCTGAGATCTCTCCACAGCTGTTCTATGGGGTTCAGGTCTGGACTCATTGCTGGCAACTTTAGTAGTCTCCAGTGCTTTTTCTCAAACCATTTTTTAGTGCTTTTTAAAGTGTGTTTTGGGTCATTGTCCTGCTGGAAGACCCCTGACCCCTGAGGGAGACCCAACTTTCTCACACTGGGCCCTACATTATGCTGCAAAATTTGTTGGTAGTCTTCAGACTTCATAATGCCCTGCACATGGTCAAGCAGTCCAGTGCCAGAGGCAGCAAAGCAACCCCAAAACATCAGGGAACCTCCGCCATGTTTGACTGTAGGGACCGTGTTCTTTTCTTTGAATGCCTCTTTTTTTTTACTGTAAACTCCATGTTGATGGCTTTTCCCAAAAAGCTCTACTTTTCTCTCATCTGACCAAAGAACATTCTTCCAAAACGTTTTCAACTTTCTCAGGAAAGTTTTGGCAAACTCCAGCCTGGCTTTTTTATGTCTCGGGGTAAGAAGTCGGGTCTTCCTGGGTATCGTACCATACAGTCCCTTTTCATTCAGACGCCGACGGATAGTACGGGTTGACACTGTGTTAGGGGCACTTTGCACACAACGACATCGCAAGCCGATGCTTGTCCCTGCCCCCGTCGCAGCAGCGAATCCTGTGATAGCAGCCGTAGCGAACATTATCGCTACGGAAGCTTCACATGGACTCACCTGCCTTGCGACGTCGATATGGCCGGCGACCCGCCTCCTTATTAAGGGGGCGGGTCGTGCAGCGTCATAGCGACGTCACACGGCATGCGGCCAATAGAAGCGGAGGGGCGGAGATGAGCGGGACGTAAACATCCCACCCACCTCTGTCAATCCGCATAGCCGGCGTGAGCTGCAGGACGCAGGTAGGAGATGTTCCTCGCTCCTGCGGCTTCACACACAGCGATGTGTGCTGCTGCAGGAACGAGGAACAACATCGTACCTGTCGCAGTCGCGTAATTATGGAATTCCCAGACACTACACCGATGATACGATTACGACGATTTTGCGCTTGTTAATCGCATCATCTAGGATTTACACACTACGATGTCGAGTGCGACGCCGGAAGTGCGTCACTTTCGACATGACCCCTCCAACATCGCACCGGCGATGTTGTAGTGTGCAAAGTGCCCCTTACTCTCGGACTGCACCATCCGCACAATCTTGTGTTGAAATCTCTCGTCAATTTTTCTTTTCCTACCACATCTAGGGAGGTTAGCCACAGTGCCATGGGCTTTAAACTTCTTGATGACACTGTGCACTGTAGACACAGGAACTTTCAGGTCTTTGGAGATGGAATTGTTGCCTTGAGACTGCTCATGCTTCCTCACAATTTGGATTCTCAAGTCTTCAGACAGTTCTTTGGTCTTCTTTCTTTTCTCCATGCTCAATGTGGTGCACACAAGGACACAGGACAGAGGTTGAGTCAACTTTAATCCCTGTTAACTGGCTGCAAGTGTGATTTAGTTATTGCCAACACCTGTTAGGTGCCACAGGTAAGTTACAGGTGCTGTTAATTACACAAATTAGAGAAGCATCACATGATTTTTCAAACAGTACCAATACTTTTGCCCACCCCCTTTTTTATGTTTGCTGTGCAATTATATCCAATTTGGCTTTATGACAATTTTTTTTCATTGAAGACAAATTAAATGAAGATAATAATACCAAAGAATTTGTGATTGCAATAATTTTCAAGAATAAACTGAGTATTTGACAGAATTGCAGGGGTGCCAATACTTTTGGCCAACACTGTATAAGCCTCCTAACATACATGAACAGGTAGAGGATGAAATGCTGCAACAAACTGAAAAGGCAGCAAATAATAATATTAATAATAATAATAATCAGGTCCTTATTAGGCGGCACGGTGGCTCAGTGGTTAGCACTGCAGCCTTGCAGCGCTGCGGTCCTGGGTTCAAATCCCACCAAGGACACTATCTGCAACGAGTTTGTATGTTCTCCCCGTGTTTGCGTGGGTTTTCTCCGGGTACTCCAGTTTCCTCCCACACTCCAAAGACATACAGATAGGGACTCTAGATTGTGAGCCCCAATGGGGACAGTGTTGCCAATGTATGTAAAGCGCTGTGGAATTAATAGCGCTATATAAATGAATAAAATTATAATTATTATTATTATTATTATTAATCCAGACATTCGGTGGGACATAGAATCTTTGGGTTGTGCTAAAATCTGTAAGTTCTTATCTACAATTCAAGACAATTATCCCTTTAACAACCCTTGAAAGGCGTTAAAAAAGAAATATAAAAAATCCCGAATTGCTGTTTCTTCTTGATTTTGCCTCACTAAAGCGGAATAGAAAAAGTTCAAAAAATATTGTGGCCAAAAATGGTATCAATAAAAACTCCAACTCATCTGTCAAAAAACAAGCCCTCACATGACTCTGTCGACAAAAAAAATGAAAAAAGCTTCAAATTACCATGATGCAAAAATGCATTTTTTATTGTGATAGTAGCCAAACCTAAGTAAAACCTGTAGAAATATGATATCGCTGTAATCATACTGACTTGAGGAATAAAAGCTTCCCTGACACTTAAACCACAAGGCGCCGCGATGAGGATTTGGAAGGATAAAAACTTGACGATAAAAAAAATGGATTTATTCATATGGCAAAAATAATGAAAATAAAATAGTTATTTGTACAGGAAAATAATGTTTGTTAGTGAAAGATAAATATATATAGTCAAAGAGTCTTGCATCTTACATAGCTTGTTCCTTGGAAGTTACAGCAATGGTAGGAAGGTTCCTCTCGTCCTTTGGAATCCTTGGTTGTACCAGTCTCAGGAGAATACTTGGAGATTCTTTGGAGATCCTCCTTCCTATCTACCTCTAGCTGTCTTAAATACTAAATTTTCTACTGACTAGCATGAAAGATATTAAGTTGCTTGTGACTATACATGGTGATCATGGTAGTTGAAGTTCAACTTTTGTCTATCCATGAGTATTACTGGAGTCTAAAACCGTTAGGCTGAGCTGATGTAACAAGACATATTTTTTGGTTACCAATACATGTTATTGGTTTCCATGGAAATATAGATCTTTTACTTAATCTACAATTTTCCTTTGACTTCCGTGGCTATTGGGTCTCCTAGCTAGGAAGTAATGCGGGCTTTACACGAGACGACCGATCGTGCGATACATCGTCGGGGTCACGGTTTTCGTGACGCACATCCGGCATCGTACACGATGTCGTCTCGTGTGACACCTCCTAGCGACGCAGTATCGCTCACAAATCGTGAGTCGTGTACTCGTCGCTAGGTTTCATAAAATTGTTTAATTAAAATGGCGCCGGTTGTTCATCGTACCCGGGGCAGCACACGTTGCTCCGTGTGACACCACGGGAACGATGAACACAGCTTACCTGCGTCCCGCGGCACCCGTCAGCTATGTGGAAGGAAGGAGGTGGGCGGGATGTTTTCATCCCGCTCATCTCCGCCCCTCCGCTTCTATTAGCCGGCGGCTGTGTGACGTCGCTGTGACGCCGAACGTCCCTCCCACTTCAGGAAGTGGACGTTCGTCGCCCACAGCGAGGTCGTTCGGAAGGTAAGTGCGTGTGACGAGAGTTAAGGCCCTGTCACACACAGAGATAAATCTGCGGCAGATCTGTGGTAGATCTGTGGCTGCAGTGAAATTGTGGACAATCAGTGCCAGGTTTGTGGCTGTGTACAAATAGAACAATATGTCCATGATTTCACTGCAACCACAGATCTGCCAAAGATTTATCTCTGTGTGTGACGGGGCCTTTAAACGAGTTTGTGCGCCATGGGCAGCGATTTGCCCGTGAAGCAAAAACGACGGGTACGATCGCTCGTGCTATTGCACAATAGATCGACTCGTGTAAAGCAGGCTTAAGTCATTAAGATGACATGTTGAATGATTTCAAGACAGATGTACCGTATTCAACCAAAGTTTCAAAATACCCATTCATACTCTGCACTGAGCTGTCTTAGAGGAAAAATCCATTATAACTTATGGTTACAATGAGGCTATGAATGAATAAAATTATTCATAAAAAGTAACTACTTACCGGTAACAGTCTCCCTGATTATGATTTGAGAAATGATCCTTACCAATACCCTAAACCAGTGATTTTTTTTTTTAATCCAATTAGTTTTTATTGAAAACACGACAGATACAAAATCATACATGGTAATTTAAGAGAACAATTGTCAACTGCCCGCACATGAGGGCTCCATACATTAATATACTCCGAGACAATCCAGTTACAATTCCTCTGCCTTACACTTTAACCACACAACAACATGGGGAGGGAGGAGAGGGGAGGAAAGATGGGGACTTCATTCAAGTAAGGGGGAACAAGAACAAAGGAGGAGGGGAAGAAGGTAGGGTTGGGGGGGAAGTGGGGGGGGGGTTAGTAGGGGTACAGGGTTAGATGCCTGCCTGCATTACCAACCCCAGTCCACCAGCCGGGGCCATCAACTCCTCCTAGATTTCTCTCATAAACTGCTGCCTCAGTCAGGGTCTCAATGCTTTAGCCCCCTGGCTAGCCGAGCCAGGGCTATAATTCCATCGGCTCTATCTCAACTAGGTGCTCTTTGCCCGGGGAATAGTTGTGTAATAGGTGTTGCATGGCTGGATGACAGCCAGGGTTCCCATATTGTAAGAATTCTAGTTTTTTGTTTTAGGGAGTGGGCAAGGCAGTATTCATATTGGCATTGTTGGTCGATCCTACTATATAACTCGGCTCCAGAGGGAGCTTCAGTGGCCTTCCACGAATGGCTCAGACACTGTCTGGCAGCTATTAGAATTTGCACAATCAGTCCCCTAAAATTCTGCGGGTACGAGTCTATGCCCAAATTCAGAACTGCCAGCCCTGGGTTGGGGTTGGTGTGCACACCTGTTATTTCACTAATGAGTCTGAAAACTGCTATCCAAAAAGGTTGGACCCTCGGACAGTGCCACCAACAGTGTCCAAGTGATCCCCTCTGGAGGCAGCCCTTCCAACAGAGCGGTGAGTAGTTGGGAATGTAATGCACCAATTTTGCCGGCGTATGGTACCAACGTAGATGCACCTTTTTCAGCTGTTCCAAATGGTTAATGCATTTTGAGGATCTTTGCACCCACTGCGTCGCAGTATGCCACGCCGAGGGGGAGGTGTTAATGCCTAAATCTGATTCCCATTTAGTCATGTATGGGAGCTTTTGCTCGTCAGAGGGGTTGTTCAACCATTTGTAGGTTAAAGAGATTCCCGGTTGCCTCATTAGTTTTTTAAACAATAGTGCCTTAACAGTGGGTAAGGTCGGGTTTGATCCCGGGGGGAATTTTGTGCTTAGAAAATGGCGAATCTGCAGGTGTTGATAAAAACACCCCTTTAGGGAGGGGTGCTCCCGAAGTATATCGTTGAAGGGCCTAATCTCTGCACCATCGTAAAAGTCTGCCAAAACTCCAAAACCCGCTGCTTCCCATCTACTCAAATTTGTATATGGAATGTGGGATTCTATTGCTCTGAGCAAAATTTCTGACAGCGGGACCTGGATCTTAGGGATCATCTCACTGCGCCATATGGCTATCGATGCTGTCATAGTAGGGAGACACAGGGTGGACCTAGTACGTTTTAGATATTCCACCTCCATCAGTTTCCTCGTCGAACCCTGGTCTGTCAGAGAGTTCTCAAGTTGAACCCACCTATGGGAGCTCTCCGTGTTCCACCATTCTTTGAGTGATTCTATAAGAGAAGCTTTATAATAGGCCATCACATTAGGCGTACCCAGACCTCCCATTCCATATGGCAGATGCATAATCTTACTAGCAACTCTAGCTCTTTTATTACCCCAAATAAACTTATTGGTCATCGACTGCAGTTTTATCAAATATCTATATGGAATTTTAAGAGGCAGACACCTAAACATATACAGCAGCTTAGGAAGGAACGTCATCTTAAAGGATTGAATTCTCGCCATCCAAGATAGCGACAACTTCTCATACCTGCCTAGAGCCTGACCCAAGTTTTTGAGTAGGTGATCGAGATTGGATCTGATGAGGGAATGGGTTGGTGTCAAACGGATACCTAGATAAGGGATACTGTCTTCGCACCACTGGAAAGGAAAGGCTGCCTCCAAAATCCTTCTGGACCTTGCGGGTACATTAAATGGTAGTACTAAGGACTTAGTGGCATTCAATTTGTAATAAGACACCTCAGAAAAGGTCGACAGGGTGGACATCACTGCTGGAAAGGAATATTCAAGGTTAGTACATGATATTATTACATCATCCGCATATAGACCCAATTTATGTTCATGCTCCCCTACCCTTATACCAGTTATGTTCGGGCTCACCCTAATTGCCTCCGCCAGAGGTTCCACCACCAGAGCAAAAACAATAGGGGACAGCGGGCACCCCTGGCGGGTGCCATTGGTTATAGAAAATTTTAATGAGCGAAAACCCGAGGCTAGAACTGAAGCATTTGGGTGAGAGTACAAGGCCAAAACAGATGACTTAATTCTTCCTTCAAAACCAAATTTCATAAGCACTCTTTCCAGATATCCCCAGTGCACCCTATCAAAGGCCTTTTCGGCGTCGAGTGACAAGAATACACCAGGGACACCCGACTTCTCCATCACCCCAATTAAATCCAGCATCCGCCTGGTGCCATCTTTGGATTGCCTGCCCGCCACAAAACCCACCTGATCTGGGGCTACCAAGGAGGGGATTATTTTATGGAGTCTGGTGGCTACCATTTTTGAGTAAATTTTTAAATCACAGTTGAGCAATGAAATTGGTCTGAAATTCCCAGGGGTATCTGCCGTTTTCCCCGGTTTGGGTAGTGTAGTGATAACTGCTTCTAGGTTCTCTGAGGAAATAGTCCCGGCCATTTGCCACAAATTAAAGGTCTTTAGTAAAAAAGGGGCTAGAATAGAGGCAAATTGCTGATAATATTCATAGGGAAGCCCATCCGGGCCTGGGGCTGAGTTTCGTTTAGAAGCTCTAATGGTGTCCAAAATTTCCTGTATAGTAAAGGGAAGATTTAAAGATTCTAATTGCCGGTCTGAGACCCGAGGCAATTCCAGACCGTCCAAAAACTCCTGAATTTTTTCCGGTGTTGGCTGAGGGGTTTGCGGGTCATCCCTTAAATTGTACAGGGCAGCATAATACTTGGCAAAGGCGTCTGCTATCCCATTAGGGTGCCTCATAAGTGATCCGTCGGGGCCCTTCAAAAATTCAATTTTAGATTTAATTTCCCGTTTTTTTGTTCTTCTAGCTAGTAAGGTGCTGGCTCTATCCCCCATCGCATAAAAAGTTGATTTACTCTTTTTAAGATTATGTTCATATCTATACAACAGGAGGGATCGCAGTTGAAACCTGCAAGTAAGAATTTCCTTGGACAGTGTAGACGACGGGGAGGCCTTGTTAATAGTTTCTAAGTGTTGAATATGGGCTATAATTTCTTTAATTTCTGCTTCTCTTTGCTTTTTCAAGAATGATGCAGTTTTTAAAAACTGCCCTCTAATAACTGATTTGTGTGCAGCCCATAAGGTCTCGTCAGAGACCTCCCCATTGTCATTATGTCCAAAGTATTCCAACAGGCCTGCCACAACCTCCTCCTGAACGTTCTTTTGGTTCAGTAAACTAGTATTAAGTCTCCACTGAGGCACCATAAATCCACTAGTAGAGTCCTGTACAACCAAAGTTATCGGAGCATGATCCGACCATGTTATCAGACCCACTTCAGCACCCGTACACTTGTGAACAGTCTTACTATCCGTCAGGAAGAAGTCGATCCTGCTGTACGACCGATGCCTTGGTGAAAAGAAAGTATAGTCCCTTTCCGATGCATGAAGGTATCTCCATATGTCATGTAGATGAAACTCCGCGACCAACTGTTTCAGTTCCTTTCCTGACTTAGCGGACCCCGCCGAGCAGTCCATAGATCGGAAAACTGGAGTGTTAAAGTCACCGCAGATTATCTCTGCGGTGCTCCTAAACATCTGGAAAAATTTCCGGGCAAATGTTAGTTGAGATGAGTTTGGAGCGTAAATCGATGCCAAGGTATACAAAAGCCCATTCAGGAGGCACTTTAGAATAATATATCTCCCGTCTGCACCATAGGTTACATGAATCATTTTGAAAGCCACAGAGTTTTTAATCAGGATAGCCACTCCTCCTTTTTTTTTTTTTAGAGTCATTTGCAAAGAACATATGTGGAAATCTTGGATGTAGTAGCCTTTTATTGTCATCAGTAAGAAGGTGAGTTTCTTGAATACATGCTATATCACATTTGGATGCTATAACTTCTCTCCACAGCATGGATCTTTTTGCAGGAGAATTGAGACCCTTCACATTGAGAGACAGAAACTTAATACTCATGGTGGATCCCAGAAAGGACGATGTTTCCAGGCAGGCCGACTGAGAGGCATAGGGCAGGCAGAGGCAGGCAAGGAGGACCAGATAGGGACGGTGCACGGGTGGAGGGAAAAAACAACAAAAACAAAAAAACTTGAATACTTCAGCTTCATCCTTACCGGACAGCTGGGAAGTACTTGCTCGCCATAGGCGAGAACAACAGAGGGCTTAAGTGACATCACAGGTCACATGAGAGCTACACACGCCTGCGGCTGGCGAGACTCCCACTCAGGATTGATCTTTTTCTTCTGAGCATCCCCCTGCTCCCGGCGTGAGTCTGAGTGCATTGTAAGGGGTAATCCCCAGGACTCAAGTAGTTTGCTCAGTTGAGGAGGGGACTGGCATACATGTGTTTTAGAATCCCTGAAGATAATCAGTTTCACCGGGAATCCCCATTTATAGTGTATGTCATGCTCCCTCAGGATTCTGGAGAACTGGGAAAATTCTCTTCTTTTTGCCAGAGTTGCAGCAGACAGGTCCGGGAACACCTTTAAATCATTAAATTCATCTGGGAGGATAGGGTTATCCCTCAGTATCTGGAGCACTGCTTCCTTTGTTTTATAAAAATGCAGTCGTGCCAGCGTGTCCCTGGGCAGAGTGGGGTCGATACCTTTAGGTTTAGGGATTCTATGTATTCTATCCACTATGAGATCTCTTTCTGTGTGTTCTGGGAGCAGTAGTTGGAGAAACTTGTGAAAGAAATCTGGCAGCTCTTTATCAGCTACTGACACAGGAATGCCGCTAATTTTAAAGGGAACCTGTCATCAGAAATTTCGCCCAAAAGCTAAAAGATTCCCCCTCTGCAGCTCCTGGGCTGCATTCTAGGAAGGTCCCTGTTATTATTGTGCCCCATGTGAGACCAAAATAAAGCCTTTATAAAGTTCTACCTTTTTGTATGCAGCTTCTGTAAATCTGTCACGGGGGCGGGCTCTCTGCCGTCCGTTATTCTGCCTCCTGGTCCTGTATGCCGCCCCCATCGCTCCTTTCCATATCTGATGCACCGCCCACTGCTCCAGCCATCCCCGCGCATGCCCAGTGCCAGTCTCACAGGACTGAGCAGTGTGACCGCTGGTGACGTGTGCGCAGGCAAGTGATTATGGGCAGGGCTGTGATTGTTATCAGCAAGTACCCGGCCATAATCTCGTGAGCGCGCAAACCTCTCCAGCATTCACACTGAGCTCAGTGTAGATGCTAGACTGTATGGGCTGTAGTGATGGGTAGTTCGTGAGTGAGTAGTTCAAAATGAACTAATCTTCAGAGTGAACTAGTTCATCTAGTTCACCATCCTGACAGAGATTAGTTCATTATGAACTAGAGTGGGAGGAGACAGAGTGATCCTCATACAGCTCCAGGAGATCCTGCTCTCACACTTGAAGGTAGTAAAACACTAGCACACATCAAATACAAATATAATAGTAATAATAATATTAATAAAAACTGAAATTGCACAGTAGACAGACACAGCTCATGTGTGTATGAGAGAGAGTTTTTCGGTGTGTGGTTTATGCCCCTCGCCTGTCTGTGTGATAAGATCAGCCTCCTGTAGAGGATCAGCCTCCTGTAGTCTAGAAGATCAGTCTTGCTAAAAACTTTAGCACTGGCTCCTGTTCTGTTCTCAAAATGGTGAATGCTGAACTGCTCCTCAGCTCCCTCATACACATTCATTATGGGTCAGTACTCTACACTCTACACAGGGGGCGCTGCTGGGCTCAGTGAGATGCATCAGATTGAACTAGACCAGTCATGGCGAACCTTTTACAGGCCGAGTGCCCAAACTGTAGTTCTAAACCCATTTTTTTTTCCGAAGTGCCAACCAATCCTATTATATAAAGAATTGATTTTAACCTTACCTTTGCAGTCTTCTCTTCTCTCCAGCAGGGGGCATCACGCTCATGCATGCTTACCACACATGGAAGCTGAGCCCCTGCCCTTTCCAGACACAGCAGTTGGATTGATCTTTCTGGAAATAAAATTGCAGCATACTAGACAGAGATTTTAGCCTGGAATGCAATCAGAGGTCACCTTGTAATCCACATCTACATTTCAATGTCTGAACATCTTGAAATCCCATAAAGACGTACGAGTTGCCCCCCTCCCCTTTCATTGTGTAGTTATGACCCCTTCCTGGCCACTTCCTGGTAAACATGTCCCCCATCCTGATATATATTTCCTACATTCTGGTATATTTGTCCACATCATGGCCCCATCCTGGTAAATGTACCCCATCCTGGTAAATGTACCCCATTCCTGGTAAATGTACCCCATCCTGGTAAATGTACCCCATCATTGTAAATGTATCCCATCCTGGCATGTTCCCCCATGCTGTTAAATGACCCCATCCTGGTAAATGTACCTCATCCAGGCATGTTCCCTTATCCAGGTAAATGTACCCCATCCTGATAAATGTCACCCTTCCTGATAAATGTTCCCCATCCTGGCATTTTTCCTCATCCTGGCATGTTCATGTACCCCCATCCTGGCATGTTTCCCCCCATTCTGGTAAATGTATCCCCCTTACTGGTAAATGTATCCCCCATACTGGTAAATGTACCCCTTCCTGGCATGTTTACCTTCCTGCTAAATGTACCCCATCCTGGCATGATTTCCCCCATCCTTGCAGTCATGTTTACCCCCATCCTTGCAGCCATGTTTCCCCCATCTTTGCAGCCATGTTTCCCCCATCTTTGCAGCCATGTTTCCCCCATCTTTGCAGCCATGTATCCCCCATCTTTGCAGCCATGTATCCCCCATCTTTGCAGCCATGTATCCCCCATCTTTGCAGCCATGTATCCCCCATCTTTGCAGCCATGTATCCCCCATCTTTGCACGTTTCTCTCCATCTTTGCAGCCATGTTTTCCCCGTGCTCAGTTTTCCCCGTGCTCAGTTTTCCCCGTGCTCAGTGTTCCCCGTGCTCAGTGTTCCCCGTGCTCAGTGTTCCCCGTGCTCAGTGTTCCCCGTGCTCTGTTTGTATATGCCCCATGCTCCCATGTTCCCCCCGTGCTAGCTCTGTTTCCCGTGCTCCCATGTTTGCCCTGTGCTCCCCATGTTTCCCCCATGCTGGCTCTGTCCCCCGTGCTTCCCATGTTTCCCCGTGCTGGCTCTGTCCCCGTGCGCTCCATGTTTCCCCTGTGCTGGCTCTGTCCCCAGTGCGCTGCATGTTTCCCCCGTGCTGGCTCTGTCCCCAGTGCGCTGCATGTTTCCCCCGTGCTGGCTCTGTCCCCGTGCGCTGCATGTTTCCCCCGTGCTGGCTCTGTCCCCGTGCGCTGCATGTTTCCCCCGTGCTGGCTCTGTCCCCGTGCGCTGCATGTTTCCCCCGTGCTGGCTCTGTCCCCGTGCGCTGCATGTTTCCCCCATGCTGGCTCTGTCCCCGTGCGCTGCATGTTTCCCCCGTGCTGGCTCTGTCCCCGTGCGCTCCATGTGTCCCCCGTGCGCTCCATGTGTCCCCCGTGCGCTGCATGTTTCCCCCGTGCTGGCTCTGTCCCCATGCGCTCCATGTGTCCCCCGTGCGCTCCATGTGTCCCCCGTGCGCTGCATGTTTCCCCTGTGCTGGCTCTGTCCCCAGTGCGCTGCATGTTTCCCCCGTGCTGGCTCTGTCCCCGTGCGCTGCATGTTTCCCCTGTGCTGGCTCTGTCCCCAGTGCGCTGTATGTTTCCCCCGTGCTGGCTCTGTCCCCGTGCGCTGCATGTTTCCCCTGTGCTGGCTCTGTCCCCGTGCGCTGCATGTTTCCCCCGTGCTGGCTCTGTCCCCGTGCGCTGCATGTTTCCCCCGTGCTGGCTCTGTCCCCGTGCGCTGCATGTTTCCCCTGTGCTGGCTCTGTCCCCGTGCGCTGCATGTTTCCCCCGTGCAGGCTCTGTCCCCATGCGCTCCATGTGTCACCCGTGCGCTGCATGTTTCCCCCGTGCAGGCTCTGTCCCCGTGCGCTGCATGTGTCACCCGTGCGCTGCATGTTTCCCCCGTGTTGGCTCTGTCCCCGTGCGCTGCATGTTTCCCCCGTGTTGGCTCTGTCCCCGTGCGCTGCATGTTTCCCCCGTGCAGGCTCTGTCCCCGTGCGCTCCATGTGTCACCTGTGCGCTGCATGTTTCCCCCGTGCAGGCTCTGTCCCCGTGCGCTCCATGTGTCACCTGTGCGCTGCATGTTTCCCCTGTGCAGGCTCTGTCCCCGTGCGCTCCATGTGTCCCCCGTGCGCTGCATGTTTCCCCCGTGCAGGCTCTGTCCACCCCACATCTTGGCACAGCCGCACAGAGGCTAAAAAATAAAAAAAAAAACTCACCTTCTGGCCCCCACTCCTCCACTGCTGCGTCCTCAGTCACTTCAGTTCCCGCGCGGCCACAAGACACCGGCGCCGCCTACTGACACTCCTCCGTCTCCTAGGCAACAGGCCTGCAGCCCAGGAGAGGAGGCGTGTCAGAGCGAGGAGAAATGTCTCCTCTGCTAAACACCAGTTTGAGCTGCTGGCGCGACCACACCAGCAGATCAAACTGGCGCAGTGTGGCGACAGCGCGTGCCAGCACAAACGGCTCTGCGTGCCCTGTCTGGCACGCGTGCCATAGGTTCGCCATCACTGAACTAGACTGTCCTGAGTCATTCTCAGTAGAACATTTAGTTCAGCAGCTCATATAGTTCATTTAGTTCACAGGTCACATGATGCATTTCCTGTCAGCTCATAGGACAGGGTGGAGAGAAATACTGAACTAAACAGCAGTGTGAGGAGACAGAGAGTGATTCCTCTACAGCTCCATGAGGCTCCTGCTCTCACACTGGCTCGTTATAGCCCCTGATGCTGGAAAAGGAGGTAGTAACACTATACCACACATCAAATACAAATATAATAGTAATAATAATATTAATAAAAACTGAAATTGCACAGTAGACAGACACAGCTCATGTGTGTATGAGAGAGAAAGTTTGTGTGTGTGGTTCATGCCCCTCTCCCATCTGTGTGATAGGATCACCCTCCTGTAGAGGATCACCCTCCTGTAGCCTAGATCAGTCTTGCTAAAATCTTTACCACTGGCTCCTGTTCTGTTCTCAAAATGGTGGCTGCTGAACTGCTTCTCAGCTCCCTCATACACATTCATTATGAGTCAGTACTCTACACTACCACAGGGGGCGCTGCTGGGCTCAGTGAGATGCATCAGACTGAACTAGGCTGTCCTGATTCATTCTCAGTAGAACATTCAGTTCAGCAGCTCATATAGTTCATTTAGTTCACAGGTCACATGATGCATTTCCTGTCAGCTCATAGGACAGGGTGGAGAGAAATACTGAACTAGATGAACTAAATGAGCTAATCTTTTGAACTAATCTTTTCAGTGAACTAGTTCATGGTGAACTAATCACCAAAATGAACTAGATTTCCCATCACTAATGGGCTGCTTCCAGGGATGACGTCCCTTTGTCATGTGATAGGGGCGTGTTCGAAATACTATCACATGACAAAGGGACGTCATCCCTGGAAGCAGCCCATACAGTCTAGCATCTACACTGAGCTCAGTGTGAATGCTGGAGAGGTTTGCGCGCTCAAGAGATTATGGCCGGGTACTTGCTGATAACAGTCACAGTCCCGTCCATAATCACTTGCCTGCGCACACGTCACCAGCGGTCACACTGCTCAGTCCTGTGAGACTGGCACTGGGCATGCGCGGGGATGGCTGGAGCAGTGGGCGGTGCATCAGATATGGAAAGGAGCGATGGGGGCGGCATACAGGACCAGGAGGCAGAATAACGGACGGCAGAGAGCCCGCCCCCGTGACAGATTTACAGAAGCTGCATACAAAAAGGTAGAACTTTATAAAGGCTTTATTTTGGTCTCACATGGGGCACAATAATAACAGGGACCTTCCTAGAATGCAGCCCAGGAGCTGCAGAGGGGGAATCTTTTAGCTTTTGGGCGAAATTTCTGATGACAGGTTCCCTTTAAGATTGTTCCTTCTGGATCTGTCTTCCAGATCCCCAAGCTTGTTTTTCAGTATTCCCACCTCCTCCTCTAGTGCTGTGTTAGCATCAATCAGATCATTGTGTGACTGAGCAAGTTCGGCCATTTTAGACTCCACATGGTCTGTACGGTCCCCCAGTGATTTGATTTCCTCCTTAACTTCTTTAATCATGTTCTTAAGATCCCTGAAATCCTCCTGCAGTGATGACTTCAGAGAACTGAGCATGGCTTGCAGCCTTTCCTCTGTGAGAGGAGTGCCTGTGACACTGCTTCCCAACCCTGTCTCTTCCTGGTGTAAGGGAGACACTGCAGCAGCAGACATCTTCTGAGGAGAGGGGGATCCCCTATCCCTGGGATAAAAGTCAGTAAGCTTGGCTGGGGGGCCAGATTTCCGGGGTCTACCCTTTGGCGTACTGTGCAGGGGGGATTACTCACTGTTTCAGAGGAGAGTTCTCAGCGATTTGAAGCAGCTTTGAGCCAGTTTGTACAGCCACAGCACAGAGCTTCCCTCTTAAGCAGCCATTGCCTTCAGCATGCAGGCCACACCCCCTACCCTAAACCAGTGATGGCGAACCTATGGCACGCGTGCCACCAGGGGCACGCAGAGCCCATTCTGCTGGCACGCGTGCTGTGTCCTCATCCTGCCGCTTTGATCTGCTGGTGCAGTCGCGCCGGCAGATCAAAGCTGTGTTGGAGCAGAGGAGATATTTCTCCTTGCTCTGACACTCCTCCTCCCCCAGGCTGCAGGTTTCTTGCCTAGGAGACGGAGGAGCGTCAGTGAGCGGCGCCGGCGTAATGAGGTCTTCTGGCCGCGGAGCGTGTGCTGGGAGGTGAGTTGTATGTTGTATTTTTGTTTTTTTTATAACTCGTGTGCGGCTGTGCCAAGGTGTGGATGGGGGCCCAGTGCCAGCGCCAGCATGGGTTGGGGGAGATCACATATGCCAGCATGGGGTGGGGGGAACACATATGCACGCATGGGATGGGGGAGGGAGAACACATATGCCAGCATGGGGTGGGGGAGAATGCACATGCCAGCATGGGGGGGGAGAACACACATGCCAGCAAGAGGGGGGGAGAACACACATGCCAGCATGGGGGGGGAACACACATGCCAGCATGGGGTGGGGGAGAAACACACATGCCAGCATGGGGGGGGGGGCACACATACCAGCATGGGGGGGGAAACATGCATGCCAGCATGAGGGGGGGACATGCATGCCAGCATGGGGGGGGACATACATGTCAGCATGGGGGGGAAACATACATGCCAGGATGGGGAACAATGCATGCCAGGATAGGGAAAATATACATGCCAGGATGGGGAAAACATACATGCCAAGATGGAGGAAATTTGCATGGCAGAATGGGGAAAATATACATGCCAAGATGGAGGAAACATATATGCCAGGATGGAGGAAACATGCATGCCAGGATGGGGAAAACATGCATGCCAGGATGGGGAAAACATGCATGCCAGGATGGAGGAAACATGCATGGCAGAATCAGGGTGGATTGATTTAAATCACGCCGATTTAAATCATGATTTAAATCACGATTTAAATCAAAAGATTTTTTTCTATTTAAATCGGATCGATTTAAATCATGATTTTAATCATGATTTAAATCACTGATTTAAATCAAAAGGTTTTTTTTAATATAAATCACGATTAAAATGAGAAGTGAGAGCAGTGTGCATGTGCGCCCATAGTTACACGGACGAAACTAGGGGCAACGATCTAACGCCAGGGTGAGGGGGGGACCCCAAAGTAAGTAAAAATCTTTTTTGTTTTACTATATGGCAATAGGTAGGTGTTTAAAAGCAGCATGTCTTAATTGTATAAACTATTAATAGCCTCCACATTTTGTTCATACTGCCCCTTTAATTCCACACTTCTAGCTTGGTTTCAGTTTTGGTTTAGTTTCTTTTTCCCTGCATTCAGTTGACATGCCCAAACTTGTTGGATAGTCAGCAGTACTTGGCTCAGGCTGTAGTAACATCAGCAGTGCTTGGCTCAGGCTGTAGTAACAATCAAACTTCATAAGTGATCTGTGTAAGCCTGCCATGGCAGCAGGTCGTAAGAGAGACCCTATTTGGGTTCATTTTGTTGAGATGCCAGCAGCAGATCTTGGAAAGAAAGGTGCAAGAGCAAAGTGCAAATACTGTCAAAAGGATATCCAAGGACTTGTTTGCCGTTTGAAATCACATTATGAAAACTGCAACCAGAAGGGAAATGAAGATGTTGATAGTGATACAACTAATGTCAATGAACCCCCACAGCTTCTTATGCACCAGGAGCCTAGTACTAGTGGTAAGCTACTCAGCTACTGACTGCATCGGCTTCATCCGCAGGAGTAGAGAGATTGTTTTCTTCATTTGGTTTTGTGCACACAACAGTCCAAAACCGCTTAGGAACTGCTAAAGCAGGACAACTGGTTTTCCTATTAAAAGTCCTAAATAAACAGTAGGCTTAAAGGACTGATGTATTCACTGAAGATGTTTGCTTACTTCAAACGTTAGAGATAGGCTATTGTTAAAAAGTACTTACTCTCTGTAGTTCAATTCTGAGTGTTTAATAGTGCAAATAAAAATTATTAGGTTTCATAATCAACTGTTTTAATATTTTTATTTGTGTAAAACAATTAGATTTGCAAAAAGACAAAGTTTTGCTTGTGTACAACTTGATTAAAAAATCTGATTTAAATCAAATGATTTAAATCAAAAAAATCTGATTTAAATCAAAAAAATCTGATTTTTTTGATTTTTTTAAAAAAATCAAGATTTTTATCCACCCTGGGCAGAATGTTGAAACATACATGCCAAGATGGAGGAAACATGCATGGCAGGATGGGGAAAACATGCATGCCAGGATGGGGAAATATGCATGCCAGGATGGAGGAAACATGCATGCCAGGATGGAGGAAACATGCATGGCGGGATGGGGAAAACATACATGCCAGGATGGGGAAACATGCATGCCAGGATGGAGGAAACATACATGCCAGGATGGAGGAAACATGCATGCCAGGATGGGGAAACATGCATGCCAAATGGAGGAAACATGCATGGCAGGATGGGGAAAACATGCATGCCAGGATGGAGGAAACATGCATGCCAGGATGGGCAAAACATACATGTCAAGATGGAGGAAACATGCATGCCAGGATGGGCAAAACATACATGCCAAGATGGAGGAAACATGCATGCCAGGATGGAGGAAACATACATGCCAGGATGGAGGAAACATGCATGCCAGGATGGAGGAAACATACATGCCAGGATGGAGGAAACATGCATGCTAGGATGGGGAAAACATACATGCCAGGATGGAGGAAACATGCATGCCAGGATGGAGGAAACATGCATGCCAGGATGGAGGAAACATGAATGGCAGGATGGAGGAAACATGAATGGCAGGATGGGGAGACATGCATGCCAGGATGGAGGAAACATGCATGCCAGGATGGAGGAAACATGAATGGCAAGATGGGGAGACATGCATGCCAGGATGGAGGAAACATGCATGCCAGGATGGAGGAAACATGCATGGCAGGATGGGGAAAACATGCATGCCAGGATAGGGAAACATCCATGCCAGGATGGGGAAACATGAATGCCAAGATGGAGGAAACATGCATGCCAGGATGGAGGAAACATACATGCCAGGATGGAGGAAAACATGCATGCCAGGATGGGGAAACATGCATGCCAAGATGGAGGAAACATGCATGCCAGGATGGAGGAAACATACATGCCAGGATGAAGGAAACATGCATGCCAGGATGGAGGAAACATACATGCCAGGATGGAGGAAACATGCATGCCAGGATGGGGAAAACATAAATGCCAGGATGGAGGAAACATAAATGCCAGGATGGAGGAAACATGCATGCCAGGATGGAGGAAACATGCATGGCAGGATGGGGAAACATGCATGCCAGGATGGAGGAAACATGCATGGCAGGATGGGGAAAACATGCATGCCAGGATGGGGAAACATGCATGGCAGGATGGGGAAAACATGCATGCCAGGATGGGGAAACATGCATGCCAGGATGGGCAAAACATACATGCCAAGATGGAGGGAACATGCATGCCAGAATGGAGGAAACATACATGCCAGGATGGAGGAAACATGCATGCCAGGATGGAGGAAACATGCATGCCAGGATGGGGAAAACATACATGCCAGGATGGAGGAAACATGCATGCCAGGATGGAGGAAACATACATGCCAGGATGGCGGAAACATGCATGCCAGGATGGAGGAAACATACATGCCAGGATGGGGAAAACATACATGCCAGGATGGAGGAAATATTCCACGATAGAGTACATTTACCAGGAAAGGAAACATTTACCAGGAAGGGGAACATTTACCAGGAAGGGGAACATTTACCAGGAAGGGGAACATTTACCAGGAAGGGGAACATGCCAGGAAGGTGGACATATACCAGGATGGGTGTACATGCTAGGAAGGGGGACATTTACCTGGATGGGGGTACATTTACCTGGATGGGGGTAAATTAACCAGGATTGGGAACATTTACCAGGATGGAGGACATTTACCAAGAATGGGGTATATTTACCAGGATGGGGCCATGATGGGGGCAAATATACCAGAATGTAGGAAATATATATCAGGATGGGGGACATGTTTACCAAGAAGTGGCCCAGGAAGGGGGGACATAATTACACAATGAAAGGGGAGGGTAGCAACTCATACGTCTTTATGGGATTTTTAAGATGTTCAGACTTTGAAATGTAGATGTGGATTTAAGGGTGACATCTGATTGCATTCCAGGCTAAAATGTCTGTCTAATATGCTGCAATTTTTTCCAGAAAGATCAACTGTTGTTTCTGGAAAGGGCTCAGCTTCAATGTGTGGTAAGCATGCATGAGCGTGATGCCCCCTGCTGAAGAGAAGACTGCAAAGGTAAGATTAAAATCAATTATTTATATAATAGGATTGGTTGGCACTTCGGAAAAAAAATTGGGTTTAGGGCTACAGTTTGGGCACTCGGCCTGTAAAAGGTTTGCTATGACTGCCCTAAACTCATCCTCTCACCATTCATATCACATTCATTTTGTATTTTGAAGACTTTGCATCAACACCTGAATTGAACAATATTCTAAATTCTTGAAATGAATATTTTGTCAGAGTTATGTTTTTCCGTTTTAACATTCTTCTAAGAATATCATCTTCTTTCCTCATTTCTATTTTTATATTCTTAAATATCTTCTTAATTTTACACATAATACAAATTTGATATATTATATACATCAACACTAAAATAAATATGATTATTATAGGACTAAATAAAATATTTCCTACTGCTATCTTAACAGAAGTCTGAGACCAACTTTCCCAAAATGTTTCCACCAAGTTGTACCTGACATACATTTCCATTCATGTTCGATATCATCTAGTTCACCTTGTTCATGCCAGAAATATAATTTCTGCTTCTTTTAATTGTTTAGCTAATAAATGTAACAATCCCTTATCTTTCTTTATCTCACTTTTCCACATATCCCAAGGGAAATCATTAAATTGTGACAAATTAAATTGTATTGGGGAGATTTCTAAATTTCTCTTTTCTATGTAGGTGATATTAACATTTCTGTTACGAACCGGCGCTGCCATAGCCGCAAGCAGCCTGCTGCGGTTCCTGTTGTGCCCAGGCGCCGGCTCCCGTTCTTGGCTGTGCCTTGGGTCGTCCAGTTGGCTGCTCCTTCCACCACGTCTAAGTGTGGAGAGGCGGCTAGTGCGCATGCGCATGCCGATTCACCCCAGCCAAAGCTTAAGTCGGGTGTTTTGCCTAGTGAGCATGATCAGCTTGTGTCATTTCTGGGACTAAGTCCTCAGTGCGGGCTACTGACCATGCTCCCACAATTAATCCTAACAGCCTCTTTGCACTGGTACTTGGACTTCGTACTGTGTCTAAGTTCTGGGATGTGCCTACTGAGCATGCCCATGCAGATATTCTGATTGCTGAGTCTGTTGTTAAGGCTACTGAGCATGCTCAGGCATTTAATGTGTCACGGAGGAGGGGACGCTGCGCTCACCCACTGCTCGGGTCCGGCTGCTACTGCTGCTGCTCGGTGGTGGCTCGAGCGGTGGGCCGGATCCCGGGGACTCGAGCGGCGTTCCTCGCCCGTGAGGGAAAAGGGGGGATATTGTCCATGACGCCACCCACGGTTGTGGTGAGGTTGTGACACCACCGCTGCTCTGGACGGGGATCCCGGGAGCGATGACAGGGAGCAGCTTGGATGTTGTTTCTCCCCTCCGTGGGTAGGGGGGGTTGGTTGTCCCGGGGCCCCGGTGAGGGTTAGGGATGGCAGGCGGGTTACGGGGCCTGGTGAGGTGCAGGGTCGCGGGGGCAGCGCGGTGCCGCACGGCACAGTGGTACTCACTCAGCCAATGAATAATGCAGAGTCTCCGGTAAAACAAACGGCTAGATGGACGGGTGCCACAGGCGGCTGCAGTGTTTCTCCTCCCAGTAGGTTGATGGTGACTGCCTTTCCCTGCACCTGCGTTGTGTTTATGGTTCCAATGGCTTCCCACCGGTAACCTGCTCCCCAGCTTGGGTGGATGCCGAGGGAGCCCCTTTTGCCCGCAGGCTCTGGCCCTGGGAACTGTAGCCTTGGCGGTGACTGTGTTTCCCTCTACGGTGCGAGCTGTTGCCTTCAATCGGGTCTTGACTGCTGGGAAACCCCGGAGGTTCCCTTCGCTAAAGGATTTGACCAGTTTTACGGCGACTCCTAACCTGGTCGGGGTAACCTGCCGGATGGTGCTGGCTTTTCTTCTCTCCCCGATCCGGTACCGGTGGGCCACCGCCCGTCCCCAGTCCTTACGGTTCACTCAAATCAGCCTCTCCTGCAGACGGTCACCACCGTCTGCCAACCTTGCTGTACGTGCCCGGGCCACACACCCGGACACAGTCAGTCTCCTCTACTCCCACTTCACTTCTCCAACTCCCTAACTGAACTCAATCTTTTTCCCGTCTCCAGGACTGTGAACTCCTCGGTGGGCGGGGCCAACCACCTGGCCCACCCCCTGGTGTGGACATCAGCCCCTGGAGGGAGGCAACAAGGATTTGTGTTTGGCTTCGGTGTGCCTAGTCGGGGTGTGGGGTGTGTTGTTGTAGTAACGGTGACGTCCTGGCTTGTCCAGGGCGCCACATTCCCCCTTAGTAAAATGCAGACCGTCCGCGGGCTGCCCGTCCATCACCGGTTTTATTTTTGTTAACTGTAAAAAAGGGGTAAAATACATACAAACATTAAAGCACAAGTATTTGCATCAATCTTCCCATAACGGGAGGTACGGTACTTAAACGTTGCAAACGGTAACGGCTTCCGCTCTTCTCCCACCCAAACAACCTGGCCCTGATGCTGCCTCTAAGAAGTGGGCAGCACCCCTTGACCATCACCAGGCTGCCCGAGCGGGTTCTGTCTCTTTCAGGGGACCCGCGTCTATGGGGACCCCTGAACCCCTGGAGGATCGCCACCGGTTACGAAAATGGCGGGCCTGAGCCATCCGTTTCCTCCAGGCCCATCCTCCCAAATCAGCCTCTCCGGAGGCGGTAACGGTATCAAGCCAAAACATTTTTATTTACATCCCACTAAGTTTGTGGTTGCCCTGCAAGTTCTCGGGCTTGTCCGTAAGCAGTTCCTTACGCAAGGATTGCAGACAGTCCCTACGGGGACAACAGTTGCCAGCAACGGCCGGTTCAATCAAAACCTCAATCAGGTTACTTCTTCAGTTGATTTGCTCTTATCATTTAAAAACTTTCAAACTGGTGGTCCCAACGGGGGCAACTTCTAACAACGGTGGAGCGCTGACTTAGTCCTGATCCACGGTGTCGGCCAGGGGAGGGGGCTGGGCGGATACTCGGGCCTCTTGACTGCCCCTCAGCTTCGCATCCAGCGCAAACCAACCCCTCTCCCCGCAGTGCCTGGTGTATTGGACCAAGTCCCCCGGCATCAGGTTGCGGCCTGGATGGTCCTCGGGTAGGTGGGCATTGACGTCCCGACGGGCCGCAAAGATTTCGGCCTCCAGGCCCGGTTCGTATATGAACCCGTACCCCCGACGGACGTCAAACCTCCTCACTTGTCCCTCATAGAACGGGCCCCGTACCCGGAAGGTGGCCTGACGAAGGCTTTCCAGTGGAGTTTTCGCGCCTCCACTGCTCGAGGAGACGCTCGAGCGGGGACTTTTCGCGCCCAAAAATGGCGGCTTCTCAAAATTTTCGGCCGGACGCCTCCGGCGGTCACAAGGCGCACCTTTACCAGACGGCAGAGCGGTGAGATCCTGTTCGTGACGCCAAGTTGTCGCGGGCGGAGGAGGGGACGCTGCGCTCACCCACTGCTCGGGTCCGGCTGCTACTGCTGCTGCTCAGTGGTGGCTCAAGCGGTGGACCGGATCCCGGGGACTCGAGCGGCGTTCCTCGCCCGTGAGTGAAAAGGGGGGGTGGTGTGGTTTGGGGATATTGTCCGTGATGCCACCCACGGTTGTGGTGAGGTTGTGACACCACCGCTGCTCTGGACGGGGATCCCGGTCGGCGTCTGGTGAGTATGATCGGGGGTCTTCTTTCTTCTGTCTTCTCCCTTCTGGGGGGTGCCCGCTGCCTATAATCAAGTGTCTTGCAGTGTCTTTAACTCTTTCACCGCTGCATGACACTTCATTATTGACTGCAGCGTATGCTGGCTCCCTGCACATGTGTACCGGGAGCCGGTGTTCGCTGGTAACCATGATACACATCGGGTAACTAAGGGAAGCGCTTCCTATAGTTACGCAATGTTTATCATGGTTACCAGCGTACACCGGCTCCGTCACGATCCCAGCATCGCAAGGTTATGTCTGGGCTGGGGGAGTCGGGGCTTTGTTTGAATTCGGGGGAAGAGGCGTGGCCGAGCGGTCGATGCGTGCGGAGGGTCGGGGCGAGCGGCCAATCCTTGGGGGGGCGGGGCCAGGCCGAGCCCAGCGGCCAAACCGACAGTTGTCACTCTAACGACACTGTCACGGTGACACAATTTTGGAGCAAGACAGACAGACAGACAGAATAAGGCAATTATATATATGGATATATATATTTATAAGTACTTGGCCGTGAAGGGGTTAAGGCTTAAATAAGTTAGGGACCAATTGAGAGGCTCATTGTGACGTGGGAGTGGGCTTCATACAGTCTGATCAGCTTGTAAAACTAAGACCCTCATGTTCACTTGTATAGATTTTTGCCTAGTGGCATTAGATCAACGTATAATTTTTTGATGTGTAGTCCATAACTTTTTCTACAGCTGTGGTCTGCTGTATCGCTTGCTGTGGACTGTATTTTCAGTGAGATGGAAGTGCCTGTCTGTCCGAGAAGACATTGATCCTATACGAGGGGCTGCTGATAAGTCTTTGGCTTTGTGATCTTTTTTCGTTTCTATGGTAACGAATGTTACATCACATGAAAGCCTTTATGTGTCTAATATATGTTTTCAAAATTTTGTGTGCGTTGCCTATGGCAACAGTGTTCTATGCATGTCAGAAAACAAAATGGCGGAGTCTAATGCGATATTCACAGCAACTGAGAGCAGGGGAGTGATGAAATTCTTGTTTTTGAAAGGAAAGTCCGCTAAGGATATTCATGGTGATATGTCGCAGACATTGGGGGATCAATGCCCCATATTCCACATTTAAGAACTGGGTTGCCAAATTTAAAACGTGCCCCTTCAACACCAATGTTGAGGAACGTCTTAGACGACCGAGAGTGGTTGTTGTTCCGGAGAGAGTCGATGCTGTGTGTACCGCCCTGCGCTCGGCTGCAGCCGAGCCGCTCGGATCCGGGCTCATTGGTGGGTGGCTCGAGCGCCTCCGGACCCGGGGTCACTTCGCTCTGAAAGGATGCTGGCGCTACGTAGGGGGTTGGTAGGTAGGTGTACGGCCGGAGCCGTGTTTGAGTTCATGACGCCACCCACGGGATGTGGTGAAGGTGTAGACATCACCGCTGCAGTTACGGGGCACCCGGGGGAGATGGTTATGCAGCAAGATGTTAACCCCTTTGTGGGCAGGGATGATGGCCCTGGGACCCGTTGGGGAGAAGTAGGGCGGTGCAGGGCGATGCGCGGCCGGAGGGCACTGTGGTACTCACTGTTATTGACACACACAAGTCTCTGGTAAACTAAGTTGATGGTGGTCGGTGCCCGCAGCCAGCTGCGTCTGGTCCCCCACCCGGTTCGGTGGTCTTTGACTTTCTCCTGCACCGTGTAGTGTGTATGTAGACTGCCTGCGCTTCAGTGACGGTAGTCCACTCCCCGGCGGTATGTGTGTCGGGAAAGCCCGTTTGCCCGCAGACGCTGGCCCGTGGGATCTCTCTGCCTGTGCGGTGGATTTCTATCCCCCTCGGTGGGCTGTTGTCTTCAGTCGGGACTTGGGTGGGAAAGGACCTATAGTCCAGACCTCAATCAGTAAATTAACTCAGTCCAGTGGCTTCTGGACCTCGTTTCATGGTCTGAGTACCCCCCTGTGTGCTCCGGTTTCCAGTCGGTTCCCCGGGTCAGTACCAGCGAGTCACTACCCTGTCCCGGTCCACCACGGTTCCACCTGACCGTCTTCTCGGCTCCTGCAGGCTAAGGCCACCATCTGCCTCCTAGCCAAGGTGTGCGGGCTACGACCCTCACACCTGTCAGTCTCCTGCAGACCTGCTACACAGGCCTGCTTCCACTCCACTCCTGTCACTGACTTGACTCAACTCCTGAACTTGACTGACAACTCACTTGCACTTCCTGCCTCAGGCCCCCTGAACTCCTCGGTGGGCGTACCAACCGCCTGGCTCCACCCCCCTGGTGTGTACATTAAGCACTGAGGGAGGTGACTAGGGTTTATGTGTTTGGCTGGTGTTACCTGTGTGGGACTGGTGTTGTGCGGGGAGCTATTGTGACTACCTGGCTAGTCCAGGGCGTCACACTGTGCACATCCTCATACTGGAGAATCAACAAATTTCAGCTAAAGCAATAGCAGACATCATGGGGATTTCCCGTGAACGTGTTGGTGTCATTATCCATGAACATTTAGACATGAGGAAGCTATCTGCAAAGTGGGTCCCCAAATGATTGACAATAAATCAGTGAAGCATGCAAGTGAAAACGTCCATTTGTCAGCATTTCCGGACTGATAAGAACTTCCTGGATCGACTGGTCACTATGGATGAGACCTGGATTTATTTCTATGACCCTGAAAACAAGGAGCAGTCAAAAGAGTGGAGGCACAGTGGTTCTCCTCATCCAAAGAAGTTCAAGGTGCAAAAATCAGCCACTAAGGTGATGGCATCTGTGTTCTGGGATAAGGAGGGCGTGCTGCTACTGGACTACATTCAAAAGGGTTCCACCATCGATGCAAGGTATTACATTGAACTTTTGGACCAATTGAAGGCAGATCTGAAGGCCAAAAGGCACGGCAAGCTGTCCAAAGGAATATTGTTCCTGCCACACAATGCCTCCGCTCACACTGCACAAGCGACCACGGCAAAACTGGCAGAGCTGGGCTTCCAGCTGGTTGACTACCCACTTTATTCACCAGATCTAGCTCCCTCCGACTATCATGTTTCCAAACCTGAAGAAACACCTCAAGCGTACCAAATTTCACACCATTTCTGATGCCATGGCTACTACGGATGCCTGGTTTGAGGCACAACCAAAATACTTCTTTTTGCTAGGCTTACAGAACTTGGAATATCGATGTAATAAGTGTGTTGACATCAGTGGAGAGTATGTGGAATAAATGTAAAGTTTCATCATCCTATATCGTTTCTTTCTGGGTAAAGCCAAAGACTTATCAGCAGCCCCTCGTATGAGAATCCCGTAACCTGTCACACATGGTATAGAGACACAGGCGGGAACACATTTTGGGGACATACTAAAAAGAATGATGAAAAGGAATAAATAAAAAGAATGAGGATAATAACTTATTAGGTGTATATTATGTAGATGTGTAAAAGGTTTCTTGGGCAAGTTAGACATGGAATGATCAGGAAATATCTGTAGATAATAGGAGAATGAACGCATATGGCATATAACCAGGTGTATATTATGTTACCTGAGCATTATAGGTGTGGAATGATCAGGAAATATCTGTAGACAATAGGAGAATGAACACATATGGCATATAACCAGGTGTATATTATGTTACCTGAGCATTATAGGTGTGGAATGATCATGAAATATCTGTAGATAATAGGAGAATGAATGTATATGGCATATAACCAGGTGTATATTATGTTACCTGAGCATTATAGGTGTGGAATGATCATGAAATATCTGTAGATAATAGGAGAATGAACACATATGGCATATAACCAGGTGTATATTATGTTACCTGAGCATTTTAGGTGTGGAATGATCAAGAAATATCTGTAGATAATAGGAGAATGAACGTATATGGCATATAACCGGGTGTATATTATGTTACCTGAGCATTATAGGTGTGGAATGATCAAGAAATATCTGTAGATAATAGGAGAATGAAGGCATATGCCATATAACCAGGTGTATATTATGTTACCTGAGCATTATAGGTGTGGAATGATCATGAAATATCTGTAGATAATAGGAGAATGAACGCATATGGCATATAACCAGGTGTATATTATGTTACCTGAGCATTATAGGTGTGGAATGATCATGAAATATCTGTAGATAATAGGAGAATGAACACATATGGCATATAACCAGGTGTATATTATGTTACCTGAGCATTATAGGTGTGGAATGATCAGGAAATATCTGTAGACAATAGGAGAATGAACACGTATGGCATATAACCAGGGGTATATTACGTTACCTGAGCATTATAGGTGTGGAATCATCAGGAAATATCTGTAGATAATATGAGAATGAATGCATATGGCATATAACCAGGGGTATATTATGTTACCTGAGCATTATAGGTGTGGAATGATCAGGAAATATCTGTAGATAATAGGATAATGAACACATATGGCATATAACTAGGTGTATATTATGTTACCTGAGCATTATAGGTGTGGAATGATCATGAAATATCTGTAGATAATATTAGAATGAACACATATGGCATATAACCAGGTGTATATTATGTTACCTGAGCATTATAGGTGTGGAATGATCAGGAAATATCTGTAGATAATAGGAGAATGAATGCATATGGCATATAACCAGGTGTATATTATGTTACCTGAGCATTATAGGTGTGGAATGATCATGAAATATCTGTAGATAATAGGAGAATGAACACATATGGCATATAACCAGGTGTATATTATGTTACCTGAGCAGTATAGGTGTGGAATGATCAGGAAATATCTGTAGATAATAGGAGAATGAACACATATGGCATATAACCAGGTGTATATTATGTTACCTGAGCATTATAGGTGTGGAATGATCATGAAATATCTGTAGATAATATTAGAATGAACACATATGGCATATAACCAGGTGTATATTATGTTACCTGAGCATTATAGGTGTGGAATGATCAGGAAATATCTGTAGATAATAGGAGAATGAATGCATATGGCATATAACCAGGTGTATATTATGTTACATGAGCATTATAGGTGTGGAATGATCAGGAAATATCTGTAGACAATAGGAGAATGAACACTTATGGCATATAACCAGGTGTATATTATGTTACCTGAGCATTATAGGTGTGGAATGATCAGGAAATATCTGTAGACAATAGGAGAATGAACACGTATGGCATATAACCAGGGGTATATTACGTTACCTGAGCATTATAGCTGTGGAATGATCAGGAAATATCTGTAGATAATAGGAGAATGAACACGTATGGCATATAACCAGGTGTATATTATGTTACCTGAGCATTATAGGTGTGGAATGATCAGGAAATATCTGTAGATAATAGGAGAATGAATGCATATGGCATATAACCAGGTGTATATTATGTTACATGAGCATTATAGGTGTGGAATGATGATGAAATGCGTTCATGTGACTGATCAGCTGATCAGGTAGCCCTGCCAGGTCCTTAAGCTCGGAATAGATGAAGGGCATCGCGGGACACACGCCGGAGAGGTGAGGATTTTTTTTTTATTTTTAACACTTGCTTCACTCCTGCAATGTGGGAGTTAAAGTGCCCCGCTTGCCTGTGCTTTGCAGGCTCGGCCTTTCTGTGTTCCGATCCGTGAAAATCACGAACACGGATACAGAAATGGAATGTGGAGGTCACATGTGATGGTGTCCTTTCCTGTCCATGGGGCCCTGCAAAATATAGCATCCCCACATACAGGAAAAAATTGTGATGGGAAACCAGCCTTAGGTAATCTAAACTACCTGATAGGTTCCCTTTAAGCTTCCATCTCACAGGCAGAAAGGGTGCAACATTGTTTCAATATAGCAGAGCTCTGTGAGATGCAAAAAGTGTGTTTGCAAGAACTTAAATTTAAGTTCTCTTGTTCTGTGTCAGTTAGGCTAGTTTCACACTTGCGTTCAGCGGAGTCCGTCACTATGGAGAATAGCGCAGTCCGTTAACGCACTGCGCTATTTTCCATAGACTTGTATGGATGACGCACTGTAACGCAACTGTCAGCGTTGCATCCGCCGGACGACGCAGTGTCGTTATTTTGACGCTGCGTCGGGCGGAAGGAACGCAGCATGTAACTTTTTTTGAGCAGCGGAATCCTTTAGACTTCACTGCGCATGCGCTCTCTGGCTCCCTCCACCTGTAACCAGGGTACACATCGGGTAACCAAGGAACCCGACACTTCCCTGCTCGGCTCCACCCCCTCCCCGCACTCGTATGTATGTATACACACACACAATAGCACGCACGCACACACACACACACAATCGCACGCGCACACACACACACACACACACACACACACACACTCTCACACTCACTCACCTGTCCCCCAGCGATGCAGTCCCCGCGGCACTGACGTCCTCAGCCATGGCCCTGCTCGGCTCCACCCACCGCACTCCGCCTCCCACTCCTGCCCCCCGCACACATTGTCGGCGACCGAACAATCAGCTGATCACCTGGCGGCCGGCTACTGTGACTGATCGGCTGATCACCCGGCGGCCGGCTACTGTGAGTGAGCGGCTGATCACCCGGCAGCCGGCTACTGTGAGTGATCGGCTGATCACCCGGTGGCCGGCTACTGTGAGTGATCGGCTGATTACCCGGTGGCCGGCTACTGTGAGTGATCGGCTGATCACCCGGTGGCCGGCTACTGTTAGTGATCAGCTGATCACCCGGCGGCGGACTACTGTTAGCGATCAGCTGATCGTTCACAATAGTCTGCCGACGGTAAAACTGTAAAAATAAAAAAAAACGAATTGCGTTGTTTTTCAGCATCCGTTGCATCCGTTGTGCCACTATATGCAACACATCCGTTGCATCCGTCACACAACGCAACGGATGCCGTTCAACGCAAGTGTGAAACTAGCCTTACTTGTCTCACGCTGGTAACTCCTTCCTCCTTTAAAACAAACTCTGGAGGCAGCCATCTTCCAGGCAACATCCACCCCATGGTTGGAAACGGCTAATCTATGTGAAGTGATAAAAGATGATTTCTCCACTACAAGGCATCTGATAAGAGGTCGACAGGTATGATTCTTTTCAGTAGATCAATAACATGTATTGCCATATGAATACTTTACAAAGGTCAAAATGGTGACATATTCCCTTTCATTTTAGGAGTTCTGATTGTAGTGAGATGATTATAGACCGACTCACTGTTGCTGGCTGAGGTAGATCGTTCAGAAAAATCTGAAAAATGTCACCTACAATCACCCCATATATGATCGGGGTGCATGAGCCATTAGCATTTGATGAAGTTTTCAAACTTCTTAGTAAGATCGAACTAAATGAAGCAAAAGTTATTTCAATGCCGCCTGCATTGCCTAAAGGAGGAGAAGTATATGTGTACTGCTCACAATCACCGGAAAGAGGCTATCAAATGGATTTCAAGTATGATCAGTACAGGTGGATTTGCAAAGGTTCTAATGTGAATTCACAGATTAAACATTTGCCGGTAGTTATAAAACAATACTACTACCTTAAAGACCCAAATGGTATGAGAAAACAAACATTGTCTGGCTTCAAGAAACATGTATACTTTCTCAGGGTATCATCAGAGCTGAACCAAATGTATGTCATTCATTTTCTCGGTGATGAAAATCTACATAGAGCCTCAGCTCATGGTAATCAAAAGCTGTCAAACCGACCTTTTATTCCTTCTATGAAAAAAGTGTTTACGGATGCTACAAATGATATTCTCAAGTCAAAGAACTGTAAGAAAGCCTACAGCAGTTTGTTGACCAATATGTTACAGTCTGAGGCCTAAAACACACTTCCGCAAAAAAAACGTCCGTGTGACACGGTCCGTTTTTCGGGTCCGTGTTCCGTTTTTTTTGGGGCGTTTCTCCGGTACGTATGGCATTTGTGTGATGGCGTATGCAAGCCGTGTGTACGAGTAAAATGTCCGTGTTTGTGTGTAAAATGCCCGTGTATATGTACGTGGAATGTCCGTGTGGAATGTCCGTTTGTGTGTTGCACAATGTCGTTGATACATGTCGGCTGACAGCAGACAGAGTTGCGCGATGAGAATGAACTCGGGTGAACTTCACCCGACTTCATTGTCATGCCGCGGCTCTGTCTGTGTGCCGCGTACTGATTAGCGGTCACCTGTGAAGGATTCACCAGTGACCGCTAATCCCCCGAGTGACTGAAGTGAGCAGCCCTCTCTCATACTTACCGCTCCCCGATCACCAGCGCGGCGAGGAACAGCTGTACAGAGAATACGTGGCAACAATTAATTTGAATATGCCGGCCGCTCATTAATCAATCTCGTATTCCCTGCTTTCCCCGCCCACAGGCGCCTGTGATTGGTTGCAGTCACACACGCCCACCACGCTGAGTGACAGCTGTCTCACTGCACCCAGGCGTCTGACATGATTAATCTAGGATTTAGTGGCAGCTATGGGCTGCCATTAACTCCTTATTACTCCGATTTGCCAACGCACCAGGGTAAATCGGGAAGAGCCGGGTACAGTCCCAGAACTGTCGCATTTAATGTATCCGGCAATTCTGGGCGGCTGCTGACTGATATTGTTAGGCTGGGGGGCTCCCCATAACGTGGGGCTCCCCATCCTGAGAATACCAGTCTTCAGCCATATGGCTTTTTCTGGCTGGTATTAAAATAGGGGGGGGACCGCACGCCATTTTTTTTAATTATTTATTTATTTTACTGCACAGTATAGAAACGCCCACCGGCGGCTGTGATTGGGTGCAGTGACACAGCTGTCACTCAGCGTGGTGGGCGTGTGTGACTGCAACCAATCACAGGCGCCTGTGGGCAGTGAAAGCAAGGAATACGAGATTGTTTAATGAGCGTCCGGCATTTTCAAAATAGTAAAAGCCGCCGGAGCTTTTATAACAGCAGTGCAGCACCGCGCCGGAGATCGGGGAACGGTAAGTATGAGAGAGGGGGGGAACTGACCGACAGACAGCGAGAGGGACAGATAAGACAGAGAGACCGACCGACAGACATAGAGAGAGACCGACCGACCGACGGACTGAGGGAGAGAACGAAACAGAAAAAGAAAAAATACCGACATCACATGAAAAAAGCACAAAACGTACAGGGAACAAACAGAGATGCGACCGTGTCACTCGGACGTGCGCACAGATCCATTGACTTTCATTGGGCCCGTGCTGCGTGCTGAAAACGGACATGCTTCCGTGCAAAACGGAGACACAAACGTAGCACGCACACGGACACACGGACCTTAATGAAAAACGCACATGTGTCCTCAAACATTAAATAACATTGGTGCACGTTTGGCCGTGTCTCCGGTATATACGGAAACGGACCAAACACGCACGTTTTATACGGATGTGTGTTGCAGGCCTAACATGTATGAAATACCGCGCTACAATCAATGGGATGGACCTGACAAAAGGACAAAGATTTCAAACTTAAAAACAGACTGTCACAGACTTGATTGCATCCAAAAATTAGCTAAATAAAAACATAAGTCTGTGTATATTTAGGTTTGTATTTAGCTAAGTCTGTGACATGAACAGTCTGTGTTTAACTTGGAAATCTTTGTCCTTTTGTCAGGTCCATCCCATTGATTGTAGCGCAGTATTTCATACTTGTGTTAGGTTTAGATTTTTACTTCTAATAAGCCAACATCCATGGTTAATTGAAATTACCAGCAGCAATCCAAATACAAGAAAGAGGTGTATTTTATTTGTCTTTATTTTATCTTTCACCTTCTTCTTTGATCCTACCATTTTGTTGTAATTCATTTATTTATTGTTAAGAAATAAATAATTTTCAACCTTGATATTAACAATAACATTTCAATCTTTGACAATTTAGCTTCTTCTGATGATATGTTGTTAGAATTAATACACTATCTTCTCAACCTTTAATTAATAAAGGTTATACATCACCAAACCTGGAATGTTAGAGTTTTATATATTTCTACTGACCGTCATGATTTTGGCAGGATAAGTTGGGAGGTTTCATTGATACCATTTTGGGCCACATAATATTTTTTTCTATTTCACTTTTTGTGAGGCAGAATATAGAAGGACCAGAAATTCAGGGTTTTTGCTTACGCTGTTCACCACGTCATAAAAGTGATAACACAACTTTATTATTCGGGTCACTGCGATTAAAGTGATACCACTATTACATATATTATATATTTTTTTATTTGGAGCTTTAACAACTTTAAAACAATTTTATAGGGAAAAGGAATTGTTTATGCATTGTTGTGTTCTGAGTGCTGTAGCCTTCTACATTTTTCACTGATGGAACTATGTGACAGCTTGTATTTTTGCAGAATAAGATGATGTTTCCGCAGATAAAATTTTTATTTACATGTAACAATGTTTCGATCACGTTTGATTACACTTTTTTTTGGTGATATGATGAATAAAGCATATTGTTTTTCCAGTTTTTAATTTTTACTGTGTTCACTGAAGGGGTAAACTAGTGTGACAGTTGTAAACAGTGAGTCGTTACAAATGTGGCGATAACAAAAATGTGTACATTTATTGTTTAATTATTTTTTTACTTAAAAATATGTATTAATTGGTATTATATTTTTGGAAATTTTATTAGCTCTTTATTTTTTATTTTATTTTTTTTACTTTTTTACTTACTCCCTTTATGAGACATCACCTTTTATTAGTTTGACTGCTGATATAATCCATTGCAATTTACCAGCATTGCAATGGATTATATGTCAGAGCTGCACTTGCAGCTGACACTTTGCCTCACATAACATGCATTTAGCATGGTATACCAGGCATTCTCCAGCTGAGTGACTGAGAAGTTGTCATGATTGGTCATCATGGCAGCGGTCGCATCCACCTAAATGCCGAGAATGCTATTTATTACAGCATTTAGGGGGTTATTCCCCTCACCCCCTGGCGATTTTTGCTTTGAATTTTCGTTTTTCGGTCACCTTCTTCAATGATTTTTTTATTTTTTATGTCAATATAGATATATAAGGCTTCTTTTTTTGTGGGATAAGTTGTACTTTTAAATGAATTATTCATTTTACCATATACTATACAGGAAAATGGGGTAGAAAATCCAAGTTCAATGAAATTGCAAACACAAGTGCAATTTCAAAATTGACTTTGGGTGTTTTATTAACCATGTTCACTACATGGTAAAATTGACATGGCAGTATGATGCCTCAGGTAAGAACCAATTTTTAGATAACAAACATGTATACTTTTATTTAAGCAGTGTAAAACAAGAGAATTGGACTCTTTTCGCCATTTGTCGCATCCCGTAGCCAGGGCTGGGACTCGCCCGGTTCCCCGCAGTTCGATGGAGCCGGTTGTTAAAACAGCAGCCTGCTCCCGCAACTGGGAAGATCAAGAGCTGCAAACTGTCAGCCTTAGGCCCTGTGCGCACTGGAAAACGTAATTTTTTTAAGAAAATTCCACAGGGTCTGAAAGATTACCGCACCCGCGGTAAAAAACCTATAATGCTCAGGTAACTTAATATACACCTGGTTATATGCCATATGCGTTCATTCTCCTAATATCTACAGATATTTCATGATCATTCCACACCTATAATGCTCAGGTAACATAATATACACCTGGTTATATGCCATATGCGTTCATTCTCCTATTATCTACATATATTTCATGATCATTCCACACCTATAATGCTCAGGTAACATAATATACACCTTGTTATATGCCATATGCGTTTATTCTCCTATTATCTACAGATATTTCATGATCATTCCACACCTATAATGCTCAGGTAACGTAATATACACCTGGTTATATGCCATATGCGTTCATTCTCCTATTATCTACAGATATTTCATAATCATTCCACACCTATAATGCTCAGGTAACATAATATACACCTGGTTATATGCCATATGTGTTCATTCTCCTATTATCTACAGATATTTCATAATCATTCCACACCTATAATGCTCAGGTAACATAATATACACCTGGTTATATGCCATATGCGTTCATTCTCCTATTATCTACAGATATTTCATAATCATTCCACACCTATAATGCTCAGGTAACATAATATACACCTGGTTATATGCCATATGCGTTCATTCTCCTATTATCTACAGATATTTCATAATCATTCCACACCTATAATGCTCAGGTAACATAATATACACCTGGTTATATGCCATATGTGTTCATTTTCCTATTATCTACAGATATTTCATGATCATTCCACACCTATAATGCTCAGGTAACGTAATATACACCTGGTTATATGCCATATGTGTTCATTCTCCTATTATCTACAGATATTTCATGATCATTCCACACCTATAATGCTCAGGTAACATAATATACACCTGGTTATATGCCATATGCGTTCATTCTCCTATTATCTACAGATATTTCATGATCATTCCACACCTATAATGCTCAGGTAACATAATATACACCTGGTTATATGCCATATGTGTTCATTCTCCTATTATCTACAGATATTTCATGATCATTCCACACCTATAATGCTCAGGTAACATAATATACACCTGGTTATATGCCATATGCGTTCATTCTCCTATTATCTACAGATATTTCCTGATCATTCCACACCTATAATGATCAGGTAACATAATATACACCTGGTTATATGCCATATACGTTCATTCTCCTGTAATCTACAGATATTTCATGATCATTCCACACCTATAATGCTCAGGTAACATAATATACACCTTGTTATATGCCATATGCGTTTATTCTCCTATTATCTACAGATATTTCATGATCATTCCACACCTATAATGCTCAGGTAACGTAATATACACCTGGTTATATGCCATATGCGTTCATTCTCCTATTATCTACAGATATTTCATAATCATTCCACACCTATAATGCTCAGGTAACATAATATACACCTGGTTATATGCCATATGTGTTCATTTTCCTATAATCTACAGATATTTCATGATCATTCCACACCTATAATGCTCAGGTAACATAATATACACCTTGTTATATGCCATATGCGTTTATTCTCCTATTATCTACAGATATTTCATGATCATTCCACACCTATAATGCTCAGGTAACATAATATACACCTTGTTATATGCCATATGCGTTCATTCTCCTATTATCTACAGATATTTCATAATCATTCCACACCTATAATGCTCAGGTAACATAATATACACCTGGTTATATGCCATATGTGTTCATTTTCCTATTATCTACAGATATTTCATGATCATTCCACACCTATAATGCTCAGGTAACGTAATATACACCTGGTTATATGCCATATGTGTTCATTCTCCTATTATCTACAGATATTTCATGATCATTCCACACCTATAATGCTCAGGTAACATAATATACACCTGGTTATATGCCATATGCGTTCATTCTCCTATTATCTACAGATATTTCATGATCATTCCACACCTATAATGCTCAGGTAACATAATATACACCTGGTTATATGCCATATGCGTTCATTCTCCTATTATCTACAGATATTTCATGATCATTCCACACCTATAATGCTCAGGTAACATAATATACACCTGGTTATATGCCATATGCGTTCATTCTCCTATTATCTACAGATATTTCCTGATCATTCCACACCTATAATGATCAGGTAACATAATATACACCTGGTTATATGCCATATACGTTCATTCTCCTGTAATCTACAGATATTTCATGATCATTCCACACCTATAATGCTCAGGTAACGTAATATACACCTGGTTATATGCCATATGCGTTCATTCTCCTATTATCTACAGATATTTCATGATCATTCCACACCTATAATGCTCAGGTAACATAATATACACCTGGTTATATGCCATACATGTTCATTCTCCTATTATCTACAGATATTTCATGATCATTCCACACCTATAATGCCCAGGTAACGTAATATACACCTGGTTATATGCCATATGCGTTCATTCTCCTGTAATCTACAGATATTTCATGATCATTCCACACCTATAATGCTCAGGTAACATAATATACACCTGGTTATATGCCATATGTGTTCATTCTCCTATTATCTACAGATATTTCATGATCATTCCACACCTATAATGCCCAGGTAACGTAATATACACCTGGTTATATGCCATATGCGTTCATTCTCCTATTATCTACAGATATTTCATGATCATTCCACACCTATAATGATCAGGTAACATAATATACACCTGGTTATATGCCATATACGTTCATTCTCCTGTAATCTACAGATATTTCATGATCATTCCACACCTATAATGCTCAGGTAACGTAATATACACCTGGTTATATGCCATATGTGTTCATTCTCCTATTATCTACAGATATTTCCTGATCATTCCACACCTATAATGCTCAGGTAACGTAATATACACCTGGTTATATGCCATATGCATTCATTCTCCTATTATCTACAGATATTTCATGATCATTCCACACCTATAATGCTCAGGTAACGTAATATACACCTGGTTATATGCCATATGCGTTCATTCTCCTATTATCTACAGATATTTCATGATCATTCCACACCTATAATGCTCAGGTAACATAATATACACCTGGTTATATGCCATACATGTTCATTCTCCTATTATCTACAGATATTTCATGATCATTCCACACCTATAATGCCCAGGTAACGTAATATACACCTGGTTATATGCCATATGCGTTCATTCTCCTGTAATCTACAGATATTTCATGATCATTCCACACCTATAATGCTCAGGTAACATAATATACACCTGGTTATATGCCATATGTGTTCATTCTCCTATTATCTACAGATATTTCATGATCATTCTACACCTATAATGCCCAGGTAACGTAATATACACCTGGTTATATGCCATATGCGTTCATTCTCCTATTATCTACAGATATTTCATGATCATTCCACACCTATAATGCCCAGGTAACGTAATATACACCTGGTTATATGCCATATGCGTTTATTCTTCTGTAATCTACAGATATTTCATGATCATTCCACACCTATAATGCTCAGGTAATGTAATATACACCTGGTTATATGCCATATGTGTTCATTCTATTATCTACAGATATTTCTTGATCATTCCACACCTATAATGCTCAGGTAACATAATATACACCTGGTTATATGCCATATGTGTTCATTCTCCTATTATCTACAGATATTTCATGATCATTCCACACCTATAATGCTCAGGTAACATAATATACACCTGGTTATATGCCATATGCATTTATTCTCCTATTATCTACAGATATTTCATGATCATTCCACACCTATAATGCTCAGGTAACGTAATATACACCTGGTTATATGCCATATGCGTTCATTCTCCTATTATCTACAGATATTTCATGATCATTCCACACCTATAATGCTCAGGTAACATAATATACACCTGGTTATATGCCATATGCGTTCATTCTCCTATTATCTACAGATATTTCATGATCATTCCACACCTATAATGCTCAGGTAACATAATATACACCTGGTTATATGCCATATGCGTTCATTCTCCTATTATCTACAGATATTTCATGATCATTCCACACCTATAATGCTCAGGTAACGTAATATACACCTGGTTATATGCCATATGTGTTCATTCTCCTATTATCTACAGATATTTCATGATCATTCCACACCTATAATGCTCAGGTAACGTAATATACACCTGGTTATATGCCATATGCGTTCATTCTCCTATTATCTACAGATATTTCATGATCATTCCACACCTATAATGCTCAGGCAACATAATATACACCTGGTTATATGCCATATGTGTTCATTCTCCTATTATCTACAGATATTTCATGATCATTCCACACCTATAATGCTCAGGTAACGTAATATACACCTGGTTATATGCCATATGCGTTCATTCTACTATTATCTACAGATAGTTCACGATCATTCCACACCTATAATGCTCAGGTAACATAATATACACCGGGTTATATGCCATATGCGTTTATTCTTCTGTAATCTACAGATATTTCATGATCATTCCACACCTATAATGCTCAGGTAACATAATATACACCTGGTTATATGCCATATACGTTCATTCTCCTATTATCTACAGATATTTCATGATCATTCCACACCTATAATGCTCAGGTAACATAATATACACCTGGTTATATGCCATATGCGTTCATTCTCCTATTATCTACAGATATTTCATGATCATTCCACACCTATAATGCTCAGGTAACATAATATACACCTGGTTATATGCCATATGCGTTCATTCTCCTATTATCTACAGATATTTCATGATCATTCCACACCTATAATGCTCAGGTAACGTAATATACACCTGGTTATATGCCATATGTGTTCATTCTCCTATTATCTACAGATATTTCTTGATCATTCCACACCTATAATGCTCAGGGAACATAATATACACCTGGTTATATGCCATATGCGTTTATTCTCCTATTATCTACAGATTTTTCATGATCATTCCACACCTATAATGCTCAGGTAACGTAATATACACCTGGTTATATGCCATATGTGTTCATTCTCCTATTATCTACAGATTTTTCCTGATCATTCCACACCTATAATGCTCAGGTAACATAATATACACCTGGTTATATGCCATATGCGTTCATTCTTCTATTATCTACAGATATTTCATGATCATTCCACACCTATAATGCTCAGGTAATGTAATATACACCTGGTTATATGCCATATGTGTTCATTCTCCTATTATCTACATATATTTCATGATCATTCCACACCTATAATGCTCAGGTAACATAATATACACCTGGTTATATGCCATTTGTGTTTATTCTTCTGTAATCTACAGATATTTCATGATCATTCCACACCTATAATGCTCAGGTAACATAATATACACCTGGTTATATGCCATATGCGTTCATTTTCCTATCATCTACATATATTTCATGATCATTCCACACCTATAATGCTCAGGTAACGTAATATACACCTGGTTATATGCCATATGCGTTCATTTTCCTATTATCTACATATATTTCATGATCATTCCACACCTATAATGCTCAGGTAACATAATATACACCTGGTTATATGCCATATGTGTTTATTCTTCTGTAATCTACAGATATTTCATGATCATTCCACACCTATAATGCTCAGGTAACGTAGTATACACCTGGTTATATGCCATATGCGTTCATTCTCCTATTATCTACAGATATTTCATGATCATTCCACACCTATAATGCTCAGGTAACGTAATATACACCTGGTTATATGCCATATGCGTTCATTCTCCTATTATCTACAGATATTTCATGATCATTCCACACCTATAATGCTCAGGTAACATAATATACACCTGGTTATATGCCATATGCGTTCATTTTCCTATTATCTACAGATATTTCCTGATCATTCCACACCTATAATGCTCAGGTAATGTAATATACACCTGGTTATATGCCATATGCGTTCATTCTCTTATTATCTACAGATATTTCATGACCATTCCACACCTATAATGCTCAGGTAACATAATATACACCTGGTTATATGGCATATGCATTCATTCTCCTATTATCTACAGATGTTTTATGTTCATTCCACACCTATAATGCTCAGGTAACATAATATACACCTGGTTATATGCCATATGCGTTCATTCTCCTATTATCTACAGATATTTCATGATCATTCCACACCTATAATGCTCAGGTAACGTAATATACACCTGGTTATATGCCATATGTGTTCATTCTCCTATTATCTACAGATATTTCATGATCATTCCACACCTATAATGCTCAGGTAACGTAATATACACCTGGTTATATGCCATATGCATTCATTCTCCTATTATCTACAGATATTTCATGATCATTCCACACCTATAATGCTCAGGTAACATAATATACACCTGGTTATATGCCATATGCGTTCATTCTCCTATTATCTACAGATATTTCATGATCATTCCACACCTATAATGCTCAGGTAACGTAATATACACCTGGTTATATGCCATATGCGTTCATTCTCTTATTATCTACAGATATTTCATGATCATTCCACACCTATAATGCTCAGGTAACGTAATATACACCTGGTTATATGCCATATGCGTTCATTCTCCTATTATCTACAGATATTTCATGATCATTCCACACCTATAATGCTCAGGTAACGTAATATACACCTGGTTATATGCCATATGCGTTCATTCTCCTATTATCTACAGATATTTCATGATCATTCCACACCTATAATGCTCAGGTAACATAATATACACCTGGTTATATGCCATATGCGTTCATTTTCCTATTATCTACAGATATTTCCTGATCATTCCACACCTATAATGCTCAGGTAACGTAATATACACCTGGTTATATGCCATATGCGTTCATTCTCTTATTATCTACAGATATTTCATGACCATTCCACACCTATAATGCTCAGGTAACATAATATACACCTGGTTATATGGCATATGCATTCATTCTCCTATTATCTACAGATGTTTTATGTTCATTCCACACCTATAATGCTCAGGTAACGTAATATACACCTGGTTATATGCCATATGCATTCATTCTCCTATTATCTACAGATATTTCATGATCATTCCACACCTATAATGCTCAGGTAACGTAATATACACCTGGTTATATGCCATATGCATTCATTCTCCTATTATCTACAGATATTTCATGATCATTCCACACCTATAATGCTCAGGTAACATAATATACACCTGGTTATATGCCATATGTGTTCATTCTCCTATTATCTACAGATATTTCATGATCATTCCACACCTATAATGCTCAGGTAACGTAATATACACCTGGTTATATGCCATATGTGTTCATTCTCCTATTATCTACAGATTTTTCCTGATCATTCCACACCTATAATGCTCAGGTAACATAATATACACCTGGTTATATGCCATATGCGTTCATTCTTCTATTATCTACAGATATTTCATGATCATTCCACACCTATAATGCTCAGGTAATGTAATATACACCTGGTTATATGCCATATGTGTTCATTCTCCTATTATCTACATATATTTCATGATCATTCCACACCTATAATGCTCAGGTAACATAATATACACCTGGTTATATGCCATTTGTGTTTATTCTTCTGTAATCTACAGATATTTCATGATCATTCCACACCTATAATGCTCAGGTAACATAATATACACCTGGTTATATGCCATATGCGTTCATTTTCCTATCATCTACATATATTTCATGATCATTCCACACCTATAATGCTCAGGTAACGTAATATACACCTGGTTATATGCCATATGCGTTCATTTTCCTATTATCTACATATATTTCATGATCATTCCACACCTATAATGCTCAGGTAACATAATATACACCTGGTTATATGCCATATGTGTTTATTCTTCTGTAATCTACAGATATTTCATGATCATTCCACACCTATAATGCTCAGGTAACGTAGTATACACCTGGTTATATGCCATATGCGTTCATTCTCCTATTATCTACAGATATTTCATGATCATTCCACACCTATAATGCTCAGGTAACGTAATATACACCTGGTTATATGCCATATGCGTTCATTCTCCTATTATCTACAGATATTTCATGATCATTCCACACCTATAATGCTCAGGTAACATAATATACACCTGGTTATATGCCATATGCGTTCATTTTCCTATTATCTACAGATATTTCCTGATCATTCCACACCTATAATGCTCAGGTAATGTAATATACACCTGGTTATATGCCATATGCGTTCATTCTCTTATTATCTACAGATATTTCATGACCATTCCACACCTATAATGCTCAGGTAACATAATATACACCTGGTTATATGGCATATGCATTCATTCTCCTATTATCTACAGATGTTTTATGTTCATTCCACACCTATAATGCTCAGGTAACATAATATACACCTGGTTATATGCCATATGCGTTCATTCTCCTATTATCTACAGATATTTCATGATCATTCCACACCTATAATGCTCAGGTAACGTAATATACACCTGGTTATATGCCATATGTGTTCATTCTCCTATTATCTACAGATATTTCATGATCATTCCACACCTATAATGCTCAGGTAACGTAATATACACCTGGTTATATGCCATATGCATTCATTCTCCTATTATCTACAGATATTTCATGATCATTCCACACCTATAATGCTCAGGTAACATAATATACACCTGGTTATATGCCATATGCGTTCATTCTCCTATTATCTACAGATATTTCATGATCATTCCACACCTATAATGCTCAGGTAATGTAATATACACCTGGTTATATGCCATATGTGTTCATTCTATTATCTACAGATATTTCTTGATCATTCCACACCTATAATGCTCAGGTAACATAATATACACCTGGTTATATGCCATATGTGTTCATTCTCCTATTATCTACAGATATTTCATGATCATTCCACACCTATAATGCTCAGGTAACATAATATACACCTGGTTATATGCCATATGCATTTATTCTCCTATTATCTACAGATATTTCATGATCATTCCACACCTATAATGCTCAGGTAACGTAATATACACCTGGTTATATGCCATATGCGTTCATTCTCCTATTATCTACAGATATTTCATGATCATTCCACACCTATAATGCTCAGGTAACATAATATACACCTGGTTATATGCCATATGCGTTCATTCTCCTATTATCTACAGATATTTCATGATCATTCCACACCTATAATGCTCAGGTAACATAATATACACCTGGTTATATGCCATATGCGTTCATTCTCCTATTATCTACAGATATTTCATGATCATTCCACACCTATAATGCTCAGGTAACGTAATATACACCTGGTTATATGCCATATGTGTTCATTCTCCTATTATCTACAGATATTTCATGATCATTCCACACCTATAATGCTCAGGTAACGTAATATACACCTGGTTATATGCCATATGCGTTCATTCTCCTATTATCTACAGATATTTCATGATCATTCCACACCTATAATGCTCAGGCAACATAATATACACCTGGTTATATGCCATATGTGTTCATTCTCCTATTATCTACAGATATTTCATGATCATTCCACACCTATAATGCTCAGGTAACGTAATATACACCTGGTTATATGCCATATGCGTTCATTCTACTATTATCTACAGATAGTTCATGATCATTCCACACCTATAATGCTCAGGTAACATAATATACACCGGGTTATATGCCATATGCGTTTATTCTTCTGTAATCTACAGATATTTCATGATCATTCCACACCTATAATGCTCAGGTAACATAATATACACCTGGTTATATGCCATATACGTTCATTCTCCTATTATCTACAGATATTTCATGATCATTCCACACCTATAATGCTCAGGTAACATAATATACACCTGGTTATATGCCATATGCGTTCATTCTCCTATTATCTACAGATATTTCATGATCATTCCACACCTATAATGCTCAGGTAACATAATATACACCTGGTTATATGCCATATGCGTTCATTCTCCTATTATCTACAGATATTTCATGATCATTCCACACCTATAATGCTCAGGTAACGTAATATACACCTGGTTATATGCCATATGTGTTCATTCTCCTATTATCTACAGATATTTCTTGATCATTCCACACCTATAATGCTCAGGGAACATAATATACACCTGGTTATATGCCATATGCGTTTATTCTCCTATTATCTACAGATTTTTCATGATCATTCCACACCTATAATGCTCAGGTAACGTAATATACACCTGGTTATATGCCATATGTGTTCATTCTCCTATTATCTACAGATTTTTCCTGATCATTCCACACCTATAATGCTCAGGTAACATAATATACACCTGGTTATATGCCATATGCGTTCATTCTTCTATTATCTACAGATATTTCATGATCATTCCACACCTATAATGCTCAGGTAATGTAATATACACCTGGTTATATGCCATATGTGTTCATTCTCCTATTATCTACATATATTTCATGATCATTCCACACCTATAATGCTCAGGTAACATAATATACACCTGGTTATATGCCATTTGTGTTTATTCTTCTGTAATCTACAGATATTTCATGATCATTCCACACCTATAATGCTCAGGTAACATAATATACACCTGGTTATATGCCATATGCGTTCATTTTCCTATCATCTACATATATTTCATGATCATTCCACACCTATAATGCTCAGGTAACGTAATATACACCTGGTTATATGCCATATGCGTTCATTTTCCTATTATCTACATATATTTCATGATCATTCCACACCTATAATGCTCAGGTAACATAATATACACCTGGTTATATGCCATATGTGTTTATTCTTCTGTAATCTACAGATATTTCATGATCATTCCACACCTATAATGCTCAGGTAACGTAGTATACACCTGGTTATATGCCATATGCGTTCATTCTCCTATTATCTACAGATATTTCATGATCATTCCACACCTATAATGCTCAGGTAACGTAATATACACCTGGTTATATGCCATATGCGTTCATTCTCCTATTATCTACAGATATTTCATGATCATTCCACACCTATAATGCTCAGGTAACATAATATACACCTGGTTATATGCCATATGCGTTCATTTTCCTATTATCTACAGATATTTCCTGATCATTCCACACCTATAATGCTCAGGTAATGTAATATACACCTGGTTATATGCCATATGCGTTCATTCTCTTATTATCTACAGATATTTCATGACCATTCCACACCTATAATGCTCAGGTAACATAATATACACCTGGTTATATGGCATATGCATTCATTCTCCTATTATCTACAGATGTTTTATGTTCATTCCACACCTATAATGCTCAGGTAACATAATATACACCTGGTTATATGCCATATGCGTTCATTCTCCTATTATCTACAGATATTTCATGATCATTCCACACCTATAATGCTCAGGTAACGTAATATACACCTGGTTATATGCCATATGTGTTCATTCTCCTATTATCTACAGATATTTCATGATCATTCCACACCTATAATGCTCAGGTAACGTAATATACACCTGGTTATATGCCATATGCATTCATTCTCCTATTATCTACAGATATTTCATGATCATTCCACACCTATAATGCTCAGGTAACATAATATACACCTGGTTATATGCCATATGCGTTCATTCTCCTATTATCTACAGATATTTCATGATCATTCCACACCTATAATGCTCAGGTAACGTAATATACACCTGGTTATATGCCATATGCGTTCATTCTCTTATTATCTACAGATATTTCATGATCATTCCACACCTATAATGCTCAGGTAACGTAATATACACCTGGTTATATGCCATATGCGTTCATTCTCCTATTATCTACAGATATTTCATGATCATTCCACACCTATAATGCTCAGGTAACGTAATATACACCTGGTTATATGCCATATGCGTTCATTCTCCTATTATCTACAGATATTTCATGATCATTCCACACCTATAATGCTCAGGTAACATAATATACACCTGGTTATATGCCATATGCGTTCATTTTCCTATTATCTACAGATATTTCCTGATCATTCCACACCTATAATGCTCAGGTAACGTAATATACACCTGGTTATATGCCATATGCGTTCATTCTCTTATTATCTACAGATATTTCATGACCATTCCACACCTATAATGCTCAGGTAACATAATATACACCTGGTTATATGGCATATGCATTCATTCTCCTATTATCTACAGATGTTTTATGTTCATTCCACACCTATAATGCTCAGGTAACGTAATATACACCTGGTTATATGCCATATGCATTCATTCTCCTATTATCTACAGATATTTCATGATCATTCCACACCTATAATGCTCAGGTAACGTAATATACACCTGGTTATATGCCATATGCATTCATTCTCCTATTATCTACAGATATTTCATGATCATTCCACACCTATAATGCTCAGGTAACATAATATACACCTGGTTATATGCCATATGTGTTCATTCTCCTATTATCTACAGATATTTCATGATCATTCCACACCTATAATGCTCAGGTAACGTAATATACACCTGGTTATATGCCATATGTGTTCATTCTCCTATTATCTACAGATTTTTCCTGATCATTCCACACCTATAATGCTCAGGTAACATAATATACACCTGGTTATATGCCATATGCGTTCATTCTTCTATTATCTACAGATATTTCATGATCATTCCACACCTATAATGCTCAGGTAATGTAATATACACCTGGTTATATGCCATATGTGTTCATTCTCCTATTATCTACATATATTTCATGATCATTCCACACCTATAATGCTCAGGTAACATAATATACACCTGGTTATATGCCATTTGTGTTTATTCTTCTGTAATCTACAGATATTTCATGATCATTCCACACCTATAATGCTCAGGTAACATAATATACACCTGGTTATATGCCATATGCGTTCATTTTCCTATCATCTACATATATTTCATGATCATTCCACACCTATAATGCTCAGGTAACGTAATATACACCTGGTTATATGCCATATGCGTTCATTTTCCTATTATCTACATATATTTCATGATCATTCCACACCTATAATGCTCAGGTAACATAATATACACCTGGTTATATGCCATATGTGTTTATTCTTCTGTAATCTACAGATATTTCATGATCATTCCACACCTATAATGCTCAGGTAACGTAGTATACACCTGGTTATATGCCATATGCGTTCATTCTCCTATTATCTACAGATATTTCATGATCATTCCACACCTATAATGCTCAGGTAACGTAATATACACCTGGTTATATGCCATATGCGTTCATTCTCCTATTATCTACAGATATTTCATGATCATTCCACACCTATAATGCTCAGGTAACATAATATACACCTGGTTATATGCCATATGCGTTCATTTTCCTATTATCTACAGATATTTCCTGATCATTCCACACCTATAATGCTCAGGTAATGTAATATACACCTGGTTATATGCCATATGCGTTCATTCTCTTATTATCTACAGATATTTCATGACCATTCCACACCTATAATGCTCAGGTAACATAATATACACCTGGTTATATGGCATATGCATTCATTCTCCTATTATCTACAGATGTTTTATGTTCATTCCACACCTATAATGCTCAGGTAACATAATATACACCTGGTTATATGCCATATGCGTTCATTCTCCTATTATCTACAGATATTTCATGATCATTCCACACCTATAATGCTCAGGTAACGTAATATACACCTGGTTATATGCCATATGTGTTCATTCTCCTATTATCTACAGATATTTCATGATCATTCCACACCTATAATGCTCAGGTAACGTAATATACACCTGGTTATATGCCATATGCATTCATTCTCCTATTATCTACAGATATTTCATGATCATTCCACACCTATAATGCTCAGGTAACATAATATACACCTGGTTATATGCCATATGCGTTCATTCTCCTATTATCTACAGATATTTCATGATCATTCCACACCTATAATGCTCAGGTAACGTAATATACACCTGGTTATATGCCATATGCGTTCATTCTCTTATTATCTACAGATATTTCATGATCATTCCACACCTATAATGCTCAGGTAACGTAATATACACCTGGTTATATGCCATATGCGTTCATTCTCCTATTATCTACAGATATTTCATGATCATTCCACACCTATAATGCTCAGGTAACGTAATATACACCTGGTTATATGCCATATGCGTTCATTCTCCTATTATCTACAGATATTTCATGATCATTCCACACCTATAATGCTCAGGTAACATAATATACACCTGGTTATATGCCATATGCGTTCATTTTCCTATTATCTACAGATATTTCCTGATCATTCCACACCTATAATGCTCAGGTAACGTAATATACACCTGGTTATATGCCATATGCGTTCATTCTCTTATTATCTACAGATATTTCATGACCATTCCACACCTATAATGCTCAGGTAACATAATATACACCTGGTTATATGGCATATGCATTCATTCTCCTATTATCTACAGATGTTTTATGTTCATTCCACACCTATAATGCTCAGGTAACATAATATACACCTGGTTATATGCCATATGCGTTCATTCTCCTATTATCTACAGATATTTCATGATCATTCCACACCTATAATGCTCAGGTAACGTAATATACACCTGGTTATATGCCATATGTGTTCATTCTCCTATTATCTACAGATATTTCATGATCATTCCACACCTATAATGCTCAGGTAACGTAATATACACCTGGTTATATGCCATATGCATTCATTCTCCTATTATCTACAGATATTTCATGATCATTCCACACCTATAATGCTCAGGTAACATAATATACACCTGGTTATATGCCATATGTGTTCATTCTCCTATTATCTACAGATATTTCATGATCATTCCACACCTATAATGCTCAGGTAACATAATATACACCTGGTTATATGCCATATGCATTCATTCTCCTATTATCTACAGATATTTCATGATCATTCCACACCTATAATGCTCAGGTAACATAATATACACCTGGTTATATGCCATATGCGTTCATTTTCCTATTATCTACAGATATTTCATGATCATTCCACACCTATAATGCTCAGGTAACATAATTTACACCTGGTTATATGCCATATGCATTCATTCTCCTATTATCTACAGATATTTCATGATCATTCCACACCTATAATGCTCAGGTAACATAATATACACCTGGTTATATGGCATATGCATTCATTCTCCTATTATCTACAGATATTTCATGATCATTCCACACCTATAATGCTCAGGTAACATAATATACACCTGGTTATATGCCATATGCATTCATTCTCCTATTATCTACAGATATTTCATGATCATTCCACACCTATAATGCTCAGGTAACATAATTTACACCTGGTTATATGCCATATGCATTCATTCTCCTATTATCTACAGATATTTCATGATCATTCCACACCTATAATGCTCAGGTAACATAATATACACCTGGTTATATGCCATATGCATTCATTCTCCTATTATCTACAGATATTTCATGATCATTCCACACCTATAATGCTCAGGTAACATAATATACACCTGGTTATATGCCACATGCATTCATTCTCCTATTATCTACAGATATTTCATGATCATTCCACACCTATAATGCTCAGGTAACATAATATACACCTGGTTATATGCCATATGCGTTCATTCTCCTATTATCTACAGATATTTCATGATCATTCCACACCTATAATGCTCAGGTAACGTAATATACACCTGGTTATATGGGATATGAGTTTATTCTATTATTATCTACAGATATTTCATGTTCATTCCATGTCTAACTTGCCCAAGAAACCTTTTATACATCTACACAATATACACCTAATAAGTTATTATCTTCATTCTTCTTATTTATTCCTTTTCATCATTCTTTTTAGTATGTCCCCACATTTTGTCTCCTGGAGCGTGATGGGGAATCTCCACATACCTCCTCCTGCAGAGCCGCACACTGGATATATGGCTGTGACTAAATCCTAGTGGGTGAAAGCTCCGCTCCCTCTGCCCACCAGGTTTTGCTCCTGTTCCCCTTTGTCACACACCGACTGTTCCCGCTCGCTCTCTCACTCTCTGCAGATTCTTCTCTTTTGCAGCGGCTGACTACAAGGGAAAACACTTCATTTCCTGCAAACTATAGAATGGCTCCTCCCCCCATGTGACTGTGACATCATGACAGGTCCTGTCAGCACAGAGCAGCCATATATCCAGTGTGGGTTGAGCCTAGAATGTACAGGCTGCAGTCATGATCTGGAAGGAGCCCGTACATTCTAGCTGACTCACTACTGAAGAAGCTAGAATGTACGGGCTCCTTCCTGGGCCTGACTGTAGCCTGTATATTCTAGCTGTTTCACTACTGAAGACACTAGAACGTACGGGCTCCTTCCAGGTGTATATTACTGAGGATTTCAGATATACAGGCTCCTTCCCGGACCTGACTGCAGCCCGTACATTGCAATACACTCTTTACTGAAAAAACTAAAGTGTACAGGCTCCTTCCAGGTGTATATTATTATTATTTATTATTATAGCACCATTCATTCCATGGCCATTTACACGTGGAAAGGGTATACATAAAAACAAGCACAATAATCATGAACAATACAAGACACAGACAGGTACAGGAGGAGAGAGCACCCTGCCTGCGAGGGCTCACAGTCTAATTACTGAGGATTTCAGATATACGGGCTCCTTCCAGGTCCTAACTGCAGCCTGTACATTCTAGCTGACTCACTACTGAAGAAGCTAGAATGTACAGGCTCCTTCCAGGTGTATATTACTGAGAATTTCAGATATATGGGCTCCTTCCAGGTCCTAACTGCAGCCTGTACATTCTAGCTGACTCACTACTGAAGACGCTAGAATGTACAGGCTCCTTCCAGGTGTATATTACTGAGAATTTCAGATATATGGGCTCCTTCCAGGTCCTGACTGCAGCCCGTACATTCTAGCTGACTCACTACTGAAGACGCTAGAATGTACAGGCTCCTTCCAGGTGTATATTACTGAGAATTTCAGATATACGGGCTCCTTCCAGGTCCTAACTGCAGCCTGTACATTCTAGCTGACTCACTACTGAAGAAGCTAGAATGTACAGGCTCCTTCCAGGTGTATATTACTGAGAATTTCAGATATATGGGCTCCTTCCAGGTCCTAACTGCAGCCTGTACATTCTAGCTGACTCACTACTGAAGATGCTAGAATGTACAGGCTCCTTCCAGGTGTATATTACTGAGAATTTCAGATATATGGGCTCCTTCCAGGTCCTGACTGCAGCCCGTACATTCTAGCTGACTCACTACTGAAGAAGCTAGAATGTACGGGCTCCTTCCTGGCCCTGACTGTAGCCTGTATATTCTAGCTGTTTCACTACTGAAGACACTAGAACGTACGGGCTCCTTCCAGGTGTATATTACTGAGGATTTCAGATATACAGGCTCCTTCCCGGACCTGACTGCAGCCCGTACATTGCAATACACTCTTTACTGAAGAAACTAGAATGTACAGGCTCCTTCCAGGTGTATATTACTGAGTATTTCAGATATACAGGCTCCTTCCAGGACCTGACTGCAGCCCGTACATTGCAATACACTCTTTACTGAAAAAACTAAAGTGTACAGGCTCCTTCCAGGTGTATATTATTATTATTTATTATTATAGCACCATTCATTCCATGGCCATTTACACGTGGAAAGGGTATACATAAAAACAAGCACTATAATCATGAACATTACAAGACACAGACAGGTACAGGAGGAGAGAGCACCCTGCCTGCGAGGGCTCACAGTCTAATTACTGAGGATTTCAGATATACGGGCTCCTTCCAGGTCCTAACTGCAGCCTGTACATTCTAGCTGACTCACTACTGAAGAAGCTAGAATGTACAGGCTCCTTCCAGGTGTATATTACTGAGAATTTCAGATATATGGGCTCCTTCCAGGTCCTAACTGCAGCCTGTACATTCTAGCTGACTCACTACTGAAGACGCTAGAATGTACAGGCTCCTTCCAGGTGTATATTACTGAGAATTTCAGATATATGGGCTCCTTCCAGGTCCTGACTGCAGCCCGTACATTCTAGCTGACTCACTACTGAAGACGCTAGAATGTACAGGCTCCTTCCAGGTGTATATTACTGAGAATTTCAGATATACGGGCTCCTTCCAGGTCCTAACTGCAGCCTGTACATTCTAGCTGACTCACTACTGAAGAAGCTAGAATGTACAGGCTCCTTCCAGGTGTATATTACTGAGAATTTCAGATATATGGGCTCCTTCCAGGTCCTAACTGCAGCCTGTACATTCTAGCTGACTCACTACTGAAGACGCTAGAATGTACAGGCTCCTTCCAGGTGTATATTACTGAGAATTTCAGTTATATGGGCTCCTTCCAGGTCCTGACTGCAGCCCGTACATTCTAGCTGACTCAATACTGAAGACGCTAGAATGTACAGGCTCCTTCCAGGTGTATATTACTGAGAATTTCAGATATACGGGCTCCTTCCAGGTCCTAACTGCAGCCTGTACATTCTAGCTGACTCACTACTGAAGATGCTAGAATGTACAGGCTCCTTCCAGGTGTATATTACTGAGAATTTCAGATATATGGGCTCCTTCCAGGTCCTGACTGCAGCCCGTACAGTCTAGCTGACTCACTACTGAAGAAGCTAAAATGTACGGGCTCCTTCCTGGCCCTGACTGTAGCCTGTATATTCTAGCTGTTTCACTACTGAAGACACTAGAACGTACGGGCTCCTTCCAGGTGTATATTACTGAGGATTTCAGATATACAGGCTCCTTCCCGGACCTGACTGCAGCCCGTACATTGCAATACACTCTTTACTGAAGAAACTAGAATGTACAGGCTCCTTCCAGGTGTATATTACTGAGTATTTCAGATATACAGGCTCCTTCCAGGACCTGACTGCAGCCCGTACATTGCAATACACTCTTTACTGAAAAAACTAAAGTGTACAGGCTCCTTCCAGGTGTATATTATTATTATTTATTATTATAGCACCATTCATTCCATGGCCATTTACACGTGGAAAGGGTATACATAAAAACAAGCACAATAATCATGAACAATACAAGACACAGACAGGTACAGGAGGAGAGAGCACCCTGCCTGCGAGGGCTCACAGTCTAATTACTGAGGATTTCAGATATACGGGCTCCTTCCAGGTCCTAACTGCAGCCTGTACATTCTAGCTGACTCACTACTGAAGAAGCTAGAATGTACAGGCTCCTTCCAGGTGTATATTACTGAGAATTTCAGATATATGGGCTCCTTCCAGGTCCTGACTGCAGCCTGTACATTCTAGCTGACTCACTACTGAAGACGCTAGAATGTACAGGCTCCTTCCAGGTGTATATTACTGAGAATTTCAGATATATGGGCTCCTTCCAGGTCCTGACTGCAGCCCGTACATTCTAGCTGACTCACTACTGAAGACGCTAGAATGTACAGGCTCCTTCCAGGTGTATATTACTGAGAATTTCAGATATACGGGCTCCTTCCAGGTCCTGACTGCAGCCTGTACATTCTAGCTGACTCACTACTGAAGATGCTAGAATGTACAGGCTCCTTCCAGGTGTATATTACTGAGAATTTCAGATATATGGGCTCCTTCCAGGTCCTGACTGCAGCCCGTACATTCTAGCTGACTCACTACTGAAGAAGCTAGAATGTACGGGCTCCTTCCTGGCCCTGACTGTAGCCTGTATATTCTAGCTGTTTCACTACTGAAGACACTAGAATGTACGGGCTCCTTCCAGGTGTATATTACTGAGGATTTCAGATATACAGGCTCCTTCCCGGACCTGACTGCAGCCCGTACATTGCAATACACTCTTTACTGAAGAAACTAGAATGTACAGGCTCCTTCCAGGTGTATATTACTGAGTATTTCAGATATACAGGCTCCTTCCAGGACCTGACTGCAGCCCGTACATTGCAATACACTCTTTACTGAAAAAACTAAAGTGTACAGGCTCCTTCCAGGTGTATATTATTATTATTTATTATTATAGCACCATTCATTCCATGGCCATTTACACGTGGAAAGGGTATACATAAAAACAAGCACAATAATCATGAACAATACAAGACACAGACAGGTACAGGAGGAGAGAGCACCCTGCCTGCGAGGGCTCACAGTCTAATTACTGAGGATTTCAGATATACGGGCTCCTTCCAGGTCCTAACTGCAGCCTGTACATTCTAGCTGACTCACTACTGAAGAAGCTAGAATGTACAGGCTCCTTCCAGGTGTATATTACTGAGAATTTCAGATATATGGGCTCCTTCCAGGTCCTGACTGCAGCCTGTACATTCCAGCTAATTCACTACTGAATACACTAGAATGTATGTGCTCCTTCCAGGTACAGTTGTGCTCAAAATAATAATGTGTTTAAAAACATGAGTTAAGGCCAAAATTGTTATAATAGTTTTTATTTCCATGCATTGGGAATGTTGCACACTGTTTTCTAAATGAAAACATGCCGAGAAATTTATAGATTGTTTAACTACTTTACAGAAAATATAAAAAAATGAACATTGGCTGTTAAAAAAAAATACCAGTGTGTTAAAATATATCCCTTAAATATATTTTTCTTCAAATACGTGATAAGGCGCATGAAAGACAAACTTAAAAAAATGTAAAAATAAATAGATGTATTTTATAATTAGTAAAAGGTTTGCCAAAAAAATAAAGTTACAGTTCAGTTACAGAAAGGAAAAAAAATAGTATTCTTTCTTAGCTTACGTAAAGAGTTGAATAATAGTCCAATTCTTACAAAATCAATAGAAATCTTCATTCATGTCTCTTTGGTTCTTGAATGGTTAGGGCAAGCCTTAGATACTGTAGGCCTGACAGCATGTGTTACATCATCTTGCATGGGCTGGATAGATTCTGGCTCAGCTTCGACATGTGCAAGAGTGACCCCCCCCCCCTCCTCCCATGTGTCATGTTATATATGCAGCTGTCCAAACCATATAGGGTTATCCTGCTGAGTGCATGAGGTCACTCACTAGCAGCTTCCAAAGAGCCTATATCTAATATATAAAGCTGAATGTGTATATGTTTGTGTGTATGTATGTATGTCCGGGATTGGCATCCGCACCGTCGCAGCTACAGCCACAAAATTTTCCACACTCACACTTCTGGACCCCGAGAGCGTCATAGGCTATGTTTTGAGGGGAAATTTTAACCCCGCTCTTTACAGTTATTCACCAAAAAACCTGCCTCCATTAAAGCGAATGGAGCTGGGAGCCACAGTGCAGCCAGAACTTCAGAAGAATGCGCAGCCACGCCTTTATTTGGAATGTTGGCATGTCACAATGCAGCCAGGGAAAGAGACAGACACAGACAGGGAAAGAGGCAGACACAGACAGGGTAAGAAACAGACATAGACAGGGTAAGAGACAGACACAAAGAGACAGACACAGACAAAGAGACAGACTGACAGGGAAAGAGACAGAGAAAGAGAAAGACAGGTTCAGAGACAGACAGACAGGTAAAGAGACAGACACAGACAAATAGACAGACAGACACAGGGAAACAGACAGACAGGGAAAGAGACAGACAGGGAAAGAGACAGACAGGAAAAGTGACAGAGATAGATAGACAGACAAGGAAAGAGATAGATAGACAGACAGGGACAGAGATTGAGACAGACGGAGAAAGAGACAGAGACAGACAGGGAAAGAGACAGACAGACAAAGAGATATAGAGAGAGAGACAGAGAGATATATCAGAGGGGGAGACAGACAGAGAACGGGTGAGAAACAGAGAGACAGTTACTATCCCGGGCGTTAATATATTCTATTTATACATTCTATCCCGGGAATGTTAATACATTCTATTTTGTTAACAGCAGTTATTAACCCGGGCATTTACTGTGAATCACTAACGTAATATTTAGCTACATGACCATTTTTTTAGAACTGCTTCACATCTAAGTTGCATAGTCACCAAATTCTGATGTGGCGCCCCTGCGGCTTCAGGCACCACAGTGTACTGCACTTCACTTAAGGTCCAGTGTTCATAATGGATACGGAGGAGTTCGTCACCAGTAACAACCACCATCACATTCAACCAACACATATACACGGGAGTACTGCCACTGGGACCGGACTATGGTAGGTGCTGGGGTAGCCATAGCGAGGTATGGGACCTCATGCCCACTAGTTCTGGGACCCGGGAGTCAAGGCAACCACAGGGGAAGCGAGGAGCCATCCAACACACAATAGGCAGTCAGCACCAGACACTGTCCGTGTGAGGTCACACTCAGAAGCAGACAAGCCGGGAAGCAAAGACACGAACAGACAGGGGCCCGTGGTCTGGAGCTAGAGGCTCAACCTGGGTTCTTAGGAAAGAAAGGGAATTCCAGGGTATGCGGGGAGTGCGGAAGGCACCCGTGACCCATTCCACGGCCCAGGAGCTGGGGTGGAGGGAAAACATCTAAAGGTGACGCACAGAAGGAAACACCGGCCTCGTCCTCCGAAGTATCTGGGATCGGCGAAGCCCATCACAGCGTAGCCCGGTGCTCCAAAGGCGGTGTGCTACTAGAGAGAAAAGACCTTGAACTGCATCATCTGTGTCATCCATTTTCTGCTGGAACTTCCAGTATCGCGCTCCTGCATCAACAGAGACTACTACCGCCACCATCCTCCCTGGGGCATAGCTCTGCCTGTGGAGAGCTGTACCATCTGAGCTGCGTAGTCATCCACCTCAGAAGAGAGAAGCAATCCCGCAGCGGTGGCTAATAACTGTCCTCACACCACAGGTGGCTTCAAAAACTACTACTCCCATAATCCCCACCCCAAAGCTTTATTGACACCGCTGGGCGAGGCCACCGTGGCGTCCCAGGAGAAGAACCGTGGCATGGTGACGAGTAAGCACCTAACCCCATGGGTGCGTCACTGGCACCTGTCAACTCTTTTTCCAGCCCAGAATGCTTTGACTACATCCCATAATTTATTTCCATTTGTTGGCTTTGCCTCAGAAACACCATTTTTGATGTCACCCCACAAGTGTTCTATTGGATCATGGGCTCATTCAGACGACCATTCCGTTTGTCCTGCTCAGTTCCTTTTTTTGCCGACCTACTGACAAGACCATCTTTTCAATGTGTTTTGTGTAGGATCGAATGCCATATAGAAGTACTTCTGTGTGCCATCAGTTCGATAAAAATACACATTGTTGTCCGTATGTCCATTCCATTACTATGGAATATGTCCAATTCTGTTCCGCAAATGCAGACCGTGACACAACACAAGTCAAGGGGTCTGCAAAATCCCCGTAAGATACATGGACGTACTTCCGTGTGGCTTCCGTCTATCGGTGCCCCTGCAGTCTGTTTCACACTACCCCGCCAGCCCCGCAACGGCTCACAGCAGTGTGTAAGCAGTTGAGGGGATGATAAGCGCTGCCGTCTCAAGGTTAGCAAAGTTCATTACCTGTACTGATGAAGTCCGTTGAACTCGTGACGTCAGCGCTCATCACTGAGTTCCATGCTTGCAGCCATATCACCTCAAGTCTCATGAGCAGCCCGAGGCTGTGAGTACCGGTGAGATCACAGGCTGCTCGCCATACTTTGCATGCCCATGCTGTGGACATTGAACTCAGTTACGAGCTCTAACATCAGAGGTTCAGCGCAGTTCATTACTGCAGCTAATTAACTGAGCTAACCTCATGACGTCGGCGCTTGCCATGCCCTGCCGTGACCTGCCTGACCTATTGATGTTAGCTCAGGTCAATACACTGCTCTCCCAGTCAATGGGGAACATTCTGTTCTTCACTGACTGTGACAGTGAGTATGGATCGTCGTAGGAGACTCTTATTGGATTGCTAGAAACACACAAAGTCCAAAAACCTGTCACAATAGCCTTCAAAGAAGCAGTTATATTACAAAAAGTACCCTTAGGTAAACTACCTGGGTATTTTGAAGCAACGCTGAGAAATAATGCAAATATCATAGAATAAATTCAAATATTTTTATTTTATCATTTTTTATTCAAACACAAACCACACCACAAAGGAGATCATGTTACATCCAAAACTGCCTCAGGTTAGAAAAGTTCGGCAAAACATGTCCTAGTGAGCAATACCATCAATTTTTTAATTTTATATTAATTCATACGGTTCAACGGCTCATCATACTGACAAAAAATACACTCATCCATATAACAATATAGTGGTATAGTAAATACTAATCATCCTCAAACTTTGATTTCGTTATATGGCTTTCCTTTAGTGCTTCACCGTCTTACTAGTTTTTATTAAGTATATGAAAAAAATCTGAGAATAAGATGCAAAAAATCACACTATTCCTATCGGCAGATAAATACGCAGAATTTCTTGATTTTTCACCTAAAAAATAGCAATTTTGTCAGTGAAGTCAGTATCTACCCATTAATCCGTTTGTGAATTTTTTAAACAGCTGAATTTCACCTATAAAGCAGTGAATAGGGGCATGGGGCATTGGTATCTATATTAAAGACATATGCCTGGAAATAAAACCGGACCGCTAAGAGAAGGGTTTCAATACCACATAATCGAATGTTATATTCAAAGTACTTTTCCGGCAAAAAGATCCTACTACCAGCCGATAGACAGACTGTATCTGCGATTTTACCTAAAATAAGGCATATAAAACAAATAACACACCTCTACCTGTCAATCGGCTAGTAGATCCGTAAGCAGCCACAAGCCACAAAAAGCGGCAGTAAGTGTGGCCGTAACCAATGTAAACTCCCAATATATACCCGGCAATACCACACATCACTGCAAGACTCAAATGTTCAACACCATATCAATTTCCAAATATAACATCATTATAATACTGAACATTAGCCAAACATCAGTGAATACCTGAGCAGTGGATGACTCTCTCCTTTCCCCTTTGTGGTGTGGTTTGTGTTTGAATAAAAAATGATAAAATAAAAATATTTGAATTTATTCTATGATATTTGCATTATTTCTTATTGGATTAGACCTGAACCGGATTTGTTTTTTCTTTCAATAAATTGGTGAAAGAGGGAATGTGTTGGGAATTGTTTTTTTCAAATAAAAATGTGTTTGTCCTTTATTTTTTTTCATTACTGACTGGGTTAGTGATGTCGGGTATCTGATAGATGCCATGACATCACTTAAATCTGTGCTTGATGCCAGCAGACCTTATACAGCTGGTATCAACCCCATATATTACCCGATTTGCCACTGCACCAGGGCAACAGGATGAGCTGATGCAAAGCAACAGGATTGGCACATCTAATGGATACGCCACTTCTGAGGCAGCTGCGGCCTGCTTTTTTTAGGCTGGGGTGTGTCCAATAATCATAGACCTCCTTAGTCTGATAATACCAGACCACAGCTGTCCTCTTTACCTTGACTGTTGATCCAATTTGGGGGCACCCCATAATTTTTTTTAATTATTTATTTTTTGGCCACGTACCAGGCTAAACACCCTTTAGTGCCACATCAAAGGCACTAAAGGGTGCAAGATTACAAAATGCAGTGGAGTGGGACATTATATGTCTTTCTCATCTATCTTTCTACTTTTAGACTGTATGTAACCCTCCTTCCGTGTTTTTGTGGTCCGCAAAAAAAAAAAAAAGGCACACAGACTGTATATGGAATGGAACGGAAGGAATGCGCTTGTCACACGGATGTCCCACGGATGCATCCATTGAAACACAGGACCGTTGTTTGCAGACTGCAAAAACGGGACGGTCGTGTGAATGTACCTTAAGGTCCAGGTATTGGACTTGCTGCTCCATAACCTCCATTTTGTTGGAGTGGAAACAAAATTTTGGTTAGGGTTGTTGTCTTGTTGAAACACCCATTTCAAGGGCATTTGCTCTTCAGTGTAAGGCAACATGTCGTCTTCAAGTATTGTGATATATGTAAACTGGTCCATGACCCCTGGTATGCGGTAAATAGGCCGGTATCATAGTAAGAGAAACATGCCCATATCATGATGATTGCACCACCATGCTTCACTGTCTTCATCATGTCCTGTGGCTTTAACTCAGAGTTTGGGTGTCGGCTGACAAACTATCTGTGGCCCTTCGAGCAAAAAAGAACAATTTTACTTTCATCAGTCCACAAGATGTTTCTCCATTTTCCTTTACGCCAGTTGAGGTGCTCTTTGGCAAATTGTATCCACTTCAGTATATGTCTTTTTTTAACAGTGGGACTTCAAAATTCCTGGCGTCACGAACAGCATATGAGCAGGACCCACTTACCTGGGTGACATGCGCCTTGAAGATCGAAAACCGCCATCTTCCGCGCCAAAATGCCATCTTCCCCGCAAAAGCACGCAAAGCAGAAGCCCCGCCCTTCGTCATGAGTGTGAGGCCGGAACCGGAAGTTCCCAGAGGGCTACAGCATCGAGAAGAGTGCTAAGTGAAAACCGAGGGGGCGTGGCGGCATGTAGCAGCAGCGGAAGAGAAGCAGGGACTCCAGTACTCTGCCATAAAGTTCCTGGAACGTGCTGTTCCCGGGACCGCGACCTGAATCGAAGAAGAGATGGAGCAGCTGTGCAGGAGAATGCGGATGCAGTTCCTGTTTATACTGGACCACTTGAGAGAAGAGATGAGGAGCCTGGCGATGGCGGTGCGAGCCCGTGCGATTGAGATCCTACGTGAAGAGAGGGTAAGTAGTTACCCAGTTCCTGTTGATTACCCTAATCCGGTCAATGCAGCTGTGGGATCCGGACCACCCCCAACCCCGTCCTCGGTGGACGCCGAGCTACCTACTTCCACCACGGCAGTGGTACCATCAGCTCCTATATACGAAACTCCAGCTGCGGGAACCCCGGTTCTGTCCCTTGACCCAGTCACGACAGTGGTCACCCCGACACCGGCCAGACCAGACCCGGCCGCATTACCGGGCCCGTCCTTAGAGGTGGAGCCTCGGCTGCAGAGCAGTGGGTTCTTCTGTTTAACAAGGCGGAAGTGGAGCCTGGAGAGCTACCGGTTCCACCGCCGCGGGACATCTCTACGGCTGTTGGGGCCGTAAGAGTGCACCTGAAGCCAGAGCCAGCTAAGGAGCCGAGGCCGGACGCTGACGCCCCCTACTGGGAGCGAGCACCACTTTAGCCAATTGTCACCAAGCAGCCCCTGGGGATTGTGGCTCTGGACCATGTCAAATTGACCCCCAGCAGGAGTGGATATATGTATGCACTCACGATAGTCGACCATTGCACATGGTTCTTGGTGGTGGTACCCGTTAAAGATTTGACTGCCAGCACCGCATTCCAGGAACACTTCTGTAGGCCGCATGGGTACCCCGATCGAGCCCTTATGGATCAAGGCCTTGCATTCGAGGCTGAAATCTTCCATGAGATCTGCAGTCTGTACGAGTGCAAAAAGATACGCACCACACCCTATCATGCGCAGACGAATGGGATGTGTGAGATGAACCACCTAGTGATCAATCTGTTGAAAACCCTTCCTCTTGCGCAGCGGAACCAGTGGCCTAAAAAACTACCAGACCTTGTGGACATCTATAACAACATCCCGGTGGGATCCACCAAGTGTACCCCAGCTTATCTGATGAGACCTAGACCTGGAAGACTTCCCGTTGACTTGGAGACGGAGGTCGAATTGCCCGAAACCCACGTGCCCGGAGCGGATTGGGACTCGCGTCGCCATATCCAGTACAAACGGATTCAGAAGTCCGTTGAAGAGAGTTTGAATCAAACCCGGGAACGACAAGAAAGAAACTTTAACAAGCAAGCAAAAGCAACCACCTTCGCCCGCGGCGAGATTGTATTAAAATGGAACAGAAAGCTGCACAAACTAGATGATCAGTGGGAAAAGGAGCCATATGTGGTAGAGCCATCCAACTTTGATAACCAGAAGACCTGCCTAATCAGCAAGGCTCAAGGAAGGACCACATCTACGGTATCCCGAGATCATCTGAAGAAGTGCCCAGAACCCTTAAGGGTGGCAGATGAACCTCAGCCTCAAGTGGTGGAAGGAAAGAAGAGGATGATCCATACAATCCTAGGTGACTTTCCGGAAGATTGGCCTATGCAGAATGGAGCAGTAATAGTCCCTGTGTTAACATTCCCACAACCCATGGAAGAACTAGAACAGAAAAGGCTTACTGACACTGCACCCACTCCAGCACCTAGAGTAGCGCCTGTACCCTTGCCACGCACACGTAGGGTCCTACCAGCTACACCCAACACTGAGGGCGAGGAACCTGTAGCGGAGTATTGTCATGCCACCAGGGGGGATGAGGGTCTAGAGTTGAGGTCAACCCGTGCTAACTTTGGTCAGCCCCCACGGAGCTATTGTGAAGAATGCTAGAGGTAACAGTAATGTTTAATGTTGTAACAGAAATTGCTAGGTATTGGTGTTTCATTTATTTTACTAAGTTTGTTATTTTTCATGTAGAGATTTTTAGAAAATGAGTGTCTAATCAACAGGGTCTAAATGAAAAGAGTGAAAGTTACCTGATTTGCGAGCAGATTGGCTATAATGTGTACACTCGGTACATGGACTTTGTTAATTACCGTATTTTTCGCTTTATAAGACGCACTTTTGTTCCCCCAAATTTTGGGGGAAAGTAGGGGGTGCGTCTTATAAGCCGAATATACGGGGGGGGGGGAGGGGGGGGTGGTATATATATATGTACACTGCAGCGTCCAGGGGAGGTGGGGGACAGCAGCTCTGGAGCACAGGGGAACGCTGCCTTTGATCTACTGCACCCGCTCATATAATATGCACAGCTGCTGTCCACCACCATGGTGCTGAAATCGCACGCAGTGAGGGGCTGGGGGAGCGGTGCATATTATATGAGCCTGCGTCCCAGTGTGATCGCACATGCCCACCCCTGTGTTAGATTTGGCCCCCAGGCTGCTGCTCATTCTAAAATAAAGAGGGTTTTATTTTACTTTGGGCAGCAGCCTAGGGGCCATATCTGACACAGGGGGACTTGTGCGATCTATAGGGGCCATGGGCAGCACTATGGGGGCGATATCTGACACAGGGGGACTTGTGCGATCTATAGGGGCCATGGGCAGCAGCCTGGGGGCGATATCTGACACAGGGGGGACTTGTGCGATCTATAGGGGCCATGGGCAGCACTATGGGGGCGATATCTGACACAGGGGGACTTGTGCGATCTATATAGGGGCCATGGGCAGCACTATGGGGGCGATATCTGACACAGGGGGACTTGTGCGATCTATAGGGGCCATGGGCAGCACTATGGGGGCGATATCTGACACAGGGGGACTTGTGCGATCTATATAGGGGCCATGGGCAGCACTATGGGGGCGATATCTGACACAGGGGGACTTGTGCGATCTATAGGGGCCATGGGCAGCACTATGGGGGCGATATCTGACACAGGGGGGACTTGCGCAATCTATATAGGGGCCATGGGCAGCACTATGGGGGCGATATCTGACACAGGGGGGACTTGTGCGATCTATAGGGGCCATGGGCAGCACTATGGGGGCGATATCTGACACAGGGGGACTTGTGCGATCTATATAGGGGCCATGGGCAGCACTATGGGGGCGATATCTGACACAGGGGGACTTGTGCGATCTATATAGGGGCCATGGGCAGCACTATGGGGGCGATATCTAACACAGGGGGACTTGTGCGATCTATAGGGGCCATGGGCAGCAGCATGGGGGGCGTTATCTAACACGGGAACGTGTGCAAACCATAGGGGACTATAGGCAGCACAGGGGAACGTGTGCCATCACAAGGGGGCTATATTCAATATAAGGGGGCCATATCCAGATTAAGGGGGCTAATTTTAGGATGGGGGACTATGAGGGACATATACCCTATATGATTTGTTAGAGGGACACTGGCATTATAAGATGGACCCCATTTATCATTTAAAAAAAAAATTCTCTTTTCCTTCACCAAATTTGGGGGTGCGTCTTATAATCAGGTGCGTCTTATAAAGCGAAAAATACGGTATATATAGTAAAAATGGACCATGGTCAAAGGACTGGTTGTGACCAATATGAACTTGTGTTTTTGTAAATAGTTGTACCTCCTGTGCCCACCAGAGTTGTGTATTACAACGCCCATGACCGTAACTTGGTCACGGACCCACAATAGGTTTGCAGGGGGTCAGGTTGTTTGGGTAGCGAGTTAATGGGATTCGGGACATTGGGACTGGACTGTTGCAGGAAGAGGCTGCAACGGGGCAGGTTGAGCCTCCTCTACTACTGAAACCGGTAGCGTTCCACCGTTGGAGAGATTAACTCACAAAGTTTCCCGTAACGTTTAAGTAACCAGCCTCACTAATGAGGGATGTATTGTGTAAATAAAAATGTTTCTTTTTTTTCTACTTCCGTTTTAAAAAAATAAATAATAACCTCTGATGTACTGTAGCTCGGGGACAAGCTACGTTTAACGAAGGGGGAATGTGACGCCCTGGCCTATCAGGTCGTCACAGGGTATTGTGCAATCTGCCCTTCGGTGCAATATCCACCTCCTCCTTGGTTATGGGTCCCTAACCAATGGTGTTGCCAAAACCAGCTAATCAAAATCCTAGGAACACTCTGCACCACACCCACCAGTGAGACAGCATGACAAGGGGCACAGTATTGTCGTGGAGGACAGTCGGCGGTCTTTTACCATTACTGTGCTGGGACCAGGGCAAGACGGGGTACGTGGACCCTAGGTCAGGGAGTAGCTTCATGCAGCCTGACATTTCACCCGACGATAACGGAGCCTTTAAGATCCGCTCTTCACCCGCTCCAAAATTGGGGTACTAGCACAACGAGGGGGATAGGACTTTCCACTAAACCGGTCCAGGAAATCTCAAGCGTGAACCCCGAGAGCAAGCTCCCTCAGTCACACTGGGGAGCGGGACCCGATTAGTTTAAAGCTAGGGGGCAACTAGAGGGGAACATGGTGCCAAGGGAAAGGTCACAGATCATCAGGCAACACCAGCAGAAACAGGACCCAAACGTGCTCCCCGTCAGCGGCGTCCAGAACTTTGGTTTACAAAGTTGTCGGTGTACGCTTTATGGCCTGAGTGAGTGCGCACGTGAGTACGCAAGTGACCACCTACCTCCCCAACGGCACGTCCCGCCACCATCACAGAGTCCCGGGGCATTCCCCCACCCGTGGAGGGGGTTAAAAGCCTGGCTGCCCACTCCATCGCCACAGAGTACTCCCAGCTGCAGTGGTGGTACTCCACCTTACCACACACCACAGGTGGCGTCACGAACTTTAAATACACCATCCCCTGTAAATACCCCCTGTATTCGAGTGGCCGCGCGACCCCCGGGTCCGGACGCCACTTGTGCCACTGCGGATCCGAGCAGCCCGGCTGCTGACGTGGGGGCGGCTCAGTCTCCATCTGCCTCATAGTGAATTTTCAGTCAGGGGTTCTGTCTGAAGCCCGTGTTTCAGAGATTTTCACAGATTCTCCTGTTTAAGAGCTCAGCTCTGAGTTCAGGATAAATGTGTGCAGAGCCCTTTAGCGATCTTTGGGAGGAACAATGAACAAATCCACAGGTGGTCAATAATTTCTTTTAGTTTTTACACAGTTCACTGTGCGGTATATACATGATTAGACGTTGCAATTACACCAGTTTCAGATTTATATTGTGTGTCTTTAGATTTGGGTGAGAACCCCTTTTCAAAAAAAAAAACAAAAAAAAACCTTTTTGCATCAAACTATTTTGAGAGCTTTCGTTTTTCTTTATGTCTAATAAAAGAGTCATCTAAGATTGTGTTTTCTGCAGCACTAGTTTACATTTTTATTGTTAACATTTACATGCACATACCATTTTTTAATTGCTTTATATTAAGATTTTTAGTAGGCAGAATGAACAAAAATAAAAAAAACCCCACAAAAACATTAATTCAGGACTTTTTGACACCGTTCCGCGTGTGTTACAAGTGAGAAGATGGCTTTATTCTCATGATTACAGGGATACCGGATTTGTATTGTTTTTAGTGACTTTGCACAATAAAATATACTAATATAGAATATAACAAAATAATTATTTTTATGAGCTGTATATTTAGTTTTTTTTCTCATGATAGAGTTGTTTGGAATCTTTATTTTTGCAGGACAATTAAATTTCTAGGATACCTTTTAATTTACACTCGTTTTTTTCGATCATGTTGTAGTCCAATTTTTGTTTGATGCTTTGAGTAAACAGTATAATGTAATTTTTACTGTGTTCACAGAAGGGGTTAAATATTTTTCCAGTTTTATAGTCTGCTTGTTCCTGATGTTTGCTGAATATATCTACTTTATTTACATAAATGTACCTATTTAGTAACAATATTTGTAAAAAGATTTCACTTTTTTTAACTAAGTGGGACTTTAACTTTTATTACGCTCATTTCTGATATAATGTATAGCAATTAGGGATGAACGAATACTTCGATTATTCGCCTTTGCAAATATTTTCCAAATACCTCTCCGCTATTCGACCATTTGCGAGTATTCGATGCACAATGTAAGTCGATGGGAAACCCGAATAACTATTCACTTTATTCGGGCTTCCCATAGACTTACATTGCGCATCGAATAGTGGCGAGGTATTCAGAAAATATTCGCGAAGCCGAATATTTGAGGTATTTGATCATCCCTAATAGAAATGCTTCTGATTTGAAAATTATATCTGAATTCCTCAATGACAAGCCCCTCAATCCATGCTTGTCATGGTCCGAGAGGATTTCCATAGGCTGGTGACCTGGTGGTTGTTATGAGGTCTCTTGAGGAGCGGCCAAAATACCTGTCGAGAGGCGCAGAAGTCTCATTAACAGTTACAGGAATGGTTTGATGCCTCGAAAGGTTGTGCAACAAAATATTAAGTTACGGGATCATCATTTCTGTCCAGGCATGTATCAAGAGTTTCATTTTTTAAAATAATTCTGTGGAAGCAGAAAAGTAGCAATGTCTGACTGTCATTTGCTCATTTTCATAGATTATTTTTGGTTAGGTTCAAGTTATTTCTGTGACCAGTGGGTTTTACTTTAAATGAGGGGTACCAACAATTTTGACCATGTAGATTTTAAAATGTACTCTATAATTAATCTGCTTTTAAAAAATTTAAAGAACAACCTTTTTAATATGCTGTGAAAGTCGCTGTAGAGGTGAGACAGCGGCCGGATGCTGAATTGCGGGACTCTTCAGCACCACAGACAGCAGGAACAGGAGAGGTGAGTTTGTCCATGTGCAATCATGTATAACAAAGCATGCATGGCGGATTTCTAATGGACAACCCATGTGTGCCGTGAGTCACAGCACACGGAGGGACATGTGCGTTTTTTACACGTCTGAAAAACGTCTGTTTTTCACCGACGTGTGAAACAGTCCTTAGGTCGGTGTCACTTGCGATTATCTCGCGGTGCATGACCCGTCACGGACTCGCACTCTCCTCACAGGAGCGGGTCGGTTGCATGTATCTCTATGCAGCTCAGACACTCCTGTAAGGAAAGTGTGAGTCCGTGAAAGGTAATGCACCGCGAGACTCGCTCGAGATACACGCGAGGCAAACGTGACACCGGCCTTAAGGATATTTTCCTCCACGCAGCTTTTGCAAGTGAACATCATTGTTACAAAAGTATTTTTCTTGTCCACTTCATGTTCTTATAAGGACCCTAGGCTTTACACAGATGCATCATAAACTTTTCCTGCATATGCATGCAATTAAAATGTAAATTTCAATATGGAAACTAACACTGACCAATTTTATAACTACATACTGAATGTGTTAAAGGGGAAGAAAAAAAAAAAACAAAAAAAAACATTTCCATCACTTGTCGAAATTTAGTAATTTCACTTTAAAAAAAGTTTGGCATAAACATTTTCACAGAAATATTTAAATAAAATAAACAGATTTAAATACAAATAACAGGACTAAATATTGTACAAATACAACTTTATTATATTTATCACAAATTAAACTTTTGTACAAAAATACATTTTTTTACATTGTAAACTGTAGACTTTACTGTTTTATGTTTCTTATTTCTGATGCATTTAAAACTTACTTCAACTTCAGATATTAATGACACAAAAACAGAATCTCCTTTTAAAATAAACTTTTTTCCTGAAGAGTGAAACTTTATAACCCCCCCAAAATTCATTAATTACAAAGCAATAGAGCAACAAACTCAGGATAAAGGCAACTGAAGGGATAAAATATGTAAAGCCCCCCATGTAGGACGCGTCATCCACACAAAGCAAGGAGTACGGCAATTCCATCATCAATTCTGCAGAAGATCTGTGTCAAAACCTGAAAAAAAAACAAATTAAAATGATTAGAAGTGCATTTAATTGTGTAATTATGGGTTTCTGGTGACTGCAGGGGAGCAAGAAAGGAAAAAAAGTTGTATTATGAAGCAACTTATAACCAAAAATTGAATTTAACCCCCCAATAAACCTCTGAAATCTCTTTTGAATGCAGCAGTCAGCATCATAGCTCACTCAAAACGCTAAACCGATGCCTCTACCCTGTGCCAGCTGCTGCCCATCCGCTACAGAGTACAATCTAAAGTGCTCTCAACCATAAAGCAATCCACAGATCTGCACCACCTACATCCCCTCCCCATCTCTGTCCATCATCTACCCGTCCTCTCCACAGTGCTGCACCACCCTACATCTCATCCTCATCTGTTTGTCACGCCTTAGGGTTATGGGGGGCGGCAGAGAAGGAAGGGGGGGGGAGAGAAGGAAGGAGGGGGGGGGGGAGAGAAGGAAGGAGGGGGGGGGGAGAGAAGGAAGGAGGGGGGGGGAGAGAAGAGGGGGGGGGGGGGGAGAGAAGGAAGGAGGGGGGGGGGGGGAGAGAAGGAAGGAGGGGGGGGGGGAGAGAAGGAAGAGGGGGGAGAGAAGGAAGGAGGGGGGGAGAGAAGGAAGGAGGGGGGGGAGAGAAGGAAGGGGGGGGGGGAGAAGGAGGGGGGGGGGGAGAGAGAGAAGGGGGGGGGAGACAAGGAAGGGGGGGGAGAGACAAGGAAGGGGGGGGTGAGACAAGAAGGGGGGGAGACAAGGAAGGGGGGGAGACAAGGAAGGGGGGGAGACAAGGAAGGGGGGGAGACAAGGAAGGGGGGGGAGACAAGGAAGGGTGGGGGAGACAAGGAAGGGGGGGGAGACAAGGGAAGGGGGGGGAGACAAGGAAGGGGGGGAGACAAGGAAGGGGGGGAGAGGGAGACAAGGAAGGGGGGGGAGACAAGGAAGGGGGGGGAGACAAGGAAGGGGGGGGAGACAAGGAAGGGGGGGGAGACAAGGAAGGGGGGGGGAGACAAGGGAAGGGGGGGGGAGAGAAGGAAGGGGGGGGAGAGAAGGAAGGGGGGGGAGAGAAGGAAGGGGGGGAGAGAAGGAAGGGGGGGGAGAGAAGGAAGGGGGGGGAGAGAAGGAAGGGGGGGGAGAGAAGGAAGGGGGGGGAGAGAAGGAAGGGGGGGAGAGAAGGAAGGGGGGGAGGAAGGAAGGGGGGGAGAGAAGGAAGGGGGGGGGAGAGAAGGAAGGGGGGGGAGAGAAGGAAGGGGGGGAGAGAGAGGGGGAGAGAAGGAGGGGGGGGAGAGAAGGAGGGGGGGGAGAGAAGGAAGGGGGGGGGAGAGAAGGAGGGGGGGGAGAGAAGGAGGGGGGGGAGAGAAGGAGGGGGGGGAGAGAAGGAGGGGGGGAGAGGAGGGGGGAGAGAAGGAGGGGGGGGAGAGAAGGAGGGGGGGGGAGAGAAGGAGGGGGGGGGGAGAGAAGGAGGGGGGGGAGAGAGAGGGGAGTGAGGGGGGGGGAGAGAAGGAGGGGGGGGAGAGAGGAGGGGAGAGAGAGGGGGGGGGAGAGAAGGAGGGGGGGGGTAGAGAGGAGGGGGGGGGAGAGAAGGAGGGGGGGGGGGAGAGAAGGAGGGGGGGGGGAGAGAAGGAGGGGGGGGGGAGAGAGGAGGGGGGGGAGAGAGGAGGGGGGGGGAGAGAAGGAGGGGGGGG